>NC_138206.1:94199627-94840908 GCF_964194415.1 Vipera berus
ATGTAGTTGTAGCATTTTTCCTAGCAAGCAGATGGTTTCAAGGCTGCTACAGTGTTTTTTGGGGCCAGATTTTTGGGGCCTTTGTTGTCCTTCTAATGGCTTCCCAGAGGAATTGCTTGGCTGTTGCCATCAGATGGCAGAAGGCCATCCTCTTTTCCTAGATAGCATTGGCTGCCAATCGTCTGGCTTTCAATTTCACTGTTTTGGCTTGCATGGTTTATAAGTCTTGGCTGTGCCTGTGATTATTGGGTTCCTCTTAATTATTGTCTTGAATCTTGGGTATAAAATTCAAATATTAATACTCCGATTTTATCTTGCGATAAATAACATAATCATGCTTATACTGTAGATGCCTGAAGATTGATGCCTTTCATGCATACTGGAAGAACAGAGGTAGGAACAGCACATAGTTGCTATAGAGCAGGGGTCCCCAAGTCCTGGTCCGTGGACCAGTACCGGGCTGCGGCATGCCAGCAACTGGCCCACACAAACAAGCAAAGCCCCATCTGTGAGATGCAGGCAGCACACAAAACCATGCCCCCTCTGGTCCATGGAAAAATCTCTCTCCATATAACCAGTCCCTTTTTGGCACCTCTACTATAGAGGATTGTTGTAGGTATTTGTTGAAAAAAAGTTTGTTTGTTTATATTATTTCTGGGAATTTATAACATTGGAAGGAGTGACTAACTTATTAGAGAAGAGAAAGATTAAAAAAATCTCTAAGCAGTAGGATGAAGTGAATAGGAGGGAATTTTAATAAGGAAACAAATAAATATTTGCATCTTTGTAAGGAAAGTGAAAGGCAGAAATTCAGAATTAAAGTGACTTGATTTGACAGGAATGTTCTTGTCGGCTACAAGTTAAACATAGCCAGCAGTGTAATACAGCTACCGTTATTATCAGGATAGCTGGACAGTGCATTATCAGAGACAATACCACAGAAAATAGCAGTTTTGTTGTGCTGTGCCCTGGTCCTTCCCATTTGGAAAATGTATGTCCAGCTCTGAGCACCATTGCTTAAGAAAGACAGTGACAAATTGGAGTCAATTTATCTAAATGATGACGAGATTGGTAAACAAACCCCATGAGGGCAGATTGAATGGCATTGAGGGACAGGAGGAAGAGCCTCTATAAGGCAATGGTTAGATAAAAGAAGCAGCAATAGTGTAACATAAGTAAACATCTCAGAGCTTCCCTTGTTGTCTCAAAGATAAAGGGAAGGAACAAGGAAGTACATTCAGACTTGCAAGGTTCTGTTACTGTAGTTTTACAATATAGTAGCATTGACTACATGACATTTGTTTCAGACTGATCTACCTTGAAAGGTTGACAAGAATGGTTAAAAGATCTTGATATGTTTTACCCACAGAAAATAAAACTGAGGAGAAATACAATATCAAATATCTGAAGGGTTATCACACAGAAGAGGGAGAGAACTTATCTGTTACCACACAGTGGGCTTGTAACAAAAAGCTTAAAATTATAAGAAAGCAGATTCAGGCTAAACATCAGGAGGATATTTCTAACTGTGACTGAAGTGAGGAGTTCTTCACTGGAGGTATTAAAACAGAAACTAAACAATTTTCTGTCACAAATGTTGTATTATGGTCCAGTCACCGACTAGAAGATGATCTTTAAAGTCCCTTCCAATTTTTTGATCATAAATATTTTGGTCTTGAGTAGATGAATAAGACGAATGACATGTTTACCTCTCACTATGTATATAAAGAGACTATATTCTATTATTTAATAGTATTTTATCTTAGTGTTTCTAGTCAGGTTGCAATCTTTTCAAGTAATTTACATTATTTATATTTACAATGTAAATCTATTACAGTTTGCTCTAAGAGTTTATTTCTATTATTTTATAGTACATCAAAATGGAAAATTAAAGCAGAATCTAAGAAGATAGGTATTGGTCATGCAGACTGCATTACTGAATCACCTACTGCTGTGAATGCTTTTGGTATTTGAATTGTTTAATGGTTTTATGGAGAAATGTTAGTTGCTTTCTGCCAGAAAAGAATTTATAATACTGCTTTGTTTTGTTTTTACAAGTGAAGTTTAGTGTAATTGAGCTGTTGCTGTAGAGGATAATTCTTGATTAAATCTAAAAACAAATCTCAATCAATTTGTAGAGTATAAATGTGTTTCTGTTTAAAACAGTCTTTCCTTACTAGATACTCTCCAGATTTCTTGGAGTATACCAAAATCCCAGAGTTCTGTGGGCTTTCTGGGAGTTGGTCCAACACATTTGGGGATTGCTTGCCTTTGTTTTAGAAAGTTATGGGATTGTTGATTCATTGAAAAATAGTCTCCAGTTTGTGTCTAGGTTCTTTAGTAAACAAGGATTAATATTAAAGTTGTACTGATGATATCCATAAGTTAATTTGTCACAAGGATTATTTTTCTAATTCTGTGATGCTTCAATTTTTAGAAATGTGTACTACTTTAATAGCATACTCATTCTTAAACTATGAATGTTAAACTCAGACAAAATATCATCTTCCATGCAGAAGTGAATTTAGATTCAAGGCAACTACAACAAAGATATCAGAAGTATGTTTGTTTATAATGGGGTTGTCTGGTTGCTAGCGGCTAGAGAAATTACCACTACGAAAAGAGGAAAAAAGCGTAAGAAATGAAAGAGAGAAGTGTGAAAGAGAGAAAAATATCTACTAACTTATTTCCATTTATCTTTGTTTTCCTGCCACTGAGAGAAATACACTAAAGAGGATAGAGAAAGAACACATAAATGTCAGCAAAGCTACTGTCCAACTGCCTTTCTCATAGGGAAGCATTGTGAGTTGGTTTTTTTTTGTGCAAGATCTGCCCCATTGTCAAATTCTATCTTTTGTTGGCTTCTCCTACCACACCAAACTGGGCCCCAGAATATTATCCTGATAAGAAGCAGATCCTTCCTTTTCAACATTCCACTGAGTTAGAAAGAACATATTAGGACATCCCATGTTCTGGTTCATATGGAAAAGAAGCAATGTCTACAGAGACAAAAGTAACAACAACATTTCATATCAGTTGGCAGAGTTAAGCTTTCAATTCTAGACTAATATGCTCACTTAATGAAAGAAATTCATTGAGTGAGTATATTAGTATAGAATTGAAAGCTTAACTTTCAATAAAACTAAAACATAATGCTTTTTGTAATCCAGTTTCTCACGTGAGGGAATAGTATACAATAGTAGAATGCAACAATTCTGTCCATAGCCGTCATGGTTCCGATTAAAAAGACACATCAAAGAGCACTGCATGATTATTTATTCTAAAAAAGTCTATAATGAGCAGAACGGAGCATCGGCACTCATGGATGGATGCCAGAATCTGAATTCTGCTCCCCTTGACACATCATATCCTACAGAATCTCCCTCCCTTAATTACACGTCATGAATCAAATTCACCAATTAGTCCAACACACGAAGTTTCACTTCCCTTGAAGCACGCTGTTTCTTATCTTCTTAAAATGTCTGTATTGAATCCCTCCTAAACTTTAGTGATTCAAAGCCAAACAGTTAAAGCAAAAGTCTGCCTCTTATATTGTCAGTGCAAAAACATGTCAATGTTTACAGCATTGACAATAGCCTTGTAGGTTGAATGTTAAATGTCTTGAAAATGTAACTTAAGAATGCTTTTAAGTAAATCATATTGGTAATATTCTGAGTGAATGGAATGAAGACTTTTTTCAATAGATTTTTTGATTTTATTCCAAACTTATAATACAAACTGCAAAAGAAAAAAAAACCAGGAACAAAAGCAAAACTAAACAAGGCAAGGAAAAATGTGCATTAAAAGAAACACATAGACATAAATTGTCCCCCTTAACTGCATATTGATAAATATATTTCAGCAATAATAGTTTTCCCTGACTTGTGAAACAGGTCCACAATTTATGAACTTCTACATCTCTGTTACCCAACCAATTTGACCTGACATCTATCTTCTGTAAAAATGAACAGTTAAAGTAAAGTCTATATATACTAGCATATTTTCTATAAATAAGAATCGTAGCAAAAAACTTAAATGAACAATCCAGTGCTGATATGTGATAATAGTAATTGGCAGTTATGTAATATAATCATTTATCCGCACTTTCCATCCAAATAAGAATATTTTATCTATAAAATGAAATCTCATCAGAACTTATAATTATAGTATCTAGATAAGCTAAAAAGTTGAAGTAAATAGGAAAACATCAAGGCTGTGTTGTAAAATGTTGCTAACTCTTATGAGATTCAATGTAAATCCTTAATGTTTTAAAATTCTGCAAACTTCTTTGACATAGACAGATGTAGATGAAAATATAGATGAAGATGTAAATATAGATACACATGCTCATTCATTCATTCATTTTGATAATTGAGGTAGCTTTGCTTTATATTTGACAAACCATAGCGCTAATCACAGCAGAAAATAGGATGTGCTATAGACAACTCTTTCTTTATGATGGAAACATTACTTTTTTTTACAGATACACAGGGCATTTTCTATACAAGTGAACAAGTTGATTCTTTTTTATTATACCCAATTATAGCACTCAGAAACCAATAAGAGAACATTATTTTCAGGATGCTCAGCTGCTCATCTCAAAGTTTAATGCCATAAAAAAAGAGATTTCAGTGAAAGAAGTAGCATGAATTTGAAGACTTAGCATTTATAAGTAAATTTGATTCTCTTTAGTGGAAACATAACAAGGAAATTCTATTCTTATTCCCCATCAGTATTGGATCAAAATAGTTAGATCTGAGCTCAAGATTGGCTGAAAATAGTTAGAAACAGTAAATGCTTTTATGAACATTTCATTTTTATTCCCTATACAAGCAAGCATATAGATGTTATCTAGAACTTCTGTTTCTATTGCATGACTTTTTATCCCAATATTTGCCTTTTTAAATATTTGCATGGAAAAATATGTATCTTATTTCTGAGACTGATTTTTTTGGGGGAGGAGCCAAGATGGTGGACAGGCAGCAAAGGCTGTAAAGAGCTCCTCCAAAAGTAAAAGCTTTTCTTTTCTTTTCTTTTCTTTTCTTTTCTTTTCTTTTCTTTTCTTTTCTTTTCTTTTCTTTTCTTTTTTTCTTTTCTTTTCTTTTCTTTTTTTCTTTTCTTTTTTTCTTTTCTTCTTTTCTTTTTATTTTAACTTTTTAACACCTTTTAACACTGCATTTTAACCTACCCATTTTAAACCTATTTTTAACCCATTTTTAAATCTGTTTTAACCTTTGGTTGACTTTTTATAATAGTCAAAGACTTTTTTTCCAAGCCACTGAAGCAGCAGAAACTGGAAGATTTCACTGCAAATAGACAGCCCGCTCCAGTAAGTAACTCATATGTGACTCATTGGAATGGAATTTACAAACCCAACTTGAAAGCAAACAGCATACAGAACTTTCTGTTTCTCTCACAGAAAATAGCTCCCCTGCCTGGAATTCAGCACCCACTTTTCTTGCACAGGATGGAATAGTAACAAACTTAGTAAGGGAGAACGAAACAGATCTCCTTTCCAGACAATGTTTGCTCTCAGCTCAAACCGTAAATTCAATCTACAAACTTTTATCAATTGTCACAAATAAGGTTGACTACTTGAAAGAGTCTTTTGCAAAGTTTATCAGCAGTCAAACAAACATTGCAGAAGGACCCAGGAGAACCCATAATGATAGACATGGGATGGCTAATGCAGAAATGGAAACTAGAATAGGCCCCTCTCTCCTTTCTATAAATGAGAGAGGAAAGAATATCCACAAAGAAAACAACACTCAATCAGATAGTTCTAGAGGTGACCATTATAACCTCAGTTTACAGACCAACCAGGTTACCTTTCAAATCTACGACAACAGAAGGAATAGAGGATGTTGGAGTGATAGAAAAGCTGTGAGGCAGTCTCTGAGCCAGCTGCTCCGCTGCGAGTATACTCAGATTGATTTATTACATGCAGAGTGGCTGCCAGCAAGAAGGCAATGTATGCAGATTTTGTTATTCTTCAAGCAGTCCATAATTCCCTCAATGCTTTTTAGAATGAAGCACTTCCTGAGCAGTTTTTCCAATATTTCCAATACGTGTCTTCTGCTCAGGGAACCTGCGTCCACTCCTGGTTCAGTCTCTCCATGAGAGAACTATTGCTTTAAATCCAAGTGGCAACAGATCTCATACTGATAAGTTTGAAGCACAGGCAGCTGAATCAATCTTGAGAAAATGAGAAGTGATCCACAGAGTTATCCACAGTCATTGATCCTGCTGAGGGCATGCCAGAAGAAATGTTGATAGACTTTAATGATATATTGCCAGAACCTAAGCAAGCTAATTATACACAGAGACTGGATGTTTTAAAACAGGGGTATCAAATTGCTGGCCTGTAGGCTGGATGCGTCATGCGTCATGCGTAAGCCGTGCCCACCCCATTGCCGGCAATGGCAAAACCGTCCCGATACGTTGCGCAATGTCACATGACGTCGCGAATTTGACATGTCTGTTTTAAAAGCACTATTGACTGATTTTTTTTGTACATCTGATTAAAGCTTTCATGGCCAGAGCTCACTTAATCTTTAAGGTGTGAAAATATTCACAAATATTTTGCTGTTGAAAAGCAAACTTGATTATTCATTCTGCAGTTTTTCAATTTCATGCTGGTTGGTTTTGAGTCAGTATTTTGACTCCTGGTGATGGTATGGATTAAGTTCCTGCACTTTTCTTGGCAAGATTTTGGAATTGGTTTGCCATTGCTGCCTTCTTAGGGCTGAGAGACAGTGACTGGCCCAAAGTCACCCAGCTAGCTGCATGTTGAAGACAGGACTAGCCTGGTGCCTTAACCACTATATGAAACTGGACTTCTGTATTATATAATATTCTCCTTGATATTTAGAATGTAAATGTTCTACAAATGTTTGATTTACCTGGATGTCCATTTGTCTATACTTTGCAATGCTAGAGCTAATGGAAAAAATAATAATTTTGTTTTCCCTCACGTCCATCTTGTCATCTTTTGAATTTTATTCATATGATAATCCTGTTCTGTACATGTTTATTTTGTCCCTTTGCTTATTTCATATCAGACCCATAGCAAATGTTAAGCATTGGTATAGATTATGTGGGACATTGCATACAAATTGTATACAAATCAAGTATAGCTCAACCTCAGTGATTTGGGATTTGCACTAAATATATCACATTTACTTCTTTGAAAAGTAATTGAAAAAATAATGTTAGAAATGTTGTAAATCATGTAGCATAGCAATCAGATATCTTCATTTCTATTCTGTAAAAGAAAAGTTGGGACATACTTACATAGGCATTTGTATTATTATTATTATTATTATTATTATTATTATTATTATTATTATTATTATCAACAACAACAACTTGGAAGGGACCTTGGAGGTCATCTAGTCCAACCCCCCGCTCAGGCAGGAAACCCTATTCCATTTTAGGCATTCACCACTTCTGGAGGCAGGTTGTTCCACTGGTTAATTGTTCTAACTGTCAGGAAGTTTCTCCTTAGTTCTAGGTTGCTTCTCTCCTTGACTAGTTTCCATCCATTGTCTCTTGTCCTGCTTTCAGGCACTTTGGAGAATAGCTTGACTCCCTCTTCTTTGTGGCAGCCCCTGAGATATTGGAACACTGCTATCATGTCACCCCCTCACCCTTCTCTTCGTTAAACTACAGATACCCAATTCCAGCAACCGTTCCCTATATGTTTTAGCTTCCAGTCCGCCAATCATCTTTGTTGCTCTTCTCTGTACCCTTTATTTATAATAATTGACTCTGGACAGTTTACAATAAAAATATAAAAACTGGTATAAAAGCATAAATAAAAACAGAGGTAAAACAGAAATAAGAGCAAAGTTAAAATAAAAATATTACATATTAGAAAGACAGGGGGAGTAACCTTCATGTCATCAGCAACTTCCAGGGTGGTATTAACAGGTGCGTGCAACAATTTTGACTTGTATAGCTTCCTTTTCATATGAAATAATGATAAAGTATTTACTATAAATGCTTTTGCCAGAGATGTTAGGTTTCAAGTTGGCTACTTAATTTGGTGAACTGTTTGGGTCTGCGTGTGGATAGAGAAAAGAACAGGTATTCATAGTTTCCATACTTCAAACTGGCATTGTGTGGAGTTTTTGAAATGGCCTGGCAGAAATACTAGGAGTCTGGCAGTCTGACTATGCCTGAGATGCAGAACAATTCAGACTGTAACCTGAATGTGTTTTGTGAATGAGTGGATATAATTAGCCTTTTAGTTCTTACAGAGTTCTGCGCAATCAAAATGTCAAAAAATATTCTCCCCCCCCCTTTTTTAAAAACAACAACAACCCACCATACTATTTGTTATGTACTGGGCTTTTGAGGGAATACCACGTGGGGACTACAAGTCTTCTGTGCTGCAATTGGCTATCTCCAGGCGGCAATGGTTGATTCAAACCTATTGGCTGCCACCTAGGGGCTAGACTATATATTGCGGCTGGTTGCAGCCATTTCCCTCAGTACAGTCACAGCACAAAATAAACGATGAGTTACCCTGTACTCCGTTTCACGTCTTCATTCCTGTGTCAAAGAACCCACTATTTAACACTATTCATGACTTTATGAAAGAAATACTATTTATTTGGAAATGTTTTATTTTAAGGTTATAAAAAGTCAAAATGGTGTTTTCTTATTTATTATATTCTGTCCATACTAAACAAAACATTCCCTTTTTATGTATTCTTGTTCTGCTACGACTTCTTCCTTGACCCATATTTCTTGCCAAGTATCTCTAGGTCTCCTAAGTCTAGCAGGAATGGCTGATATCTGAAGCTTTGTATTGTTCTGATTTCTGCTGTTTGAATTTAGAAATGACCATTCATATCTACACTTGGAAAACCCACAAAAATGAAGAGATCTGCAGAACCATTTCCTAACCCTTGAAGATTCTGAGGCGTGCAGTTGAGTGTTGGGAATACTGCTGGAGAAGTGAGAAGCAAGCAGTTGCATGTGCTTGAGGCTTGTGAATCAGATGATAAACTATTGTTATATCATTATATCTGAACACAAAAGGCAAGCAATATTTGGACCTCTGTAAACCACTACAACTAGATATTGATGGATTTCTCTGTGCTTTGAGATTTCTGAACAATTTTTCAACTCTCTCTATTACAGATACTGCAGTTTATGACTTTTGTGTGCTCTAGGGGACTTTTTCAACTCACCAATGCTTTTGTTGAATAGTTTGGCCTGTTGCTGAGCTATAATCCACATGACCATCTGGGACTGACATGATACAGAAGCCAATTAGCAACAGTTTGCCAGAAGCAACAGTGACCCTGAATGCTGGGATATCATTCGGAATGCTGTTTAGTATTTTATTTTTATTATGATTAGAACAAAAATGCTAACCTCTCCACTGTTCCACATTTCTTTACACAGAATGCCTTATTGATCTACTTGACCGTGAGCTCATTAAAGACTGCTGAATTCAGTGATGAGGAGGAAAGAAGTCAAAAGCCATGTGAGGAATGACCCATTTGACACCAGAAAAATGTAATGGCTGCTTTGTGCCCATTTTCTGCAACTCTTTAGAGAAAGCAATAATTTTCTGATCAATTCTTATTGCAAAATAAATCCAAAATAGAAAATAATGGGAAAAGGATAAAAGGACAAAATAACTTTTTCCATATTGCAAAATAAATATAAAATAAATTGCTAAGTATTGAGAGATACTGAACTTTCAAATCCACAGATACACAGTTTTCAATCCTCCTGCATATTTTCTTGTATCAGACTTACCAAAATTAATGTGAGCCAGAAAAGAACATATTTTATTTAATTGTATATTTATAAATATTTACATCTTTATCATGACAAGGTTGATTCCAAGGTAAATTCATTGGTAAATCAACCTATTAATACTTTAACCCAAAATAAGATTCCAGTCATTTAAAATTTAGAGGAATAAAACAACTCACTGTATAAAAAATAGAAAGAAATAGAAATTCCTGTAAAAAATGTTTAAAAGGCTAACATATTTTTACAGCAAATAATAATACTGTAGACTTGATAGTCTTCTAGGCAATTTCCAAAATATTTATACAAAAAATTCTGATATTTATTGCACATTTTTTCAATTTTATTTTATTCAGAACATTAAAATACAAACTCCAAAAAAAGAAAAAAATACAAAACAAAACACAACTAAACAAGACTACACAAAAGAGTGCATAACATACACATAAATTGTTCCCCCTAGTTGAATACTGATAAATATACTTCAGAGATAATAATTCCTCTCCGCTTTGCGAAGCAGGCACACAATTTATACATTACTAAAACACTGTTTACCCACCCACTTAGCTTGACATCTTTCTAATATATGGAAACATAGTTAACAGGTAAAACCAACAGCTAAATTAACTTCAAAACTCTGTGGTAACAGTGTATTTATTGTATTTCATTCACAGTCCGTAATGGCTTCTGATCTACTGTATTTTAACTCACCACATTGTTTCTGGTCTGTCTAGGATCAAATATCCTTGACTGAATCTTAATAATAAGGTTTTTCTTTAAAATATTGAGATCTTTCCTAACAGTTGGATTTTATTCTCCAAAGTCATAAATCTTTGTTGTGTATATATCCACTGCATTTATTGTTCAGAAAAATCTCCTGTAAATTGTAACATAATACCTCTTAACATTTGTTTTCCAAGAAGAGAATTGCAACTAAGATGATCAAACGCCTGGAGACTAAAACATGAATAACGGCTTCAGGTTTTGGATTTGGCTAGTCTAAAGAAAATAAGAAATAGGGGTGACATGATAGCAGTAGTCATTCAATATCCTGATTTGGGTATAACTCTTAAGTTTTCATGGGTGCCATAATTGCTGAGTGCCCTCATTGTGGCAAGCCAAAAACAAAACCACATCAGTTAGCTCTATGTGTGAATTCAGTCACAGAGTTGTGAACTGTGTTAGAGAAGGATAATGTCCACATTTAAAACAATCACATCACAAATATTCATGGCTTTAGTTATATGGTTGACTATCACTCTCTAAGTCTAAGTGAAAAATTATTGCCATGCAACTATAGCCTTCCACTGTTAATTAGGATAAGAAATTAAATCCATGCTTATTCAGGTGAATGTCTTGTTGGCAACACTTGGACTTATCATGACATTATATTGAAAGAGAACTTCCTATCTCTTAACTCCTAGTTAACCACTAACTAATGTTCCCAACTTCCAATTGGTTCAACCTATATTATGTTTATTGTAGCTCTGTTCCCTTTTTATCTCACATGATATAAAAAAAGGAGCAAATTATTCACTGGGTCTTAAAATGGCTCACACGGATATTTGCTCTTTATGGTCCGATTACATTATTCTAGGTCGGACTTGTACGCCCTTAGGGGGGCTTCTCCCTCCTGGTCATGACCAGCCTTTCTGTTTACCATCTCCCTTGATGACGGGCCCAATTGTTGGGATCCCGAGAGGTGGTTGGGTTTACCTAGGGGCCTCTGGGGGAGACGCACTAAGAGGCCCCTGATATGTTTTTTAGCCAGTTATTTTAAGGGGTTAGGGAGGGGGAGGAATAGTGGGGAGGGGAGGGAACTAATAACCGGCACTCAGTCTGGGCCCGTTATGGGCTCTGGTGGGATGGGGTTGGGGGTGGAGGCTGCTGGCTCTGCGTGTGCTGGGGTGGGGTGTCAAATCCGCACGACAATAGGGAATGGCAGCAGGTGGTTGCACGGAGGGCCACATCAATATCTGGGATCACGCCCTCGCTATCTTCGAGCGGTGGCACACTCCGACCCTCCGGTTAGCACCCTTTTGACTGGGGATGAGGGTGATCAGGTCCCTGAGCTTAGGCTGGTGTATTTTAATGCCAGATCCATTGTTAATAAGGCTCCCCTCATTCGTGATTTGATCGAGGAGGAATGCACGCATCTGGCATGCATTACCGAAACCTGGTTGGGCTCGGAGGGAGGGGTCCCTCTGACTGAGCTATGCCCCCTAGGTTTCTCTGTGCTATACCAGCCACGGGCTCAGGGTAGGGGCGGTGGGGTGGCGGTGGTTATTCGGGAGACTTTATGTCCGCGGGAGACCACCATTGTCCAGATAGGTGGGAGTGAGTCCCTCCTCCTGAGATTTGGCCCTCGGGTCCAGTTGGGCTTGTTGCTCACATACCTGGCACCCAGCTGTGTGGCAACAGCCCTGCCTGGGCTGCTCGACACCCTCTCAGGGTTGGCGGTGGAGTTCCCCAGGCTTATAGTGCTGGGTGACTTCAACCTGCCTTCCCTGGGAGGGTTGTCAGAGTTAGCTCGGGAGTTCATGGCTTCCATGACAGCCATGGACCTGACCCAGGTAATTCAGGGCCCGACTTATGTGGGGGGTCATGCTCTCGACCTGGTGTTTTTATCTGGGCAGTGGTTGGATGATCTGGGAGGGGGTTTGCCAGCCATTTTCCCCCTGTCATGGTCTGATCATTATCTCCTGCAGCTGGTCTTCCGTTATGCCACCCCCTGCCGCTGGGCTGCGGAACCGACCAGGTGGTTCCGCCCCAGGCACCTAATAGACCCAGAACGGTTCCAGATGGCACTTGGGTCTATACCCATCGCCCTCATTCACAGCCCGGCTGATGCCTTGGTGGATGCCTGGGAAAGGGCGGCCACTGAGGCACTCAACCGTGTTGTACCCTTGCGACCCCTGACCCGGCGCAGATCCTGTTGGGCTCCATGGTTTTTTGTGGAGCTCCGGGAGATGAAGCATCGGAGATGGTGTCTGGAGAGCGGTTGGAGGTCCAGCCGGTCCAGCCGGTCCGAATCTGATAAGGTCTTATCTTGTGGCGATGAGGACAGCGAAGGCTACTTATTTTGCTGCCCTCATCGCGTCCGCAGATAATTGCCCGGACGCCCTGTTTAGGGTGACTCACTCCCTTCTTAACCAGGAGGTGAGGGAGGATCCCTTGCAGGGTTGGGCCGAGGAGTTTAGTCATCATCTGACGGACAAAATCGCTCAGATACGGACTGGTTTGGACTCGGACTGGGCAGAGTCTGACGTGGAGGAATCAGACGGTCTTGAACATGTTATATGGACTGAGGTCGATCCTGTTTCCCCTGATGATGTGGACAGGATTATGGGGAGGCTGAGCAC
The DNA here is from genome assembly GCF_964194415.1 of Vipera berus. Classification (NCBI taxonomy): domain Eukaryota; kingdom Metazoa; phylum Chordata; class Lepidosauria; order Squamata; family Viperidae; genus Vipera; species Vipera berus. Next base: position 94,212,764 of record NC_138206.1, read on the forward strand.
CACCTGTTTATTGGACCCGTGCCCCTCCTGGCTGGTTTTTGCAGCCCGGGAGGAGACACGAGGCTGGTTCCAGGCACTAATAACTGCTTCCCTGAAGGAGGGTATCTTCCCCTCTGCCTTGAAGGAGGCAGTGGTGAGACCCCTCCTCAAGAAGCCTGCCCTGGAGCCGGCTGTTTTAAACAACTATTGTCCAGTCTCCAACCTTCGCTTTCTGGCGAAGGTTGTTGAGAGTGTTGTGGCGCATCAGCTTCCCCTGTTCCTGGAGGAAACTGATTATCTGGACCCGTACCAATCGGGTTTCAGGCCCGGGCACAGCACGGAGACGGCATTGGTCGCGCTGGTGAATGATCTCTGGCGGGCTCGGGACAGGGGTTATTCCTCTGTCCTAGTCCTATTAGATCTCTCAGCGGCTTTTGATACCATCGACCATGGTATCCTACTGTGGCATCTCGGGGTTGGGAGTGGGAGGCACCGTTTTACGGTGGTTCTCCTCCTATCTCCTGGGCCACTCACAGTCGGTGTTGACAGGAGGGCAGAGATCCGCCCCGAGGCCGCTCATTTGTGGAGTCCCTCGGGTCAGTTCTCTCTCCCCTCCTGTTCAACATCTATATGAAGCCACTGGGTGAGATCATTCGTGGTTTTGGGGTGGGGTATCATCAGTACGCTGATGATACCCAACTTTTTCTCTCCACCCCGAACCAACCCAGGGATGCCCTCACCGTTATGTCCCGCTGCCTGGAGGCGGTCCGGGTTTGGATGGGGAGAAACAGGCTTCATCTCAATCCTGCCAAGACTGAGTGGCTGTGCATACCAGCATCTCGGGTTAACCAGACTATTCCATCATTAACGATGGGGGGTGAGGTGTTACCCCCCGTTGATAGGGCTCGCAACTTGGGTGTCCTCCTGGATTCGCGGCTCAGTTTTGAAGACCATATAGGAGCCGTGACCAGGGGGACTTTTGCCCAGGTTCGCCTGGTGCGCCAGTTGCGACCCTACCTGGACTGAGATGCCCTACGCACAGTCACTCATGTGTTCGTGACCTCCCGTTTAGACTACTGCAACGCTCTCTACATGGGGCTGCCCTTGAGGACCACTCGGAGGCTTCAGCTGGTGCAAAATGCAGCCGCGTGAGTTGTGATGGGGGTTTCCCATTACTCCCATGTAACACCTCTGCTCCGTGAGCTGCATTGGCTTCCGGTTGCCGTCCGGGTGAGATTCAAGGTGCTGGTGATGACCTATAAAGCCCTAAATGGCTTGGGTCCACGATATCTGAAGTAACACCTGCTGCCGGCATCAAGTTCCCTTCGTCCTGTGCGCTCCCACAGGGAGGGCCTTCTCAGGGTGCTGCTGGTAAAAGAATGCCGGCGGATAACACCCAGGGAGAGGGCCTTCTCAGTGGGTGTGCCTGTCTTTTGGAACCAGCTGCCCATGGAGCTTAGGACTGCCCCCGACCTTCGATCATTTCGCCGAGACCTGAAGACCTGGCTCTTCGAGCTTTCCGACCCAGGCTGAGTTTTAATTGGGGTTTTAACCGGGGTTTTATATGTTTTATATTTTTTCAGGGATTTAGTTTAATCTTTTTTAATTGCTCTTAATTTTTGTATTATGTTTTATATGCCCTGTATACCGCCCTGAGTACTACGGGAAAGGGCGGTATATAAATTCAATAAAATTCAAAATTCAAATTCAAATTGCAGGCTGTTAGTAATGTCAAACCACCATCTCTCACAAATAATTGCTGATTCCTTTCAAAGTGTTGCTGCATTATTTTGAAACAAATTGTCATCATTTGATTATTGCAATTAATCTGATACTTAGAAAGGTACAGGAGGATGAAGTTTTATTGCTTTGCAAAAAATGGATGAATCAGGTTGGCTTTGGAATCTTCCTTTGGACATTTTATTAATGCTCTTAAGGAAATTGTGTCAATATTGTCTATAAAATCACCTTTAAAATATATTTGAGTATTAGCATGCATGTGATGCTTCTTTAAATGTACTTTCCTCTGGAATATTTCTGCACTATATTGAAAAAATATGAAGAAATTTAGAGGAAGAATGAATTTATACTAATGCATTGCCATATTTTTCATATCATTTCCTTGAAATGAAAATGTGGAATTTGTGATGGTTAGCTTTTCTGTTATAACATGTACTATGGAAAATAACTTGAGCTGCTCAACTTAAATGAGACTGTATGCATAATTCTTTATGGAACACCATTTAAAATACTTGATTCTTATATGCATAACATTGTTTCTTTAATGTTATACAAAATGAAATGGTTGCTAAAGTTTTGGTTTCATATGATTAAGATGCGACATATCACAAAAATAATTGGAATGCAAACAATTTAATTAATTAAGTGAACAATATTAGACAAAATACAATTTTACCTAGCAATATGTTCAGCAATCAGATAGGAAGAATATGAAAACACATATGTTTTCATAAAGTTATATTAAAAGCTAGACAACCTGAACAAGGGATACCTTCAGAGAATTTATTTATTTTGATCAAATATTAACTTATACAGAAAAATCAAGTAAGAAAGGAGAAGTATAATTGAAAATGTATAATAATAATAAAATAACAAAGGAAAGGAAAACATTGTACATGAATGAACAATAAGAAAGGCTAGGCTTGTTCTAATGGGCTCAGGCAGAATTCAGTAATTATAAATAATTTTGCAAATCTAGTGATCTCTGGGCATTAGACTAATAGTAACAATGAATAGAATTTTTGTTTTTCCAGGTCTGTGAAATACAACAGGGTTTATAAAAGTCATGGTGAAGAATATTATAAAAAATTATTAAAAATATATTAAAAAGAGTAGTTATACATGAAAAAGAAGCTGTGTTTCTTGAATTTGGCATCACTATGTTGGCTCCAAAATTGAAATGTTATTTTTTCCTTCTAGCACTAGAGGAAAATGTGAAAGCAAGTCAGGAAGAAAATGCCATGGTTGCTTAAATGTAACGTCATGTAGGTTCTTTGCCAGAGTGAACAGCCTTCGGTTAATCAACAATCCATACAGCCCTTTCCTGATCTTTTTGGAGGTCTATATTTAGATATATTTTTAAAAAATTCACTTTGGTCCCTATTGAATCCCAGCGTTCTTTTTTGACAAATGTTCTCCTGGAGCTGGATCTAACTTCCCATTATGGTGGAAAATCAAGTCAGTTAAAAAAATCAAAAAGAGTTAGATATATTGTTGGAGATATATTGCACATTGTTGATACTAAAGCTTCCACCCTTTTATTTCTTGCCTATTATTGAGATCTCTTACTCTCTCTGCTTTTGACTGTGTTATCCAATTTTGCCACAACTTCTTTGATGTTTGCTGATATAATAAATAAACAAGGTAAATTTTTGCAAGTTCCATTAAATAGTCCTTGTGCTTGCTGTGATCTGGATGTATAGTAAGGATTAGCTACAAGTGTGCTTGGATAAACTGGAAATTACCCACAATAATTTTCCAACAGAAATAAGTATAATAAAAATATAGTTTGGGTTGGATCCAGAACACATACATATGTGTATTTATTTTATTTTATTTTATTTTATTTTATTTTATTTTATTTTATTTTATTTTATTTTATTTTATTTTATTTTATTTTATTTATTTTATTTTATTATTATTTTATTTTATTATTTTATTTTATTTTATTTTATTATTTTATTTTATTTTACTTTATTTTATTTTATTTTATTTTATTATTTTATTTTATTATTTTATTTTATTATTTTATTTTATTTTATTTTATTATTTATTTTATTTTATTTTATTTTATTTTTTTATTATTTTATTTTATTTTATTTTATTATTTTATTTTATTTTATTTTATTTTATTTTATTATTTTATTTTATTTTATTTTATTTTATTTTATTATTTTATTTTATTTTATTATTTTATTTTATTTTATTTTATTTTATTTTATTTTATTTTTTTATTATTTTTATTATTTTATTATTTTATTTATTTTATTTTATTTTATTTTATTATTTTATTTTATTTTATTTTATTTTATTTTATTTTATTTTATTTTATTTTATTTTATTTTATTTTATTGTTCATTCTGCATTATAAAACAGAATAACAGTGTTGGAAGGACTTTGGAGGTCTTCTACTCCAACCCCTTGCTCAGACAGGAAACCCTGTACCATTTCAGACAAATGGTTGTCCAATCTCTTCTTAAAGACTTCCAATGTTGGGGCATTCACAGTTTCTGGAAGCAAGTTGTTCCAGTGATTAATTGTCTTAATTGTCAGTAAATTTCTCCTTAGTTCTAGGTTGTTTCTTCTCCTTGATTAGTTTCCATCCATTGCTTCTTGTCCTACCTTCAGGTGCTTTGGACAATAGCTTGACTTTGGCAACCCCTGAGATATTGGAATACTGCTATCAGACCTAAGATGGCGGCGCCTGGAATGGCTGCGGCTGCATTGGCTCTTGAAGGCGAATAGTTTTTAAGGGCTAGTATAGGCCACATGATCAGGAAGATTTTAATGTGTTTGAGCAACATGGTGGAACTAAGGTAACATACGACATACGACCAACAATCTTTGCTGGCATGGCGAGTTTCTAGTTGTTTTGGAACTGTTGGTGAGACCATTAAAAGTCGTTGGCACTGTTTGAATTTGTTCTACCAGCAGCAAGATCTGACTGCTGGCCCAGTGATGGATTCTACTGCAAATCAGGGCTGTTTCCAGAGGAGGCAGAGGAGGAGAGGACCTGGAGCTTATGGAGCGAAGGAACTGGATGAGGCTGTCGGCAGGCCCAGAGGAAGAGAGAGAGGCTTTTGGAGGAGTTGGTGGAGGTGGCAGCATGCTCCAGGGGTGAAAAGAAGCAAGGCCTCTTAAAGGAAAAGGTGGAAGAGTCAGGATCAGAAAAAGGAAAGAAGGCGAGGTTGTCAGAATACAAGCTAACTTGAGGGCTAATCCACATGGAGCCCCATTTCCATCTGTCCTGTTTGCCATCGTTCACTCCCTAGAGACTAAAATGGACAATGTGAAATTTGAGCGGGAGGTGGTGACCCTTTGAGAGCTGTATGCAACGAAATTTCATTTTGATGTATGCCGATTGGTGTACATTCAAAGTGACAATAAAGTTATCATCATCATGTTACCCCTAGTCCTTCTTTTCATTAAACTAGACATATCTAATTCCAGCAACCATTCTTTATATGTTTCAACCTCTAGTCCCCTAATCATCTTTGTTGCTCTTCTCAGCACTCTTTCTAGAGTTTTAATATCTTTTTTACATCATGGGAACCAAAACTGGATGCACGCCTATGGAGATTCTCAGTCATCCAGGTCATAGTTATCCCAAAGATGCTTTTTCATGAGGCAACTGGACTTTCTTGTTTTTCTTTGAAGATGTTTCACTTCTCATCCAAGAAGCTTCTTCAGCTCTGACTGGATGGTGGAGAATAGAAGGATTTATATTCCTTGCAGACAGCTGGTCATTTGCATTCTTTTAGAGATTCATTGATGCCACCTGGAGGTTTATCTGTGTCATCAGGGTCATCTGAGTAGTGCAAATGGCTGTAGAGCCTTCTTAAGAATGCAAATGAACAGCTGTCTGCAAGGAATATAAATCATCCGGTCAGAGCTGAAGAAGCTTCTTGGATGAGAAGCGAAACTACTTCAAAGAAAAACAAGAAAGTCCAATTGCCTTGTGAATAATCTTTGAGAAAACTGGATGCAGTATTCCAAGTGTGGTCTTTTGAAGATATTATAAAGTGGTATTAACACTTCACGTGATCTTGATTCTGTCCCTCTGTTAATGCAGCCTAGCACTGTGTTGTTTTGGGGGGGCAGCTGCAGCACATTGCTAGCTCATATTTATATGATTGTCCACTTAAATCAATCTGTCTGTCTGTCTGTCTGTCTGTCTGTCTGTCTGTCTGTCTGTCTGTCTGTCTATCTATCTATCTATCTATCTATCTATCTATCTATCTATCTATCTATCTATCTATCTATCTATCTATCTATCTATCTATCTATCTCTATCGCCTATCTCGCCACGGGGCTACTCTAGGCTGCTTACAACAATAAAAAAGAAAATGAAAAGTATGTAAGCAAAAGTAAAATAATAGAACAACAAAATAAACATTGAAAAAGAATACAATGCAAAAATATCAATATGACAACAAGATGGATGGGTGGAGAGCAGAGAGCAGTTAGGGTGGAGGAAGGTGGAATCTGCTATCAATCCAGCAGCCACCTCCAGCGTGGAACTACCCATCTGGTCCACAGGCATGTGTGTGCACAAAAAATATATTATTAATGTAGTTATGTTTCTTCATGAATAGATGGATGCTTATATTTGTGTAGGTGCAAGTGCTTGACTTGTTCAAGTAGGAACTGATACAAATTAATTAACTTCTGTTCTGAAGTAATGCAAATAAAGAATTTGGTGCAATGGGGTGGGTGGAAATAATCTGTGCAATAACACTGAAATATTTGTTTTTTTCCAGAAGCATAGATGATAATTAAGATGTCAAAAACAAAGAAAGAGTTAATTGCATGTGGAACATTGCTAATTTAACTCTCTATTCCTTTGTATCAATTAAAAATTATGGATATCTTTCAGAGTTGCATAGGTCATTGAAATGAACCAATATAAAATATGCATTTTTGAATCACTGTCTCATTTGCAAATTGATGAGTCCTTATTTCTTCAAAATGTATTAGATACTACTTGGTATCTGGGACTGTATGTTGTATGGTAGAAAGCAGATTGAGCTTTAACATCTCTTAGTATTAGAAATATCCATTGGTTCTAAATTAACATTTAGTATGAGGAAGCCCAAATATCTCTTGGAAATCTGCAGTGGTTGTTGTTGCCTTCATGTAAATTAATAAATGCTTTCCTCAAATATAAATTAGCCTTGTAGGTTTGTGTACTCTTTCTAGTTTACCTTAATTAAGTTTAACACACTACTTGGTTTCTGGTCTCTTTTACTAAACAAGCTCTGCTTGATTCCTAGAAGAGATCATTAAATATCCTAAGAAGTCCTTATCACAAGATTATTTCCTATGTGGTTGTCCATTACATCCTGTCTTCAGAACTCAATGCAGTAATTAACAGCTTTTCTAAAAAAACAAAAAAAAAAACCAAACCAATGTATTTTCAAAGTTTAAAAATCAACTTGCCTGACTACGTCTATGTGAATTTAGTCATTTTCAAAGATAATGTTTTAGAGATAGATAGCTTTTGTGTTTATGGAATTGGGAGAAAAAGGCAGAAAAATATAGAATATAATTAGATGTTAATTATACTTTTTGCTAAAGCTATTCAGTCTTTAGACTCAGTTTCTGACACATATTGAGCTGCAGTTCATATGGCCATAGCATTTGACCTAGTTTTTGGGATATTCTTCATCTTCTTGCTTACTTTTTGTAACATCTTGGCTGAGAAAACTATCTGGAAATAGATAATGCTCAGGTAGTCCTCAACCTATGACCACAATTGAGCCCAAAATTTATGTTGCTAAGTGAAACATTTGTTAAGTGAGTTTTGATCTATTTTACAACCTTTCTTGCCACATTTGGTAAGTGAATCATTGCAGTTGTTAAGTTAGTAACATGGTTGTTAAGTGAATCTGGCTTCCGAATTGACTTTGCTTGTCAGAAGTTTGCAAAAGGTAATCAAATGACCCTCGGACACTGCAACTATCATAAATATGAACCAGCTGCCAAGCATCCAAATTTTGATCATGTGACCATGGGGATGCTGCAATGGTTGTAAGTATGAAAAATGGTCATAAGTCACTTTATTCAGTGTTGTTGTAACTTTCAAAAGTCACTAAGTGGATTAAATGAATACAGCTCGAGAACTACCTGTATACTACTTAGTTATTATAGCTGATCTCAAGTTATAAGTAAGCATGGATTTTTATTTTCTTCTGATGGGCAACTTGCCTATAATTTTTGTAGGACTCTTGTGATATGTTTCTATGGAGGTTAAGCTGCCTATTTCACTGATTGCCAGTGATTCATTTATTTAAAGAGCTATAACCTGCCATTATCCAGAGCAGCATGTGATCCATAGAAACAATCCATAGAAATAAAAGTAAGTAGTAAAATCAAGTAAAATAAGTAATAAATTAGTTTAAAGAACCCAGTTTAACACACACAATAATGAACCATTTATACTATCATAGTGTCATGTAAAACATAGAAGGCATAGTCAATGTATGTTTACTAAATCCAAGAAGAAGTGTAAGAAGAATAAAAATCAAGTATCTCTTACTGAAGGGTTAAAGGCCTCATCCTTGGAAATATCACAGGATTGTTGGAAAGACAGTCCCTAATTGTCTGTACACATGTGTGCATGCATAGAGAGTCTTCTGCTGGAGTGCCAATGAAATGAAGTAGCCTTGAACATCCTCACAGAGATAACATTCAAGCAGCTGCTAGAGATGACCTTCAAAACTGGATGAAATTATAAATTTTATTCTTTTGCCAAAATATTCTTCTTTACAATCAGACTAGAGTAGCAGAATCTAGACACCTAAACTAATGACTCTTATATTCCTCTCACAGCCTGGCTGCCAATTCTATCTGTTGTAGTTTACAATATGATAGGTATAGATTTGGGATACTTTTCACATTCTTAATGCTTATAGGCTCCACTTATGTCCAGGTGAATCAAGGAATCCTCAGCAGATAGCATGAATTGGATCCCTGAAGGAAAAGAGAAGGCAGAGAGGAAATGGTGTGGAAACTATGGCATGGATAATAGATGATACAATCTGCAATCCCAAGATTGTGTTGCTGAAATTCACAAATTCATTATCAGTGCTGAAATGATTTCCTGTTGATTTTTTTTGAAGGAACCAAAAAATAACTGGGATGCTAGGTCTTGGCTAGACATAAGAAATTGAGAGGAAAAAACACCCCTCCAAACATCCAAAAAGATAAAAAGAAAAAAATCTGGACTACCAGTGCTATTCTGTAATTCTTTATTCCAATGCTAACTAAGCTGTTCAAAGAACATCTGTTCTGTTTACTTACATTATCTTCTGCAATCTAAATTATTTCCCCGTTTGTGAATTTTAGTATGATTATTTTACATGGGGCTGCCATTGAAGACCATCTGGAAGGCACAGCTGGTACAAAATGCAGTGATGCAAGTGGGAATGGGTGCCTCCCAGTATGCCCACATGTCACCACTGCTATGTGAGGTTGCCAGTCAGCTTACTAGTGAAATTCAAGTGCTGTCATTACCTATAAAATCCTTTGTGGAATAGGATCTAGATACCTCGGGGACTGCTTATCTCCAATTGATTCTACTCATTGAGAATGTTTTAGGAGAGGATACACTCCAGACACCTTCTGTAGCATGGTCTTTGTAGACGGGGACATGAGTAACAGTAAACACAAAACTCCAAAAATCAATAAAACCTGTTGCAACTTACTTTTCACAGACACTTAAGCATTCAGTGTTTTTGGGCACGGGGAAACAGTCCCTTTGTAGTGTCAGGAATCCACTCCAAGAACTGAAAAGTAAAATTTCAAAGTAAAATATCAAACCAGGGGAAAACAATGGAACATTCAGTCACAGTTTAAGTCTTGTTATTCTCCTTCATTCCAACAGTGGACATCCCAGTCTCTGCAAACAGGCAAAATCTCTACTTGTGGCACTTTCCTTTTCTTGCAAGGAATTCCAGTTGAGGAACCAGCTCTATTTAGTGCCTGACAAATGAGTCAGGTCCTAACTAGGGCACACAGACAGGTAGGGGAGTCTGCTTATACAGGCCTTGATAAAGATAATTCCAGCAAGTGCTTTCTCAGCAGGCTTCCTTGTTGTAACTCTGATATCTGAGAGGTTATTGGTGCTCTCTGAGCATGGTTGTTTTCTTGCAGACATTAGGTTGGTTAATGAAACATCTCACACTGATGATCTTACCTAGTTTGGGTAATGAAACATTTACAAGAAAACAACCAAGCTCAGAGAGCACCAAGGACCTCTCATTTCATCCCTGAGCTACAAATATTCTCCTTTTTTAGTCTCTGATATCTACCAACTCCATCACCTCCCCTTTCAGCAGGGCAGACTTGGCTTAGCCAGCAGCCCTGAGCCTTCAGGCATTTTACAATTAGGAGCTGTGGCGTACTTATTTCTGCTTCTTGCCTTTTGGCTAAGATCAAGTATAGTATTCTTATTAGGAGGCAGGTTTATTTCCTTCACCAAACCTTCTGTTAAAGTCACCTGTGCACCCACACTCTGGAACTCATCTCTCCAAAGATACGGACAGTGCCCTACCAGTATCTCATAGAGTACTAGAAATATTTAAGAGTTGGATTTGATCTCAGGCCTGGGGTTGGTATGTGTTTGTAGAGCTCCTGATTTTGTTTGATTTGTTTAATTGTTAACAAACTGGGCTGCTTGTAGGATTGTGTGTCTTTAACAATTTTATTGTTGTGCATGTGTAAATCGATGGGTGGCTACATAAATTTAAATAAGGGGATTTTTTGGAAGCAGCCCTCAACAGGTATACAAAATGAATCGTTTTTGGATGTGGGATGTGATAAAAACTTGTCTTGATGATTTCATTATGAAGTTCAGGTAAATTAGGAGTTTTGGATTGTGCTGAAACCATTTTTAATTGATTGTACAAGCAGACCAAGCTGTTTTACATTGTATTCTGTTTAATTAAAATATTCCAAGCAAAAATCAAATCTTGAAAAAAAATCATGTTGCATATGAATAATGCCGTACTTGTGAAAAGCAACTCTCTTCTGTACAACAGGTACTTAAATACCATGGTGACTGATATGGGGTATATACAGGAGAAGCTTTTTCTGTTCTTCTTCCATATGCCTTTTCCAAGGCCAGTGGCATTATGTTGTTCCCTTAAAATATCAAGCTAACATGTCAGCAAAGCAAATGAAAATTTTCTATGGGAAACATGAAAATATAATTCAATTTTTATCTGACCTAGCTTTCTAAGTATTCAATAAAAATCTTGGTTATTTTGCAAAAAAACCCTCAATGATGTTTGGTGGTAGAGGATTGTTGAAATTCTTCATAATTTCTAGAAGCTGGAGCTTCCTACTCTACCTTGACCACAACCTGCTAAATTAACATTTTCAAAGTGAAGAATTTTTTATCCCACTAGAAATCCATCTTCTCCACCTACTGTTTAATGAAAATATATGTTGTTGTTAAAGTTTACAAAAGGAAAGCAACAAGGATTAAAAAGAAAATAAATTACTGACAAAAGAGAATAAAGAGGGATAAAAAGAAAATATAGTAGGTTCATTAAAAGAAAATAAGGGTGAGGATGTTTTGTGTTAAGAAAAAGTTTTAAATAACACAACGTTGGGGGTATAATTTGTTTTATATAAGAAACAAGGCCAACAATATCTACAAAAGAGACTACCTCTCTGTGGAATATGGTGAGACAAGAGAGAACAATTTTTAGGTTAGCAAACAAAATTCAAAATACAACAAGAGCAATTTTGGAATGTATTTGGGTTAAATATGCCTGAAACTTACAATCAATTTGTAATAATATGTATAAATACCTGAATGCTTTCCCTGATAAGGAAAGGTTCATCATGGGTTTGGTTTAAATTGTGAAGACTTTTCAGAGTCCCTTGGACTGCATGGAGATCAAGTCAGTCAATCCTAAAGAAAATCAACCCTGATTGTTTTTAGAAGGACAAATACTGAAGCTGAAGCCAAATACTTTGGCCACCAAATAAGAAGAGACGACTTATTGGAAAAGACCCTGATATTGGGAAAGATTGAAGGCAAAAGGAGAAGGTGATGGCAGAGGATAAGATGGTTAGATAGTATTACTGATTCAATGAACATGAATTTGGGCAAATTCTGGAAGACAGTGAAGAACAAGGCCTGGCACATTGTAATTCATGGTGTTGCAACACAATCTAGCAGCTGAACAACAAACCTCAGGTTCCAGAATTGTAATTATAATTATAGTTATAAACTGTTATGTTTATTTTGATTTTGACTTTCTTTTTGTAAGGCAGGAATATAAGTGTTAAATAGCGGGTTCTTTGGCGCAGGAATGAAGACGAGGTAGCTGAGTACAGGGAAACTCATATTTTATTTTCTGCAGAATCTGTACTGAGCAAATGGCTGCAACTAGCCGCAATATATAGTCTCGCCCCTAGGCAGCAGCCAATAGGTTTGAAACAACCATTGCCATCTAGGGATAGCCAATTGTAGCACTGGAGACTTGTAGTCTGGGTTGCTGGAGAGCCATTAGCTGCTCCAGCAACCCATGTGGTATTACTTATGAGCCCAGTACATAACACCTCTCCCCTCTTAGATCAGACAATATTAACATAAGTTAGTCTTAATGCAATTATCAAGACCCATTATCAAAACTCACTAAACTAAAAGTAATAGAACAAAAAAAAAAAACCAATAGGTTACAACGTGATTAAACAACATCTGAATGAATAGGCTTCATGGCTAGCATACTTAGTTACAACATAGCACTAGTTTCTGTAGTATAGTGGCATACAGCAATACACAATATTATAGCTCTTTATTTTACAACGTAGTCAGCAAGATATGAAGGAGGCTTGTGTGCCCAAGTGGAACGTCTCGGAGTCCCCATCACTTTGTGGTCTACCAGCTTACCCAGTGGGCTGGGTAGACTTGTGTCCCTTTGTGCTCCTGAGTCAAGGGGAATAGATGCTCTCTGATTGGCTTCTCCAGGTTGGCCCACCCCAGAGTCATACTGATCAGCAGAGTAGGCGCAGCGGTTGCTGAAGTTTGGATTAGATGCTCCATCAGGGGATCCATGTTGCATTCCAGGACTCCCCACCTCTCCCTCTGGTTCCACCTCAGTTATGAAGGAAAAGTCCTGAGAGTCCATGTGAGGACTGGCTTGGCCACAAGTTTGAGGAACTTGGGAGGGACATATGACACAGTCCTCACTTAGTGTCTGTTCTGGAAACCATTTCCTGAGCTGATCAATGTGTCGTCTGACAACTCGCCCTCCCTCCAACCCCACTTCATAAGACAGGGGTCCGGATGCTTTGGTAATTTGACCAGGAATCCACAGATTCCCATGACCATAGTTTCTGGCCCAAACCCAATCGCCCATATGTAGCCCCCTCGGGGGTTTTGGTCGAGAGGCTTCTGCTGCCACTCTATCTGGATGCAACCTGTCCAGTTTAGTGATCAAACGCCTCCCCCAATGTAGTTCTGCAGGATTTTTGTCTGTAGCAGTGCAGGGCGTGGAATGCTGACAGAGTAAAAAATCTGCCAATCTGTGATGCCAGTCACCTGTGCCAATGCGCTTGAGTGATTCCTTCATGGTCCTCACCATTTGTTCAGCTTGACCATTAGAGGATGGGTGAAAAGGGGCAGACGTTGCATGTCTGATAAGATTTGCTGTTAGGAAGGCCTGAAATTCAGCAGCAGTGAATTGGGCCCCATTGTCTGAAACTAAGACATCTGGCAACCCATGTGTGGCAAAGAGTATTCTCAGCACCTGGATGGTCCTAGCAGTAGTCATGTTTGCAACTGGAATTACTTCCAGCCATTTGGAGTGGCTATCCACCACTTTGAGGAAGAGCTGTCCCTGAAAGGGCCCAGCATAGTCTATGTGAATTCTAGACCAGGGAGTGTGCGTTTTTCCCCACCTGTGAACTGGGGCGTGTGGCATCTCAGGCCTAGATTGCTGGCATGTATAACAACCATGTACCTGTGCCTCAATGTCCTTGTCAAGGCCAGACCACCAAAGCTAGCTTCTTGCTAAAGCTTTCATTCTGACAATGCTTGGATGGCCCTCATGTAATGACTGTAAAACCCTGTCTCTCAGTGAAGAGGGGATTATGACTCTGTTTCCCCATAGGATGCACCCCTTGTGAGCTGATAGCTCATGTCTTCTGACAAAATAACTCTGAAACTCAGGGCCTGGGCTTTTATCTAACCACCCCGTGTATACCCATGAAAGCACTCTACTCAGTGTTCTATCTGTAGCTGTTTCTGCAGCAATGTCCCCAGCATGGAGGGGAAATTCTGGTAGATCCTGAATGGACAGAATTCTGGCCACAGGGACCGGGTCTGGTTCCATTAGTGGCAGTGGAAGTCTGCTTAGGCCATCAGCATGGCCCATTTCTTTACCAGGTTTGTGAAACAATTTAAATGTGTATGCAGATAAGAAAATAGACCATCTCAACATTCTTGGGGAAAGTATGTGGGGGGTTTGTTTGTCTGTTGTGAAGAGTCCCAACAGTGGTTTGTGGTCTGTAAAGACTGTAAAGTCCCTGCCATATAAATAGTCATGGAATTTTTTTATTCCAGCTACAATGGCTAGGGTCTCTTTGTCGATTTGAGCGTAGTTACGCTCAGCAGAGGACAGTGTCCTTGAATAAAATGCAATGGGGACTTGTGTTCCATTCTTTTCTAAATGACTCAAGATTGCCCCCACCCCATACGGAGATGCATCACATGCTAAACAGACTGGTTTAGACTCCCTAAAATGAGTTACAGTGGATTTAACTGACAATAGTGCCTGTAAGTCCTGGAAGCTTTTTTCATGAATGCTGGTCCATTTCCATGGAGCTTTCTTATCTAAGAGCCTGTGAAGAGGCTCTGCCAATGCAGCCTTGTTAGGCAGGAAGGCATGGTAGAAGTTGAGAAGGCCCAAGAATGCTTGTAGCTCTCCTTTGGATTTAGGACTAGGAGCCAATTGAATGGCCTTCACTTTGGATTCAGCAGGGTGAATACCGTTAGCATCAATTCGAAATCCTAGAAATTCCATTGAAGGAATCCCAATACTACATTTACACAAAGTGCAACAGGCTGAACATAACTTTATTTAAAACAAATTCAATTTTATCACAAGAACAACATTACAAAATAAAAAAATGTATTTGGGCCATGTTTACAGATTTTAAAGTGACAACTAGCACTTGGAACTGAGATCAGTAAAAACAGGATGCTAAATATAATTCTTTAGGGATAGGTATTGTATAGGAAGAAGAAAAACCTAAAGTAAAGTGGTTATACAGGCAGACCCTTGCAAAACATGTGTCTTCTTTCACAACTTGGAGAGTGATGTTTTGTCTGAGCATCTATGAAGCTTTAAACATCTTTCAACCTACCAGACATATAACGATAAGAGAGAAGACTAGGAATATAAACTAAAATAAACAAGAAAATGGCAAGAGAACATCTGTATGCTCTGGGTGAGTTCAAATCACCTGGATCTAATGGATTACACCCCAGAATTCTGAAGGAGGTGGAAGATGTGATCTTGGAACCATTGAACCATATCTTTCAAAGATCCTCGAGCACTGGGGAACTACCAGAGGACTGGAAAAGATCTGATACGGTTCTGATCTTCAAAAAAAAACAAACATTCAGGGAACCTGGGAGCGCACCACCACTGTCTTCGAGCGGTTGCGCGCTCCGACCCTCTGGTTTCAACCTGCTTTCCCGGGGGTGTGGGAGGGCAGACCCCTGAGCTCAGGCTGGTTTATTTGAATGCCAGGTCTGTGGTGAATAAAGCTCGCCTCATCCGGGAAGTGATCAAGGAGGAAGGCGCTGACCTGGCATGCATTACGGAAACTTGGTTGGGCCCAGAAGGAGGGGTTCCTCTGATTGAATTGTGCCCACCAGGTTTCTGTGTGCTGCACCAGCCTCGGGCTCAGGGTAGGGGCGGTGGGGTGGCAGTTGTCATTAAGGAGGCCCTTTGTCCACGGGAGGCCTCTTCCCCTAAGATAGACGGGTGTGAGTCTCCTTCTGAGTTGGGGCCCTGGAGGTCAGTTGGGCCTGTTGCTGGCGTACCTATCTCCCAGCTGCGTGACAACGGCCCTGCCCGGGCTACTCGACGCTCTCTCGGGGTTGGCGGTTGAGTTTCCCAGACTTATTGTTCTGGGTGATTTCAACCTACCTTCCCTGGGGGGGGGCATCGGGGGTGGCTCGAAAGTTCATGGCTTCCATGATGGCCATGGACCTGACCCAGATAATTCAGGATCCGACTCATGAGGGAGGAAACGCGCCCGACCTTATTTTTATATCTGGGCAGTGGCTTAATGATCTGTGTGGGGGTTCCCCAACTGTTCGACCCCTTTCATGGACCGATCATTATCTCCTATGGCTTGGCCTCCGTTATGCCACCTCCTGTCGCTGGGATGCAGAACCGACTCGGTGGTTCCACCCCAGGCGCCTGATGGATCTGGAAAGGTTCCAGACGGCGCTTGGGTTGATTCCTGCCTCCCTTTCCCACAGCCTGGTCGGGACCTTGGTGGACGCCTGGCAACGGGCTGCCTCTGAGGCTCTTGACCATGTTGTGCCTTTGCGGCCTCTGACCCGGTGCAGGTCCTGGTTAGCCCCTTGGTTCTCCGTGGACCTGTGAGAGATGAAACACCGGAGGAGGGGCCTAGAGAGCAGTTGGAGATCCAGTCGGTCCGAATCTGACCGAGCACAGTTAAGATCTTTTACTAGATCTTATCTTGTGGCAATGGAAGTGGTGAAGCGTGCTTACTTCGCCACTCTCATTGCGTCCGCAGATAACTGCCTGGCCGCCCTGTTTATAGTGACCCTTCCCTATTGAATCAGGGGATGAGGGAGGACCCTTTGCGGGGACGAGTTGAGGAATTTAGTCAGCATCTGCTGGACAAAATCGCTCAGATCCGGACTGGTCTGGACTCCAAATGGGCAGTATCTGACGGGGGGGGAAGTGACATTTGGGTGGAGTTCGACCCTGTGACTCTGGATGAAGTAGACAGAATCATGGGAAGACTGAGTGCCGCCACATGTTTGTTGGACCCGTGTCCCTCCTGGCTGGTGTATGTGACTTGGGAGTTTACACGAGGCTGGCTCCAAGCGGTTATCAATGCTTCTCTGAGTGAGGGGTGCTTCCCTGCCACCTTGAAGGAGGCGGTGGTGAGGCCCCTCCTCAAGAAGCGTGTCCTGGACCCAGCTAATTTGAACAACTTTCGTCCTGTCTCCAACCTTCCCTTTATTGCGAAGGTTGTTGAGAGCGTGGTGGTGCGGCAGCTTCCATTGGTTCTGGAGGAAACTGAGTATCTGGACCCGTGCCAATCGGGTTTCCGGCCTGGGTACAGCATGGAGACGGCGCTGGTCGTGCTGGTGGATGATCTCTGGTGGGCCCGGGATAGGGGTTGTTCCTCAGTCCTGGTCCTATTAGATCTCTCAGCGGCTTTTGATACCATCGACCATGGTATCATGCTGCGACATCTTGAGGGGTTGGGAGTGGGAGGCACTGTTTTATGGTGGTTCTCCTCCTACCTCTTGGGCCGTTCACAGTTGGTGTTGGCAGGGGGGCAGAGGTCAACCCTGAGGCCCCTCACTTGTGGGGTGCCTCAGGGGTCGGTCCTGTCTCCCCTCCGGTTCAACATCTATAAGAAGCCACTGGGTGAGATCATCCGTGGTTTCGGAGTAAGGTACCATCAATATGCTGATGATACCCAGTTTTCATCTCTACCCCAAACCAACCCAGTGATGCCCTCGAGGTGATGTCCTGTTGCCTGGACGCGGTACGAGTCTGGATGGGGAAGAACAGGCTCCAACTCAACCTGGCCAAGACCGAGTGGCTATATGTACCGGTATCTCGGGTAATCCAGGATATTCCATCTTTGGTTATGGGGGGAGAGGTGTTACCCCCCCCCCCCCCGTTGAAAGGGCGCACAACTTAGGCATCCTCCTGGATGCACGACTCAGTTTAGAAGATCATATAGGAGTCGTGGCCAGGGGGTATTTGCCCAGGTTCGCCTGGTGCGCCAGTTGCGCCCCTATCTGGACCGAGATGCCCTACATATGGTCATTCATGCGCTCGTTACCTCCCGTATAGACTACTGCAATGCTCTCTACATGGGGCTTCCCTTGAAGACCACCCGAAGGCTTCAACTGGTGCAGAATGCGGCTGCGCGGGTTGTGATGGGAGCATCCTGATACTCCCATATTACACCCCTCCTGTGTGAGCTGCATTGTTTACCGGTTGTCCTCCGGGTGAGATTTAAGGTGCTGGTTCTTACCTATAAAGCCCTACATGGCTTAGGTCCGGGATATTTGCAGGACCGTCTGCTGCCAGGAACGACTGCCCATCACCCTGTGCGCTCACACAGGGAGGGCCTCCTCAGGGTGCCGTCGGCCAGACAATGTCGACTGACGACCCCCAGGGGGAGGGCCTTCTCTGTGGGGGCACCTTCCCTTTGGAATCAACTCCCCTTGGAGCTCCGGATGGCCCCGGATCTCCGTTCCTTTTGTTGCGACCTTAAAACATGGCTTTTTCAACAGGCCGACCAGGACTGATGGAAGGGAGGTTTTCTTAATTTTGTTTTATTGTGTTTTTAATTGGACTATTTATGGGACAATTTGATTTAATACCTTTTAATGTTTGTATTTTGTGTTTTTATCGTTTTTAGCTACCCTGAGTCCTTTGGGAGATAGGGCGGCATACAAATCCAATCAATCAATCAACCAATAAATAAATAAATAAATAAATAAATAAAAAATAAAAATAAACTACAGACCAATCAGCCTGACCTTAATACCTGGGAAGATCCTGTAAAAGACAATCAAGCAACAGATCTGCAAACACCTAGAAGCAAGCAAAGTTATAGTCAAAACCCAATGTGGGTTTATCAAAAACAGATCATGTCAAATAAATTGTACTGTCCCACTCTCTCTCTCTCTCTCACACACATAACAATGATTTAGTGAGTTTATTAATATTCCCCAGCAATTCCCTTCACCAAAAAGGGAAAAAGTCCAGCCAAAAGCAGACTCATGCTAGTCCACAAGGCACTTGAAAGTTTCCCAAATAAACCCAACAGGCAAAATTAAATCCACAATACAAGAGGGTTCACAAAGCACAATGCAAGTCAAGGCATGTGTCAATCCAAAGCAAGGCAGGGATCACAACCAGGAAACATTCAGCTAAGAAATGAACACATTGTTCCCAGCATCATATCCATCTGTCTGCTGTGCTAAATAGCCAGCTTCTGGTGCATCCCATCAATCACCCCCTCCCAATTAATTAGGCTAAATTTTGCTGCTCCTGCCTTTTCTCTGCCCTAGGTGTTCTTGGATCAGGTGCAGAAGGCAATTCCTCTTCCTCATCACTGATGGGCTGCACCTGTGTGCTTTTCTCATCTGATGCCTCAAGGCTGTCCTGCTGCAGCTGTGCTTCAGACAAATCCCTCTCAGATGGCTGGCTGCTTAGAGCCATTAACCAACTTTCCTCCTGGCAAGCCTGGAACTGGTTCATCCTCCTCTGAACTGACACCTGGAGAGGAATTTGGGGAAGCGTTCGGGAGAGTCATCTCATAAATCTTATTTCATTCTTTGAAAAAATAACTAGTGGACCAGAGAAATGCAATGGACATCATATACTTGGATTTCAGTAAAGCATTTGGCAAAGTAGACCGCAACCTACTTTTTGGTAAGCTAGAAAAATATGGGATAAACGGCATCATCGCCAGAGGGATTTATAAATGGTGTGTAGTCCTTAATGTGTGTAGTCCTTAATGCAACTAAATCTATATGAAGGGAAGTAAGCACCAGAGTACCCCAAGTTTCTGTTTTAGGCCCAGTACTCTTCAATGTCTTTATAAATTATTTAGATGAGGGAATAAAAGGGGAACTCATCAAATTTAGAGATGACACTAAACTGGCAGGAATAGCCAACACTCCAGAAGATAGGCTGAAGATCCAAATGGATCTTGACAAACTTGAACACTGGGCTCTAACTAACAAAAACATCTAACAAAATGAAGTTCAATATAGAGAAAAGTAAGGTTTTACACTTAGGCAAGAAAAATCAAATGTACAGGTACAGATTAGGTGAAACCTGGCTCAATAGCAGTAACTGTGAGAGGGATTTTGCAGTCTTAGTAGACCATCAAATATGAGCCAGCAATGTGCAGCCAAAAAAGTCAATGCAATCCTAGACTGCATTAACAGAGTAATAAGAATCAAGATCACCAGATGTGCTAGTGCTGCTTTATAAAGCCTTAGTACAACCACACTTAGAGTACTGCATCCAGTTTTGGTCACCATATTATAAAAAAAAGATGCTGGGACTCTGGAAAGAGTACAGAAAAGAACAACAAAATGATTAGAGGGCTGGAGGCTAAAAGACTTCAAGAATGGTTGCAAGAATTGGGTATGTCTAGTCTACTTTAAAGAAGGACTAGGGGTGACATGATAATAGTCTTCTAATATTTGAGGGGCTGCCACAAAGAAGAGAGGGGGCAACTTATTTTCCAAAGCACCAGAAGGCAAGACAATGGATAGAAATTAATCAAAAGCAATCTAGAACTAAGAAATTTCCTAACAGTGAGAGCAATTAACCCATGGACCATCTTGTCTTGAAAAGTTGTGATTGCTTCATAACTGGAAACTTTTAAAGAAATGATTGGACAGCCACTTGTCAGAAATGGTATAGGGTGTCCTGCTTCAGCAGGGGTTGGATTAGAAGACTTCCATGGTTCCTTCCAATACTCTTATTCTGTTATTTCTGTTTTTTCCTTAAAAATGTTTCACTTCTCATCCAAGAAGTTTCTTCATTTCTGGTTAGAACTGAAGAGGTTTCTTGGATGAGAGGTGTTTTCAAGAAAAAAAACCTAAGGAAGTCCAGTTGCCTTTTGAAAACGTCTAGGCAGCAAAATTATTCATTCTTTTCTATAGTTGGTTGGTTAACAAGTTATAGCTATAGAACTGGGGTTAGGAAAGTGGCAGTACTGAAAGAAAAGTTGCTATTAACACTTCTGAAAGATTAATTATCAGTTCAGAACCTAAAAAGTGTCAGCATAGCTTCTCAAAATTACTTCAAAAGTTTTGTGAGATATTGTATCCTCTCACAATATTTATAGACATTTAACTGAGCATTTTCAAACACATTTACCTCCTCTGTGTACCTTTATGTTCTATAAAATATTTAATAGGCAATACAAGTTAAATAAAACTGAATACTTCCTGATTTTGTCTTTGTCGTAGCCAAAATATTACTTTCTAATTCTTTAATCTACATTAATGATTTAAGCAAAAACAAATAATATTTATGTATATTTATGTTTATTACATATATGCATGCAAATCAGGCAAGAAAGTGATAGTTAAAAACCATAAAATTTTGTTTCAATATTGAATGGATTCCAAATAATTACAAAACATATTATTAGAAGTGGAGTTTCCTTCCTTCCTTCCTTCCTTCCTTCCTTCCTTCCTTCCTTCCTTCCTTCCTTCCTTCCTTCCTTCCTTCCTTCCTTCCTTCCTTCCTTCCTTCCTTCCTTCCTTCCTTCCTTCCCTCCCTCCCTCCCTCCCTCCCTAAATCAATATTGTAATGAAAGAAAAGTTAAGAAATAAAATTATACAAAAATTATTTGGTTCACCCCGTCTCTTTCATTTGTTTCATTCTTTTCTTCTTCCCTAGATAGATTCTGAACTTATTAAATCTTAGTTATTAATATAAAATTGTTTATTAAGTATTTATAGAGTTAACAATGATCATTGACCTTGTACAGCCCAAAACATAGCATATATTGATTTTAATCTTTTTGCAAAGGAGAGGGAAATGAATTCAACCCAACACAAAGCAGAGGACTATTGCAGAAGAGATTGAGAAGGAATTCCTATCATGTGGGGCACCTACTGAGTCTGCATTGTGGCAGTGCTAAGTGACTGTTGCTGCTGCAGCTAAGCCAAGACAACAAAATTGTGTAGCACTCTTCATGAGTTGCAAAATCAGATTCTATGGTGGTTGATCAAACTAGGGAAAGACCAGAGTTGCTTAGCAAGTGGGGATGGGATTAGAGTGGATTGAGGTCTGGAAGGACACATAAATAAATGTGCATTTCTCCTTTTCAGCATGTCCTTTAAAAAGACAGTTGATTTATTAAAGCTTTCAAACCAATGTTGTTAAGCAAATCCAACAGGCTGCTTTTCCCAGGAATGCTTATTTGAGTAGTCAAACTGCTCCCTTTAAAGCAGCAAGATATTTATATCAAACAAGCATCCCCAAAATTCAAAGAGTATTAATCTTAGTGCGCTGCAACACACCTGGAGGGCCAATACAAAAAATACCATTTCAGTTGAGATTGTGGACAAAAAGCCATTGAAACTGTAGCTCACGTCCTGCTATAACGCATCCTCTGTAAGGACTCATGGACTTAATTTATAACGTCTTACCTAATAAAACACGGGTATCAAACTCGTCACGTGATATGCCACAATGTATCATGACTTTTTTTGCATTGCTGGGGTGGGTGCGGCCTCTACATGATGCAACCGGCCAATGGGCCGGCAGTTTGACACCCCTGTAATAAAATATCCAGAAAATGCTGATCTGTTTTGCATGCAACTACTATTATCAGACTGGTATGAAGCAGTTTCTCTGAATGTAGCCAAATTCTGCTATGCTGTATGTAAAATTAAGCAAATGTTAACTGCCCACTGTTAATTCACCACCAATCGCAATATATTACTCTGCCCTTTATTTTTATTTTTTACTATTGGTATTGTTTTAATGCTTTTATTAGCTGCCTGTGACCATAATAAAGATTAAGAAAATCTTGATATTTGATTTTTATTCTGCTCCAATCCAAAGACTTGTATTGGCTGACAGTACAATAAAGAAAAAATAGAAACATAAAAAAGTTTAAAAACCATAAACCATACAATAGCAAGCATAGAGGCATCATGATCTAATCATCCCCTGGAAAATCTCCATCTTCAACATCTTCCAGAAGGTGGCCAAGGTTTAACCTCAAATCGGAGCCCATTCCAAAGGACTAGCATCATCATCAACAAATGCATCTGAGCATTGACGCATAGACCTTCCTCCTGAAATGGGGAATTTCTTACAGAGTTGTTATGGTTTAGCCAACCTCTATAGAGAGATGAAGTCCTGCTTATATTTATACAATTCATAGTTTATTTCCCATATATTAGTAACCTTCCTTTTTAATTTCTGCTTTCTTAAGATTTGATGCCCTAGAAAAATTATGCTTGGCATGGAGCATATCAGCCATAATGGAATTACTGCAGTGATAACATTGTGTATATAATATTGCAAGAATCTCTCAGTTAATGACATTACACCAACATTAAAGGCATTAGTGAGCATTACATGGGAATTCCAGGTAAATAAAATGAGGCAAACATGCGTTCCCCAGGGTAGAACAATTTTTTAGGTCTCTAAACCAGACAAAGTAGTTAGAGTGCTATCGAAATATTTAATTATGGTTATTACTAATTAAGTGAATGTTGCTTGCTGAATATACACTGGTGTAAAACATTTAGTAAATATAGCTGGATAGTCAGTTTGATTAGCTAGATTGGAAATGCTCCAAGGATGAGTTAACAATATTCAAAATGATATCTTCATGAAGAACTCTTAGATAGTCAGGTAGTAGCAGTGGAAAATCACATAATTATGGGACTCAGAACAATTAGCTATTTAGATGGAATGTTCTAAAATATTACGGGGTTGGTGGGATGGAATTATGCTGATCATTTCTAGGCAGAAATTCCTTAATCATTCCCATAGAGGTCATGCTTTAAAACTTGGCTGAAGTTTCTTGATTCTTGATAAAGACTATTCTTTTATCCACCGTTTACCTTAGATCTCTGTTTAAATTACTTGGTTCTTTCTGTGATATTTTCAAATAAAGGGTTTATTTTTAGAGATATTTGAACCACCATTAGTTTCAAGAAGACTTAAATCTTCACAAGTATTTGTCTAGTTTAAAGAATGCAAACGTTCATCTAGATTGACATTTAGAAACAATAAAAAATTGGGAAAATGGGAAAATATTTTTATAATTATTGATCATGATATGGAATAATCTTTGGGTATGACCTAGAAAGTTATAATTGATACAACTTGCTGAGACTAGGTTGATAATTCGACAATTCTGCCAGTGTAACAACTATGTTCTTATATATTATTTGTACATTGCTCAGAGTCCCTCTGAGGAAGATGGACAGTTTCTAAATTTAATAAATGGGTAGGTAGGTAGGTAAGTAGATAGATAGATAGATAGATAGATAGATAGATAGATAGATAAGAGAGAAGTCTTTGATTTCTAATAGGCTTTCAGGCCCAATTCAAAGTGCTGAGGTGTTTTTTTTTAAACTTTATATGGCACACTGCCAAGATATACTAGGCATAATGGAATCTCTCCATCCATCTGGTCATCCAGTGTCCCCCTACTCTACCATGAGATTTACAGAGTGTGGCTAATCAATAGGACATATCTATGATAGTCCCCTCATTTTCTAAAGGAATGTGCAGTCTCCACTTTGTTACTAAACTTGTTGGGAGGCTAATTACTGGTAGCCAGCCAGAATTAAAATGGTGAAATGGGCAGCCATATGCATTTAACAAATAAATAGATCAAATAAATATCCCATGAGGAAGCAAAAGCTGTATTGTTCTGTTGAGGTCTTGGCCACCACCTAATTTGAGTGAGACATTCATCTTGTTCATTTTTTGTTTTATTATTACATATTGGGACAGGCTATAAATTATAAAATCAAAGCCCCTTTAAAAAGTTCTTTGCTTATAATTAATACATTTTCGTAGAATTCAGGATTATGTTTACGTTCTCGTAATCCAGATATACTTAGATATTATACTCAAGAGTGCATGAATGTTGGAGGCAAATAATGAATATAATATTTGAATGAATAGCAGTAGTGGGGGGGAAATGAATCCGTTGTTAATCTTCTTTAATTGTTTAGAGAGTGGAAGGCATCAAAATATAAAATAATTTATTATGAATGTATTAATAGCTATACATATTTAATGAGCTCTGAAATAGAACAGTGCTCATTCTCTAACAATATGGGAATGACTAAGGAAGCATTGGGCAATTGCAAAAAAAAAAAATTGCAAAAAGGGAGTTGTGTTGGCGCAGTGGTTAGAATGTAGTCTAATTCTGCTGAATGCCAGGAATTCGATTTTGACTGGCTCAAGGTTGACTCAGCCTTCCATCCTTCTGAGATTGGTAAAATGAGGACCTAGATTGCTGGGGACAACTTGTTGACTCTGTAAACCGCTTAAAGAGTACTGTAAAGTACTATGACATGGTATATAAGAGTGCTATTGCTATTGCTTTCTGAGCTGGGTTGTTGCTTGCTGATTGGGGGGGTTTGTTATGGTTATTTTATTGGGTTTTAAAGATGTATTTTAGTATGTGGGCATTTATTTAATCTCGTTTTAACTTTTGTAATCTGTATTTTTATTCTTGCCCTGTTCACCGCCCTGAGTCCTTCGGGAGAAGGGCGGTATAGAAATAGTATTAAATAAATAAATATTTCATTACCCAACTAGGTACATTATTAATACACTGATGTTACATAGTGATGTAATGAAATAATTGTAAGCAAGAAACAAAGCTGAGAGAGAGAGAACTAAGGATCCCACAGTACATTTCTGAGCTATGTATATTCTCTTTGAATGGAACTACAGAAAGGAATAACTTAATCAATATAGCATATGGGAGACCAGACTTTCATCGATAATAAGTGCTGTTGAAATTTAAAGTATGACAGTGCTGAACTCAATATAATTTTATTTGTATTGCGGTTTGTCACACAGTCAGCCAGATGTTCAGATTGGATTTGGCATTTTTATCCACCTAATTGAATCCTACCCAAGGACCTGGGATAGGCACGTGTTGTTGTTTGATGGTTTTAGAGGTATCTTGCAGGATTGGCATTACTATTTTAATATTTTTAACAATTCAATCATTTTAGGTTTTTGTCATTGATATTCCAAATCTGTTTGATTTCAGACCATTTTTATTCTATTTATTATATTCCTATTATGGGAAATTGTGCCGGCAAGCTGCTGTGTTACACATTTTTTGTGACATTTTCAAACTATTGTAGATGTTCTCCTTAGAATTTTTGTTTCTGTTTGCATTCTATTTCCACATTTGAACTCACAGATTCATTTTAAAATAATAAGACAAATGCAAGTAACTTAAGTGATGAGTTAGTGAAGAAGTAGCATCATACACCAATGAATTGCTAAATTGTGACACTATTTCTTACATTCTGTCTGCATTTTGTGGAGACCTAGTTCCCTTTAGAAGTCCTTAGTGCCTGGAAAAGTTGAAGAAAAAGAAAAAGAGAATGGCCTGCAGCGAAGTAGATCGATTTGATTACAATGGCAAAGAATGCAGTGCTGAGAAGTCTTAAAAGACCAAG
This sequence comes from Vipera berus, assembly GCF_964194415.1. NCBI lineage: Eukaryota > Metazoa > Chordata > Lepidosauria > Squamata > Viperidae > Vipera > Vipera berus. The sequence goes on from NC_138206.1 coordinate 94,238,949, forward strand.
TTGAGGGCAGATCATTCCAGAGAGAATCTACCCATGTGATCACTTACATTGACTTGAATGCACTTAACCAATCAATTTATCAATCAATCCATTTTGAAAGTATTTTTTACTGTCAGCAGTTGTAATCAGAACACATGTCAGTGCTGGGTAGGAGTAAAGAGTATCAGCCAGCACCACAACTCTTTCTCTTTTTCTTTTTTAACACTGTTTATTGTTTACATGCTATGTACATAGCAAACTGGCAGAGAAGAAGCATTTTCATATTTGCCAGACTTTTTGAACAAGTTATCAGAGTTGTTGCTGTTGCTTAAAATTATACAAGATTATCTCTTTATGGAATTTTAATTGATAATTAAAGGGGCATTCACACAATAAAAGTATGAAGAGTTTTTGAGCTTATATAATGCTGTTAATAAACTACTAATATCCACTAAGATGTGAACATTTAATACAGGGCTTTTCAACCAGTGGTACGGGTACCACCTGTGGTACATTGGCACCTGGCAGGTGGTACGTAGCCATCCTAGAAAAGTGGTAGCGAGGGGGGGGAATGAGCTGAACAAGTGGCAGCACCGCAGAAGCCTGAGCGAGAGATGGCTGGAGCTGCAGGGCTGTCAGGGCTCAACGGAAGCGCCAGGATCAGTGCTTCTTCGGGGCTGTCAGGGCTCAGCAGAAGCGCCAGGATCAGCACCAGGCTCTGGACATAATAGGATTGACCCACAACCATCAAGAATACCAGAAACTCACACCTAGACTCAGGTCAGAATATGTGACACAGGAAATACAAAGCCTGAAACAGGAAATAACCAAACAATAGAGTCAAGGGGGTGTAAAAACCCACTCCCCACATGTGCTCAGTACTTTTTCTGCTGGATCCAGGCCAATCAGCTGGAATGTTGCAGCATCTCCAGGGTCTTGTGATTTACATTCAGATGCTTGGCAACTGATTCATATTTATCATGGTCACACTGTCCCAGGGTCATGTGAAGTGACCAAAACTTGCTGCAACCACCCAGCAGATGGGGAACAAAAATCAAACATCACCCCACCCCCGCTGCCAATCCTCAACAGAAATTCTCACAACAATGAAAACCTCGGACAGGAGGAAGAGTGCTGCCGGGCAGGCAGGCAGGTGTCTTGCTTGGCTGTGGCTTGGGGGGCACTTTTTCCAGTGCCATTGTAACTTCGAACAGTCCTTTTTTTTTGGTCATCAAGTTTTTGACACCTTGCTAGGCGACTGGTGGTACTCTGATATTGCCATATCCTAAAAGTGGTACAATGGGTGAAAAGGTTGAAAAGCCCTGATTTAATAAACAAAAAATAAAAAATGTTGTCCTTCATTTCCTGCAACATTAAATAAATATTCACACTAGCACAGGCTGAAATGTTTAAGATGTCCCTTAAGAATTGAGCAGTATAATTCAACATGTTTCTTCAGGGCAATCAATTGCCACTTTTAATTTTAGATGGGAATGTTATATTAATTATCTAAATATTATTACTACAAGGTTAATCACTGTAATGTTGAGGATAAAAACTTGATATCTACTGGTAAATGGTGGTACATAGGCCTGAATGCTTGGGTGAAATTACTTAGATCTGCACTCTAATTACCAAGATATCTTAGATTTTGCTTCCCAATTTGAGTAAAATTGGGACCAGGGCAAGATAAACAATTCACAAACATTAGTGAAATCAATTCTGAGTAATGCCATGTAAGACAATGAATATGTGCGATGCTGCTAGCTTCTCAAAATGTTTTCTTTTAAATGAAGGTACAGATATTTGTTGCAGCTTGAAACTATTTGAAGTCATTACCATGCTGTAAGAAAAATGCTTAAACTGCCTGCAACCCATACCAATGCTTTATAGCAGAAATAATTCTAAACAGTGGACATATTGCAAGGATGAGCAGATGAAAATAGGAGACACAATGGAGTTGAAGTTTTTTATTTGTTTTAAAGTCTTAGGTACCATATTTCAGAATTATGTTTTCTCAGGATGGCTTCTAAAATACTGACATACATTTAGAAAATCCCAAAATAATTTAAATAAACAATGAAATAATGATTAAAATACAGGATGTGACAATGTAAAACATAGAATGATAAAACTGTGAAAACCCTTTTAAAAGCATGTGCATTTAAGATCACATTAATTAAAATGTACGAGAATAAACATACCCTAAAAGGAATACTTTTCCTGGGGAATATATTCCAGAATCAGAGAGCTATCAATGAGAAGCCTAGACAGGTAGCCACTAGCAGCTGCTTAGTGAGTGTGGGAGGCAATAAGGGCAAGATCTATAGAGCTGTTATTATTATATTTAAATATAGACAAAAGTGTTCCTAAATAATAAAGGGCTTTATAGGGTAATTAATATCAGTACCTTAAATTGAGTCTGGAAATAAGCTGAGACTCAGAATAGATCATATCAAATCCCATTGATGGACAAGTTGAAGTTGGAGAGAAAAAGCTCATCATTACCGTCTCAGGTGGCCATCCAGGAAGGAACACAGCTCCAAACTTGTTCCATTCACATTTAACATGATCTACCTTGTCAGAAGTATATCATATTCAAAGCTATTGAAAAATATTAAATACTACTGAGGGAAGTCAGCTCCCCAGAAAAGGAAATATTAAAAGGGCAGAAAAATATATTTCCTAAAAAAGATAATGAAGAACCAGGAAAGCATGCCCAGTTTGCTTAATAGCCCTAGCTCTTCCTCCCCCAAGTTCTATAGACATGCAAATGTAAGCCATCAAGAAGGATGGAACTAGAAGCTTAGGAAGACAAAGCCCTAACATGTACATACTCCAGCCCCAGGAAAGCAGGATATGACCTTTGGACATAATAGGATTGACCCACAACCATCAAGAATACCAGAAAGTCACACCTAGACTCAGGTCAGAATATGTGACACAGGAAATACAAAGCCTGAAACAGGAAATAACCAAACAATAGAGTCAAGGGGGTGTAAAAACCCACTCCCCACATGTGCTCAGTACTTTTTCTGCTGGATCCATCTTTCTGTCTGGCTTTCCTCTGCAATAAACTGTAACCTTCTTCCTAAAGCAGTCGCCATGTTGTTTATCCCCGGCTTGGATGAAACCATGATGAAGACTTTTCTTCCAACAATTTTGGCTATCCAGATGGGACTCCAAGCTAACCTCTCCAATGGACTGAGACTGGTAAGCCCCATCTTGCCGGCAGCAGACCCCTTTGTGTCTGTGGATGGGTTTTCCAGGCCCTGCCCATGTGGAATTTTGGGTTTGAGCTCAAGGGCTGCTTTGGAAAGAAGGTGAAGGTGAGTACCTCTAAATTTTAACTTTAAAGCCCAGGGGAGTGAAAGAAATGTGTGTATGTCTCTCTGTGTGTGAGTGAGAAGACCTTTTTCCCAATCACAGTTGGATTTTGCTCCCTCTGGTCTTTCCTAGCCGCAGAAAGGATCTGTTCAAGTTGCAGACCCTGGAAAGCATTGGGGGTTTGGCCAGAGTGCAAGACCTTCTGTTAGGGAAAGGGGAGAGGCTGTGTGAAAATGGAATGGAATGAGTGAATGAAAGAATTGGATTTGGGGCAACCAGCTGGTAAGGCCCTGAATGCAAAGCCCATCTGTAGGAAGGACTCATACTAGTGCACAAAGCACAGGTCTTCCCAGATTCCCCCTGAGTCTGAAAACTGAGGGAAAGGAAATAGAAGGAGGCCTGGTACCTATTGCAATAGGTCCTCCTTGGATTGTTTTTTAGGTCTGCAAAGTGACGGCAGGGAGTTCCCTAGGTAGGAAGGGCCAGTAGTACTTTGTTAGGGAACCGAAGTCTTCCTGGGCATTTTTTTGAGCCCAAAAACCTACAGGCAGGGCGGCAGGGATAGTGCCGCTAAGAGTGGCTGGGAAGTGCCGCTAAGGGTGGCAGGGATAGTGTCACTGAGAGTGGCTGGGAAGTTCCGCCAGGCACCTGACTAAGCGGATGAACCCCACATCGTAAGTGGAACATAGTTAGCTGTAGTTTGAGGGTGGGAATTAGGTCACTTATTGGAGATTTGCTCGATGTGTGGGACAAGAGGTGAGTACCTGTCCTGGATGGTATGAAAAGGAAGCAAGCAGGACAAATTTGTGAGAAATGGGCTTTGTTCAGGTTTTGCTGGAAACCAGTTTGGCTAAATAAAGGTACTTAAAGGGAAAAATAAGAAATAGTGATTCTCTCTCTTTCTCTCTGTCTCTATGAAACCACGTGGTATGTTTAAGATGTGCCTTCCCTAATTTGAGTTAATGGTTTCTTTTGTATTAGAGATAATAGATATAATAAGCCATAAAAATAAGGATTGAACAGACAGAAAGCCATCCAAAATGAAAGTGTCTAACCTTAAGGTTCTGTGTCTACCAGGTCAGATCCTAGAAGACATTGAATCAACCTGGCTGAACAACTGAAAGGATGCATTGGTAGAGGATAAAATTTTCACTTCCATTACCATCCCAAAATATTTATTATAGGAGCTCTGTCAAGCTTTTGGCAAGATTCAAAATGAATTTTATTTCACTGCATGAAACCTACAATAAACGATACTTTTCTGCAATACAGTATATAAATATGATATACTGCAGTGTGTTAAATGTAAGAAGTTATTCCACAGTTTGAAATGACTGACTTTTACCACACTCATTCACTAGAAGAAATAGGAAACTGGTTTGTTCCAAAAATAAAAACTCTTGTTTTCATTTCCCATGAAAGAAGTTGAAAAAGAAGATGATGAATTCATGGTTACTCTTCTTTGTAATGCTAAATCGGGGCCAATTTGATAAAGAGATAAAACCATCTATCTTGGGCCTTGAAACTTGAAGGAAATTGAAATGTAGATACTTGCTGATTCTTAACATAAAATAGCCTAAAATGTTTCTTTTTGTTCTGTCTGCATGCCAGTGGTGGGATTCAGCCAGTACACACCACTTCAGCAGAACCGGTAGCTAATTTTTTGTTGCCCAGGCCCAGAACGGACTTCTGGAAGTAGCATCCACACAGAGAACTGGTTGTTCACATATTTGAATCCCACCACTGCTGCATGCCTTATTTTATCTTCACATGCTGTTCATTTTATTATGGCTCAGGGTCTCAAAAACTGGAATTGGCCAAGCTTCTTTAGAGTTTGAAAGAACCTATGCTAAACTGATGTACTATTCTGCCTAAAAGACTTATCATTTTTTCTCTCTATTGCTCCCATTGAATGTTCTATTAGATAAAATAGGTGAAAATGACAAAGGAACACGTAAGGCAAACCCATTTATCTTGTAATCATTATTCTACGCAGTGCACAGGACATTATGGTTTCCACATTATGGTTTCTATTGTTTATTCTATTTTGGAACACTAGGGGCCAAAATTATCATGCTTACTTAGAAGGACCTAGTCTTCTAACTATTTCCCAAGTACATCACAGTTAAATGTCTGTCTGTCCATATCTGTCTGTCACATTTAGAAACCACCCAGAGGGATCCTAGGTGGTGTACAGTTAAAATGTTAAAAAACAAACAAACCATAATCTAAAATTTAAGCATCTAAAATAAAAGCAAGGATTGTTAAAATTCAACATTAAAAGTTAATTAAAAGGTGTGTGTGTGTGGGGGGGGGCTTCAGTGTAGTAGTCAGTCCCACTCTGCATGCTCCTCTGTGAGCCCCAAGTGAGATGGCAGAACCAAGTCTTTAAATACTTTCAAAAGGCCAAAAGACTGGGGTCCCATCTCACCTCTGGGGAGAGAATGTTCCAAAGGGTGGGGGAGGGCAACAGCAGAGAATATGTTCACATAGTCATTTGTTTGTAGCATTATTTTCCCCAAATTTTAACTAAAAATGATGTGCTGCGATATGTAAAAATATTAAAAACCAGGTCAAATCTTACTGCATCAAATATAATTCAGTAGGTATTGTACATTTATATACCTATAGTCTTGTCTAAATATGCATTATACCTAGTTTGCCTTTAGAGAGTAGGGAAAACTAAATAAAGGTATGTTTGTCCTGGATTTAAGGTATAATAAAGGTAGGATACAAACAAACAGAATAATATAAAACTTCATATCTTATCTCACTCCAATACTTTTTAGAGCAAGCATAGTCATTCTTTGGCTATAAATAATGTCACTGTGACATAGTTGGTTTTAATTCAATGAATCAGAGTTAATTGATATTAACTGAAAATTGCTTCTAGCAGTAGAATTTAGTCATTATAACAAATTTATTTGCATTATCATTTGCATTCTACTTTGTGAAGATATACTTTCTCAGGTTATGACCCTGGTAATCCAGAAAGTCCTTGACTTACAAATATTTATATAGTGACCATTAAAAGGGATTTATGACAGGTCTTTGCACTTACAACCATTGCAGCATCCCTGGGGTTACATGATTTGCAATCAGGCACTTGGCAACTAGCCAGCACTTATGACAATTGTGGTATCCTGCAGTCATGTAATTGCCATTTGCTACCTCCCCCAGCTAGCTTCTTAGAAGAAAATCAATGGGGAAGCTGACAGGGATGGTCACAAGACACATTCATATGATGCTTTGTTTAATGTCCATGGTGATTTGTTTACCATGCAAAAAAAATGGTTGTAAAATTGAGTGAGGCTATAGGATGTCTCACTTAACAACCATCCCTTTTAATGATGTTTTTTCTGGTCCCAGTTGTGGTTGTATGCTCAAGACATTTTTCAAACATATGTACTGATAATTTTAACAACAGAATCTTTTATTTTAAAAAAGTAAGGAAATTGCTTGCCTGGACATTAATTTACTGTAGTTGTAAGGAACCAGTTATCTAATTTAAATTTTCAGTAGAACTACCTATACTCCTATATGTTCCAACAAACAATTGTGCAGAATACAATGGTAGCTTTCTGTAGGCTAGAGTAGATTGAAAACTGTAGAAGAAACATTTTCAAGACTCAAATCTATGGATAATCAGAGTCTTGGAACAAGGTATGCACAGTACAAAAGAATCTTGTACAGATTTTTTCTGATTCCAAAAGTTTGTGATAAGATAGATTTTTCCTGGTGTCTTATTTTCCCTAGAAATCATATTAATAGTGTGTTGATGACCTATCTTTGCCAGGAAATAAATCATGTTATTTTTCTGGATTGTGCAAGTATGACAAGCAACAGATTTTTCACCTAGGATTATGCTCTCAGCTGGGAAATAAACTGAAGTTACTGGCTGCATTGAAACATACATTTTTCCCTATAGTGGTAGTGATAAAGAAACCTCATCATTCTACGGAAATTTTAAATGAGATAACTATTTCCTTACAACTGCAGTAAATCAATTTCCAGGCAAGCAATTTCCTTACTTTTTTAAAATTAAAGATTCTGTTCTTAAAATGATCAGTACAAATGTTTGAAAAATGTATTGAGCATATTGAAAACATTGAATACATGAAAAACATCTTAAACAAATTGAAAACATCAACACCACCCACCCCCAAACACGTGTCACAATGTTCCAACATGATGGGATTTAGAGGGTTTTGTTCTTCCCTCAATCTAAAGTGGACACACACCAGACACATGCACTCAAAGAAAGATGTTTTTTCCAGAAAGATATTTTGTGCAATTTATTACGTATTTTAGAGGAAATAATTTTCATTTCTTTTCGAGAACTAAAATATTTATATAGCCCACGGTTGAAATCTTAACAAGTAGAAGATTTTTAAAAAGCATTTTATCTTTTTATTGCATTCAGCACATTGGATATGTATACATATATATGTGCATCCAAACATAGATACCGGTATATGAATGGCAAATATACACTAGTAAAAACAAAAATCCCTTCAGGTGGAGCCTAATTTCATGGACAGACCTATTTAGCTATCTTGACACAGTATGGAAATAATTGGCCATTGCTTTCTTTCAGGGTGTTTTTCAACTTGCCAGTTTAGTTTTCAGCACTGTCAAAGTACCAGGATAGAAACCAGGAGATTTTGAGTTCTTATCCATCCGTAGGCATGAAAACCAGCTTGATTGATTTTGGGCCAGTTACTCTCAGCCTAACTCACCTCACAGGGCTGTTGTGGAGAAAATGGGAAGAGGAAGCAGCATTAGGTATGTTTGCTGTCTTGAGTTATTTATAAAAATAATAATGGTAGGGTATAATTTAAGAAATAAACCAAGTGTGATAATTATGCTAGGTTGACAGAATAGGATATGTGGAATGGGACTAAGCCCCTACCTATTTCTTAGTGGCACTCCATCACAGAGGAAGACATGTGTAGCTCTTCAGACGAGGATGTAGGAAAAATTGACATCTTCTTTTCCATGATGGACTACTGTCCTAACAGTCCCTGGGAACACTGAGGGGACAGAAATATTGTGCAATTAAGTGTCCTGTTAAATCTGTTTTTCTCACCAGCCAGCCAAATAACTCTATTAGCTGTTCGCCCTATGATAGTCGGTCCAGGAACTAAAGCATTATCCAATTGTGTATCTAAGCTTGCAATTTCTAAACTCAGATTAATTTTGGTACTTTGAATGTTAACCCATGAGACTGCGGGAGCTCACTAGAGATATTTGACTACAGAGAAGGGATGGAAATGTAAAATATAGATTCAGAGTAAATGCAACCTACTAGCTAAAAATATTTTTTTTCAGTGGTTCTTGCTTCTTGAGTTTGCCAGTCTTGCATTTCTTGACATCCTTCTACTGTTTTATTTTTATTTATTTTATCAAATTTATGTGGCTGCCCATCTCATACAAGGTGACTCATAAGATGGGAGGGAGATATTTAGTAGTTCTCATGCCTGCTGATTGGATCAGGAATCCAAAGGGAAACTGAGAGCAGAAGCCCAGATATCAGCTACAATTGTGAGGGGAAATTGCAAACGGTAAATGTTAAGAACCAGAAAGGAAGTCCTGCTGTTCCTAACTCTTGAATCTCCTTTGCAAACCCATTGTCCATTTATGCTGATTACTCAAAGGGTGGTTGAAAAATATCTATTTATAGGTGCCATGGCTAAATTCCTTACTGTTTGTTTAATCAGTTGCATAGCATTTCAGAATCTTCGATATCTCAGAGAAGTATGTTACTAAAATGATTGTTTGTTTTTAATAAAGTCTCACTGATAATGACACCTAGTCTTTTGAATATTACTTCTGATTCAGACATGCCTGTGAAAATTAATACTTATAGAATTGCAAGACAAGAGGAATAAATTAGGACAGTGCAAGGTCCCTAGAGATGGTTGAGACTGTTTAGGCATGAATTATTAAGAAAAAGTGGAGATTACTTATTTAAGAATACAAAAGTAACCTAAGGCAATCATCTCAGTGTTCAAAGATTAGTATTCGAGTTATAAATTTATGTCAATAAATAGTGACATATATACGTGCTGCAATGTATAGCAACCTCACTAGTGAAAATTTGTTTACACGTTATACTTGGTAGTTTCCAAGTAGAATGGTGTAACTACCTTTTCATGACAGCAATCACACGTTGTTAGTTATATGATTATAGCCTAACTGGTTGGGTTGGCAATATATAAGCCATGATTGTAATATATTGTATCCCTTTAAATGTGTAATGATTGGCCAACGCTGTGTTCTTTCAACGGCCATAAGAGGGAGCTAGAGTCATAGCTTCTCTCTGTGTTAGTTACTTTGTTACATTACTTGCTGATTATTGTTGATTGTGGTTTGCTACTGTTTGCTAAACCTGAAGAACTGTGTTTTTGACTTTTTGGACTGGTAAGATGACTTTGTATTGGATAACTCTTTAACTGTTGATATCTTCTCTGTACCCGTGTATGACCTGGACTGTTTATTCTTGACTTCTGCTACTCCTATAAGTACAGTTTTTCCTTTTTACACACCTCAGTGTATCAGTGCGGTTGCTGTGCAAACCCAGACTACTCTCAGTACCACTTCTCCTGTGCATGTTTTTTCTTGTTGGCTCAAGAGATATTTTGCACAACCTCTGTCATACGTATAATTCTGATCCCCATAAATAGCAGTTTTATTACACTTCCCTTTTAGAACAGAGTAACTGTAAAGACCCTGGAAAAGGTATTCAAATGCTATAAAGTCTCTCTACAGACAAAGGCTAGAATGATGACACTCTATGGAAGTGAAAGTTGAACTTAAAGTAGGATAGGAAGAATATTGATGCTTTTGAACTTTGGTGTTGGAGAAGTCCCCAGAGAATGTCAGGGACAGTCAAGCAAACAAACAAATGGATATTTAAAGTAATCAACTCAGAGTTCTCATTCAAACCGCAAATGAACAGGCTAAAATTATCTTAGACATATTATGCAAAGATCCTGCTCTGTAGAGGGGGCTGTAGTGCAGGGAAAAGTGGAAGAAAAGAGAGAAGGTTGACCTGCTGTAAGGTGGATTGACTTGGTTATAGAGGCAATGAGTGTATAGTTAGAAGATCTGAAAAATTAGGTTAGGGTCAGATCATCATGGAGAAAATCTATTTAGTTGGTTGCTAAGAGTCAAAAAATGATAACAATTAATCAATCCAACATTTAATATTGGGAATAACTGCAGTCTTCAGAGACAGATTGCAACCAAAATATATTTTGATTTTATCAAAAAGAAGTATATTGCAATAACAATGATGGTATCAGCTTTGCCTTCAAGATAAAATCAGTAGTAGAAGCACATCTAAAAGCAAGTTTGATGGCACCTGGCTAGAAACCAGGAGATTGTGATTTCTACTCCTACCTTGGTACAAAGCCATTTGAGTGACCTTGGGCCAGTCACACTCAAACCTTGAAAGAGACAAAGGCAAATAACTTAAGAAATTTGGCCAAGAAAATTGCAGTTGTCAGGAGTCAAGATTAACTTTAAGGCATACACTCACAAAACACATTTACTTCAATATGATTAACTAATGTGAGCCAAAAACAGAAATGGACCACTTAAGGCTCCTGGATTTTCTGTTAGTGACTGCTGAAAATCATTCATTTGGTGCTCTGTTCTGAGGAGGGAATCAAGTGAAATCTGTAATGTAAACCATACTCTTAAAAAGGGAGGAATCTGGGAATCCTGGGAATTTATGTGTATTTGATGGCTTTGGGGACCACATACAACTCTTGAATTTTAGCATAGGCACTGCAGTTGAGATACATAAAATTTGCATTAGAATATTTGTGCAAAATAAGAGAAAGGTTCTTACTGTTAATAATGATATCAAAGAATGAAAAAGAGTAAATTAAATTATTTTTTATTATTTTCTTGTTGCAATATGCAAATAAGATGAACTGCCTACAAATGACTCTAATTTCCTGAATCTAGGAAAAAAAACAGTATTTTTGATGTAATGGGATCTTGGCAATACAGTTTTCGTTCATTTAATAAAGCTTACCTTTTATATTGGCAGTTGGTGACTTTTTTGTGGTTATTCAATTTAGAAAAGTTGTTTCACTTTATAATATGAAAACAATCCCACAGGTTAGCATCATCCTATGGTTCAGAATTTGTCTAAAGCAGGGGTCAGCAACCTGAAACAGTGAAAGAGCCACTCGGAACCGGTTCCCTCACAAAAGGAAAAACTGGGAGCCGCAAAAAATGTGTGTGCATGTGCAGAACAGGGTTTGACTGAAGAGTGGAGCCAAGGCGAGATATGCACCTACCCTGCATATTTGAATTGATTGGTTGAACTTTTTTAGTCCCACTTTTTTTTTTTGGACTGCACATGGCAGAGGACTGGGAGCCACAGGAGATGGCTGAAAGAGCCGCATGCGGCTCCGGAGCCGCGGGTTGCAGTCCTGTGGTCTAAAGGAACAGCAGCTTTCATGCTTTCTCCATTATCAGTATTTTGTCAAAAATAGATGCAATTATGTCTCTTAACAGGCAGGGCATAAATATAACAGTTTCCTCTAGTTTCTGGTTAAAGCTATAAAGATTAATCCTAACTATGTCAATGTTGAAGAAACAGGCAACTGTGGAAATATTTTGAGCTTTCCAGGTCTCCTCTTTACAATCCTGGGAATTGAAGCCCGTGCATCTTATTGTTACCAAGGTTGAAAAACATTTCATGAATACCACATTCATTGTTTAAATATTTAAACTAGTTTGGTTTTAGTAACATATCAATTGAAATAGTGAGGAATAGGAATGCAGGTTAAGTTCAGGGGAGACCTTAAGTCCTTCAAAGTGTTACAAATACATAGCCCTTGATCTTGTACAGTTCCTTCAGAATTACTAGGAAAAAAAAGATAATTTTGATAATGACAATGTCTCTCCAAGAGATGTTAGGTCGATAAAATGCATAGAAATATTACATTATTCTCCTAAATATAACATTGTAATGCAAGAAGATATGACAGTAATAATATTTTCCTTCATTTACTTAGGAAAAAATGCATTTAGTTTATAGTAATTCTTATAAAATAGATAACATTTGCCTTATGACCACAATAACCTTCTAGCTTAAATAATTTATATTTTTTAATGGAAAATCCATTGCTAAGTGAATTAACTCAGTGATGACCGTAATACATTATCCTTGAAAATAGTCTAGGCATTGTGGCAACTAGGCTGCAAACTGGTGCACAGGTCACTTGATGGCCAAACTGAAAAGATCTGCATGGGCTTCCAGTTGCCCACAAACATAGTCTCTGTGTGGATTTTTAAAACCTTAGAATCTGACTAGTTGAAGAATTGCCTCACCTGCTATGAACCTGCCTAGTTAGGGTAGCAGGACATGTTGTTTTGAAGATCCCATCATGGCCAGAGGCTTGGCTATTTAAATATGTAGCACAACTGTATCCTGTTTGGCTCCCAAAATATGGAATTTCCTGCCCCTGGAGACATGCTTGAACTTAGGAAAATTACAAAAGCATATCTCTGCTGCCAAGCTTTTAATTGTTAATTGATTTTAATGATCCTGATTTCAGTTCTAAAGATGCTGCTAGTGTGTTGTATATTCCTTAGAAAGACAGGATACAAATTGAACAGTGGAAACAGGAATAATGACAACAACTGTAACTTGGCAATGTTTTAATATATCAATCTGTTGATTTTTGATAATTGGTCTCATCCCAAGCTTTTTTTCCAGTCAGGCTGTTTCAGAAAGTTTTCCCACCTATTATTTATTAACATATTAATTAGGCTTATTTTTTTGTCTTTTCTTTAGGAGGGTGACTTTTATAGCACTCTCACCTTCAATTTTATCCTCACAACAACCTTGTAGATTATGATGGATTGAGAAAGTGACTAACTCAAAGTCATCCAAAGAGTTACAAAACTGCGAGATGGACTTGATTCTCAGTCTCTGCAGCCCAATATCTTAACTATTATATTATGTAGTTTGTATATGGTATTACTATTTACTTTTAATCCTGAAATTTCCCCATTTTATTTTAAATAAACAGATTCATATTGGGTTAACCCCACAGTTAGCCCTGATTACTTGGTAAAATCATTTGTACATGTAAGTTATGACTAATGTATGCTCCACTGATTTAAATTGGATCAATTCCCTATTCTTTTTTTTCTGTGAACAACTATTTTTGGTTAGCTTTGTATGTATCCTTTCAAATTCATGACTCACCATTTCTTGGATGTAAACTACTTATTTCTTATCATAATTTGCTGTTTAGTTCAAAAGTCTTTTTACAGTGCAGATTGGTTAGTGGTACTAGGAGCCATTCCCTTTTAATTTTCACTCACAGAATAGGCAATTTGAATTCTACGTTTCATGATAAAGGTGTCTTTGGAAGACATTATGGACCACTGACTCAGTGAGGGGCATTTCTGCCCCTCTGAAGTAGCCATTGAACTGTGAAAGTTAGCCTGTAATAAAATAAAGTCCACCAGCCAAAATAGATGGGATCAGACAAGATATATATATAAAAGATTACTTGAAATCAGCAGTGGAAAAACATGTTCAGAGGATGCCCCCAATTCTTGTCTGCAACCCTGCTTGGGGATGGGGCAACTAGATGTGTGTATAAAGTCCTTATGGGGCTTATTTAAATACATAGTTTTACCAAGGATTCTAACTTTTGCATGCAAGTGTAATACTGGAACAAAAACTGTGACAGCACAGCTGTGTGTATTTCATACATTGTCTCCCTGGAAACCCTTTGTCTGCATTTTACAAACACTTGCTGCTTTATCCTCTGAACATTGGCTGACAGTAAGAAATGTTTATCTTGTTTTATCTGAAACCTAGCGTGAACTAGAGCTGTAACTCTGCATTCTCATTTTAACTATAGGTAGTCCTCAATTTAATTAATATTTGTTTAGTGACAAAAGTAATAACAGCACTAAAAAAAGCAATTTATGACCATTTTTTGCACTTAATGACCATTACAGCATCTCCATGGTCACATGGTCAAAAATCAGGTGATTGGCAACTGGGATGTATTTGTGATGGTTGCACTGTTCTGGAGTCATGTGATCACCATTTGTAATTTTCCCAGCCAGCTTCCTACAAGTAAAGTCACTGGGGGAAGCCAGATTTGCTTTATGATCATATGATTCACTTAACTACAGTGATTTATTAAACTGTGGCAAAAAAGACAATAAAATGAGGCACAACTCACTAAATTGGTTTGCTTAGCAACAAAAACTTTGGGCTCAATTATGGTCAAAAGTCGAGGACTACTTGTGAATGCTTTATAGCTAATTTGTTTTTTAGATTTATCCCATCTTTCATTCAGTAGCTCAGTGGGGTATACGTATATACTACAATTTACAACCTTAGATTTTTAATGAACTTACTGACAATACCTTTCATTTATTCTGATGTTTTTAGATGCCAGATAGGACAGATTTATTCACCCAGATTATAATGGTATATTTTAACTTTTGCTGAAAATATAAAATACTGTATATTATAAAATTTGTAGAATATTGTAAAATGTAGAAAATATTTTGCTTATTGTAGTTATTACTATACTTCAATTGGTAAATATTTTTTATCATGGTTTTTGTTTTATTCCGCATATATGTCATCTCAAAACTTTTTTAAAAAATTTAAAATGAGATTTTCAGAGTTACATTTCAAGTCCAATCCAACAGTTTTATTTATCTAAATATTTCAAAGTGGCTTTATAAAAACTAAATTTATGTTCCACTTCATGCACAGCTACTCTTTCTTTACCATAATTTCTTGTTACTAAAATTAGACTATGATATAACTTAAAATGAATGATAGAGTTTGTGGTCAACATAATAAAAACTGTTATGTATAAATTAAATTTGGAGTTCTAAATGTTATTTCTAATTAGTCCCCCTTCCAATTTTTAATGATACTTTATTTCTTAGTTTGTGGGTAGAGATCAGATTATAAAAGTATATTAATGTTGTAACTCTTAAAAATAAATAAGATAAAAATGAGGGGCATTCTTACTTTTTAAAAGAATAATTATGGTAACAGTTAAACCAGTGTATTATTTTAGGAGAGTTTCCAATGTATTCATTTTGTTATTGGTTTTAATTCAATAGTGAGATTTGGAAACTTAGCAAGGCACTTTTGTTTTGTTTCAAGTAATTTAAATAATTAGGTGTAGAAAATATGTGGTAGAGGGAAATGACAGATAAAAGAAACAATTCAGTACTGCTTCAATGGACTAGAATGCTGTGCCAAAATCTTAATACTTAAATGCATAATTACAAAAGTTTTTCCTTGAAAAGTAGAGAGTTTAGAAAGTGTTTTCCAGTTGCTTGGATAAAATGGAACAAAATCACTGTAAATTTTTCTTTAACTAAAGAAAGAATCAATTCACACATTATAATTGTTTCCTGGTTCAAATGGTTGGCCTGAATAGAGAAAGGTGTGAATTGACAAATGATATAGGAACTTCACATGTGTGAATGATTGATAATAGCAGATTTTTACATAAATTTGGAGAGTGTTAAAACTTTGATTCCTAATGGGTTTATTCAGTTTTCTTTGTCATTCATTATATAAAAGCTGTTTGCCATTATTCTAGAATGCTTTTTATTGTCTAACTAGCTCACAACCCTAGGTTTCATGGTAGACGCTCATCCAAAAGCTATCCAGGCCTTACCCTGCATAGCTTTATAGTCCAAATAAGTCTAGCTAGTTTTGCAATCTACTGAAACATGTTATATATGATCATGTTTTTGTTCTAACCATTGGCTTAGGTAGGAAGGTAGATTTAAAGCACACAAATAACAAACATTGTTTGAGCAGAGTTCATAATAGAAAACAAAATATAATTTGTAAAGTTTAAAGTAGAAGCTCCACATAAACAATTTCAGATTATTTAAAAATCATTGGTCTACAATTATGAGTCATTAAAATAATATGTGTGATTTGTCCCTACAGACATAATATGCTTTCCGAAGAAAGTGATATGCTAAAATATAAGTTGAATTTTAATGCTTGGATATAGAGTGTCTATGAACTTATATCATGTGGGTTTTAATTTAATAATGCTAGGAATACTAGTAATTAATAGACAAAATAATTCTACCAGGGCAAAATCCATAGACAAGGCATTCTATGAGTCACTAACAATCCTGTATGTATCGACAACTGTAAATAAATGGATAATTTTAATGACAATTTGAGGATTATAATTCATAGATCATCAAGGATAATTCCATTATTTATAATTTTTTTGTGGCAGTTCTATATATTGAATATGTTTACTGTGCACGTGTCTTAGAGATGTACAAGCATCCACATATAGACAAAATATATTAGAGGGATATATATATATATATATATATATATATATATATATATATATATCAAACAGCATATATAAGACGTCTTTGCTGTGCATGAGAACTAATCACAGGACAAAAGAACATTTCTATCAGCTCAGTTTAACTTCTTGCCTTACTTTTGAAGTTTGTAAGCTGATCAAAGATTGGGGAGTATTAAAAGATCGTTATCCCAAGATAATAATTGTATTAATGGGGGTTGAGTGTTCAGGGTTTCTTTCTTATATGAATGATTGTCCGAACAGGCATTCTGATTTATTACTCTGCGATAGGTTTTTTTTTTTAACAAAATAGGTTTATTTCCTTCTGTTAAGCAAGGATAGCAAACGTAAAAAATCTGTCAAAATAGTTCTTAATGCTATAGTTACTCAGCATCAACACTCATTCTGCCTTTTGCTAGTGTTACAGCACTATAAAATTTAGATTTATGAACGATATTGTATCCAGTAACCTCCTTTCCTGTCACATAAAGCATTCAGCACATGAATGAGTTACAAAATCATTCTAAGAAATGATCTGTATACTGAAAAACAAATCAAGAATAATTAAACATTTGGTGCTCTGCTCTCTCAAAATCATGGTGGGAAATTATGTGTTTCAGTTGAAAAGAAAACATCTCCAAAGTTAATGATATGCTTATTGTGTTGGACTGATACCATTTATACTATTTCTGGTTTGAATCACTCAGTATTTAACATAGCATACATTGTGCAGAGTGCTGCATAATTGACAGGAAAAACACTTCAAGGTCAGGCCAAAATTATCTGTGTTTAAAATATATATTTTGATACCAATTTAGGTGACAGTAGATATCAGATTTAATTGTGAAGTCCTTCAGATTTAGAACAACTTCAGGAACCACTTGAACTTTATAAATACAAAATAGCAATAATAATAATAATAATAATAATAATAATAATAATAATAATAATAATAATAATAATAATAATAATAATAATTAATAATAATAATAATAATAATAATAATAATAATAATAATAATAATAGTTTACTTGACATTCAAATCCACTCTATCCTGGTTGTATCTGTCTGAAATTGTAAACCCACATTGCTGAGAGTACTGTTTTATACTGTATATAAGTGACTGAACTGTAAACTTCTATGGTTTCTCCAGGAACAAGCCAGAATCTAAAGCCATTGTTTGCTCTTGGCTTCTAACTCAAAAGAAAGATACCACATTTCCTAGTTTGTGCAATACGACAATTTCTAAATCAAAAGGGCTTGATCTAATACTTTTATGTTTGAGGAAGGAACAGGAGAGCTTATACCAGCATGCAGCTCAAAATGGTTAGCCAAAATTTTGAAAATTCCAGTTTTACTGTTCCTGTCAATATAGCTATTAATTCTTCAATCATTTACAATTATTTAGTAATCTCTAGTCTTCAGTATCAGTTGGAATACCTTTTCTTTAGTGTTAACTTTTGTTAATTTTATTTCATATGATAAAAAGACTGTGCCTTCGTTTAGCGCAGGAGGGGAATAAATTACCTCTAACACTGCCTCCTTGGCACCTTACTATGTTATTAATGCAAATAGCTTCCAAAAATATGATCCTGTAACTGAGCTTCACCATATCTCAAGACACTCAGATGGTTATATATCCTGCCAAAGCCACAGTATCATGGACTACTAATATGATACTGTGAGATGGAACCACATCAGCACCTAATTATTCAAATGGGAAGCTTGAATATGACAACATTTTTAGACGTTACCCTGTCATGGTAATATAACATGTTGCAGATGTTACAAAGATATCCCAAAGATTGAAATGTAGAGGAAAATGGAAATTTTCTCAATAAAAGTGATCTCAAAATAGCTGCTGCCCTAGATTTCAGAGCTTGAAGTGTTCCCCAACTGCTTTCTTCCACACAGATGGTATGAAACACTGCAATTCCTAATGTTATCACCGGCAAACTAGAATGTGAGAGATACATACTGTTGAATATCAGACAAAAGCAATGAAATACGAGTGCAAACAACTAATTTACATTATCCAAATAAGACAGATCAATCAAAAGCAAAAGGAAATGTATCAGGGGATCTGATCTGTTTGTTAAGTATGATTGTTTACTGCCCAGAGTCACTTGTTTGCATTGAATAAATAAATTTTAAAAACCTGGGGGTCATAAATGGTAGAAATAGGTTAGCCTGGATAATTGGCTGTCACTGAGCAGCTGCTTTAGAAGGGAAATACTAGCCTATCTTAGCTATCTCACTGTGAGGACATAAACGTGCTTCATTATTGACTATGCTTGAAACATCTGATATCTGCCAAGGGGTTTTAAGACTGATTACTAGTAGCTGTTGGTAATTACATTTGCCAGCAGCTTCACACCTGCCAATGGGATTTGGGCCAGATTAAGGGTTTATTTTAATGATCTGTTCCAAAGAATGGGCCGTGCTGCTTTTAGCCTTTGTAAGAAGTTCAAAGGCAATGAAATCATATCTATTCACAGATGAACATAGCAGTAGCAGCAAACTATTTACAGTGCTGTTTTTTTTCAAACTTACCCCAATCCATAAACTCTGGATAATGTCACAGATTTTTTTTACTTATACCCAAGTGAGTAGGCTCCAAAACCCAGGAGAGCCAACACAGTTGCACAGGGTCCCTAGGTAACAAATCCATCCAAGTACTTGAGGCCTAGTACTGCCTGCTCACCATTCCACTCTTTCCCATTTCTACTGCACCTCCTCCTGTTCCAACTACAACTTCTTATGAGTCTTATTGTTGGAGAACAGCATCATTTTCTAGCTGCTTTAGGCTACTTCAGTAAGCCACACACCAGTGTTAATTCCCAACTGCTTCTCTGCTTAGTTTTTATAGCCAACAACCGCTGTGCTGGCTAGGGAGAGGCCTTCAAGACAGGGCAACAGCAGCACAAGTGTTGGCCATTTTGTAAGTGACCTGTCTGTTCACAGATAGCAATAGCAAAAGAATAATACAGGTAGTCCTCAACTTACAGCTACAATTGAACCCAAAAGTTCTGTTGCCAAGTGAAACATTTCTTATGTGAGTTTTGTCCCATTTTATGACTTTTTGTAGTTGTTGTTATCACTGCAGTTCTTAAGTTAGTAACATGGTTATTAAGTGAATCTGGCTTCCAGGACGGAAGGATCTTACAAACCTCTTGTGCCTGTTTTTTCATTGTTTTAAATAAATGGACTATAAATATCAGTGCTTGTAAGGCAGGGCAACAAAAGGAATGTCTCATTTTCATTTTTTTGGTTAAATTGAGTATGGATTTTTCAAATAGCATTTGTGCTCTGGGGCCTAGCTAAAGTGAGACAAATCCCCCTTTGCTTTTCCACAAAGAGTTTCAAACACAAACGTTATTTTGTTGTTTTTTAACTTTCTATTCTCCCCCTGATCAAGTAATCCTGTATGTGTGAGAGACAAGCCTCCCACAATTTCTTTTTGCTGAATAAGAAATAAAAATGGGGGTGTGGTGGGAGAATAAAATAGCTGTTATAGTGCTACCTCCTAACCACATTGTGATTAGATATTTAATCCTTTCTCTCCCCTTGCCCCTCTTTGGGGGAGATAAACCCAATTCTTACTAGAGAGAAACAAAAACAAAATAAACCATTATTAAAGAGGTGAAGATTAAATGTAAACTCTCTTTTAACTTCAAATATTAACATCAACCATTCCTTCAGTAAAACAACCATTTCAAAATGAATAAAAGAGGAAAAGAAATCTGTTAAAATTTCAATAAAATCTCAAGATCATTCACACAGGTTTTCTACAAAATGCTCATTTACATCTCAGCGCCTAATGATATAAAGCTTCAGGCTTTTTATGAAAAAGTGGTGTCTGAAAGATGATAAAGCAATAGTCATGATCCAAAATGTATTAATAACTGTGGTAATTATATGTTACTCCCCAATTTGAACAAATACAAGCACACAAAACAACAAAAATGTATTTAACATCCATACAACAAAATAAATCAATGTTCTATCATAGATTTCTGACTAAAACGTGTAACTGTTTGTTATAGAAACAACAGAGTAAAGTCTTCTGCTTCATTTTGGGAATCTCACCCAGATTCTTTTGATAATTCCAGATGTGGTGAAGTTGATACCACTCACTCTCCCAGCCCCCGGACTCTTGATGCCATCTCCTGATGCATGAATATGGAAAGCAATGTCACAACAGTGGTGTAATCTCCAGCTCTTCATAATATATGTAGTGATGTCATTTCATCATTCTAACGAAAGCAGTGAACTCCTGTGGATGCCCATGGGCAAAACATCTTCTTGGTCTATGTTTCTGGAGCTCTGTCTTTTGTTAAAAAGAAAAAGAAAGCTGCATTTGATCCAGAGAAAGGAAAGGCTAGAAAGTTCTTCAATGCCTATTTGCCAAAAGACAGATCTTACCTACATGAATGTGTACAGTCAGTCCTTGACATATGATTGCAGTGGAGCCTGCCCATTATGGCCATATGTCGTGATGGTTTAAAATGTGTCCATCAAATATCTGAAAGACACTGCAAACAGCCATATATGCAGCCATGTGGCTAAGCGCAAGCTGTTCATGTGATTGTGGAGGGATCCTGACAGTTGGAACTTCAGATCTGGGCTGTAAGTCCTCTTTTTTAGGCCTGTTCTAAGGTTTTACACTTGGGAAAAAAAATCAAATGCACAGGTAGGTGCTACTGGCTCAATTGCAGTAACTGTGAGAGGAATCTAAGAGTCCTAGTGGACAGTCACCTAAATATGAATCAGCAGTGTACTGTAGCCACCAAAAGAGTCAATGCAAACTTAGGCTACATTACTGAAGGCTAAAATCAAGATCATGTAAAATGATAATACTGCTTTATAATGCCTTGGTAAGACCACATTTGGAATATTGCATCCAGTTTTGGTTGCCATGTTATAAAAAAGACTACTGTAGAAAGACTGCAAAGAAGAGCAACAAAGATGATTAGGAGGTTGGAGACTAAAACATATGAAGGATTGCAGGAATTGGATTATGTTAGTCTTATGAAAAGAATAGCTAGGGGCCCAGAGAAGATGGGGTCAACCTATTCTCCAAAGCTAAGTGACCAGTTGTAAGTTGAAGACAATCTGTATTCAGACTCATATGGTGTCTGTTTGGGAATGTGAGCTGACTGGAAGGCAACCTCACAACAATTACAGAGAAAAATGTAAAGCAAATTGTAAATATTTATTCCTGGCACTAAATGTAACATGGGACTACTTGCTTCTATGCAATTATTTTAAGATTAGTTAATTCTGAGTCCTTATGTTAGCCTGAAAGCATTACAACTTTTGATAAGCAGAAATCTGACTTCATATTTTTGCTTTTAACAGAAGAAGCAGAATAACAGAGTTGGAAAGGACTTTGGAGGTCTTCTAGTCCAACACCCTGTTCAGGCAGGAGACCCTATACCAGTTCAGACAAATGGCTGACCAGTCTCCTTTTAAAAGCCTCCGCTGATGAGTACCCACGGCTTATAAAAGCAAGCCTTCCATTGGTTTATTGTTCTCACTCTTTAGTTCTAGGTTGCTTCTCTGTGAGGTGAGTTGAAATTTGAGAGTGACTGGCCCAAAGTCACTCAGCTAGGTTTCATGACTAGGGCAGGACTTGGTGCCTTAACCATTAGACCAAACTGTTCCTAAAAATCCATGTGGAATACATGGCCATACATCTGAAACAGCAGTTCAAAATACAGTGATCCTGCTATAGGAGTTAAGATGAATTCAAATTCTAGCAACAGCATAGTTTAAACTATAAAAATCTAAACAGCATAGTTTGCTGAGAAAATGTAATGCATTTGCAGTGTAGGAGGGTGTTTTTTTAAAGGTATCTACAAAAACCCTTTGTTTTAATTTTTTATACATTCTTTCAGTGAATATCTTTTGAAAGATCATAAGATGCTGATTCAGGGGGCACTCTTAGATGTTTTAGGTATATCTTCAAGTATTAGATAAATCTAAAATTAATCTTGCTTTTGTATATTATTTATGTATAGTAAAGGATCTATACTTAGGGTTGCACTGTAATTTGCTGTTTCAAGGCTAACCTTTTGATCCTTTTAAAACAAAAACTTTTACAAAGGAAAAAATGTACCGCAAAAAAGTTTTGTAGACCTAAAGTAGACTTTGGAATCGTGAGGTAAAATCCTGAGGTTTCACTTGCAAATGAAAAACAAGCATGATAAGATCTGCTTTCAAAGGACTGGGTATTATACTGAAACAACTGAATTACAACAGTTATCTTCCAAGCTATTCTAAAATAAGAAGTATTGGTATGCCAATGAATTAATGGATGAAAAATAGATCCAAACTGTTAGAATAGCATTTTCTCCTCCTAGTAGTCAAACAATTTTCTCTGGATTCAAAATGCTGTATGAAATATCCTTAGTACTATTAACTAGTAATGCAGCATAGCACAGCAAGAAGTGCTCTATTCACACAGAACTGGATCATATATATGGAAGCCCAAAGTAAGAGTGTCTTTCCTACAGTTGTCTTTGGAGGCTGATATATATTTTTTTAACTAGAGCTATTGGCTTGCATTTAAAACTGGTTTTAAAAGGAAGTACTGCTCAGTGCATTTATTGGCTTGAAAATATTGTATAATTGATTCTACGTTAGATATTCCATTAGAAAGTTATCTAGGCTATAGTTGCTTGCCAGCTTACAGGTGGCATAATTCACACTTAATCAGCTCAGAGGAATCAGGCTGTACTTAATGCTTTCAAGCAAACAAAGATGTTAGATATCTATTTTTTACAGTTCTACATTTATTCAAATATATAGGTTGCTAAGTCTCAAAGATTGTTGTAAATGTAAAAGCCATATAACCTTGTTCTACTTATAGTATTGCCATTGAGGAAACAATTTTTAGTTTAATTTTGTCATAATAAATGAAAGCACTAGTTTTTGAGGTGGTGTGTGCTTTGAATTTATTTTTATACTTGAAAAGAAATTTATAGTTTTGAGCTTTAAAACATAAAAGTGTATAAGTATAATTTGCATTGAATTGATAGTTACACTTGCCCAAACTCTTGTACATGCCCTAATCTTATAAAAAGAGTATCACATAGAGCACGGGTGTCCAACTCACCATGTCATGTGATGTGTTGCGACATGTCATGTGATGTGTCACAACGTATTGCAACTTTTTTCATATTGCTGGAGCTGGAGTGGGTGCAGCCTCTGCATTATGCAACCGGCTCACAGGCTGGCAATTTGACACCCCTGACATAGAGGGAATAATTATGCAATATTTTTTCCCTTCCTGTTTTTCAGTAATTTTTAGTAGCCAGGAATTAGCAACATTTCATATAACACTCATCCTAAAGAATAAGGGAGCTGAGAACTGTGCAATAAAGAGATGCAAATGTTCAAAGTCATACAGAAATGCTGTTCTGCATACTTTACATTTCATGTAACACTATTTTATTTTTAGTTATAGCTAGGTGTCTGGTCCTAAATATATTTGTCTAGAATAATACCTATTGAAGGCAACCACATTTCTCTTTAAATATTTAGTATTTACAATTGTGCTGTTATACAACTTTCTCTGGAATACTGAGACAGTGAGTTAATTGACACAGAACATTCCTGTCCCCAGCAATCTAAAAATTATAGGGTTATCAGTGCATGTAACATAGATGTGTGTGTGTGTACAAGAATATGAACCTTGCTGTCAAGCAAAGTCAAGCTTTTAATAGTGAGTGCCACACAAAATGCAGTAATCAAACAGGTGGTAAGAAAATAGGGGAACTCAGGCGCCACACACAAGTTATGTAGAAAGTAAACACAGGGTTAGTCATAAAGGACTCCAATGTCTATACATCAATGCACAGAGCAGGAACAACAAACAGGGTGAATTAGAAATTCAGGTAAATGAGGGAAGATATGATATTGTTGCCATTATGGAAACTTGGTGGGATGAAACCCACAAATGGGACACACAGCTAGAGGGATTTAAATTATTTAAAATAAACAGACTGAATAAAAGAGCAGTTGGAGTTGTTCTCTATATAAGAAATAACTACATCTCTACAGAAATAAAACACAACCATGATGAAAACTGTCTTGAATGCATTTGGGTCAATATAAAAGGGGGGGAGAATGATGTTGCCATAGGTGTATACTGTAGGCCACCAAACCAAACAAAGGTAATAGATGAACTTTTTGCTAGTCAGTTAATTAAGGTATGTAGGAAGCATATCACAATAGTAATGGGGGACTTTAATTACCCTGACATCAACTGGGAGACAAACTCTGCACCAAGTGGAAGATCAAACAGATTCCTGACAAACGTAGGAGACAACTTTGTCTTCCAAAAAGTAGAGAAGGGAACTAGGGGATCAGCCATATTGGACTTAATTCTCACTAACAGAGATGAAATTATAGAAGGTGTTGAAACCACAGGAAACTTGGGGGTGTGTGTGACCATGCAATATTGGAGTTCAACATTATGCAAGCACAAGCAATAGAACACAGTCAAACTAAACTCTTGGACTTTAAGAGAACTAATTTCAACAAACTTAGAGAGAGCTTGGGAAGGATTCCATGGGTGAGAATCCTCAAGGGAAAAACAACTCAAGAAGCTTGGGAAATTTTGAAAAGTGAGATTATAAAAGCCCAGTCTAGCACAATACCAACGAAGAAGAAAGATAACAGCTCTCAAAAGAAACCAGCATGGCTGCATAAAGAACTCGCTGATAAACTGAAAGACAAAAAGGACAAGTATAAAAAGTGGAAAGAGGGGTACATAACTAAGGCAGAATATCAGCAAAAAGCCAAAGCGTGCAAAGATGAAGTGAGGAAAGCTAAAGTTCAAAATGAACTAAGGCTTGCGACAAAAGTCAAAATTAACAACAAAAAATGCTTCTTTCAACCTGTAAAAAACAAAAACGTTAAGGAAATGATTGATACATTAGTGGGTGAAAGTAGCAAGAAGATGACAAGCAACAGGGAGAAAAGCAGAACTACTCAACTCGTTTTTTGCATCCATATTTACACAGAGGGGAAAAACAGTCCAACACAGGCATGTCAAACTCACGATGTCACGTGACGTTGCATGACATATCGTGACTTTTTCCCCATTACCAGCAATGGGGTGGGTGCAGTTTCAGCATGAGGCATATGGCCCACGGGCTGCCAGTTTGACATGCCTGGTCTAACCTTTTAAAAAAGTATCATAAAAAACAGATTAGAAACACAAGTTAAGAAAATGGTAAGTGAGCACCTGTCCACCCTAGATGAGTTCAAATCACCAGGACCAGATGGGCTACACCCCAAGGTTCTGAAGGAACTGGCAGATGTCATCTCGGAACCACTGAAGTGTATCTTTCAAAGATCCTGAAGCACTGGGGAACTACTAGAGGACTGGAAAAGAGCTGAAGTAATTCCCATCTTCAAAAAAGAAAAAAAAATGGATCCAGGAAATTACAGACCTATCAGCCTGACCTCAATATCTGGGAAGATCTTGGAAAAAATAATCAAGCAATGCAACAGACTGTTGCTGTCTAATGTAACTCTTCAACAATTTGCAGGCTGCTTTGGACTTTATTTAAAGCTGTAACCTGCAAACAGGGCTTAAGCAACATTTTTCAGCCACTATGTTTCTTCTTCCTCATTTTATATAGATTTTGATTCAGCTTTTTTAATGAATAAATCTTTAGTAACCTGAAAAGTGCTGCCATATCTGATTATCTTTTGTGCCCAAGATTTAGATAATTTGTGACTTGTTGGGTCATTATTTTAGAGATATTTTGTTAATGTACTGTCATTAGTAATAAAATTTCAGCATACTAGTAATAGTCACCCATTTCTGTTTTCATGGTTTTTTTCTTCCTTTGTATTGGACTGTTTTCCTTTCCTTACTTTGTTTTGAAAGAAAAAAGCAGTATTTTTTCTCATAGCTTTCTTGATTTTGCTTATTAACCTTAGCTGATAATCTCTTTGACTGGGAGGTATTATTCCTGATATGGTTTTGTTGTATTTCTCTCTCAATTTTATCACTGTTTATTTCTTTAACCTCCCATTTTGATAGGAAGTAGATTTTGCCATCTGTTTTTAAGCACAGCAGTATTTGAAATCCAGCCATGCTGAAAGAGTTCCTGGTAAAATTAAACAATTGTTTTTTACAGTGAGATAATAAGAAAGTATGAGGAACTTTGAGACCTAGGTTGTAAAAGAAAGAAAGAGAGAAGGCTGTTGAAAAGAATCTAAGGGAAATAAAATAGAAGTCTGCATTTTGCTATAAAAACCATTAACTTTGCAGAAATATTGCTACTTCAATGCAGTCTAAATTTGTCATGAGCCTGTTAAAAATGCACAATTGCGTTCCTATGTTATCCTGACTCTCAGATGTAGTCCTCTGATATTTAATTCTTAGCAAGCAAACAGTGCTCTGTGTAAAGAAACATAATTGTTTCCCTAAAGTGCTGAGTGCTGATAGCTTAAAAAGAAATTGAATCCTATGTAGATTGACCTACATAGTCACTGTATGATGAAACCTCATTTTTCATGGAGAAACATGCATAATAGTAGGTCCTCTAGTTTTATTTTGTTTTTCCAAGCTCTCCTTGACTGATTTTCATTTTCAGAGTCTTTGCAGAGTCTCAAGGTTGTTAGACTTAAGTGAAGGGAAGATACAATGTTTTTTCCTGCTAAACTATTGTTTGAACATAAGGACTCCCCTTTCATTAATGCTTAGTTCTAGAGCTGTGCTTTGAAAGTGACCCTTCATAACATGCAGGTGTGGATACACAACAACTTTCTTCACATCTTTCAAACATCTGTCTTTTCCCAGGGCTATCAGCTGTTTTGTAAGCTGCTCCCAGCTATCTCCATATGTGTGTGTATGAATGCTTAGGCACTTCCCTGAGAAAAACATAGAATCTTTGGTGGAAATGTTTTGTGTGTCAATTAAAGGACCAATCAGTCAATAATAATTATTTAGTCCAGCAAAATTTAAAAGAACAAAACAAGCAAAAACTGAGTGAAACAAGTAAATACAAAATTATACTAACGTCTAGCAATATAACGTTCACTCCTCTATTACTATGCTAATACAGTTGTTACCTAGGTGATAAATCTAAAACATTAATAGATATAAAATAAAAACAAAAACTATTCCTTATAATAGTTAAGATTATTAAACCAAGTAGTATTTGAAAACAAAGGTAAATATGTATTTGACCAATTATATCTAGTTAGGTGCCAACTAGAATGATTAAAAAATGCCTGTATATTGAGTCTCCATGGTCTGATCAGTGGTTCATCACTAGTAAAGTAATCTGTGATTGATTTCAGTGGAAAGCAAAACAGACCACTCATATTTCGAATATGCACTATATATTTATTTTGGCATGCAGGATCCAGTAATACAATAAAAATGATTTGACAATATTGTTGGAAATTTACAACCATGCAGGTTGTCCCTGTCAATCTTATGAAAAAGAAACCTGATGATATGGTTGATAGTTTATGGTCATCATTGCTATTCTGAAATACATATATAATATTTCTTACATCAGGATAGGCAGTCTACTGGCTGCAGATACATCCACCACCAATTTCTTTACAATATTTATGTAATTTATTCAAGCTCTACAAGCACCCACCTTTCAATGGCGACTCTGGGCAGCTAAGTCAGTTTAAAATCTCAGATTCAAATAGCAGTAAATGAAAATGTTGAGGGAAGGAAAGCATAGAATGGCAGCTGAGAATAAACAGTCACAATAAGTTAGCAAAATTAATGTGGGCTCAACTAATCTTCCAACATCTAAATTTGAGACTACAGCCTGGTACATACTCTTCCTGTTGGGCCCAATAGGGTAGGTAGAAACAGCTACTGACAGGCAACTCCTCAAGTTGCCTGTTTCCTAGCTCATCTGAATCTATTTTCATAAAAAAGCAAAAACAATGGGACTGATGTGGGAAACTGCTAGCTTCCAGGTCATTTTTATTTTTATACCAATGGATATGCTGTGGCAAGTTAGGATATAGCACCTGTCTTTGGAACAGGCAGATATATGCATGGCAGCCCCCCCCCTTTTGAGAAATATGCCCACCATCCAAGACCCCTTTGGGTATAATGTAAATTTGAGATAAGGTACATTTAAAGGTTTATTTAAACTATTATCAACAAAACAAGCTAGGGTAATAAAAAATCTCTCCAAGCAAAGGAAGCTCCTGAAAAGTCTCACCTGCCCAATATTGATATTTGCATTAGAAATTTAAGTGTTTGATTTTACAGTTTCTCAGTAGATTTTGATGACATTACTATCATAAATTTTGCACCTTGAGCTTTATAAAAAGGAAACTTGTAAATAAATTAGGTGTCACAAATATACATTAAGTCTTTAATTCTCTCAGTAAAGCAGAGAAAATAAAATCTGTCAGTTCTGCTGGCTCCTCAGGACTACAGTCTATTTAGCACTGTTGCCAGAATTGGGATTAATGTTTCCTAAGAAAGAAACTGTAGCTGGTATGACTGAGCCAGAATAGAGGGAATAATCAGTAATTTTCCTAGAGGATATCAATGAATGTAAAAATAGCAAGTGTGGATTTTGTGACAGTGGCTTAATGAAGATCTTAAAGTAGGGCTAGTCATCATAATAATGTCTGAAATACATCTGAAGGAGTGATACAAAGTGGAGGCAACATCCAATATGCTGCTTTGCTGTATTCCCCTTCTGTCCCAGAGCTGATAGGAAATCATGCCATTCTGAATCTTTTGACTTGGAGACACCAACGTTGTATTGCTGTCTATTCAGTGTTATGCAACAGTCTCTAAGGGCTGTGGATGGAGATCCCCTCAGCTGAAAATTCCAAATCCATCCAATATAATCCAGCACATGAAGTGCTTCAATTATTCAATAATGTACTACATCTCTTATTTTTTTCTGTCCTACTGTTCCTTCCACTTTTTAATTAAATTACTTGAAACTAATGATTCAACTGTTTGACCATTAGGTGGCAGCAAAGAGTTAGGTTTTTGTACTTGGCTGTTCTCTGGTGGTTTCTAGGTTTTGTACAGCTAGCACAAAAACAGTTTTAGAGAAAAGAGTTTAGACATGGAAATTATTTGGGAGCCATAAACTACTATGAGAGTGAAATACAAACAAGAGTCAGAGCTTTTCTGAGAGCACCACTCTCTAGGCAAAGTCCTTGACAGGCTGCAGAAGTACTAAAACCAAAGTGTTAAGCAATAGGTTTATCAATTTCAAAGTTTTCAACCTCCCTAGGTTGACCAGTAACCTAATCTTTTTTTTAAATGTTCATTTGCAAGATCTTAGGGTAATCAGCACTTCTGCGGCAGAGCATCTCACACCATCCTTGAAGTGTCTTAACTATTGAGAAACAAGTGGAAGCAATGTGCATGGACTTGAGAAGCAATGAACTGTGTTATTTAATTAAATTTAGATAGCACCCATCTCACTATCCAGGTGACTCTGGGTGGTTTACCAGTAAAAACTATAAAATTATAAAGAAATAAAATTTAATACAGGGTTAAAAAACTCCATGCCATTAACCACCCAGGGTTGCATGCTGCTCTTTTATCTCTAGTACAGTTGGTGGAGCCAGCTCTTCAAACACTTCTGGAGGTAAGAAGTTCTACAGCACAAATGCATCAACAGAGAAGATTCCCTTCTTACACTCCACCAGTTAAAATTCTCTAACTGATAACTCCACAACATACCCTCCCTGCCTGATCAAGCAGGATGGGTCACTGAAATTGGGATGAGATGGTTCCTCAGCTAACCTGGTCCCATGGCATGAAGGGTTTTAAAGATAATAACCAATACTTTGAATTGGACCCGGAACCAAACTGGCATGCAGTGCAGTTCACACAACAGAGATGTTACATGTACAGTTCTTGAAACACCCAAAACTACTCACGTAATCACATTATGCATCAGCTGTAGTTTCTATATACTCTTCAAGGGTGGCTCCATGTGGAGTGCATTGCAGTATTCAGTACAGGAAATGACCAGGGCATGAGAGGCTAAGAGAAGGGCCTCTAGATCAAGAAATGGACACAACTGGTGCATTACACAAAGTTGTGTAAATCCCTTCTAACCATGACTGCCACCTGCTCATTAAGCAGGAGTTGTAAGTCCAAGACCAGAGATGGTAGATCCCCAGATACACAGCCCCTCCATTACGGTTCATTTCTCATACAGATCATTGCAACCTCCAGGCACCATGGAAGAACATTCACAGCATCACTTAATTCACCTAGGACAAAAATATACTACTGTGTACCATCTGCAGGATTACAGGAAGGACAGCAAGAATAGTACTTTGGAAGGCAAGTACAGCTTGCAGGTGATTGCAACAAAAACCTCTGGACTCTTTTTTTCAACTTTATAACTGTAAAATGTAACATAGAAGTTTATTTAGTTAAATAGCATGAAAATAGCTATTGTATTTGGAAAATGTATTCCTCAGATATACTCTCAATTTGATTGCATGGTAGAGATACCGTATATACTTGAGTATAAGCCGAATTTTTCAGCCCACTTTTTGGGCTGAAAAATTCCACTTCGGCTTATACTCCAGTCAACAAAAAAAACTTACCGAGGACTTGTGCGCGGCCGAGGCTTTGGTGCTTCCGGGATCGCCCGCACCTCTCCCAAGCCACCGCCGTCCGAGACCTGCCGAAGTTTGGGGAGGTTTGGGGAGGTGCGCGCGCACCTCCCCAAACTCCGCGCCTTGCCTGCCTGCTTCTTTCCGCAGCGGAAAGAAGCAGGCAGGCAGGGCGCGGAGGAACGGAGACTTGCCGACGTTTGGGGAGGTTTGGGCGCCTCCCCAAACCTCGGCAGGTCTCCGTTCCTCCGCGCAGACCTGCCGACCTTTGGGGAGGTTTGGGCGCCTCCCCAAACCTCCCCAAACCTCGGCAGGTCTCCGTTCCTCCTGCCGACCTTTGGGGAGGTTTGGGCGCCTCCCCAAACCTCCCCAAACCTCGGCAGGTCTCCGTTCCTCCTGCCGACCTTTGGGGAGGTTTGGGCGCCTCCCCAAACCTCGGCAGGTCTCCGTTCCTCCTGCCGACCTTTGGGGAGGTTTGGGCGCCTCCCCAAACCTCGGCAGGTCTCCGTTCCTCCTGCCGACCTTTGGGGAGGTTTGGGCGCCTCCCCAAACCTCGGCAGGTCTCCGTTCCTCCTGCCGACCTTTGGGGAGGTTTGGGCGCCTCCCCAAACCTCCCCAGGTCTCCGTTCCTCCTGCCGACCTTTGGGGAGGTTTGGGCGCCTCCCCAAACCTCGGCAGGTCTCCGTTCCTCCTGCCGACCTTTGGGGAGGTTTGGGCGCCTCCCCAAACCTCGGCAGGTCTCCGTTCCTCCTGCCGACCTTTGGGGAGGTTTGGGCGCCTCCCCAAACCTCGGCAGGTCTCCGTTCCTCCTGCCGACCTTTGGGGAGGTTTGGGCGCCTCCCCAAACCTCCCCAGGTCTCCGTTCCTCCTGCCGACCTTTGGGGAGGTTTGGGCGCCTCCCCAAACCTCGGCAGGTCTCCGTTCCTCCTGCCGACCTTTGGGGAGGTTTGGGCGCCTCCCCAAACCTCGGCAGGTCTCCGTTCCTGTTTGGGGAGGTTTGGGCGCCTCCCCAAACCTCCCCAAACCTCGGCAGGTCTCCGTTCCTCCGCGCAGACCTGCCGACCTTTGGGGAGGTTTGGGCGCCTCCCCAAACGTCCCCAAACCTCGGCAGGTCTCCGTTCCTGTTTGGGGAGGTTTGGGCGCCTCCCCAAACCTCCCCAAACCTCGGCAGGTCTCCGTTCCTCCGCGCAGACCTGCCGACCTTTGGGGAGGTTTGGGCGCCTCCCCAAACCTCGGCAGGTCTCCGTTCCTGTTTGGGGAGGTTTGGGCGCCTCCCCAAACCTCGGCAGGTCTCCGTTCCTCCGCGCAGACCTGCCGACCTTTGGGGAGGTTTGGGCGCCTCCCCAAACGTCCCCAAACCTCGGCAGGTCTCCGTTCCTGTTTGGGGAGGTTTGGGCGCCTCCCCAAACCTCCCCAAACCTCGGCAGGTCTCCGTTCCTCCGCGCAGACCTGCCGACCTTTGGGGAGGTTTGGGCGCCTCCCCAAACGTCCCCAAACCTCGGCAGGTCTCCGTTCCTGTTTGGGGAGGTTTGGGCGCCTCCCCAAACGTCCCCAAACCTCGGCAGGTCTCCGTTCCTCCGCGCAGACCTGCCGACCTTTGGGGAGGTTTGGGCGCCTCCCCAAACGTCCCCAAACCTCGGCAGGTCTCCGTTCCTGTTTGGGGAGGTTTGGGCGCCTCCCCAAACCTCCCCAAACCTCGGCAGGTCTCCGTTCCTCCGCGCAGACCTGCCGACCTTTGGGGAGGTTTGGGCGCCTCCCCAAACGTCCCCAAACCTCGGCAGGTCTCCGTTCCTGTTTGGGGAGGTTTGGGCGCCTCCCCAAACCTCCCCAAACCTCGGCAGGTCTCCGTTCCTCCGCGCAGACCTGCCGACCTTTGGGGAGGTTTGGGCGCCTCCCCAAACGTCCCCAAACCTCGGCAGGTCTCCGTTCCTGTTTGGGGAGGTTTGGGCGCCTCCCCAAACGTCCCCAAACCTCGGCAGGTCTCCGTTCCTCCGCGCAGACCTGCCGACCTTTGGGGAGGTTTGGGCGCCTCCCCAAACCTCCCCAAACCTCGGCAGGTCTCCGTTCTTCCTGCCGACCTTTGGGGAGGTTTGGGCGCCTCCCCAAACCTCCCCAAACGTCGGCAGGTCTGCGCGGAGGAACGGAGACCTGCCGAGGTTTGGGGAGGTTTGGGGAGGCGCCCAAACCTCCCCAAACAGGAACGGAGACCTGCCGAGGTTTGGGGAGGTTTGGGGAGGCGCCCAAACCTCCCCAAAGGTCGGCAGGTCTGCGCGGAGGAACGGAGACCTGCCGAGGTTTGGGGAGGTTTGGGGAGGCGCCCAAACCTCCCCAAACAGGAACGGAGACCTGCCGAGGTTTGGGGACGTTTGGGGAGGCGCCCAAACCTCCCCAAAGGTCGGCAGGTCTGCGCGGAGGAACGGAGACCTGCCGAGGTTTGGGGAGGTTTGGGGAGGCGCCCAAACCTCCCCAAACAGGAACGGAGACCTGCCGAGGTTTGGGGACGTTTGGGGAGGCGCCCAAACCTCCCCAAAGGTCGGCAGGTCTGCGCGGAGGAACGGAGACCTGCCGAGGTTTGGGGAGGTTTGGGGAGGCGCCCAAACCTCCCCAAACAGGAACGGAGACCTGCCGAGGTTTGGGGACGTTTGGGGAGGCGCCCAAACCTCCCCAAAGGTCGGCAGGTCTGCGCGGAGGAACGGAGACCTGCCGAGGTTTGGGGAGGTTTGGGGAGGCGCCCAAACCTCCCCAAACAGGAACGGAGACCTGCCGAGGTTTGGGGACGTTTGGGGAGGCGCCCAAACCTCCCCAAAGGTCGGCAGGTCTGCGCGGAGGAACGGAGACCTGCCGAGGTTTGGGGACGTTTGGGGAGGCGCCCAAACCTCCCCAAACAGGAACGGAGACCTGCCGAGGTTTGGGGAGGTTTGGGGAGGCGCCCAAACCTCCCCAAAGGTCGGCAGGTCTGCGCGGAGGAACGGAGACCTGCCGAGGTTTGGGGACGTTTGGGGAGGCGCCCAAACCTCCCCAAACAGGAACGGAGACCTGCCGAGGTTTGGGGACGTTTGGGGAGGCGCCCAAACCTCCCCAAAGGTCGGCAGGTCTGCGCGGAGGAACGGAGACCTGCCGAGGTTTGGGGAGGTTTGGGGAGGCGCCCAAACCTCCCCAAACAGGAACGGAGACCTGCCGAGGTTTGGGGACGTTTGGGGAGGCGCCCAAACCTCCCCAAAGGTCGGCAGGTCTGCGCGGAGGAACGGAGACCTGCCGAGGTTTGGGGAGGTTTGGGGAGGCGCCCAAACCTCCCCAAACAGGAACGGAGACCTGCCGAGGTTTGGGGAGGTTTGGGGAGGCGCCCAAACCTCCCCAAACGTCGGCAGGTCTGCGCGGAGGAACGGAGACCTGCCGAGGTTTGGGGAGGTTTGGGGAGGCGCCCAAACCTCCCCAAACAGGAACGGAGACCTGCCGAGGTTTGGGGACGTTTGGGGAGGCGCCCAAACCTCCCCAAAGGTCGGCAGGTCTGCGCGGAGGAACGGAGACCTGCCGAGGTTTGGGGAGGCGCCCAAACCTCCCCAAAGGTCGGCAGGAGGAACGGAGACTTGCCGAGGTTTGGGGAGGTTTGGGGAGGCGCCCAAACCTCCCCAAAGGTCGGCAGGAGGAACGGAGACCTGCCGAGGTTTGGGGAGGTTTGGGGAGGCGCCCAAACCTCCCCAAAGGTCGGCAGGAGGAACGGAGACCTGCCGACGTTTGGGGAGGTTTGGGGAGGCGCCCAAACCTCCCCAAAGGTCGGCAGGAGGAACGGAGACCTGCCGACGAGCCGCGGCCACACAGGGTATTCCTGTGTATTCAGGCTTGCAGAACGGCGGATCGGCTTATACTCGAGTCAATAACTTTTTCCAGTTTTGGGGGGTGAAATTGGGGGTCTCGGCTTATACTCGAGTCGGCTTATACTCAAGTATATACGGTACTTATATTTTGTAGATAGAAGCATTTTTATTTGTTCCAGAAACTGTAAAGACTAGAGGAATAGTTTCTTATATTTCTAAAAACATAGCATGAACTGGAGTGATTCAGGTGGAAAGAATACAAAATCACTTACCCTCTTTTCACTTTTTTTTATTTTACTCTTATCAGCTGTATTTCACAATAGGTGACAGGTAGCCATCTTCCCAGATGGCTCCTTTTCAGAGAATTTGTGGAAAGAAATTAAGGCTGCCAGAACGGGAATGCAAAAAACTGTATGAACAGTGGAGAGTTACAGAAAACACTAATTCTTAACTGCTATCTAGTCATCCACATTTTGCAGCCTGGCTGTAGTAAGCCCTAGGCAATGATGGCGAAACATTTAGAGACTGAGTGCCCAAACTGCAACCGAAAACCCACTTATGTATTGCCGGGTGCCAGGTGGTCATGGCAGACTGGGTGGGTGTGGCCAGTGTGGGTGTGGCCAGTTCGATGTTGCTCCTGGGGAGGGATGCCTATGGGGGCCGGGCAGGGTTGGGGGAGATCCAGGGGTCTCTGGTGGGTGGGGAAGTGGGCAGGAGGGCGCCTTGCTCAGCTGATGGCTTGGGGGGAAGGGGGCAGCTACACCCCCTCCCAAATGCTGCCGTCTCACAAAAGCGGGATGAAAACTCCAAAAAGCAACAAGGAAAAAAAGTTAAAACAGAAAAGTGTCTCGCAATGGTTTACTTCCCCACTTCCTTCTAGCTGCAGTTTAAATACGTAAAGAAAAAGAAAAAACTTCCTTTCTCTCGTTTTAATTTAGAAGGCAGGAATGGGAGGATTGGGGGGGTTGGGGAGGGGCTGGGGGAGCACGGCAGGCGAACGGTGATGGTGCAAGGCTTCTGGCTATGCAGGAGGGCATTGGGGTGCATTCTCTTTAAAAGAGCAAAACGAGGCAAAAAACAAAAAATCCCCCACTCAGTCCACCTCCCAAAAACACAATAACAGAGCTTTCAATGATACAAACAGTCCTTGGAGGCCTTCTGGTTGGGCTCACTGCCTCTCTGACTCCCCCCAGACACTTGCCAGAGCCTCTTAATCGCAGAACTTTGGGCAAGGAGGTCCTCCCTCTTTAGTCAGGGGTGCCAGCTTAGCAGCACCAATGTGGATTGGCATGGTCTGTCTCACCTTCATTTCACTGTGTGTGTGTGTGTGTGTGTGTGTGGGATTTCCAACCCAGCCTTGGCCTGCAGGGCATTAGCGTCCCCTAAAACCACCTCTCCTCGGGTCGCCAGCATCCTGCTCTCCCCCCTTCCTGGACTGACATCTGTCAGAAGTGGTTCTTGAGTGGTGTGTGCGTGTGTGTGTCTGTGCGTGTGTGTGTGTGTGCAGAGCTGGACTAGAAAAATGCCCGTCCAATGCCCAGCAGCTGCTACCAAAGGGGCTCATGTCCTTCCTTTGGGGAGAAAGGCAGTGAGCATGCCTTGGGGACCGGGGTGTGTGTGGAGGGTGTGTGTGTGTGGAGGCTCTTGAGCCCTGCAACTCTTCCAAGTGGGGAGAAGAGTGGGGAGGAGCTGTGCTGGGATTGAGGCTCCTTGGGCCTTCCGCTGCCTGCCTGCACTCTTCTACCACAGATGCCATGGCTCCACTTGCCTGGCAGGGTGGGGATGCGCTCGCACACGGGGAGATGCATGGGGCTGCTGCCTTGCTTGCCGTGCCGGGGCTGGGCTCAGCTGAACTGAGTGTGGAGCCTCCTTGCAGCTTCTTCCCCTGCAGACATCGGGAGTGCCCACCCTGCCTACCGCTTGTCCTGGGGCAGCTGCCACCATCCAGTGCTCTCCAGCCTGGCGCCGGCTAGCCAAACATGCTGAACTCGGGCTTCGGGTGGATGGAGGCTGGAGGGGAGCAAGAGCCGTGGCTGCCCAGCTCCTCTGCCTGAAGACGTGTGCAGGGAGAGGCACTACCCAGTTCAGTAAGTCACTGTCTGCCTGCAGAAGGAGGAGGAGAAGGAAGAGTTTTCTGGTTTGCCGCGCGGCTGCCATGGATGCCTGGAAGATGAGCTCTGTCTTCCTCGTCCAGTTTCACATCGCTGGAGGACCCTGAAAAGGATGTAAAGTCACCCTGTAGAGGCAACCAGCAAGGAAGGGCCCTCGCAGGAGAGTGGTAGCTCTCCTGCTAGAGCCAACAAATCCCTCCAAATTGGCAGATGAAAGACTGGCAATAGAAATATGGCTTATCACTAGGCTGCACACAGCCGAAGTATTAAAGATGGGGAAATAGATGGCTTCTGCTGGGGACAAAATAATGATTTTGAAAATAGCTATCTCTTAACAGAACTCTTAATTTTTTTTTTAATCCACCAAGGATTGAGCTGTGAGCAAAACAGAGAGAATTTGGGAATCAGCTGTATTTGAGAGATGACTGGTGTCAAGTTCAGGGGTTTTGATTAGTGTGAATGGCCAGTTGTTACAATAATCTTGACTGATTTGTTAAGTAAACACAGACTGTATAAGAGCATTATTTGATCGTGATGACTTTGAATCTCTGTCCTATCTTTGGAATACCTATCCAGATTCCAGGATAGAAAACCTATCAGATTTGGGAGACAGACCAAAATAATCTCAGTTTAAATTGGGTAGAGACTGGGAGAGAAGCAGAATGCAATAGAAAATGCTAAGAACTGGCCGAAATGAAACTTTTAGGGGATCTGATTATAGTCTATTATTTTCAGGGTGTTTTTTTGCAATGTACATTTATAAATAAAGCAAAGATTATAAAAAATGACATATCTGACAATTGTTCCATACGAGAGCATAACCCATTGTATGTTTACTTGGATATAAGTCCCACTATGTTTGTAAAAACCTAAATTCAGACTAAAAACTCTTATTTTCCATCACTCTGCTTTTGACAGTGGGCAAAGAAATGCATTTTGGAGGCTTACAAGGAAAACATTAGCCAAATAACACCTTTTCACTGAATATCTGGAGCATCGGATGTATTGAAGATTTCTTCTTTTGGTACAGTATGTAACTATCTCTCTGTAATACCTGTAAGATACATTTGCTCTGTAAATGTATCTACTCTATAAATTCATTAGATAATATCTATTTATTATTGTAGAAAGAAAATTCCATTAACATTTATTTATGGTCTAAGAGTGAACACAAGGAAAGTTCAATATCTTTATTTTCAGATACCAAAACAAATATACACATTTAACAAAGGAAACTGAAGCACTGGATTCAGAGGAATAATGAAGTAAACACTGATGGAATCTGTTGTTACTACAAATCAGTAATTATATATCACATACACAAACAATAACAATTAAGCTAGCTTAATTCGTCAACATTTTTGTGCTACATTTAGGTGTTTTAAAACTAGGAGAGAATTCTCATGTAATATTATTGTTGTAATGCCCGACTAGGGTATTAGTAATAAAATTCCACTATTACCAATTCATTCTCCTTATTGATCATCAGATATTCTGTCCGTTTTTATAATCCGGGACCCAAAGGGGACCAAAATAATGACTGAGAAAACCTGAAGGTTCCACGGTGGCCTTAAAATCTTTTTTCATTTCATCATTAATAGTTGTAAAATGTAATACAGCCATTCATGAAAAAATAATAGTGGGCAACAATGAAGGACTTGGTCTTTGATGAGCAAGTCATTCACAACCATAGATTGCAGTTGTCTATAGACGCCTACAGATTTATTAAAGATTTAAGAAATGGGAAGCCTTTAATAGGAATCTAAAGATTGTTGTTAGTTGCGAAGTCGTGTCCGACCCATCACGATCCCATGGACAACGTTCCTCCAGGCCTTCCTGTCCTCTACCATCTTCTGGAGTTCATTTAAGCTCACGCCTACTGCTTCAGTGACTTCATCCAGCCACTTTATTCTCTGTCGTCCCCTTATTCTATTGCCCTCAATCTTTCCCAGCATTAGGCTCCTGTCCAGTGAGTCCTTACTTCTCATTAGGTGGCCAAAGTATTTGATTTTCAACTTCAGGATCTGGCCTTCTAAAGAGCAGTCAAGGTTGATCTCCTCTAGGACTGACCAGTTTGATTGCCTTGCAGTCCAAGGGACTCGCAGGAGTCTTCTCCAGCACCATAGTTCAAAGGCCTCAATTCTTTGCTGCTCAGTCTTTCTGATGGTCCAACTTTCACAGCCATACATTGCAGCTGGGAAGACCATAGCCGTGACTATACACACTTTTTGTTGGCAGGGTGATGTCTCTGCTTTTTAGTGTGCTGTCTAGATTTGCCATGGCTTTCCTCCCCAGGAGCAAGCGTCTTTTAATTTCTTGGCTGCAGTCCCCATCTGCGGTGATCTTGGAGCCCATGAAAATAAAATTTGTCACTACCTCCATTTCTTCCCCATCTATTTGCCAGGAATTGAGAGGGCCGGATGCCACGATCTTGGTTTTCTTAATGTTAAATCTAAAGATTAAGCCTGGCAAAATCAAAATATTCATTTTATAATGCCTATATAGGGGGTTAATTGCAGTATTTTATTCTATTTTTAATATTGCAATATTTTTAAAATTGCAATAATCCAATTTTATGGAAATGTCTTTCTACAGCAGTTGTTTTCATATCAGGTATAATTAATACATTAATCCATAATGTAGAATAAATTATGTAGTAAGTATAATGTATTTACTATAATAAAATAATAAATTCAAATATCCTCATCATACCTCTACATTTTAAGGTAAAGAAAAACAAATATAAATCATGTTGTGGCTCATTTTCCCAATGAATTCCAACAACAAACTGCATTCTGGCTTATAGACATACTGCATTGCATTGTTTGGTTCATATGCGTAATAGAAGTAAGATTAAGTGATTTTTTTCAATGATAGCCTTGGAAAGGCAATTCAAAGCAATTGAGGGTTTTTTAACAGCTCCTTTTAGAATATAAGACATTTTCTTCTCTGTGTTATATACTTAAATTGCTAAAGAATTGCTCCTTTCCAATTTGTATAATTATAAATTGGACAACAATGAATTATATAACATTGCCCTCCTTATATATTTCCTTCCTCCATCCGAGTGTCATCTCTTCCCAACCATTTAAATCCAGCACAGATATTTATTCCTCTGGCATTCCATGGGTTAAATTCCTACGAGGCTGGGTTAATATCTAGCAACTCCTGCAACTAACAGAGCCACTGCACCACCACGCAGGGTTTTTGTTGTTCAAATATCCGCAGTGTGTAGTTGGACAATATCCAAGCAACTTTCCTCTCTTCTATGCTGCAGAACTGCTATCCAAATATAACCTCTTGCTGGAAGATCATTGACAGGTCTGAACAGCAGTTTTGCATCTAAAGTAGCTGTTTCTATCTTCTATATTTGTGCTTTCACTTACAAATGTGCAGTTTTCACTGCTGATTCTGCCATTGCAAAGTGAAGAACTCATAGCAGCTAATTTTTCATTTGGTACAATAAAGAGTGAATGCCTGAAAGAGATGTTAAATATAGATTTAACCCCCTCAGTGGTTTTTTTTAAATGTTGAGTTAAATAGGATTTGAAACTCTTTTAAATTTTCCTAATAAAATTTTATTAGTGTTCCATCATTTTTAACAAGGATATTGGGAAAGTGTGCAGTTTTAAAAACTTAAAAAGTAATATTATAAATATTCATTTTTTTTTACAACAGCATAACTATTTAGAAACAAATAGCTGTATCAGACATATTACCAAAGGAAGTCTACTGTCTAATTATGCATCTCCCAAAGTCACTTTTTGTAAGATGGGTGATATAAAAATGATGAATGAATGTATAAAGATAACATAGTCAAGAAGGTATCCCTTACATTCCCACACAGAATGAAGGCAGCACACTGAATCCTGAACAAGTTTCACTAATATAAGGAGTAAATCAAAACCTCTTTAGATTTGTACTTATCTGGTTATTACTATTTTAAGGGGTGAGGGTGGGAGGTATTTTGGGTGCTGCTTCATTTTAAAAAATGGTCCTCGCCTATTCGATCAGATAAAGTGGACTTTTGTAGTATGCTATTGGCCCTCTCACAAAAGGGATGCCATTTTTATATAGTTGGTGCCAAAGGGAGTATGCATCTTGTTGATTCCAAGATTCAAAAATTAAAATTTCATGATCAGCACCCAAACGAGTGCAGGCTCTTTTAGACCTAGTGGTCCATACATTGTTTACTTTAACAATTTTCAGGATATTCAGAAACAAAGAGAGAATCAAATTGGTAGAAAATAGAGAAGATACGTAAGATAATCTCCTTTTCTTTCTGTTCTTCATGTAGTTACTGTAGCTGGAGTTTGGAGGGAGCATATACTTGAATGTGATATATCTCTCCTGATCTGAGTTCCTGCATCATTAAGATCAGCAAAAATATAGAAAGCTATATTCATTTTCACATGAATCCAAGTTCTCTTCAGACCTTCCAAATGAAGGAATGTAGGTTAAGGAGACAAAGAAATGAGACCAGTGAATATACCCCATTCTTTACATGCTTTCAGGGGCACAATTGAAGAAGCTAGTATTGGTTCAACTCAGCACTAGATGCAATTTCAGTATCATTCTTAAGGCAGTCACACTTAGAGTGCATTGTAGTAATTTAAACAGGAACGTAGCTACTTTGTTGAAGAAGCCTTGCTGTTGGCAGCCACTGAAGCTACCCACAAGCATCCCAGGGTGTACAAACTATTGCAACATCAAAAATAATGTCGTGTGTTTTGTCATTACTGTGCAAATTATGGGAATTATGTTTTTGAGTCATTTTGTATTCTAATGATGTAAAGTAATGCAAATATATGTCATCTTTTTTACACAATAACATACACCCAATTGTCTCATCTTTAGGCTTCTCCAAGAATGCCATGCTGATTTGCCCTATATCTGGGTTTCATGAAGATATCCATGCAAACTACTAACATTATGTGAACTTTTCAGGACAAAGATAAAAAGTACCCAAGAATGATTATATTTAAAAGGAGAAATTTCCTCAGCTCCTAGATCTATAAATTGTTCATCCACAGAACTTTAATCTGATAGGGGAAAATGCAGCTAGACACCATCAGTATATTAATGACTCACCTCCAGTAGCCCATAAATTATCTCACCACTGGTCTCTTATGGATAATCAGTGTGGAGAAGCAAAAAGGATCTCTGAAGCACCACACTGCTTAATGGCCAAGGTGTTCAACTAAAGTCTTTCAGTGAAATTCTTTGGAAACTATACCATCAAATATTGTGCTTTCAATGTTCATTACGTGATGTTAATCTAGAAAATTCCATGCACAATGATATCAGAAGTCTTAGTGAGTTTCAGAAGGACAGCAGAGTACAATCCTGATTTTCAAATCAAGGCAACAAACACAGTTTTATTCCTAAATCCAGATCTTTTCCCATATCATAATGAGTGTAACATGATCATATTCCACCAAGAAGCTATTCTCTTGTAAGAATGTTTTTAACTGAAAAGTAGTTTTCATATATACAGTATATGGGTCTAGGATTGCAATGTTTTCAGGAAATGCATTATTAATATCTTTGCAAGTCCTAATCATAATTATTGGAAAACAGAATAAAATATCTGAAAACCATAAAACTAATTAACTAATTAAAATATGAACAGATGCATCCATCAATCTTTCCAAGTAACTTGAAGCTTACGTTATTTAGAAAGGATGCTTAAGCTCTGATCTAAGGCCTGAGTCATTTGCGTATCCACACATATAATTGGCAATTTAAAATAAAAACATAATGTTCCTGAAAAATGTTTCTTACATTGGCTTGGAAATATCAGTCAGGACACTGCAAAATCTCCTCTAAAAATAAGTAACGTTCGCCTGCTACTTCTTTCTCAGCCATGGTGAAAATTGATCAAATATATGATTTAATACAACTATCATTAACCTGATGGTCTACAGATGAATAATTTTTAAACTCATCCAAAAGGTAGGTGGAATAAAAATTGCAACTTGTCTAAAATTAAACTAAGTTGAAGCTAACATAATCTCTCTTAAGAGTGAGGTCCACAGTTGTGGCATTGCCACAGAAAAGGCCTTGTATTGAGGATCCACCTACTTTCCTCCCCTTAGTAATAGATATAGATCACATTTTCCAGAATGGATACTTTCCAATATCACTATTTAGGGATATATAGGTAAAACAGCATCTCGTACCATCCCTGGAAAGCCAAAATAGTTGATGTGGCATTGGTGTAATATGGCCCAGAAGTGAAGACCATAAAAAAACCTGGACATAAAGCAATTTGCATTCAGCAATAGCAGAGTTAACAGCAGAATTGAAGATGAAGTGGGAATCTCTGATTTTCATTCCAAACAAAGCTATTTTGCAAATGTTACATCATTTTCTTCCTTGCTTCTCTGTCTCATACAAAGACACATACTTAACCACTAAAGACTTGTACTCTGTCTGGACTTCTATAGCTTACTGCTATAGAAGAGAAAGACAAAAGTCTTGGACGAAATGGAAATCAATTTTCTCTAGATATACATGAATTGAACATAGATAGTTTTTAGAAGTAATACCAAGGAAAAAAGTGTAATAATTTTTATATATAAGAGCAAATATTGACCAGGTGATAGGATTAAGAAGCAGAAAATGGAGTCATAGCTTCACCGTGGATATGGCATTAAATCTCTCTAGGAATGCAAGTTCTCAAGAGCTTTACAGTAGAAGATTCAAGGATGAGGCTTAGATACAGTAAGTTGTTATTGCAGATGCCAAAGAAGCCTTTAGAATGAAAATGAGTGATAGCAACATTCTAAGAATCTAACCCCCCTCTCTCCATCAACCATAATTACAGAATTTCTAAGGTTTTAGCCCTGCAGTTGTTTCCACTGTCTTTAATGGTAATGATTTTTGTGTACTAATTTCTCAGCCTTGGATGTTGAGTGTACTTACCTGCACAATATTTTGAGAATGATTCACTCTTAGTTCTGGTATTGCAGGCCTATGTACTCCCCCATAAT
This sequence comes from Vipera berus, assembly GCF_964194415.1. Classification (NCBI taxonomy): domain Eukaryota; kingdom Metazoa; phylum Chordata; class Lepidosauria; order Squamata; family Viperidae; genus Vipera; species Vipera berus. The sequence continues at coordinate 94,283,156 of NC_138206.1, forward strand.
GCTCACAGCCCAAAGCCATCCTGGTTTAGTGCCCTCCAAATATGTAGGACTTCAGGCTGTCAAAACCTCATATTCTGTTAATGAGATTCCTACAGACATCTGACGGACCATCACTAGAAGTAGAATGTTGGGATAGATGGACAAGGCTGTATTGCACAGGGATCTGCTTACATTCTCAAGTACTATGTGAGAGAAATACATACGACATCAGGGATATCAAAACTACTTTCAAAGCTTTTTGTTCAGGGGTAAGGAATAGCCTTAATGTAGCAAAAGCAATTAGTATTCTAGGCACAAATTCCCTGGAAGCTGAAAAGCTGAAGCCAAATACAAAATAGTTATGCAATATTCATTACTCCTGCAATGAAGAACTTTTACACGTTTCACTGTTCTTTCCTTTTTCAACAGAGCTACAGAAGGAGGCATGATTCACAAAAGTAGTAAAAATATAGTTTCTATTCAAACAGCAAACCTATTTGAAAATAAAAAATATGGCCTGATTTTTGAAAAATCTACTTTTACATTTTTTTTCCGGAGGGGGAAAACTCCAAGTAACTTTACATCATCATTTAAATTAGATTCTATATAATAACATCCAAATTGTTTTTTTATGAAAAATACAGAAAAAGACAGATTAAAAAAAACCAAAACTTAATATTAATATTACTTTATTTCTCTGCTTTTTGCTATTTTATCAATTTATGAGAGGACTCTTGAGTTTCCTAGTAATCTTAAATGAGGGACTTTCTAAATTTCAAATTAACAATATTTTATCAAGTCACCCCCATCAAATTTATTTATTTTATTACCTTTATATAGCACCCATCTCACTTAGTGACTTTGTGCAATGTACATAATTTGCTTGTTTGACACAAAGAACATGATAGGATTAATTGGACAGGGATTATATTAGTTCTTAGTTTTGTTCAACAAGACATGATCTTCTATATCAGGGCTGTCAAACTCAATTTCATTGAGGGCCGCATCAGCATTGCGGTTGCCCTCGGGGGCTGGGTGGGTGTGGCCAGGGTGGGCACGGCCTACTGGGTGGGTGTGGCTGGAGTGCGTATGGCCTACTGGGTGGGCATGGCCAGCTCTACATTGTTCGCATCAAGGGTGCCTATGGGGGCCTGGGCAGGAGTGGGACAGATCTGAGGGTCTCTGGCAGAAGGAGATGGGACCGGGGCAAGTGCCAAGGCATGGTCCACTGGGGGAGCCTCACTGTTCCTCTCAGGCCATGTGGGGGGGGGCTGGATGGTGGCGTGGAGGTCAAATGCCCAGCCCAGCCCTCAAGCACCCACGGCACTAATCCCAGCCCCACTTCCCCAGCTGCACTTACCTCCTCCTCAAGGCTGCTGCTGCTGTGCTTGCTCTACTTAGCCAGGTTGCTCATGATGGGTACGAGGGCAAAGTCAAGAGGGAGGCCCACTCCCTCTCTATGTGAGGAGACCTGGCTTTGTATCCAAAGCTTCCTTAGCAATAGGATCAGAGAACCCCCCCAGTATAGGCCAGGAGGAGGGGGCAAGGGGATGGTGAAAGGGCAGCAGGGCAGGACTAAGGCAGGACTTCCTGCAGACCTCTCTCTCTCCTTCCTTCCTTCCTTCCTTCCTTCCTTCCTTCCTTCCTTCCTTCCTTCCTTCCTTCCTTCCTTCCTTCCTTCCTTCCTTCCTAGAACAGAGTGGTGGGAAAATATTTGAGATGAGGGAGGGAGAAAAACAGGCAAGAAACACAGCTGGGGAAGTGTCATCCTTCGTGAGGAATGAAGAAATACACCATCACCTGGAAGTGGCCAGTATATGATCCTCGCCTACTTCACATATCCGTCTTGGTGGGCTCTGGGCGAGGGGATGCCATGACCAGCGTGAGAGTTGATGTTAACCTGCGCAATGCTGCCCAGCCCCCAGCCTGCCCAGTTTTGGTAGGCAGCGGGGCACTTTTCTCATGCTGCCGAGAGGCTGAGCTGGGTGGCACGAATCTGAAGAGAAGTGCAATGCTGCCCAACCCCTAGCCTGCCCGAAGTAGGCAGGGTCATATGCTGGCCACTTCCAGGCGATGGTGTATTTCTTCATTCCTCACAAAGGGTGATACCTCCCCAGCGTGCATCCAAAGGGCAGTGCTGACATGGCACGGGCCGGTCCCTCACTGTTTCTAGATGGCCTTATGGAGCTAAGACTGAATGTATTTCAGCATAGATGACCACTACAAAATTGTACATTGGCTCCCAGCTGGCCTGGGCCAGGGCCAAGGCAGCGGGGGCCGTTCCCTCACTGTTTCCAGGATGGCTTCATGGGCCACATGAAACCACTTCGTGGGCCGGATCCAGCCCCCGGGCCTTGTGTTTGACATGTCTGTTCTATATAATATTATATTTGAGAATGCTTTGAATCAACGCTTCAGAAAGAGCTATTAATTAAATGTCTTATAATTTCCTAGCCCTCTTCTCTCTTCTCCACTATGCTTGCTATTGAACTATTAAATCACATTATCATAAAAAAGGTAACAGCATTGGCAGCAAGGAAATTTCCAAAATCCATAGTGAGCTAACATTTTACTAAGCCGATGATCAATATTTTGTGTAGGCTTTTAAATTCTTAAGTTTTACAAATGGCAACTCTACACATGTTAATGGCTACTGCTGGAATTTTGATAGGTACTATGTTTTAGATTTCTGCCAACCTAGCAGTTCGAAAGCACGTAAAAATGTAAGTAGAAAAATAGGGACCACTACGGTGGGAAGGTAACAGCGTTCTGTGTGCCTTTGGCGTCTAGTCATGCCGGCCACATGACCACGGAGACTTCCTCGGACAAGCGCTGGCTCTTCAGCTTTGAAACGGAGATGAGCACCAGCCCCTAGAGTTGGAAACGACTAGCACACATGTGCGGGGGAACCTTTACCTTTACCTTTACCTTTTTTATGTTTTAGATGTGCAAACAGTTTTAAGTAGAGTAATTTATAAGTTCCTAACTATGTCTGAAATTAGAGTGAACAGGCAGATCCAATGAGAAAAGGCCTCATGTTTGGTGTCGCTTGGGAAAAGAATTTTCTGTAGCTGCATCTTCCTATGCAGAGGTAAAAGAAAAATGCAATTGTTGAAAAAATTCTTCTGTCCAAATTTTAAATTTTTAAAAAATGTAGTTCACAACTGTAGCCTAAAAACTGTAGCCCAAAATTTTTTGATTGGCACCTTCAGAGTCTATTTAAAAGATGCTACTGAATTTAATTTTTAAATTAGTAGACATAAACAGAAATACATTGGAAAAATAAAATTAACTGTATTTAATTTATTAGTTCATCTTTTTGATTCTGACAGTGCCTGTTTTGGGAAGTAGTTCACCTAGTATGCCAGTTGGTCACCAAATATAGCCCTTAGTTCTTCCCCCTATCCGTTGCCCAATCACTGTTCCTCCCCGCCATCCCCACTAGTGTTGTATATATATGCAGTACTTTGCATCAGGTTATTCTGCCATATCTGTTCCTGACTGGCTTTTAGTGAATTAACATTTACTAAAATGCTATTAAATAGTGTTTGGCATTTTAATTTATCTTAGGTTGGTAAATACAGTTCACAGATTTGTTGCCTTATGTATGTTAAACAAAAATCAGATATAGAAAATTATTAGAATTAGCAAAAACAAATATTAGTATGTAGCAGTAACGGCTTTTACAATACTGTGGAATTCCAAATTTTTTCACTTTGTTTTGCCACTTTCCTTTTACATTTCTTTTAAATTTTTAATTGTGAGCCATCCGGAGATGCTAGGGAATTGAGCAATCTCAAAATTGAAATAATAAATAAATAAATAAATAAATCCTGAACACTGAATAATGAATGAAACTGTGGAGAAGCTATTAAATGTAAATATAATATTGTACTATTTCAGCAGTTTTCTATGATTATATGGGAACATCCTAGATGCTATTTAATATACTGTATAGAATTGCTTGTTGCTGTTGCAAATTTTAAAGACCACAGTTAATTAGAGCGAAGCAGTGTACCATTAGCAATGTAGCATATTATAAAAGTCATTTAAATTTGAATATCTAAAACTCTTTTTTACTTACAAGAATATTCTTATATCTACTTTCATTTGTCTAATAATAAGCAGTGAAATAAAGGAGGTAATTTTAAAGAACAGTAATATCTAGACCTAACAGTGGTGGGATTCAGCCAGTTCACACCAGTTTGGCAGAACCGGTAGCTAATTTTTTGTTGCCCAGGCCCAGAATGGACTTCCAGAAGTGGCATCCACACAGAGAACCAGTTGTTCACATATTTTAATCCCACCACTGCTAACAATTATATTTATTATGAGAAAGAACAACCTGGAAATATGAAATAGGAATACATCAAGTTTATTTCACATTGTATGCAGTGCAAATAGAATTACAAACTTTTCCTGTGTTCTAATAATAGTAAAATAAAGAGTCATATTTATAGTTATTTATGGCTGGCCACTACAGTTGTGGGGCTTCCTGCTTGAAGGAGCAGGGCAAAAGCATGCCTCGTGGGCTGCAGTTTCTCAGCTTCTTCCCCAGGCTTTGTTGAAGACCCTTTTTTTTTGTCTGCCCGGCAGCTGACAAACCCAAATATGAGCGGCTGTAGACCATTGCAGTGTCTTCCCAAGCTCTGTTTGATATGGTCGAGGAAAGGAAAATTTATGAAGAGCAAAGTCTGGAAAAATATGTGGAATATCAACAGGCCAACGAGAATGTCACTCTGAAACCTGGGCCTGCTTTTGCCTTTGTGAAGGTGGTGGAACATGTCCACACATGACTTTGTGAACTATATCCTGATGATGAAGAGCTGTTTGATATTGTGCTCATGACTAATAACCATGCCCAGGTGGGAGTGAGACTTATCAACAGCATTAACCATTATGGTCTTCTAATTGAACGGTTCTGCATGACTGGAGGAAAGACTCCGATCAGTTACCTGAAACGATACCTTACCAATCTGTATCTTTCTGCTGACTCTGAAAAAGTCCAGGAAGCCATAGAAGCAGGAATTGCTGCTGCCACTTTATTTTCTGGAAATAAAAATGTGCCTTATGATGATAAACAACGAGTAGCCTTTGATAGAGATGCTGTTCTTTTTTTCTGTTGAATCTGAAATCATTGTGAAAGAACATGGGCTAGATAGTTCTTTTTGAGCATGAGAAGATCCATGAGAATACACCTCTGGCATAGGGTCCTTTGAAATGTTTCCTGCAAGACCTTGGAAGGCTCCAGAAGATGTCCTACCTCAAGAATGAATGGTTGGACTCTCCAATCAGGACTTAACTGGTGACAGCCAGGAGTGCTGCCAGCTCTGGAGCCAGAGTGCTGAAAACTCTTCGCAGCTGGGGAGTGCAGATTGATGAAGCCCTCTTACTTGCAGGGGCACCCAAGGGTGCAATCTCGGCAAATATCAGACCTCACATTTTCTTTAAGGATCAAATGTTTCACATAGCAGGAGCACAGCAGCTGGGTACTATTGCTGCACATGTACCATATGGCATTGGACAGAAGTAGTTATAAGTTATTTTGGCTCTTGTAGTTAGATTACTTTAGTTCTCTTCTGTGAGTCTTCTTCAGGGCAGAAATATTGTTTTCTGAATTCTCATTCTTTGTCAGAGGTAGAAAGTATCGAATGATGGTTAGCTGATACCCAGCTTAGTTCACAAATCACATTTTGAGTCCTGTTTTACAAATAAGCTTCACTTCTTAAGTGATAGGCATGTATTGGAGGTTATCTGAGATGTGGTGTGCCATAGAGCTCAGTATACTCTTTCCATGCCTTACTATTCCAAGGCTTACTCTTTCATTAAAATCATATGTTATTGTCCCTGGCACTATCCATGCTTCTTTAGGTTATTTTCAATTTTTTAAATGTTAGATACAATATGTATAAAAATGGATAGTAAACACAGGTAGATATTATATACATGTACAGAGAGTTCTTGACTTACAATCATTTGTTTATAGTGATTGTTTGAAGCTATGACACTGGAAAAAGTAACTTATGACAGATTTTCACACAACCGTTGCAGCATCTCCATGATCAGGTGATCAGAATTCAGGTATTTAGCAACTGGCATGTATTTACAATAGTTGTAGTGTCTGGGGTCATGTGATCACCATTTGTAACCTTTCTAGCTGGTTTCTGACAAGCAAGTCAATGGGAGAAGCCAGATTTGCTTAATATAATTCATTAAAACAACTGCAGTGATTTGCTTAACTATGGCAAAAAGGTCGTAAAATGGGGTACAACTCATTTGACAACTGTCTTGCTTAGCAGCAAAAATTTTGGGCTCAGTTGTGGTCATAAGTCAAGAACTACCTATATGCGAACTTCTACTACTTATAACCACTGAAAGCTGAATGTAATACTACAATAACCAAAATTATAGCTTACCAGAAACTGAGAACCACACTTTTTTTTAGTAAACAGATTATAAAAATAGGATACTCGGGCATCTGGTAAGTGTCCTAATGTGATAGGTAAGCTGGATCTATAACAGTATAACTAAATATATTGAATAACACAGAGGTCTCCAACCTTTTTGTTTTGGTGACCCAGTGAGAGAGGGAGGGGCAGGCGCCTTACGCGCACATGTGCAAACATGAATATGGGCACACATGCATGTACAAACAGGCTACGAGCATGTGCACCACACAAATAGGGCTGTGAGCATGCACGTAAGGCTCTCAGCGATGGCGTCTATGTGAGGCTTGTGGCATTGCCGCCTCCAGCCTCGTGGTGATGCTACCACCAGCACGAAGATCATGCTGCGGCCCACCTGCCACTTGCGGTGCTGCTGCCATCCACACAATATTAGCGGTACTGCCGCTGCTCACATAACACTTGCGGCAACAGTGGCATGAGGGGGAATGAGCACACACACACGTGTGTGCACTGCCTGGCTACTCACGCGGTCCGGTGGCCAGGCCTGATAGTGAGCCACAGCCCATAGGTTGGGGAATTCTGGAATAACATCAATCATCTGTTTTTAGATAAGTAGATTTGGAGCACATGCATTTTATAAAATCAGTGATTATAAACTTTATAGCTGATTGTTTATTTGAATTGTTTATTTAAAGGAGAAGAAACTTTGAGGGATAAAGCCAGGTGAGGAAACAAACAAGAAATACTGCAATTCTATTTTATTGCCATAGGCTATAGTAACAGAATCATGAAAGTCTGTTAATTATACCAAATGGACTTAAGGTAGAGCCTGTTGAAGTTTTTTTTTTCTAACGTTCTCATGTTTTCCTGGATTTAAATTGTGCTTTGCTAACTGTTGTATTCTTCTCCCAAATCAACTTTGTGATTCTCTACAGTAGCTTTGCAGATGGCCTAAATTTTTCTGTTACTTAGGAGAGTGTCTTTGCTGAGTGAAATTAAGGCTTTATTTATTGTGGGATCTACAACTTTCCTTTCCTTCTGTATCTAATTATTTTTTTCTCCCTCCTATCATTCCATTTTAGTATCACCTTTGTTTTCTTCTCCTTCCCCTTGCTCAGCAACCATATTCTCCTATTTTCCCTTTTTTCTGAGAAGTAAGAAGGGGACTGTATGCATTTGCATGTTTCTGTATATGCTGATTTTTGTATAACACAAACAGAGAGAAAGGTTGATAAATGAGGAGAGCTTCTTTTATAGGCAGTTAGTTCTAATCAGCAGTTGTCCTAGTCTTGGAGGTGGCTTCTGGCAGGTGTTAGCATAATTTCTTCAATTATTTTTCATTGCCTACAGCCACATGGTATGTGTACATGTGTTATTTATGGGAAAGGAGGGCATAAAGAGGTAGAGAGTCTTTTTTTTCAAAAAAGATTTTTTTTTAAAAAAAGAAAGCTAGCAGCTGACTTCAGTCCTAGTTGTTTGTTTTTTTTAAGATGTTGGGCTTTCTATGAAAATAGACACTTTCCATTTTCCTGGTACACTCTTGGACATCTGCTTCTGATTCATGGGTGTGTTTACTGTGAGTTAGTGATAGCTGAGTCAACTGGGTCAATTTTGCCTCAATGAAGAACTAAACAAGAGCAACCATGGTCGTGAACATTAATGATCAAGCAAGTGACTGTAACATGTATCGACACAAGGATATGTTCCCAGTCACTGTGGCACAAAATCATTACACTTGGGTTTTGATCTCACGTGGCAAGCTTTGCCCTTCAACATAAAAGTGATACAAACGTGGAAAGGGTAGTGCTTCTGCGACAACATTGCAATTTCCTCTTGTTTCTTTCTTCTGCTTCGTTACATCCCATGGATTTCTGTCAGACGCCTATGGCTAGGAATACTCATGAATGATTTCTGTCAGCAAACTAGTACTAACACTGATTAATTCATAATTCATTATGATTTTTTAAACTGCTTCAGTCAATTTATAAACTGTGTGTGTGAAATCATCCCCTACCCCCTGCCATCCCCATCCCCGTTGCTGGTCCATGGAACCAAAAAGCTTGGGGACCTACTGTGTTATGCAATACTTTTTATTTAAACCTAAGTTCTGCAGCATTTTCTCACATGCTTTCCTTCATCGTCCAAAACTCTTTTATCATTCCACAAGGCATCATATGCCATAATTCCTAAACATTTCTGCAGCACTAATATAATTAATTTCAGTGTTCCAAGCAATTTCCACCTCCTCACTTCTCACATACAATTTCTATGCATTTGATTGAGAAATTAAACTATTTTCTAATACTTTTCCAAATAGGATCCATACTTTCTCTTCCCACAGTGATTTTGGCCAGTATCTCAAAAGTACAACCAAGACCCAAGTTTGCCCCAAGCAAATTTACACAGTTCTATGCAGCCTAGATGTATACTCTAGAGACTACTTTACAAGCAAACATATTTCACAAATAGGCACATAATTTAATGTTTTATATATCAATACTGGAATTTTATATGGAATTCTCCATAAGATGCATCTCACTGAGAGCTATTCTATAGAAAATGGTGTGCCTTTCACAGAAATCACCTGTGTTTAGAAAGTGTATATTTCATAAACTGTAGTATTTTTCAGGGTCAAAATGTTTCACATGCATTATCAATAAATATTACCTAGTTCTGCAAAGTAAGTCATAGAATGCAGCATAGATTGCGTTGGTGGCTGATCCAAGGACAATTTTTGGCACCAAAACTATGTTTTCAGTCTTAAATTTAGATCCAATGGAATGAAAAGGATATATGGGAGAATTATGGTGCCTTACCTTTTTCTGAACACAGCACTCTCCTAGATTTAGCCTGGGTACCTGACATTTTGTATTCATTTATCATCATTCTGCAAATGACTTCACCTTTGCCAATGCTGTACAGATTGAAACTAGACATGGTAACAGATTTCCTGTCCTATTTTCAAATATCTGCTTCATTCTTTAGATCACAGTGAGCTCATAAGTTCACTAAAAGCTCATAATGACAATGAGTCAGAATGTGTATTTCTGATTCATTGCCCCTTCCTTCCTTCTTTCCTTCCTTCCTTCCTTCCTTCCTTCCTTCCTTCCTTCCTTCCTTCCTTCCTTCCTTCCTTCCTTCCTTCCTTCCTTCCTTCTCCCTCTTCCTCCAATTCATATAGGCAAAGCAAGTGATTCTGTGTGGTGTAGAACAAAGTTTAAACAATTTATAAATACCTTAAACAGTTCTATTGTTCTTAAAAGCATTAAAAACAATATGCTCTTCTTTATCACTTTCTTTCTGTGTACCTGTCATGTCTATGCCTTCTTCCACTTTTGACAGTGTAGGAAATGTATTTGTCTGATTTCACAGTGACCTGGGAATTGTCGCAACTGTATCCCCTCATGCTCTGATGATCCTTCCCCTCCCTCCCTCCCCATCATTAAAGTGACATTGGCCAAGTCTTGGCTTCAAATGCCCTTTGGTTTCCTGCCAAAAATCTTCTAAATACCACTTTGTGGGGTGCATAAATTCACTTCATTTTTTGTTTTAGTTTTTTGCTTTTTAATTTTTGTAAAATTTATATTATTTATTGTGCAAAATGATTTTGACCTATAGCAGTGATGGCAAACCTTTTAGAGACAGAGTGCCCAAACTGCAACCCCAAACCCACTTATCTATCATTGGGAGCCGGGTGGGTGTGGCCCATTGTCTGGGTGTGGCCCATTGGGTGGGTGTGACCCATTGGGTGGACGTGGCTGCGGTGGTAATGGCAGACTGGGTGGGACTAAAAAGTTCAATCAAGCAATTCCAACTTTGCGAGATCTTTTTTTACCTGCAAGAAGTTGAAATTGATTGATTGATTGAACCTTTTTTTTTTGCACACGGCGGCAGAGGCCTAAAATGAAAAAGGTTTTATAAAACCCAGCTGAAGGCCTAGGACTGGGGCAACAGCGCGCGTGCCCACAGAGAGGGCTCTGCGTGTCATAGGTTCGCCACCACGGACCTATAGGAATAACTTCAACATCTTTTACAAATACTCCTGTATAGTGTCCCTGATGCAAGACAATAACCTGACAGTAAATAAAACAAAATATCTTATTTAAGGAAGGAGAATGGCACTTATAAATGCCTCATCTGGAAGCACTAATTGATCCTAGAGCTCTTCCATTAGGTCATCTTTCCTACCAATGGGATCTTTCATTCTTACTGTAGTTAATACTTAAGATTTCTCTTGAAATAAATAATTTCAATTATTTCACTCTCTTGTAATAGACTTTCTCTTTTGGCATCTTAGTTTTAAGGTCTTGCATTAGCTGGAATATGGCTGGATTTCTGAATCAGACTGTGATTTTTTAGCTTTTTTCCCCTATACATCTTTGACAGACAACCGAATAATCATCTTCTTATGGTATAGATGGGAAAATAGAGGCAAAACAAACTTATTTTCCCAGGATTAGCTGAATAAGTTACTGCTTCAGATAATGCTAGAAGCTAAAGGCAGAACATTTCTAATTATATTTTTAATAGAGCCTTGTTTCCAGTATATAGGAAATTATTTATTTATTTTATTTAATTAAATTTTTATACCACCCTATTCCTGAAGGACTCAGGGCGGTTTACAGGGCAGCATAAAATACCATATAAAAATAGTATAAAATTAAAATAGATTAAATTAATTAAGCCCAACAATTAAAACAATATTAAAAGCTAAAACCCCTTCAGTCCAGGCCTGATAGATCAAAAAACCAGGTTTTCAGGTCCTGGCGAAATGAACGCAGATCGGGGGCGGTCCGAAGTTCCACCGGTAAATCATTCCAAAGGGCAGGTGCGCCCACAGAGAATGCCCTCCCCCTGGGGATCACCCGCCGGCACTCCTTAACCGCCGGCACCCTGAGAAGGCCCTCCCTGTGGGAGCGCACAGGACGATGGGAAGTTGATGCCAGCAGCAGGTGTTCCCTTAGATAATCCGGACCCAAGCCATTTAGTGAAGAATAAACTCTGGGGTTTCTTTCCTCTCTGTAAAGATTTTTTACAAGAGGAGAACAATGAGGAAGTGGCATGGAACCTAGTGTTGTCATCTTATTTATGAACCATAACAGAATTACATGATGATTGAACAAAACTGGAAGATCTAAACCTGCTGACCTGAGAGGAATTGAACTAAATGGGATTTAATTTAGAATAAATACCCACAAGGTTCTGCTTGATGAACTAAGCACAAATATTAGTTCAGCTTTTTACAGCCCCCCTTCCATATTCTATTGTACCTTATCCTGTTTAGTAATTTAGTATTTCCTCATCTCAGTCCTAGTTTATTTCTTTTTGTCCTTTTTCCCCCTTGTGTAGCTTTATCCTCACAGCCTCTCTTAACTTCCTTCTCATTCTCTTTGCACTTCATTTGAAACAGAAGAAGGGAGTACATGTACTTAACATTGTGAGAGAGGTTAGTTTGTATGTATATGCTGCATGTAGGGGATAAGTTATTTTCAGTTTTTACAAATTGTATGCCTTAGTTCACAGTTAATTTTAATCTGTAGTAATTCAATTAACCTTAAATAACCTTTTTTCCCTTTCCCCTAGTCTTTTTTCATATATATAATATGAAGCAGTACTATTTTACCTACTCCTGCTGTGATTTGAAAATTGAGCTCCACAAATTCAATGTCATCTCTACAAAAAGAAAGTGCAAAATACCACTTTCCTTTGTAACTGAAGGTGTATGAAAGCAAACAATCCAACATCTCCTTATCTCACTATGCCTCAGAAACAGTACTTTGCAATTAATCACAATCACTTCCCCACACAGGTTTACTCAGTTACTAAAACCATATACAGTAATAAAAGCTTTCTTGCCTGATATCTAATCCCAGATTAATTGCCTTATTTTCAATGGCTTATTCTGTCTGATTGCAATATAGCTATGTCAGCAAAAGATTAAAAAAAGCTCCATTACCTGCATGCCACCAGCTATGCAAAGCACCTGTGTAATTATAAATTGTTGTGAAGGGAAGAGTAAAGTAAGGAAAAGTTAAGGGAGAGTTGTAGTCAGGTCTTCAGTTGCCATTATGTCATCACTAAAAAGAAAATGATGGATCCATAGATTAGAATTGGCTCAAGAAATGATGGACATCATGCTGTTGAGGTAATAATTAATAAGACCAATACCTCTGTTCCCATTCTCTGGAGAAATGTGATACCCCAGCTTCCTCTTTATAACATCTTCATCTTCTGATATCTTATATTGTGTAGAGCTGTTTATCATGCTTTTGAACTCACTAAAAACTATGACATAGTTGCTGATGCATAAAATCTATTTCTCCTTAGGAACTTATTACAAAATATTGAAGATGTAGCAAACAGGAGCCCTTGCAGATTAGACTAAGCTTTATGGAAGGAGATGGATGGCATATAAATTTAATCAGTACTACATCAACCTGATTATGATAAGAAAGCTCCAAGTACACAATAGGAGGAAGCTGTTTTTGAATCCCTTTGTTATAAATATAGCAGACAAATATGAACATGAAGACACACAACCTACCTGAAAGTACTTTTGTTAAATCTCTATTGATGTCTGTATTATATGCTTTTTTTTGAAAAACAAAAGAAACAAAATACCTGTGCAAACATATATACATTAAGGGGTATATGTCTGGGAATGTTATAATCAAATTGTTGTGATGTATTCTGTCTCTAATTCTCTTAATTCAGATTTTATATTATGTATAGTATTACTCTGGAAGAGACATTTTAATTTGATATTTTATTTCATAAACAATTTGTGAAAGGGATATCTTGATACTATAAATGAAGTTCTGAGCTGATTGCCTTATAAATCATCGGGAAATAGATAAAAGCAATGTCTTGATTTGCCAAATAAATTTTGCCTAACCTAAAATATACAAACAAATGCTTCAGATGTACCTATCAAATTTCTGCTCAAAAGAAATACCTGAGGCAATTAAAGGGAAACAGAATCATTCATTATAGCTAAGGACATGCTTTATGAGAATTTCTCAGATGTTAAACTATATTAATCAAATTCATTTTATTGGAGAATAAAACAGCCATATTTTAATTGGTTGAGACAAGAACTATTTTATTACTATATTGGGTATACAACAACTTCTTTTAATTAGTGGAAGAATAATTTTTGTTTTATTATAGGAGAGATGTTAATTGGGAATACTTGAAAATCAAAGCATCAGAAAAGAAAAACTTTGGTGAAATAATGGGGTAGAGTGGGTGGATACAGCAATGTTCAGAATGGAACAAAACCTAAAAATAGAAAAAGGAAGTAAGATAAGAATGAGCTATGTTATTGGATGAAACAGTTCTGTGCCAATAAAATAATTTAGCTTGTTTCATAAATGTGAATTCCAATAAAGCTGTCTTCATTTTCCAATTAGTCTTCAAGAAAAGGTGTCTTCAGACTTCTGGTTTGCCATCGTGGCTGCTGGAAGGTGAGCTCCATCTTCCGTATTCGGTTTTGCTCCACTGGGGGACCCTGGAAAGGGTTGAGAGTCACCCTGTAGGGGCGACAAGCAAGGAGGGGATCCCTGCTTGATTGCGGGAGGGCTGTAGTCCTTCTGCTCAATCTGGGGCAGCCCTCCAAACTAGCAGACAAAACCATGGCCATAGAAATATGGCTCGTCACTAGGCTGCAGACAGCCGAAGTCAAATTTACCACCAGGCACTTCTAAAGCAGCACGGATGAGACTGGGTGAGATCTGAACCTCTCTTCAATCAACTTCCCTCCTCAACTTCCCTCCGCCCTGTGCGTTCCCACAGAGAGGGCCTCCTCAGGGTGCCACCGGTCAGAGAATGTAGATTGGTGGCCCCCAGGGGGAGATCTTTCTCTGTGGGCGCCCCAGAATTATGGAACCAGCTACCAGTTGAGCTCCGGACGGCGCCCGATCTCCGCTCCTTCCGCCGCGACCTAAAAACATACTTGTTCGAACAAGCCGGCCTGGCCTGAGGGGGGATTGGGGGGGTTATTATTATTTTATTGGGGTTATTTATTATGTATTAATTGTTCTTTTAACGGGCATATATTTAATTACTTTTAACTTTTGTAATTTTGTATTTTACTCTTGCCCTGTACACCGCCCTGAGTCCTTCGGGAGAAGGGCGGTATAGAAATATTAATAAATTAAGTTAAATTAAATTAAGTATTTTCTTTTCCTATAAAAGCTGCCCAAAGTATCTTCCCTCCTGTGAGGAGAGAGGGAAGGGAACTCTATCCCAACCTCTAAGAATAGTGGCGACTGACTATCCAGGGGAGTTAAAATACTGAAAGAATAACCTTAATCTAACTGGATTTATATGCTTCTAAAATTTGGGGACCAAAAGATTTCTTATCTTTACTGAAGACTTTGGTTTTTATTTACAAAAAAGAAATAAAATTGGAAAAAGGATTATACAAATTTTGGACTTAAAAAACCTTAAACAGCATTGGTGACATCTTCTGTCCAAGTTTGATATCACAACTTGTTATTGTCTAAAGGAGACTTGGCTTGAAGCCCAGACTACAGATAAGACTTTTTCAACCTTGACAAATATCAGCTGTGAGAAGCTCAGCTGTGTTCTATACTCAGTTATAAAATTATTTTCATTCTCTGACTTTAAAACTCTCAATTTAACACACTGTTAAGAGAATATGTATGAAGATCAGGAACAGATTCTTTTTATGTTGAAAGCAATACATAAAACATCCTTTCAGCTTGTGATGAAATAAGATGCTACAGAAAAGAACAAGATGTCAGCCTAGATATATGAACCCAAATTTTGACTACAATTAAAGAATCAACTATGCAGAACATAACAGAAGAAGTGGAAGAATTAAATACTATGATAGAGGATTCAACTGACCAACAAAAACAGTCAATGGAAAATCCAGAAAAGGGACTGACAACACTGAAAATCACCCAATCATCATAGGTGCATTTAAATAAGAACTGTCTGATAAACAGCAAAAGGACTTTCTGATAAATAGTTTGGGTAATGAAGGAAAATGGCTCAGAAATAACGCTGGTGACCTGCCAGTAGTTATATGTGTCCAATATAATAATAATAATAATAATAATAATAATAATAATAATAATAATAATAATAATAATAATAATAATAATAATAATAAGAAGAAGAAGAAGAAGAAGAAGAAGAAGAAGAAGTTGGAAAGGACCTTGGAGGTCATCTAGTCCAACCCCCTGCTCAGGCAGGAAACCCTATACCATTTCAGGCAAATGGCTGTCCAGTCTCTTCTTAAAAACTTCCAGTGTTGGAGCATTCACAGCTTCTGGAGGCAGGTTGTTCCACTGGTTAATTGTTCTAACTGTCAGGAAGTTTCTCCTTAGTTCTAGGTTGCTTCTCTCCTTGACTAGTTTCCATCCATTGCTTCTTGTCCTGCTTTCAGGTGCTTTGGAAAATAGCTTGAGTCCCTCTTCTTTATGGCAGCCCCTGAGATATTGGAACACTGCTATCAGGTCACCCCGCACCCTTCTCTTTGTTAAACTACACATACCCAATTCCAGCAACCATTCCTTATATGTTTTAGCCTCCAGTCCCCCAATCATCTTTGTTGCTCTTCTCTGTACCCTTTCTAGAGTCTCAACATCTTTTTTACATCGTGGTGACCAAAACTGGATGCAGTATTCTAGGTGTGGCCTTACAAAGGCATTGTAAAGTGGTATTAGTACTTCACGTGATCGTGATTCTATCCCTCTGTTAATGCAGCCTAGCGTCTGGTGGTGATGCTGTCTAACCCACATTTTTCTATCTTATCAAGTAGTAGGTTGTGAACTACTTTATCAAATGCCTTACTGAAGTCCAGGTAAATTGTATCCACAGCATCCCTCTGATCTACTAATTTTGTCACTTGGTCAAAGAATGCAATAAGATTTGTCTGGCATGATCTGTTTTTGACAAACCCATGTTGGCTTTTAGTAATGACTTTGTTTGCCTCTAGGTGCTCGCTGATTGATTGTTTGATTATCTTTTCCAGAATCTTCTCAGGTATTGAGGTCAGGCTGATAGGTCTGTAATTGCCTGGATCCATTTTTCTCCCTTTTTTGAAGATGGGAACTACATCAGCTCTTTTCCAGTCCTCTGGTAGTTCCCCAGTGCTCCAGGATCTTTGAAAGATATAGTTCAGTGGTTCTGAGATCACGTCTGCCAGTTCCTTGAGAACCTTGAGGTGTAATCCATTTGGTCCTGGTGATTTGGACTCGTCTAGGCTGGACAGGTGCTTGGTTACCATTTTCTTGCCTATCTTAACTTGTGTTTCTATTCTGTTTTTTATGGCACTATTTTTTGATAGGTTGGTCTGTTTTTTCCCTTTGTGTAAAGACAAATGCAAAAACCAAGTTAAATAGTTCTGCTTTCTCCCTATTGCTTGTCATCTTCTTGCCACTTTCACCCACTAATGGACCAATCATTTCCTTCACTTTTTTCTTGTTTTTTATATGTTGAAAGAAGCTTTTTTTGGTTATTTTTGACTTTGGTTGCAAGCCTTAGTTCATTCTGAGCCTTAGCTTTCCTTACTTCATCTTTGCAGGCACAGGCTATTTGCTGATATTCTGCCTTAGTTATGTGTCCCTCTTTCCACTTCTTATACTTGTCCTTTTTATCTTTCAATTTATCAGAGAGTTTTTTATGCAGCCATACTGGTTTCTTTTGAGAACTGTTATTTTTCTTCTTTGTTGGTATTGTGCTAGACTGGGCCTTTATTATCTCACTTTTCAAAATTTCCCAAGCTTCTTGAGTTGTTTTTCCCTTGAGGATTCTCACCCATGGAATCCTTCCCAAGCTCTCTCTAAGTTTGTTGAAATTAGCTCTTTTAAAGTCCAAGACTCTAGTTTGGCTGTGTTCTATTGCTTGTGCTTCCACAATGTTGAATTCCAATATTGCATGATCACTTCCCCCGATGGTTCCTGTGGCTTCGACACTTTCTATCATTTCATCTCTGTTAGTGAGAATTAAATCCAACATGGCTAATCCCCTAGTTCCCTTCTCTACTTTTTGGGAGAGAAAGTTGTCTGCTATGTTTGTCAGGAATCTGTTTGATCTTCCACTTGGTGCAGAGTTTGTCTCCCAGTTGATATCAGGGTAATTAAAGTCCCCCATTACTATTGTGATGTGCTTCTTACATACCTTAGTTAGCTGACTAGCAAAAAGTTCATCTATTTCCTCTGCTTGGTTGGGTGGCCTATAGTATACACCTATAGCAATGTCATTTTCCCCCCTTTTATATTGACCCAAATGCTTTCAAGTTTACAGTTTTCATCATTGTTGTGCTCTGTTTCTGTAGAGATAAAGTTATATTCTTATATTTCTTATATTCTTTAGGGTGTTCTATTGCAGCCTACAATTAATGAATATATAAAAATATTTTAATATTTGTTACTTTTATTTACATGAATTTGATGGGATTCTTAAGTGGCGATATTATTGCTGTTTTGCTTTATCCAGCTAACTGAATCAAAAAGATCTCCAGTGGAGTCATTTGGCTAATATTTATGCAGACTCATAAAACTTTGGGCCTGTATTTCCTTTGTCATACTGCTCTGCTATTAAAAAGACCCATAGCAGTCAGACAGTTGGTATTTTTACAATCATTTTTCAAATCTTGTTTTTCTTTATTAGCACACTTGAATCAGAGAGGAAGCTGGGTTTTTAATATGCATATGTGTGAACTTAGAATATATAAAGGTAAAGGTAAAGGTTCCCCCGCACATGCATGCTAGTCGTTTCTGACTCTAGGGGCCAGTGCTCATCTCTGTTTCAAAGCCGAAGAGCCAGCGCTTGTCCGAGGACGTCTCCATGGTCATGTGGCCAGCATGACTAGACGCCAAAGGCGCACGGAACGCTGTTACCTTCCCACCGTAATGGTCCCTATTTTTCTACTTGCATTTTTACGTGCTTTCGAACTGCTAGGTTGGCAGAAGCTGGGACGAGTAACAGGCGCTCACTCTGCTACACGGCACTCGGGATTTGACCCGCCAAACTGCCGACCTTCAGATCGACAAGCTCAGCGTCCTAACCCACTGAGCCACCGCGTCCCTTAGAATATATACTAGACCCCTAAAGTAGATCCATCAGCCTTAAGTCACTACAAAATCTGTTATACTGATTTGCAAAATGTTTTTTTGTGAAATCTATTACAGCTTAATTAATAGTTTGTTCACTTTCCTTTTTCTTATTATTATGTCATAATAATTCAGTTAACTTCCTGTCTAACTGTTACAGACTTAATTCTGCATTCTAAGTAATATTCCACGTTATTGTATCATGTTTTGCTTTACCTGTATATGGATTCAAAATATCTCTGCTCATTTTTCTATATGGTGAACATATATCTGGTCTTACTTTAATTGGGAATTTTCTGGGTCAGAAATATTTTAGTGCCATGGCTATATTTTCCTAATTCATCTGAATAAGGAAATCTTTATTTATATTTTGTATTTATTTTTGTTTCTTTTCTACAAATGATAGTGTCTCCTTTGATGGAGCTTCCAGCTGCACTAATTTATGGACAAAGCCTACCATCTGAGCTCTTAAAATTTCCACCCACTGCATCTTGCAGGCCCAAAATAATATCCTTGTTACTTAATGTGACTCATTTTATGCTAGTCTGTCCTTGAATAGCTGTAAACAAAATTGCTTAACCTATGAATTAAGTATTCATTGATACCCTACAGACAGCGATATATTTACCATATTGACAAACATCTTAATAATAACAATATATTGGTATTTAAATGTTATTAATAACACAATATTCAGAGTTTTTCAAAATGTATAGAATTTATTTTATACGACTATGTTTTCCTACTTGAGAAAGGAAACGTGAAAATGCACTGACACCACACACACAAAAAGTTTGTTTTTCAAAGCTGAAAATAATAAGTGGGCTGAGTGAAGCTAAGGGAATGCAGTAGCTAATTTTATTGCAAAATGGGGCTTGTAAAATGTGAAATTCCAAATATGTCTTCCATAAGACATGTAATAATGGGTCTTTGCCAAACAGTGAATAGAATTTTTGGGTGGTATTCATCATGTTTTTCTAGACATTGTTAGAAGAAAAATAACTCAGAAACAAAGTGGCCTTTTCTAACTTTGCAGATATTATGTAAGAATTTTGCCTGTTTGCTTCCTGTTTACATGGCCCAGTTCCCAACAGGCCATGGCCTTGGACCGAGCTGCAGATTGGATTAGGTTAGATATCACTACAGGACACGTTGCCAGACATGAGTTTGAAACTTGTTTTATTTTCATATTGTGATCAGACACTTCTTTCATCAATTCTGGAAATAGAATTATGGCATTACTTGAATTGCATAATGCATCTATGCCCTTGAAACTGCAGATTTTGTTCACATGTCATGTTTAATCAAGAAATCATTGATTGCATTAGAAAGCAGGTGTCAAGTACCAGGGAAATAAGGAGAGCCATGCAGTTCAAATGGGTATAAAGTTTTATTGCAAGCTTAAGCTCTCTACAAGAATTTGAACTACTGATGGTCCAAACAAATTGTCAGTAGAAAAGAGTTAATGGAATTCAAGGTGGGCTATACCTAGATCTCTTGTGGGTGCAAAGGGACTTGTGATTGATGATGTGTTTGAGCCCTCCTCAGGCTCAGTCAGGTCATCTTCTACAACAGTACTACAATCTCTAGTAATTCTGCTTACTGAACAGTGTGAGCAGCACATAGATCAAAATTGGTATACTAGATTACTGTTTCTCATTAAGTACCTGCAGACCAATTGATAGCTTTTGTCATGTGTCTAAAATCCTGAAACAATTACAGGAAGTTATTTGAGTCTTAAAAGTGTGTTTAAAACTTGTGGACTGGATGATGCAAAACATATTGATGCATAATGCACATTAGGCAGTGGCCCTCCTTACTGTTTTATAAGGCAGATCAAAGAGTTGTTGATCATTCTGAGTGCAATTTTGGAGGTAAATTTAGAATTTAGATATACAGTACATCTAATACAAAAAGAATACTATCCCCGGCTTCCTTGAACTATGTAATGTACTCAGTCTAGTTTGAAGCACCCTCTTAGACTGTGTCCACTTCTATGTCACAGAAGATCTAAGCATCTTCATAATTGAGATCTTTATAATATATGAGTAGACTTTAATTTCTAAGCAGCCACAGATCATCCACATATCCCTGCAGAAAGTAATGAACAGAAAATAAGCATCCTTGTTTATCTAAATATAGGTACATTACAAATCTCCATTTCTTAATAAACTGCCTTGGCATTTCAAAGAACTTCTGCTGTCCCAATAAATGTAGAAAATCCAGGAAATTAGACAATAACAGTCGACATCTGCATGGTTGTCATAAAGCAGTATCATACATCAGTATCAACCTGGCATACTAGAGTTACCTCATAGGACTAGCCTCAGTCATGCTTTTTTACAACTTATATATAATAACAATGGACTTCCTTTTCTTTATGAAAACTGTTTTGTTCTAGTGGGCAAGTTTGGAATTTTGAATGTAATTATTTTATTTGTTTATTTATGTATTAAATTTATTAAATTTGTTTGCCGCCCATCTTGCCACAGGGTGATATATTTATAATATAGTTGCCATATGCCTATATCCATATATAGGTAGTCCTCCACTTACGACAATTAGGCCCAGAATATTGGTCATTGAGTGAAGTGGTCATTCAACCAGATGCCGTATGATCATTTTGCTCAAAAACCACAATCCTGGCTCTTCTAATTGTGTTTTTTAATTGACCAATCAGGTGGTTAAGCAGAGCATCGGGGAAAGGGCCCAAGCCTCCCGGCCATCATGGGGAAGGGATAGGGGAGAAAGATCATGAGAACGATGACATTCACTAGGTTTTTTTTGCCAGATTAGAGGTCCATTTCTCCAACACAAAGAATTTCTCTCTGGAGGAACAAACCTTAAATCTGGTGGAAGCACTAGTGAACACTTGTGTTCTAGAAGGCTTGGAATGCTGGCATTCACCATTGTCACTGCCTCTCTGGAGGAGAAAACAAATGCCAGAATTATTGAAGGCTCAGAATGATGGCATTCACTAGCATTTTTTGCCAAAATTGAGTTCTGTTTCTGGAGTGTGTGGGAGGATTTCCCCTCTTTTCATGGAAAGGAGGGAAAATCCTTTAATGTGTTGGGAGAGCAGACCTTAATTCCAATGTCCCCTCTGCTTTCAATCTTCCCTGCTAGCTTCACCATTGATACTACTACTACTACTACTACTACTACTAACAACAACAACAACAACAACAACAACAACAACAATGATACAGTTGGAGGGGACCTTGGAGGTCATCTAGTCCAACCCCCTGCTCAGGCAGGAAACCCTATACTATTTCGGACAAATGGCTGTCCAGTCTCTTCTTAAAAACTTCCAGGGTTGGAGTGTTCACCACTTCTGGAGGCAGGTTGTTCCACTGGTTAATTGTTCTAACTGTCAGCAAGTTTCTCCTTAGTTCTAGGTTGCTTCTCTCCTTGACTAGTTTCCATCCATTGCTTCTTGTCCTGCTTTCAGGTGCTTTGGAAAATAGCTTGACTCCCTCTTCTTTGTGGCAGCCCCTGAGATATTGGAACACTGCTATCATGTCCCCCTTCGTCCTTCTCTTCATTAAACTAGACATACCCAATTTCAGCAACTGTTCCTTATATGTTTTAGCCTTCAGTCCCCCAATCATCTTTGTTGCTCTTCTCTGTACCCTTCCTAGAGTCTCAACTTCTTTTTTACATCGTGGTGACCAAAACTGGATGCAGTATTCCAGGTGTGGCCGTACCAAGGCATTGTAAAGTGGTATTACTACTTCACATGATCTTGATTTTTATCCCTCTGTTAATGCAGCTGAGCACTGTGTTGGCTTTTTTGGCAGCTGCAGCACACTGCTGGCTCATATTTAAGTGATTGTCCACTAGGACTCCGAGTTCCCTCTCACAGTTACTACTATTGAGCAAGGTACCCCCTATACTATACCTGTACATTTGGTTTTTCTTATTAAATGTAGAACCTTACTTTTTTCACCATTGACTTTCATTTTGTTAGATAGCGCCCAGTGTTCAAGTCTGTCCAGATCCTCCTGTATCTTAAGCCTGTCTTCTAGAGTGTTGGCTATTCCTGCCAGCTTGGTGTCATCTGCAAATTTGATGAGTTCCCCATCTATCTCCTCATCCAAATCATTGAAGAAGATGTTGAAGAGCACTGGGCCCAGAACAGAGCCCTGGGGCACCCCACTACACACTTCCCTCCATGTAGATGCAGTTTCATTGAGGACCATGTGCTGAGTACGGCCTGTCAGTCAGCTATGAATCCATATGGTGGTGATGCTGTCTAACCCACATTTTTCTATCTTATCAAGTAGTAGGTTGTGATATACTTTATCAAATGCCTTACTGAAGTCCAAGTAAATTGTATCCACAGCATTCCTCTGATCCACTAATTTTGTCACTTGGTCAAAGAATGCAATAAGATTTGTCTGGCATGATCTGTTTTTGACAAACCCATGTTGGCTTTTAGTGATGACTTTGTTTGCCTCTAGGTGCTCGCTGATTGATTGTTTGATTATCTTTTCCAGAGTCTTCCCAGGTATTGAGGTCAGGCTGATAGGTCTGTAATTTCCTGGTTCTATTTTTCTCCCTTTTTTGAAGATGGGAACTACATCAGCTCTTTTCCAGTCCTCTGGTAGTTCCCCAGTGCTCCAGGATCTTTGAAAGATATAGTTCAGTGGTTCTGAGATCACATCTGCCAGTTCCTTGAGAACCTTGGGGTGTAATTCATCTGGTCCTGGTGATTTGAACTCGTCTAGGCTGGACAGGTGCTCGGTTACCATTTTCATGCCTATCTTAACTTGTGTTTCTATTCTGTTCTTTATGGCACTATTTTTTGATAGGTTGGTCTGTTTTTTCCCTTTGTGTAAAGACAGATGCAAAAAACAAGTTAAATAGTTCTGCTTTCTCCATGTTGCTTGTCACCTTCTTGCCACTTTCACCCACTAATGGACCAATCATTTCCTTCACTTTTTTCTTGTTTTTTACATGTTGAAATAAGCTTTTTTTGTTATTTTTGACTTTGGTTGCAAGCCTTAGTTCATTTTGAACCTTACCTTTCCTCACTTCATCTTTGCAGGCTCGGGCTATTTGCTGATATTCTGCCTTAGTTATGTGCCCATCTTTCCAGTGTCTATACTTGTCCTTTTTATCTGGTAAATTATCAGAGAGTTCTTTATGCAGCCATGCTGGTTTCTTTTGAGAGCTGTTATTTTTCCTCTTTGTTGGTATTGTGCTAGACTGGGCTTTTATTTTCTCACTTTTCAAAATTTCCCAAGCTTCTTGAGTTGTTTTCCCCTTGAGGATTCTCATCCATGGAATCCTTCCCAAGCCCTCTCTAAGTTTATTGAAATTAGCTCTCTTAAAGTCCAAGACTCTAGTTTGTTCTATTGCTTGTGCTTCCATAATGTTGAATTCCAATATTGCATGATCACTTCCTCCCAAGATTCCTGTGGCTTCAACACATATCATTTCATATCTGTTAGTGAGAATTAGATGCAAAATGGCTAATCCCCTAGTTCCCTTCTCTACTTTTTGGGTGACAAAGTTGTCTGCTAGGTTTGTCAGGAATCTGTTTGATCTTCCACTTGGTGCAGAGTTTGTCTCCCAATTGATGTCAGGGTAGTTAAAGTCTCTTATTACTATTGTGATGTGCTTCCTATATACCTTAGTTAGCTGACTAGCAAAAAGTTCATCTATTTTGTCTGTTTGGTTGGGTGGCCTATAGTATACACCTATGGCAATGTCATTTTCCCCCCTTTTATATTGACCCAAATGCATTTTCTGGAGAAGCTGGCAGAAAAGATTTCAAATTGTATAATTGAAATTGCAAGGCACTTGGCAACTGGTTGTAAATACAAACAGGTCACCAGGTGCCTGAAATGCAGTCAAGTTATGACTTTTGGAAGTGTTTTATGGTCTATAAAATACCCATTCCAAGGCCATTGTAACTACAGATGGTTGTTAAATGACGGATCATAAGTACAGTACAGATTACTTCTGTACTGTAAAACAGATAGTCCTTGACTTATGGTTGTTCATTTAATGATGGTTCAAAGTTATAATACCACAGAAAAAGTGACTTATGGTCTTTGCGCTTATGTTGCAGCATCCTCACAGTCAGGCAGTCAAAATTTGGGCACTCAGCAACTGACATGTATTTACAACAATTGCAGTGTCACAGGCTCATGTGATTGCTATTTATGAACTTTCTAGGGAACATCTGCCAACGAAGTCAGATTTGCTTAATTACTGACTATGTGATTTGCTTGACAGTTGTGGCAAAAATCATAAAATTGGGCATAACTCACTTAACAGTTGAATTGCTTAGAGACAAAAGTTTCAGTCCCAATTGTGATCATAAGTTGAGGACTACCTGTAAAACAGTAAGTTGCAATCTGACATCTACAAACTCCTCCTCCTCCTCTTCCTCCTCCTCCTCCTCCTCCTCCTCCTCCTCCTCCTCCTCCTCCTCCTTCTTCTTCTTCTTCTTCTCCTCCCCCTCCCTCCCTCCCTCCCTCCCTCCCTCCCTCTTCCCCTTCCCCTTCCTCCTTTTCCTCCTCCATTCTGGCTCTTGCTCTTCTGGTAGCCTCAACTATTGTTAATTGATGTTATTGTAGTGTGTCTTTGATATTGGCTCTGCATCTTCTTCTGGGTCTGCCTCATGTTCCTTGATCTTCTTCTCTCCAGGTGAGCAAACCACTTTGTTTCCTGTTTTTGTATTGGCATAGAACCAATCTTAAATTTTGTAATTTAAGCTTGGTTCTATGCCAATTCTTTCTCTTATGGTCTCATTTCTGATTTTATCTTTTTTGGTCACTCTAGCAGCTTTCCTCAAACACCTCATTTCCATGGTGACTAACTTTTGTTTATGTTTTGTTGCAAGTGTCCATGTTTGGCATTGATAACATAGGATGGGGATGAATATGTTTTGTATAAGATGCTTCTTTGTGCTTATTGTTAATGCCTTGTGTTGTAGGAGTGGAGCAAGCTATCCCAATACTTGGTTTGCCTTACTTCATCATATGTTAATCTTTTCATTCATTTTAGCATCTTTGGTGAATGTTGTTCCTCAATATTTGAATCTTACTTATTTTATGCTTGTTCCTTCTATTATTATATTAGGATTTGCTGTTTTCTTTCGATTGCCGTTACTTGCCGATTCTCATATTATTTGTCTTGCATTCTTGGTTCATGGCCATAAGATATTGTTGCAGTTTCTTAGCTCTACTTGCTATTATTGGCAAAGAGTAGTTTGTTGATATTATTTCCATTTTTGGGTTTTGCTTCTTTGCTTATGCTGTCAATATAGGTGGTAAATGATAGTGGTGATAGTACACAACTCTGTTTTACTCCAGATGTTACTGAGAAGGGTTCCGATGTTAAACGTCTAATGGAACACTGTGTGTGCATCATATTTGTTACTTTAAGTCTGGGAGAGTGACCAAAAGTTACCATTAATTTCACTAAGTTTTTTATTCCTCTTATAAGGGAATCTTACTTTGGTTTTGTTGATTCAGACTATGGCGACCACAGTTTTTGAAACATTCCTGATTACTGAACAGATTGACAGAAACTTTCTATAGTACCAGAATTAAGTGGACCAAGCTCAGGTGCCTCTCAATGTGCAGATTGACTAATTGAGTCAAGTAACTACTCTAATGAAACAAATATGAAAATGTGGCCAATACAACTGCTCCTTCTGCAATCCTTGTTTCTGTGAGCATGTTACTTTGTTTCTTAAGATTTTTACTGACAATTATTATTGGACTTTGTATTTAAAATGCTCATCACCCAATGTGACTCATACATTTCCTTGAGACCAGCAGTGCTTGCCATGGAACATGCTTGAGGGAGATTTAACCTTGGATTATTGTCAAATGGGGTTTGCCAAATGGACAGTTCCAATTATGAGCAGAAATGAATCTACAATAGGTAATTAAGCCAACTTTATGCAGAGGCTGAAAATGATTTTGATTTCTTGTTAAAAAAACTACAGTACTGCTAAGTGGAAAATGTGCAGTACAAGGTATGCAAAAATTATGCATTCATTTTTATTTACATTCTAGAGAGGGCTGGAAATAATTGACCAATTTAAAGAACTATTCAATGAATTGTAGGATGAGTTTGGTATAGCAAGCATGCCAGATACTCAGAGATATTGTTTTAGTGCTGTGTGACTGTACGTAGAAGGCCAGATGAATTGAGACCCAGGAGATAGGAAAAAGAGAAAGCTTTAGTCCTTTTGATGCCAACTTCCTCTTTCCTCCCTGACTCTTTAAATACTTTTCCATTGAACTTAACCAATTAGGAGCAAACAAGCTCCATGTTAGGCAGTTTTACAAACTACAAATAAAAATGATCTACTTCTCTATTGCAGAAATTCATGTCATGAGCTAAGTCAGACTAGGAAACTAAGGTCAAGCATGCTAATACTGCTTTTATGGTAAGGTTATAGTAGCAGAATCTTGCAAGCCTGAATGTGTTTCCTCCCTCCTTCACTTTACAGTACAGCAAATCACCACAGCATTAAGTAAATCCATGCTTATTAAGTGAACAAACTGGCACAGAATGCAGTTGTGCAGACAATTCTTTGGCCCCCTGGGGTGGCCCTTACTACATCGCTGTTCTGCAGGCTGCACTGGTTGCCAGCTTGCTTCAGAGTGCAATTCAAGGTGTCGGTTCTTACCTTTAAAACTTAGAAATTATCTGAGGAACCATCTCACCCCAATGGGTTTAGCCCATCTTACCTGCCCTGGCAGAAGGGGCATGCTGTGGACCCCATTGTTCAAGGAATTCCAGCTGGTGGGGTCCAAGAGAAATGCCTTCTCTACCATGGTCCCATCCTTTGGAACATCGCACCTTCTGAGGAGAGATCTGCACCCACCATTTTGGCTGTCTGAAAGGTCCTGAAGAACTGACTCAACAATTGACCTGGAGCCCCAATGGGTGTGTGTCATTCTCGAGGTGGTTAATGGACTAAGATAAGACCTACCTCCTCACCTTGTGGATTTTGCTTCCTTCTTTCCTGTCTTGGTTAATAATTAATTTCAACACTAATATTTTTAATGATTAATATTTTATGTTGTTATTTTTATTGATTATAATTTACCTAGAGTCACTTCTAGGAGATGAGGGGCATAGAAGTTTAATATAATAAATAAATAAACACCATGGTTGTTAAGGAAACCATTGGCTCAGGTGCAGTTTTGTTGAAAACTGAAAATAAATGCTGATTTTCAGCAAAACCATTATAAACTAAGGTAATGTGACTGTGGTACACTGCAAATGACTGTAAATGCAGCTGTGTTGCCAGTGCCGAAATTTGATCATGTTCCTACAGAGGGGACTTGGACATTGAAACTTAAAATCTGGGTCATAGGTAGCCCCAAGGTAGGTCTGTCATAACTTTGAATGGTCACTAAGTGACATGTTGTAAGTTGAGGACTGCCTGTATCTTTGTGAGAATTAGAAAGAATTGTGTTCAAGATGCAACCTGGTTATAGTTCTGCTCTAGTCTCAGGTATTTTTTAAAAAATTGACTATTATCTTATTAGTTGTTAGGCATATGGTGTTAGCCTACAATGTTGGGTTGAAAATATATTAACCATAATGCTATGTCTTTAAGTTGTTAATTGGCCAATGGGTGTGTAAGTGTTCTCATGGCCATAAGAGGAAGCTAGGAAAGTAGCTTCTCTCTCTCTCTGAATTCACTGATCTCTACTGTTACTGTTTTTGCTCTGCTGTTGGTTTACTACTGTTGTAAACCTGAACTGTGTATTGACCTCTGGACCGGTAAGAAGACTTTGTAGTTTGGATTACTCCTTGGACTGTTGCTATTGTGTATGACTTGGACTGTTTATTTTTTGACTGTGCATTTTTGTTTTTACACCACCTCAAAGTAAAATACTTTTTGCTTTTAGAACTCAGTGTATTTCTGTGTGTGACTTTTACTGCTCTCAGTGCCCTTCCTTGTCTGTGCAACTCTTTGGTAGCACAAGGAGACCTCCGCAAATAAATTCCATAACACTGGTTATGGGCCCAGGCCTGTACTGAGAGTAAGTACACACAGTATTCCTAGCTGAGTTTGTGTTAGCTATTTGGTGTAAAATGGCACAAGAACTGTTGTCAGGCATCTCCTGGATAACCCGGTTGGATGGGACAAACTATGTTTCCTGGTCCACAAAATGCTGCTTGCTTTTGCGCAAGGAAGGACTATGGGCTGTTGTAAATAACCCACCAGATACTACTGCTTGGGATCCAGATGATGAAGAGGATGCAAAGAAGTTAGACGACTTTAAAAGAAGCAATGAGAAAGCTCTTTGCATTATTGGACTAACACTGAATGACCAGCAGCTTGTCCATATTCGTGGTGAGGAGTCTGCTGCAAGGTGTTGGGATGTTTTGCGAAGGCTTTATGTTCGTGACAGTGTGGGTGCACATATACACCTTACACGTAAGCTGTTTAGGGCTCGTCTGCAGAAGAATGGAGATATGCTGACCCATTTAAATTACATGAAGGCAACTTTTCAAGAGCTTCATGAAAAGGAGCTGATTTTTTCAGAGTTGCATCAGGTCTACATTATTCTGTCATCTTTGGATGAGAGTTATGATGGATATTTTTCTTCTTTGGAAGTCCTGACCAGAGAGGAACTGACATTGACTAACATTACTGGGAGACTGCTGGAAGAGTCCAGAAGGAGGCGTGACAGAGACCAGCTGAGAGAGACACAGCCACGAGAGAAGCAGCAATTCACCACTGCTTACAACGTCAAGAAATGTTATTCTTGTGGGGCTAGAGGGCATATAGCCAAATTCTGTAGAAAGGGTAAAAAACAGAATGTGAATAGCAGTGGGAAGGCTAAGAAGGGCATTGGTTTGGCTATTTCTGGTGAATCAACATCCAGAAATAATGAATTGTGGGTTGTTGATAGTGGGGCTTCACAATGCATTACTAAAGTGAAAAAGAGGTTTGTTAATATGAAAAACAGCAACCAATATGTTTCACTAGCAAACGGTTGGAGGATGAAGGCCTCTGGTGAAGGTAATTCCTATTGTCCATGCATTGATGAACAGTTACCTATGTTATATATACCTAAGCTAAGATTCAACTTGTTATCTGTAAGGGAATTGGTTAAGGTTGGGTTTGTGGTAACATTCAGAGGGGAGCAATGCACTATTGAGAGGAATGGAACCTGTGTAACTGCAAATTTGAAAAATGGTTTATTCGTTCTCACAAGTAACCAGGTTAGTACAGTTAAAGCTAACTCAATATGTGAGAACAAGAAGCCACATGATGAATGTATACATTTATTGCATAGGCGGTTAGGGCATGTAAACTTTAACTCACTACGTAAAACAGTGGAATTAGTAGAGGGAGTTAAACTGAAGCCATGTAGTAAGTATTTGAATTGCAATGCCTGTAATCAGGAAAAGAGTAAGGCAAGTCCGGCAAACAGGATAAACAGCTTCAAAACAACTGTACCTTTGGAAGTTGTGTTTGCTGATTTAATTGGACCCATGAAACCAAGTTTAGGAGGGTCATGTTATGTTTTAAGTATATTGGACCACTACTCTAGATATGGTTTTTGTTATCTGCTTAAGTCAAAGGCAGACACTTTCCAACAATTTGCAAACTGGCTGAAGTTCGTGGAGAGAAAAACAAAGAGAAAGGTTCAGTGCATAATTACTGATAATGGTACTGAATTTACAAATAAGCGTTTTGTTGATATGCTACAATCAGCTGGTATTGAGCATAAACGTTCAGCCCCTTATAGGCCACAACATAATGCTTTTGTTGAGAGACGTGGGCAAACGTTACAAGCCATGATGAGAACCATGTTAAGAGATTCTGGCTTAACAGATAGACTGTGGGGGGAGGCAGCAAAATGTGCAAACCATGTTCTGAATATAGTTGTTAATACTTCTACTGGTAAAATACCATATACAATATGGCATGGTAAAAAAACAAACCTTGATTACCTGCACACATTTGGCACCCCAGCTTGGGTCCACATTCCTGCACAACTCAGGAGTAAAGGCCAACATAGGGCTAGGCAATTATACTTCGTAGGTTACGAAGCTAACCATAGATCCTATCGTTTCTGGGAACGAGGCACAACTAATGTATATAACAGTGCTAGTGCAAAATTCCTTGAGCACATTGGTTGGGATAGGTTAGAGCAAGTAACTGTTAATACTGATCCTCTAGTGTTTGAGGACTCCTCTGATAACGTAACTAGTAATAATAATACATCTCCTGTAAATATAAAAGATGAAGAGGAGATAGGGGAGATAAAAGAGGAATCAGAAGAAGGAGAGGAGTCAGAAATTCAAAGCCCTGTAATTCCTTGGCGTTCAACGCGCATCAGACATCCACCTGATCGCTATGAAGCTAGTATAGTATGTCAAGTTAGTGTAGAGCCTTCTAACTATGATGAGATCAGGATGTATCCTGAAAAGGAACAGGCATCATGGAAAGCTGCAATGAACAGGGAGTTGAATTCTTTGCAGGATCTTAATGTTTATGAGAAAGCAAAACTGCCACCTGGTGAGCAAGCTATAGGTTGTAAATGGATATATAAAATAAAGAAGGGTGTAGATGGAACTATAACCCATAAGGCACGTTTGGTTGCACAAGGTTTTGCCCAAACTACTGAGGATTATGACGAAGTGTTTGCACCCAGTCTAAGGGCAACTACTTTAAGAGCAGCTTTAGTATGGGCGGCTAAAAACCAATATATGGTTAATCATGTAGATGTTGAAACTGCATATTTACATGCTCCATTGCAACATACTATTTATTTAAGAATACCACCAGGATTGACCAGTGATAGAGACCATGATTGTTGGGAATTAAAGAAAAGCCTCTATGGATTGAAACAATCAGGCTATGAGTGTAATACATGTTTAGTTAATGAGTTAAGTGCAATAGGTTTTGTAGCCAGTAATGCTGATCCTTGTTTGTTTAGAAGAGAACACAACGGAGCATTATCTTTTCTCTTATTATTCACAGATGATATTGCAATAATAACAAAAACTGAGTTAGAAGCACAAACTATCATTTCAAGATTGCAAAATAAATTCACAATTAGAAATCTTGGAGAAATTAGCCACTATTTGGGGTTAGATATTGTGAAAACAAATAGGGGTTTTAAGATGTCACAAGCCAGTAAAATATCTCAGTTATTAAAGAGATACAACATGGAAATGTGTAAACCAGCAAAAACTCCGATGGCTATGGATTTTAAGGACACTAATGTTGAGAGTCCTGTATTTGATAAGACTATGTACCAATCTTTGATAGGAAGTCTTATGTATCTGAGTAATTGGACTAGACCTGATATTTCTTACTGTGTAAATCAATTAGCTAGGTACAACAATAATCCAACTGTTAGACACTGGCAATCAGCTAAACGAGTATTAAGGTATTTGAAGCAGACTATTCACTACTCGTTATATTTAGAGCCAAATCGTGAGTTAATCCTTACTGCATATGCAGATGCGAGTTTTGCCTCTGATTCAAACAGTCGTAAATCTACCTCAGGGTTGGCTGTAATGTTGGGTGATTCTTTAATTGGATGGAAGTCTATTAGACAAAAACACATAAGCTTATCTACAATGGAGGCTGAATTTTCATGTCTATCAGTGTTATGTACAGAACTGCTAGTGTACAAACAATTATTGTTAGATATGGGTTTAAATGTAAATGATCCATTCATTGTATATGAGGACAATCAAGCTGCGATAAAGATGGCTAATAATGCTGCAGTAAGAACAAGATCTAAACATACTGATCTTCGTTATTTAAATGTCAGACAATGTGTCAAAGATAAATTAATACAGTTAGAGTATTGTCCATCTGATGTAAATATTGCAGACCATTTTACGAAGGTACAAAGTGCTGTGAAACACAATGCTAATTGTGAAAGAATGTGCATAAGATTGTAAGAGTTATATATTATTCTACCCAAAGGGGAGAATGTTAGGCATATGGTGTTAGCCTACAATGTTGGGTTGAAAATATATTAACCATAATGCTATGTCTTTAAGTTGTTAATTGGCCAATGGGTGTGTAAGTGTTCTCATGGCCATAAGAGGAAGCTAGGAAAGTAGCTTCTCTCTCTCTCTGAATTCACTGATCTCTACTGTTACTGTTTTTGCTCTGCTGTTGGTTTACTACTGTTGTAAACCTGAACTGTGTATTGACCTCTGGACCGGTAAGAAGACTTTGTAGTTTGGATTACTCCTTGGACTGTTGCTATTGTGTATGACTTGGACTGTTTATTTTTTGACTGTGCATTTTTGTTTTTACACCACCTCAAAGTAAAATACTTTTTGCTTTTAGAACTCAGTGTATTTCTGTGTGTGACTTTTACTGCTCTCAGTGCCCTTCCTTGTCTGTGCAACTCTTTGGTAGCACAAGGAGACCTCTGCACAACAAATTCCTTAACACTTTTCTTTCTGTTCTTTAGTGTCATTCCTTCTACTGTTTATAATTCAACACATTTTGTACTTGCTCGCCCTGTTAAACTTTCCTTCCTGAAGCCCACTGGGAAGTTTGTCTAAGAAATCATAAATCTCTGAGATTATGCTTCTAAGGTCCACAGTTGTCACAAGACAAAGAATGAAGTACCAAGGGAAGCCTCCTGTATAAGAAGAGTTCATCAAACAAAAAAGAGGACCTGATATACACGACTCCCTTCAAAATATTATCCTGTCTGGGTCAAAATCCCAAATTAATCCTCATTCATGACTTCAGACTATTTAACCATCATGAATTGTAGTAATTTTATCTCTTCTAGAATAAGTGCAGAAGATGAGTGGTTTACTAAATTTGACTTACTGTAGGAGTTTACAGTTTGATTTGTAGGAAAGAGAGGCATAATTATCTTTGATCCATATTAGGACAAATTTGAATATACACTGATCCTTTGGCATGTGCAGTTGATGGCATGTCCTTATGAGCTTCTTATCTGAAATATTTTGTAGTATTACATTGTGGAATAACTAGAATATGAATATATGTATGCATATATTATATATGTATGCGTGTATACATACTTACAGTGCATTCAGAAAGTATTCAGACCCTCTTCATTTTTGTGAATTTTCTTATGCTGCAGCCTGATTCTACAGTTGTTGAAATTCATTTTTTTCTCATTAATCTACACTCAGTATCCCATAATGACAAAATGAAAACTGAATTTTAGAAATGTCTCTGTGCATGTATATTAGAATGTCTTCATGCTCATCAGCTATTTCTTAAGTTATTCATTGGTCTGTTTTGGTTAGATAATGTTTTAGGCATTCTGATAGTTTATCCTGGCAATGTCCAAAGGATGTTGAAGACCTATTTAGGGAGGGATGTAACTCCTGTAGAATGTTACACTTAATTGTCGGGCCTCGGCAGCCCGACACACGAGGGGGAGCCCCTCCACCCCCCCGGCACACCCGGCTTCCCTCCCACCGACCCCACCTGGTTCCTGCATGGTCCGGAGAGTCCAGAGGCCCGCAACGCTCCCCTCGTCGCCTCCGGACGCGCCGCGGCTGCTTCCAGCGCCCGGCGGCGCGTCATCACGCGGCTCCCCGGCGTGGAAGGCTCCGAGACCCGAGCCTCCTCTTCTGGCGCTTCCGGATGCGCCGCAGCTGCAGCCCTCGCCTGGCGACGCGACTACGCGCGGCTCCCCGGCTCGGCCGGCTCCGGGGCCCGCGTCGCCTCTTCTGGTGCTTCCAGACGCGCCGCGGCTGCCGGCCGAGCCCTGCGGCGCGTCTGCGCGCGGCACTCCGACTCGGACGGCTCCGGGACCTGCGCCGCGGCTTCTGCTCCCTCGGAATGCGCCGCGGCTGCTGTGCTCGGTCGGCGGCAAGTGTGAGCAACGGACCCCGGCCTGCAGCCTGCCCGGTGGAGGCCTGAGCCGGCTCGATGTCTCTGCGGCCTGGGAGGACTCCGACGCCATGCCTGCGCGGGACTGTGTGGCAACGCCGATAGGGGATGGGTCCCTCCCCCCTATGGTGTCCGGGTGGCTGGGTGACAGGGGGCTTCGGGGGTGGGTGCAGCAGGGAGTGGGTGAGGGTAAAGGGCACGGTGGTGGCGACACGTTGGGGGGGCCTTACCTGCCTGAGCGACGGGCGAAAGGCCTTGTAGGGGAGGGGTGGAGAAGTTATAGGGAATGGGAGGGCGGAGGCATGTTTGGGTGGAGTTTGGGTGGGGTTTTTGGATGTGTATATAGCAGCGTTGGGTGCAGATAGCAGCCAACGCTGGCTTTGTTTCTCGTTGCGGCTATTGCTCTAAAGAATAAAGTGCTTCTAGACTGCAGCAGAAGTCTCTCGTTCCTGTGTTCGGCACCTACCCTGCTTGTTGCAGGACGAGTTTTGACAGAAAGCCAGCGTTGCATCTAGCATTGCGGCCCTACTGCCTCTCAGCTGTGTTCTGTTCGTGCGCCATGGCGGAGGGTGTGCAAGGGGCCGCGTTGGAATCTGCTTCGGAGGAGGCTGGTGTGGCTGGGGCGGAGGTGACAACCCCTGTGGAGAGGGACGTGGAGGACGTCCAACCTGTTGTGAGGCCCAAAGTGCGGGACGTGCAGCCAACAGACCCTGCGGTGGAGTCCCAGGGCGTCAGTAGCCAAACCCAGGGGGGGGAGTGGTGGCTGAGCTCGATCCTGGGGCGCACGGGCCCCGAGCAAGGACGAACGGCCCGGCCCGGTGGGGCTCCACTGGGTTGGAGGGAGCGTCGGCTTACCGATGATGATGGCGAGGAATACAGCTATTCAACTGCACCCGGGAGCCAAACTATGGATGTGCTGCGCGAAAGGTTCGGAGAAGTCGGGGCACGTGACGGCGGTTCCTGGGGGGCCATGGCTCCTGAAGAAGACATTGGACAGTGGTCTCTGGGGGGGGCACCCAGTCAGACAGCAACGTCCCGTTTCCGCCTGGCTAGCCCAAAATTCAAGGTGCCTGGGGAGGGAGGCGTTCGGGGCCCACCCACACGGGCACAAGGGGGCGGGAAGCGTGGCCAACGTCTGACCGGGGCCCTGGACATCCCGCACCCAGGTCGGTGGGGGTGTCCCAGGCTCAGACCCGTCCACCTGTTGGGCATTGGGGACCGGGCGTGGTGTGGGGACCCCCACCGCTCACCACAACCTATGATGGGCATCCCGACCGCCTGGCCATGTTCTTAGGGCAGGTGATTAACCATCTGGACGGGTACGCCCATACCTATTCATCACAGTGGGCGATGGTGGTGGCGGTCACCGCGTGCCTTCAGGGTGAGGCTGCAACCTGGGCAGCGGACCTCTACAGTGACCACGCCCGCGAGCTCGGGGACGTGGGGTTGTTTTTGGAAGCCCTACGCGTTCGCTTCGAGGATGTATCCCGCTTACATCGCGCGGAAGCCGAAGTGTTAGCCATCAGGCAGCGAGGACGGCCGGCAGAGGAGTACGTGCTTGAGTTCCGCAGGGTTGCGGGCAGGTTACGCTCGTGGCCCGAGCGCTTGCTGGTGCACCACTTCCGGGCCGGTCTTGATGGAGCTCTCCGGCGGGCGTGTGTGGTGCGGGGGGTTCCTGCACGGCTTCAGGACTGGTTCCGGGTGGCGGTGGAGCTAGACATTGGGTTGCAGGATACCCGGGGCAGACCAGTAGTGGCCCCTGGAGCCTGGAGGACCCCGGAGGGCCCGAAGACAGAGAGCCGGAAGCCCGTGGCGGCGGCGACACAACCCGGCCCCCCACCGGCGCCCCGTCCAACAATCCGCTGCTTTCGCTGCGACCAACCGGGCCATCGGGCGGTGGACTGCCCGTTACCTCCGCCGCGACCGGGGCCCAACCCTCCGGAGGCGCGGGTCCCGACCCCCAGAAGAGCTGCAGACCGCTCCAGAACAGCGTACCAGGTGGCCGACAAGACACCCCGAACATCGACACCGAAACGTCCAGTGGGCCCGGCGGATGGACGAACGGACACGTCCGACGGTTCTGAGGATCCCGAGTACGAGGAGGACCCGATGGTAAGCGCTCCGGTGTGTCCTTTTGTGCTGCCCGTGGTGTTGATAAGTCCACGAACGGGTGAGAGAAGGGAGTGTAAGGCTCTGATTGATACAGGCAGCACACGCTGCCTAATAAGCCTGGTGATGGCAAGGGAGGCTGGTATTCCCCTTCAGCGGCTCCCCAAACCTATCCGCTTTCAGCAGGTAGACGGGTCTCTTTTGGGTGGAGCACCTATTACGCATGTAACGGCACCGGTGAGGATGGAATTGGGTACACACTGGGAGACTCTCCGGTTTGTCGTGGTGCCGTCTATGACGGAGGCAGTCATCCTGGGGCTTACGTGGTTGGACAGGTGGGGCCCCACGGTTTGGTGGGAGGGGGGATGCCGACACCTCCGCCTCGGGACAGGGCCCCAGCCTCCTGAAAAGCATTCCTTCCTGGGTCCGGAGGGGATTGGTGGGCCAGAGGGGGCCGCAGGGGTGGGTACCGGGCTTGAGACACAGGTACCACGGGAGTACAGCGATCTCGCAGATGTCTTTGATGAGAAGGAGTGTGACGCCTTGCCACCCCACCGCCCCACGGACTGCGCTATAGAACTGGAGCCAGGGGCAAAATTGCCGAAACCCCGCATGTACGCAATGGCACCCCGGGAGATGCAGGAGCTCCGTCAATACATAGACAAGAACCTGCGGAGGGGGTTCATCCAGCCCGCTCGGTCTAGGATGGCGGCCCCTGTCTTGTTCAGAGAGAAGAAAGACGGGACCCTAAGACTGTGCGTTGATTATCGGGGGGTCAACGCGGTATGTGTGGAGCACTTGTACCCCCTCCCTTTGGTGAAGGACCTTTTAGCTCATTTGGCTACGGGCCGGGTGTTCACCAAGTTAGACCTAAGGGAGGCATACTACCGTGTTCGGATAAAAGCCGGTGATGAATGGAAGACGGCTTTCAACTGCCCGTTGGGGAGCTTCCAGTTTAGGGTGATGCCGTTTGGCCTGCAAGGAGCCCCCGCGGTATTCATGCAGTTGATTAACCAAGTCCTGCATGACCATTTGTACCGGGGGGTCCTTGTCTATCTTGATGACATCCTCATATATACGTCTACGCTGGAGGAGCATGTCGCCTTAGTGCGGAGTGTGCTGACCAAGTTGAGGGACGCCCGGTTATACGTGAAGCTTTCTAAATGTGAGTTTCACAAGCCCCGGCTGGACTATTTGGGGTATCGGGTGTCCTCCAGCGGGGTGGAGATGGACCCGGGGAAAGTGGAGGCTATCCAACAGTGGCAAGCCCCACGGACCCGGAAACAGTTGCAGAGTTTTCTAGGCTTTGCTAACTTTTATCGGCAATTTATTCCGCATTTCGCTTCCATCGCCCTGCCGCTCACGGA
The DNA here is from genome assembly GCF_964194415.1 of Vipera berus. NCBI lineage: Eukaryota > Metazoa > Chordata > Lepidosauria > Squamata > Viperidae > Vipera > Vipera berus. Next base: position 94,320,963 of record NC_138206.1, read on the forward strand.
CCTACTGCGGACTAAACAGGTGGCAACGTCACCGCGGCCAGGGCAGAAGCTTGCGTGGACCACTACATGCCAGCGGGCTTTTGAGGCGCTCAAGGCGCAGTTTGCCAGGGAGCCCGTTCTGCAACACCCGAACCCTGACCTGCCCTACGTAGTACAGGCTGATGCAAGCGACGTGGCTGTTGGAGCTGTTCTTCTGCAACGGCATGCGACGGGAGGATTGCGGCCCTGCGCGTACGCCTCTAAGAAGCTAACGACCGCGGAGAGGGCTTGGGCTATCTGGGAGAAAGAGGCCTTTGCGGTCCGCTGGGCCCTGGGGACTTGGAGACACCTCCTGGAGGGGGCTAGCCAGGAGTTCGAGGTTTGGACGGACCATAAAAACCTGGAAGCCCTGCAAACACCCCGCCGACTGTCCCCGAAACACGTACGGTGGGCCCAGTACTTCCAGCGCTTCCGGTTTCGCCTCAAGTACGTGCCTGGGGGTAGGAATTTCCTGGCGGACGCCTTGTCTCGGCTACCGCAGTACGATTGCCGGAAGGAGGAGGTAGTGCAGGCACTGGTACCGCCGCCCCGCCCGGTGGAGGAGACGGAGCACAGGGCCAACACCGTGACAGACGATTTCCTGCGGACGTGTAAGGGAGCGTTGGCGACCGACGACTGGATGCGGGCGCACCTCGACACCCTCTCGTTGCGGGATGGTTTAGCTTGGCACGGGGCCAGGTTGTATGTGCCTGCAGCGGCACGACATCAGGCACTCTACCAATGCCATGACGCTAGGCAGGCAGGTCATTACGGGTTCGTGAAAACCCTGCATCTGGCCCGCCGCCAGTTCTGGTGGCCAACCATGAGACGGGACATTGAAAGCTATGTGCAGAAGTGCCGCATTTGCGCAACCACTAAGCCCTCCACCAAGAAACCGGCAGGCCTCCTGCAACAGGTGGCAGACCCCGTAAGACCTTGGCAGGACATTGCAATGGACTTTGTGGTTGAGCTACCGGAAAGCAGGGGATATAACGTGTTGTGGACAGTAGTAGACTTGTTCTCGAAACAAGCCCACTTCATCCCCTGTAAGGGATTGCCCTCGGCCCGTCGGTTGGCCTGGTTGTTCGTCCAACATATCTATCGCCTCCACGGGGTGCCACGACGTATCATCTCCGACCGTGGGGTACAGTTCACGGCCCGGTTCTGGAGGGAGTTCGTGCGTTATATTGGAGCAACACAGGGTCTGAGCTCGGCGTACCACCCAAGCACGAATGGAGCCGCGGAACGTGCGAACGCGGCGGTGGAGCGATACCTGCGTTGTTATGTGTCATACCAACAGTCCGAATGGGTGGACTTGTTATCCTTCGCGGAAGTTGCCTACAACAACGCAGTGCATAGCAGCACTGGGTTCTCCCCCTTTAAAGTGGTATCGGGTTACGAGTTTGTTCCTATCGCAGGGTGCGATCAGGGGGCCCCAGCATCCTGCACACCTGGGGCGTGGATGCACCGGTTGGAGGAGGTGTGGGGGGTGGCTAAGAAGGCGTTAGAGCGAGCAGCAGAGTCATACAAAGAGCAGGCGGACAGGAAAAGACGGCCGTTTGCACCTCCCAAAGTAGGTGATCTCGTCTACCTCTCTACAAAATACCTGCGGTTGCAGGTGCCCTGTAGAAAGCTAGGACCCAAATACCTCGGACCCTTCCGAGTTATACAGGTAGTCAATCCCGTCACCGTCAGACTCCGGCTACCTCCTCTACTTGGAAAGATACACCCCGTTTTCCACAGCAGCCTGCTGAAGCCTGCTACGACCGCCTCCGCGGCGGCAGGGGAGGGCGGCCCGGGACCTGTACAGAGCAGTCACTATGAGGTACAGGAGATCCTGGACTCCCGAAAACGAAGGGGGCGGGTGCAATACTTGGTGCTCTGGAAAGGGTACCCCATGGAGGAGGCCACCTGGGTACGGAAAGAGGATGTGTGTGCACCACGCCTTCTCCGTGCTTTCCACCGGAAACACCCGGGGAAGCCGGGGGAGACCTCGGGGGGGACAGTTGATCACGTTACAGATTGCTCACCTCTCTCTCCTTGCATTCCAGGTGGGCCCCTGGTAGAGGGGGCAGCATGTCGGGCCTCGGCAGCCCGACACACGAGGGGGAGCCCCTCCACCCCCCCGGCACACCCGGCTTCCCTCCCACCGACCCCACCTGGTTCCTGCATGGTCCGGAGAGTCCAGAGGCCCGCAACGCTCCCCTCGTCGCCTCCGGACGCGCCGCGGCTGCTTCCAGCGCCCGGCGGCGCGTCATCACGCGGCTCCCCGGCGTGGAAGGCTCCGAGACCCGAGCCTCCTCTTCTGGCGCTTCCGGATGCGCCGCAGCTGCAGCCCTCGCCTGGCGACGCGACTACGCGCGGCTCCCCGGCTCGGCCGGCTCCGGGGCCCGCGTCGCCTCTTCTGGTGCTTCCAGACGCGCCGCGGCTGCCGGCCGAGCCCTGCGGCGCGTCTGCGCGCGGCACTCCGACTCGGACGGCTCCGGGACCTGCGCCGCGGCTTCTGCTCCCTCGGAATGCGCCGCGGCTGCTGTGCTCGGTCGGCGGCAAGTGTGAGCAACGGACCCCGGCCTGCAGCCTGCCCGGTGGAGGCCTGAGCCGGCTCGATGTCTCTGCGGCCTGGGAGGACTCCGACGCCATGCCTGCGCGGGACTGTGTGGCAACGCCGATAGGGGATGGGTCCCTCCCCCCTATGGTGTCCGGGTGGCTGGGTGACAGGGGGCTTCGGGGGTGGGTGCAGCAGGGAGTGGGTGAGGGTAAAGGGCACGGTGGTGGCGACACGTTGGGGGGGCCTTACCTGCCTGAGCGACGGGCGAAAGGCCTTGTAGGGGAGGGGTGGAGAAGTTATAGGGAATGGGAGGGCGGAGGCATGTTTGGGTGGAGTTTGGGTGGGGTTTTTGGATGTGTATATAGCAGCGTTGGGTGCAGATAGCAGCCAACGCTGGCTTTGTTTCTCGTTGCGGCTATTGCTCTAAAGAATAAAGTGCTTCTAGACTGCAGCAGAAGTCTCTCGTTCCTGTGTTCGGCACCTACCCTGCTTGTTGCAGGACGAGTTTTGACATTAATTTTGCAAAATGTTCCAGAGTTCTTATTCTCTCTCTCTTTCAAAAAAAAAAGGGTCCTATCAGTCCTTCAAAGTAGACCAGACTGGGATGCCAGAGTTATGAGTGCTAATACTACTTTATTATAAGGTTATGGCAACAGAATCCCATAAGTGTAAATGTGCTTCCCTCCTTTTATTATTATGAGAACTAGGGTGCCTGAAATACTTACTCAAATTATATTTCTGCCTTGGACTCAGATTTCTTTTATCTAACTGTTGTCTTGGTTGCCACTCTTCCCGTTTCTCAAGATTATTCATAGTTCCTAGTTATACATCCCTGTCACTCTCAGTCTTCCTTCCCCTATGCCTAAAGAAATCCAAGTCTGGGCCATAAGAATGAAGTGCAGCTGTGGTACTTCCCTTCTCTGTCAGCAACTCCCAAAGTTTACTTGTTAAGCCCTATAAATGCAGCTGTATCTGGAGAGGCTATTTTCTTCTGTTTCTCAAGGTTATTCCGACTGCCCAGTGCATGACCTCCGTTAATTTGATTCCAAAGACAAGGAAGCTTTCCAAGGAAGGTTTATTTCTCAGCTTCTGCTGCATCATCCAGACCTGGATTATTTTGCAGACAGGTTTCTCAGACTATACATATTCAGGCTATGGAGGATGGGGGAACAGATCTGTTGCTTTCTGCTTTTTATTCTTGACTAATTTTACTAGCGGAAATAAATGTTTTTAATAAAGAGCTCTTGGCAATAAAAGGTGTTTTTCAAAATTGGTGACACATTTTTAGAAAGTGCACCACTTCCCACCCATGTCTGGACTCATCACAAGAATCTAGACATCTGCAAATGTTTATGGGTGCATTTTTCCCCTCTTGTTTTAATTTTTATATCATCTATGTCCTTAGCGCAAGGAATGGATAGCTGATGCTCTTCCTGAAAATCTGAATATATTATTTCTTCTGTCATCTCTTATTTTGAAACCAAAAGGCTTCCTTCTTTTCCAAGCCAGTTTCTATTCCTATTTCTACTGAATAAGTGCATTGAAAACAGCAATGGGACCCTTAAATGGCTATTCTTTAGGGAATCTCCCTTTCCTTGTGAGCAGGAAAAATGGCATGAATTTAATCATCTTTACATTATCCTTTCTGTCAGAGAAGGGGTCTTGAAACAGTGCCATGACAACAAAACTGATTATTTTGATATGTTTAAAACAGCACACTTTTCCTTTGAGAATTTTGGTGGCCTTGCATCAAAAGAGATTGAAAACCTTTATTTCCTCTTGTCATATTTCTTGATGTGCCAAGTATTTAACACTAGATGACCTGGCTTGCTGCATACTCTATCCTGCCCCTTGGTATTACTGAGCTCCCAAGGACTAGTCTCTAGGGGTTTGATCATTGGTTTAGTAGTCATTAATTTGCTTCTTATAAAGGGCTTCCATCTGCATCACAAACTGCTAAACTGTTTATGGCAATTTCTTTCAGTACAAAGGCATTCAGTTTACAGCCATTTTAGTATCTTTTCCTCCCAGTTGCTTTACATTCATGTCTATGTAGGAATGGAATGAATGAATGCCACTCAGTCTAGAACACTAGTTGCTATGTCACCTATCAGCAAGACAACTAGACCCCTCATCCACGTCCCTTCTGAACCCTTCTGAGACAGGATTCCTAAATCAGATGAATCACCTGAACCTTCTTCATGGGATGGGAGAAAAAATTCTTTCTCCCAGTTGCTTTGGTTTGACAGGGGAGAGGAGATTCGGTGTTTCAGCTAAAGAGATTTCATAGGAAAAAGGAGGGGAAAACAGATTCTTAGATCCTAAAAGGAAGCAAGGAGGCTTGAAGGGGAAAGTGTTATAATAGTTAGTTGACAGGCTAATAAAGATTCAGAAGATGGCTTTACATTGTTTTCCATTATCTGCAAAGAGGTCAGCCTCCTCACTTCCTATCTGTCAAACTACTAAGAAAAATGGAATAAACCTCCCCCCTAAGACTCTTAGGAGGTAAATTAGTTCTGCATGAGTAATAATTCATTCTTGAGTATCTTGTAACCCTAAGCATCTCAGCTCAATACATCTTGTTAATGAAAGTCCTGTGTAAATTTTGTTTGAAAGAATAATTGTCAATTTGGGAAAGTAGCCAAAGGCCAACACCAACTTTTCTCTTTTAAAAATGCTTCTGGGTGGTCTCTCTGGAAATGCAAGGTAAGTTAGAAGCTCATACTCATGGTAGTTACCCATTCATTTTTTTAAAAAAAATTAAAAGAATTCTTAAAATAACATTAAGTAGGGCAGGCAGCTTGGTGAACATGAAGGGTATATTGTCATTTAGAGATGTCATACTGGAGATACAGATTGAGAAAACAAAATAGTAACTTAAAGAGTAGCTTTTCAGTTCAGGAAGTATGAAGACCCTTTGTAATCATTACCGGTATATAATATGAATATTTATAGCACTTTATACATTATGAAATGTTGTCTTTTCCTTTGACATTCTTTCATTCATTCTTCATTCTCTCTCTCTCTGCTCTCTGCTCTCTCTCTCTCTCTCTCTCTCTCTCTCTCTCTCTCTCTCTCTCTCTCTCTCTCTCTCTCTCTCTCTCTCTCTCTCTCTCTCTCTCTCTCTCTCTCTCTCTCTCCCCTGTCCCCTCCCCTGAAAGAAACATTTAAAGTTGTACTTACAACTTGAGATGACAATAACAGGATCAACCTTGACAGCAAAAGCCACAAACCAAGGCTCCTCTAGCCTGTCTTGAGTTACATTTACTTGTCAGAGCTATGAATCTTACTGGAGTTAATCTCAGAATGGCTGGAGATATATTTGTTCCATTTAAAGCCATTTTCTATAGGTCAGGGGTATCAAACTGCCAGTCCGCGGGCCGGATGCGTCATGCGGAAGCCGTGCCCACCCCATTGCCGGCAATGGCAAAATTATCCCAATACATTGTGTGATGTCACATGATGTCGTGAGTTTGACATGTCTGCTCTAGGTTATTATGTTTGTATCTCCATTAATGACAGAATAAGTATTTGGGATTTTTTTCACTGAAGTTAGTTCAATTAAACTATAACGCTGGCTTGTCAAATTCTTCTTGAATTGTTGGGGAAAACCACTTCATATTTGTACATCTTGCCTTTCCTCTTAAAAGTATTTTCTCAAACTCCTTTGCTCAGCTATTTATCAAATGAATTAATGCTATCCAATTTTCTTTTATAACAGAAGCAGTGTGCCTCAGTGATTTGTAGTTAAATGCATATGCTACTTGTAGCACACATTTGAATGTCAGTTCCTGTAAAATATTGTGAACATGAAATCTGATGGCTCAGTTGGGGATAAGTTTTCTTCATGCTATTCTTGTATTCAGTTGATAGCAACTGCCCAACTTTCTCCAGGCTTAGAAGTTAAGTGAGGTCAGTTTTAGTTTGTACTTGGATGGAGGATCTCCCAAAAATATCAGAGATGGATATTCTTGTCTGTACACTGGTCTAGGAATTTAAAAAAATACATAATTAAAGACAAGAGCAAGCACATTTTATACTACAAGTAAGCTTTTATGAAGCCACTTGAAGCTGTATTCAGTTTCAGGGAGATTTTTCTTCTTCTTCATTTTGCTAAGCCCTAAAGGTTTCTACATCATACTCATTGCCATTTGTACATGTGTCCTGCATTACTTGTCTATCGTTCCCTAGTTTTGCTTCTAAATTCTTTAACATTCCAGTTCTGAGAATAGAATCAACAAAATCAAATGTGGTTTGAGTATTTATTTTCTGATGTTCAAATTTTGATTCATTGTAAAAATCTAAATCCTCTGATCCTTATGATTTTGTAAGCTGCTTCTCTGAAGTTTGCAATTTTTCACAGTGTTGTATATCAGGATTTCTTCAAAATATAGTTTACCTTATTCTGAAAAACATCAAATTGCTAGAACGTTTTGCTAGAACAATGTGCAAAAATAAGGTAAGAGAACATCTATCAGCTCTAGATGGATTCAAATCACCAGGTCCCGACAGACTACATTCCAGAATTCTAAAGGATTTGGCAGACATGATTTCAGAACCATTGAAACATATCTTTCAAAGTTCTTGGAGCACCGTGGAAATACCTGAGAACTGGAAAAATGCTGATGTGGTTCCCATCTTCAAAAAAAAAAAAAAACAAAAAAAAAACACCAGATCCAGGAAATTACATACCAATCAGCCTGACATCAATACCTGGGAAGATCTTGGAAAAGATAATCAAGCAACAAATCTGCACCTACAAGCAAACAAAGTTATAATAAGTAGCCAACATGGGTTCATTGAAAACAGATCATGCCAAAGAAATCTTATTTCATTCTTTGACAAAGTGTTTAAATATGTGGATTAACAAAATGCTGTGGACATAGTATAGTTAGATTTCAGTAAAGGATTTGATAAAATAGACCACAACCTACTTCTTGGCAAGCTAGAAAAATGTGAGATAGATAGCACCAACACCAGGTGGATCTATTACTGGCTGAGAAATCATAATCAACATGTAGTCCTCAATGGAATTACATCTACATGGAGGGAAGTAAGTAGTAGGGTATCCCAAGGTTCCATTCTGAGCCCAATACTCTTCAATATTTTCATAAACAATCTAGATGAGGGAATAGAAGGGGAACTCACAATGCATACTAAGCTGGCAGGACTAACCTACATACCAGAAGACAAGCTCAAAATCCAAAAAGTTCTTGACAGACTTGAACATCTTGCCCTATCTAACAAAATGAAATTCAACATAGATAAAAGTAAGGTTTTACAGTTAGGCAAGAAAACCAACTATATAGGTACAGGCTAGGTGAGACTTGGCTTAATGCTAGTAATTGTGAGAGGAATCTTGAAGATCTAATGGACAATCACTTAAATATGAGCCAACAGTATGCAGGAGCAGCCAAAAAGCCAATGCAATCCTAGAATGCATTAATAGAGGGATAGAATCAAGAGCATGTGAAGTTCTAGTATCATTTTACAATGTCTTAGTAAGGCCACATTTGGAATACTGCATCCAGTAGTGGTCACCACAATATAAAAAAGGTGTTGGGACTCTGGAAAGAATGCAAAGAAGAACAACAAGAATGATTAGGGCACTGGAGGCTAAAACATATGAAGAACAGTTACAGGAATTGTGTATGTCTAATGAAAAGAAGGACTAGGGGAGACATGATAGCAGTATTCCAATATTTGAAGAGCTCCTACAAAGACAAGGGGGGGGGGTCATACTATTTTCCAAAGCACCAAAAAGGCATGATGAGAAATAATAGATGGAAAGTAATCAAGGAAAGATGCATCCTAGATCTAAAGAGAAATTTTCTAACAGTGAGAGCAATCAAACAATGGAACAACTTGCCTTCAGAAGGAGTTGGAGAAGGTGGAGTTAAAACAGAGATCAGCCAAGAATTCCTACGTAGCCATAAGTGAGCAAAGTCCAACTTCCCTTGAATTCTATTGACTCTTATCTAACCCCAAACAAGTGCTGTTAATTGAGACGATGCCTATGCATAGACATGATTAGCAATAAATCAGTTTTGTTGGACCTTTCTATGTGGACCTTATCTTTGGTGCCTCACGGGATATATGGGAATAGCTCATTTTCATATTACTGTAAGGACTGCATTTATTTTAATTCTTTTATTACTTGTTTTAGAATTAAACTGTTTAAGGCTGAGGTTTTATACAAGCTTGAATAAAAAATATGTACCAAGGGAGATTTTTACAGGAATACTGGTGCCAACCTTCATGTTTTTCTTCGCCTACTATAGTGGTATGTAAACCCCAACCAGAAAACCCACTGCAAATTACAGCGTACATGATACAGGAAATTTCATATGCTTAATTGCAAATGGTTGGGATAGTGATATGGTGGGGAGCAATTTGCAAGCCATGTAAATCACTAGAAGCCAGAAAAACCTAGTGTTCAAGTGTAGATATGGCAAAATTACACATCTTGACAAATTTGGAAGAAAATAGGAAGAAAATCATACTCTGTATGACTGAATTGCATCCTCCTTCCTATTAAAATCTATTCTACCATATTAAGCTTTACACATTTTAAACTATTCCAATCACTTTGGTTTTGTTGTAAAGCATTTTAATATTGCTCAAAAGCAATAGGAAACATTCATAACTACCAGCCTATTAGCAGTACTGTTCATCTGATGCAAGGTTCCTTTTTTCTTCAACACAGGAGAAACTATGGAATGAAGGGAAGGGAAAATAGTAATTGTTCAGTAATGGGACTTAACAAGACTGAGTCATAGGATTAAATAAATGAATGAAAAGTTACTTTCCTTCTTTGTTATAATTGTGCTCCTGTATTTGATGTTTTGATTAAAAAACACAAAATAACCTGTTTTTTTAAAATAGATCTGAAAATTCTTTGGTATTGAACAAAAAATATTTGTCACCTTAAAAATGAATCTGGGGGCAGATGCTAGAACCTTTTCCATTTCTCAGAATTTTCTACAATTCCCTACAAATTTCCAGGGAAAAGCAGCACCAATATCTAATGCATCCATCTATTATTTTTCATTGTTTTTACCTTATACATAGAAATGATTTTCATATTGGTCTTTTTTTTTGAGAAAGTTTGAGAAAGTATCAGCAGAATAACAGAACAGAAATAACAGAATAAGAGTATTGGAAGGGACCTTGGAGTTTTCTAGTTCAGCCCCCTGCTCAAGTAAGAGACCCTATATATTTCCAGACAAGTGATTGTCCAGTCTCTTTTTAAAAGCCTCCAGTGATGGAGCACCCACAACTTCTGAAGGCAAGCCATTCCGCTGGTTAATTGTTCTCACTATTAGGAAAATTCTCCTTAGTTCTAAGTTGGTTCTCTCCTTGATTAGTTTCCATCCATTGTTTGTTGTCTTGCTTTCTGGTGCTTTGGAAAATAGGTTGACAACCCCCCCCCCAATCTTCTTTGTGGCAGCACCTCAAATATTGGAACACTACTATCATGTCAGCCCAGTACTTTTCTTTAGACTAGACCAGGGGTAGGCAACCTCGGCTCTTTTATGACTCATGGACTTCAACTCCCAGAATTCCTGAGCCAGCTTGGCTGGCTCAGGAATTCTGGGAGTTGAAGTCCATGAGTCATAAAAGAGCCGAGGTTGCCTACCCCTGGACTAGACATATTCAATTTATGTAACTGTATATTTTAGCTTCCAGCCCCTAATCATTCTTGTTGGTCTTTTCTGCACTCTTTCCAAATTCTCAACATCTTTTTTATAATATGGTGACCAAAACTGAATGCATAATTCTAAGTGTGGTCTTACTAAGCTTTATAAAGCATTATTAATATTTTATGCAATCTTGAGTCTATTCCTTTATTAATGCAGCCTAGGATTGCATTGGCCTTTTTGGCTGCTGCTGCTGCTGCAGACTACTGGCTCTTATTTAAGTGATTGTTAGCTTCAGTATTTAGTAATCAAACCAATTATCTTCTTATCAGCACTGTATTTAATAATGATATGTTCTCTTCCCTGTTATAGTAATGACAGTTTCTTTCTCTCAGAAAAAAAAACCAAGCAGTTTTTCTTTCTTTCTGTACAGAGCCAAACCATTCTTCAGCAGTCATTGTTTTAGCTCCCTTGAGGCAGCTTTAAAGCTTGCTGGATCCAGTTTTACAAGGTCTTCCTTCTACTTGTTTACCAGTCAAAGTATCATTCCTTATCAGCTAAAAATGATACCCCCCCTTCCCCTTGTTAATCTAAATGCCATGCTCTCAAGGTATATATTTTTTTGGAAATCAGAACTGGTATTAAACAAGTTATCTACTATTTTCAAAAGCCACTCTTGAGTGCACAAACATCTTTTTTGTTAATATTGTATCTATATTGTTGATATTTACTTTGGGATGATGGGATTTGGTAAATCCAGTAAGTCTCTAATTCTGACAAGACTGAATTAGCAAAAAAATTGTGTAGGTTAAATGTTATTTTGGAATTGGTTATAGCTTAAGTAGAATAAAATTATATGTATGTTGAAACGTTTCTGGATGCGTTTTAAAGCAAGCCAGAGGAATGAACTTTATGAACTATTTCATTTTTAAAGAATTTCCCCATGTCTGCTTGATGTTTTTTTTGGGAATGTCACAATAGTTTATGTCGGAAAACCTTGTGCTGGAGACTTGCAGACTAATTCTGGCAATATTAAGAATCTCTTTAATTGATTGATCCTGTTGAATTTTCTATATGTGAGTTAGCATCACTATCAGCCTTGGGGAGGACTCTCCTCTAGAAATAAAATATGGACAAAGCATGTCAAATAAGACTATACAATGTACAAAAATACAAGCTTTTCTATAGTGCTTAAAATATATAAAAGTCTACTTGGAGATCTTGACCTGTCCTAAATAATAATTGTAAATGTATGGATTTTTCATCTTAAGTTAATTTTATTTCTTTCTAAAACTGAACAAAAAAGCAACAGTCTGATAGCCACCAGTCTTCATTAGGAAGAGCAGTAGTTTTGAAAGATTTTTAAGTTCAAAAAGTATTTGAGTTTAGACTAGGAAATCAGTGGCCTATATTATCAGTTCAAAAATAATGGGTGAAAAAGAAGCAGATGCTCACAACCTTCACCATCTGATTTTGGAAGCCTTTCCCCTCTTTCTGTATTTTTTTACAATTCCACAATAAACCAAATACATATCTTCTAGAAGTAAGTTAGCTGTGTTAGCAAGGTCTTGAAAGCAGTTCTCTTATAAACACACCTACACACTATTGATGCTAAAATGTGTGTTTAATCTACAGGACTTTCTCCATCTGTTAGCTATGTACATACCAGCAAAGATTTTCCTCCTGACAACAGAACCATATGTGTCATTGGAAGGTCCCTGGACATTAAATCTTTCTGAGCAGATTGAAGGAGAGAGAGAACATGAGGCAGCAGCTGCTTTCTATGAAGTTCAGTAAAGCAGAGCGAAAGCAGTGAAGTGGAAACATTATTTGGATCTGAAATATTTTTTTTTCCACTTCAGTTTCCATGCAGCTTCATCTCAGATTACCAGCTTGTTCCTTCAGCAGTCTGAGATGCACAAAGGCAATAATAAATGTATAGACACAGTGGTGGGATTCAAATACTGTAAGTGAACAACTGGTTTTCTGTGTGGATGCCGCTTCCGGAAGTCCATTCTGGGCCTGGACAAAAAAAAATTAGCTACCGGTTCTGCCAAAGTGGTGCAAACTGGCTGAATCCCACCACTGTATAGACATCTTCTCCATGATAGTAGTTGATAGGGCTCACCGACTTACTGTGAAAGAAAAAGGGAATAATGGAATTTCCAAGATTTGATATGTAAATAATGCATTTTTTTCTTTTGGAAACTGCTATTCATTTTTTTGCCCTCTGAAATGTTTCTGTTATGATCCTCATCACTTCTTGTATATGTTGGGCAAGATCTGTATTATACATATATATCAGTGCAGTGTTTTCCTTATTCTATTTTTTTCTTTTCTACACTGAGCTTTAAAGATAAGTGTGAAGGGGTGGATGTGATAGGAATCTAATGATTTTTATGGTTAGGGTTAGGGTTATCATCATCATCATCAATTGGATAACTCCAAGGAAATCTCATTGATATAATGGAACATAGGATGGTATCTGAAAACAAAAAGTTTTGATATTATTTTCTTATGGGACACCACGAATAAAAGCTTAGTGGGTGCATATCATTTTTACTATAGGTTATATTTAGACTAATAGAAAAACAAATCTGTTCTCCTATTAGTTTAGAATAGGCAATTTCTATTAGTCTGAGGCAATTTCAGTATTATTCTGGGCTAAATTCTGGGTTAAATTCATCAAATCTCTTTCCCCCCTCCGCCTTTCCTACCACTTAGCTAGTGACTTTATAATGGGCCCCAAGCAAAAATCCTTTTTTACTTTAAGCATGTGGGGAGTTTGAGAAATGCCTTTTGGCTAATTTATCTCTGCCTAGATAGTCTGAAATTCTATTATTGTTCTCTTTGTTTTTATATGAGTATACTGTCTTTGACCATATATAAACTAAAATAATCTAGTGAGCTGCTTCCCATTGTAGGCAATAATCCCATAATCTAATATTCAGCTTCTAATACTTTGATATAGTGTGTAGAAATGAAGGCTCAATTTACCTAGTTAGTTCTCATCTATTAATTTAAGTCCCTTTTAAAACTATTTGAGCCAAAACTTGTTATACCTCATAGCAGTAATTCATAGGCAGGTTTTCTAAATATCTTCCTTTTGTCTGTGCTGTCAGCAACTGGTAGTTCCAAAACAACTTTAGTTAATCACACACATGCACCCTCCCTCTCCCTCTCTCCTCCCCTCTCTCTCTCACACTCAACAAGATTAGACTGAGATTAGACTGAGAATGAAAAAAAACTTCTTGGAATAAAACAGTGCCAAAACATTTCTACATATTGTTTCGAAGCAAGCACACAAATATTCCATGAAATGATCAAGAATCAAGTTGTACTCAAGGCAGATTTTATTTTTTAACCACTAACAAAATAATTCACATTCCCTTTGAATGTGGGCAACTTCAAAGACAGGAATAAGCTTCAAGTTTTCCCTCTGAGAGAGGTAGGGGACACTGTAGTGGCAGAAGTTCCTGGTAAGGGAAGCACCAAAAATATTTGGCCCTGAATGGTCTTTGTTCTTATTTTAAATTAACCTATGTATGATAAGGCTTTGTAAAATTTCTGCACTACGTCATTGGTTTGGGGCATCCACATCAAGGCAGGTGTGTGGGGTGGAGGTGTATGATTCCAGCTGCTGTGACTGGTGTATTTGCATCAGGTGCCATTTGAGTTATATAGACATTGCGATGTTTTGCAGACAACCTTCAGTGAATTGCAGCAGAAAACGCACACAACCTGGGACAGAGGGATCCCTAGCCCTCTTGCCTACAACTTTCTGTGAATTCAGGCTTCTGTTCTATTTTTTTATTTGAGAATAAAGTCTGTCAAATTCAGTGGATTTTTGAAATGTATAAAATTGTTTTGCAAAATGGAACCACATAAATAATGATGCTATATAAGACATAGATGTACTTTTACAATAAATTAAATCAAAGAATACCTTTTTATAATTTTTATTTTGTCTATATAATCTGGTAATATTTGCTTCTGAATGTTACAAAATTGCATCACCTGTTTGAATTTCTTTTCCGTCATTTCCTTAGGACAATTGCTTCTTTATGTTATATCAACAACTTGTTTTCAAATTTCCTTCAGTTTTAAAAAGTATGCAGGGCAAACTGTTTACTGAGTTAAAGCCTTCTACTGTACCTTTTCAAATTAATTTCATGGTTCCTTGCCTAGAAAACACTAATTATTAACCAATGTTACACAATAAGATAGTCATCTTGTACTCCTAGCAGCAGTAGATGGCAAAGTAACAATAGTTAATCCTGTTGAACATTACTTTAAGAGAGAAATGAAAGATACTAAAGAGTGAGTTTCTGCTTCCAAGTATTTAGAAAAATATGAAGGGCAAATTTTATAAATAACAGGAACTTCATATTTATGAGATAAATTTATATTCTATGTTTAATGTAAGTTTGGATCCTCAGAATGTTGATATCTGTTGCTGCATTTTTAAACAACTATCCTTTTAAAAAAAATTCCTTTTTTATTTAGCACTTATCCAAATTGCAAATGATTGCTTACAGAAGAAAGCTAGAAATTCCAACTAAATAAGATACATTTCCCCAATTCCAGGATTTCTAATTCAAATAATTGCAAAATTAACTTCGCAAAAATGAACCCATTTTTTTTTCAATTGTAGAGTTGTAGAGATTTTTGGAAGAAGTCCCTTCTTTGATTATGCATATAATCAAAGAAGGGACTATAATTTTTTTCTTCAGAATATTGCAATTCTTTTCATTGTTTTGGGGTTCAGTCAGCTGTTGACAACTAGTGTTATCCTCTATTGCATTTTGGTATTCCTGTTCACTGAGCATATTCTTAAGTAAAAGCTGTCTTTCAAACCAAGCTTTTATTCCTGTTCTGCATGCTTTACTGTATATGTTTTATAAATAATGGCAAGTGTCTAAAAAGGAGTATTGAAGGAAACAGAAATGTCTATACAGTTTCTTACTTTCTTTTTACCTATGTTTCCTAAGAACTTTGCAAAGCTTTCTTCTTATAGATGATATATTAAAATACCAAATAATTGGTGATTTGCTTCATGTCTTGATAATTTACTATCAGGAATTCACTAGTTTGGCCTTATTAATAATAGCAATAAGCAAATGGAAATGTATCTTGTAGCATATAATGAATAAAGACTTATATTGGTCATACTGATTACAAAGACATTTGAATAAGTTTAGGCTTACTGGAATCAATAATCGTAAAGGCAGTTAATTCAGTTCTGGCCATTGTATCTTGACTCAGGTACAATATTCAAGAAATACTCCCTGAATATATTTATTTTTCTAGAGTTACAGGGTTAGAACAGATTCCAAAGTAGCAAACCATAACCAGAAACAATACCTCTGGTATAAGGTGGGGTAGGTTGACATTTATTCTTTGGTAAATTGCACTATGTGCAAACTGTCTGCTTATTAATAATTGGTTTCACAAAAGTACTGATACTTAGTTGTATAACGGTGATTGATAGACGTACAAAGAAATGGTAAAGATAAAGTCAAAATGTAATCGAACACTATGATTTCTTGTAATGAATCTTCTCTTTTGTAATCAAATGTCCTACAATGCTAAATGAGGTTCTTGACACATTTTAAATATTAAAGGTTAAGCTGTCAAATGGCATTTGTTTTCCCATTTCATGATGATGAACTGTATCAGATGATAAATTCAAAAGGGTAGAAATAAAAATCCTCCAAGAGATGTTGCATAAATGGATGCTTCTGGAAATTTTCTTCCAAACTATGGAAGGAAAATACCACATCTGTCTTTTTTTAAATTTAATCTCTTCTCTCAGAATAAAAAAACAACAACAATCAATTATTTTATTCTCCACATCATTTCATAATATGTGGCTTGGCTTGATGATTACTATAAAAAGTACACTTGGATCTCTTTACCCTCCCATGTTGCTTTTCTGTTTGTTCCTTTTCAATATCCTTCTTTAAGCAGCCAGCTTCTTAGGACCAGGGAGTTGAGCTTATCCTTAAAAGCGGCACTCTGCTCTGAAGTAATGTTCCTGTGGTGCTTGACTTACAGCTATCTGTTCAGTGACCATTCAAAATTACGGTGGCACTGAATGAAGGACTAATGACCCCTGCAGTCACCTAATCAGAATTCAGGCACGTGTTGCTTATGACTGCAGAGGAGCTTCAAGTCTCCCCACTAGCCCATCTCCTCCCATAGTTACCCTTTGGCACCCTGCATTCCACAACCTCTGCTGGATTAGCTGACCCTCACTATCAGAGTTCTTATTCTAACTATGATCAAGCATATCCAGCATATCATAAAGTAGCTGGTGGCCGCACAAGGCTTTGTTCCCAAGGTTGCAGACAGCAATTTCCTCTCAAGACCTGGGGAAGATGGCCTCAGGTATTTTCCTCACTCAGGGCCAGTGGAGGAGTGCCTCAACAGCAGTGGGATCAAGATGATAGCAAAGGTCAGATAGGACGGTAGAGTTGACAGGGGCCTTGGGGTTTAGGATGTCAAGGTGACGGGATTGTGGCGATTGTGGCTGGACTTCATGCTGCAAATGGCTTCTGTGAAAGGCTGGACTTCACACTGCAAAGGGCTTTCTGGGAAGCTCTTTGCAGAAGCCCTTTGCATTGTGAAAAAGCTCTTGTTTGCCATGAGGTTTGGGTTTCCCAAGAATCCATTCATAGCTCAAAGCCCAGCCCTTCTTGTGAAAAAGACCACTAGCTCTGCATTGCTGAGCCAGCAGCATCAGCCACTCCAGCCAAGCCCAGCAGCGTGGCACAAAGGGGCTTCTTGGTGCATAACAACCCCAGAGTTATGGCATGCCAAGAAGCCCCTTTATGCCCCACTGCTGGAGCTTCCTAGGATGTGGTACTTTATGCCACATTGCTGGGGCAGATTGGGGCATCTGAGGCTTCCAGGGTTGTCTGTGGCTTTATATTGTAGCTCAGGGGCTTCTTGCAGCTGTAGTGTATTCTTACCTGGCATCCCTGAGCTTGCCCTACATTATAGCATCCCAACTCATGTGTGGCCCACGCCAGGCCACTCAGAGCCTCCCCCCCTTGCAGCATCCCCTTACTCCCTTATCTGAGATTCCTTCCAGTTCTTCCTTAATGATTTGCACATCTGGGATTATAATGGCAATCTGGACTGCCAGGATTGCCATTGCTAAGCAGTGCAGTCATGTGATGTCATATTTTATTATATTGCTTAGTGATGGAAATTCTGGTTCCAATTGTGGTAGTATCTCAAGGACTAGTATCTTCCAGAGTTGCACATGTCTTCTAAATGTACATTATTAATTGCATGCTAAGAAGCAACTACTAACTTTCACTAACTTACAGATAAACTTTTCATTACACTACAGATAAAAATATGTCCATGCAAACTGAACATGCATACATATAATAGCTTCTAATTATTTTTAGTGGATCCGAATAACCGAAACATTTTATTTAATTTATTATTTTCAAACATATTCTCCCTTTTTCTGATTATACGGCACTCACATGAAGTTTTCAGTAGCATTAGAAAATAATTTGTGGAAAGATAAAATGTTTAACAGCATAAAAATACCTCACCATGTATGAATAACTTTTGGCATGGTAAAGATATGACATAATTTAAGAGCAGCCGGTCAACATTAGGTCAGCTCTGAAACTCTGGCTTATTCATGAGATTTTGCAAAACTGCAGATAGGATTTGATGTCATGTGTGGGGTTGGCAATCATGTTTTAACTGCTGTGAAATGTGAACTGTTTCTGTATGAGGCACACAATTAGGAGAGCTCTTTACCTTAATTTGATTGTCAGTAAGGATATGCATGGGTGTAATGAAGATTGCTACTTTTCCTGTTTAACAGTTTGGCATTGCAGTAAGATAATGAAAGAAAGCAGGAAGGTCATTTCATTTTTTTTCAATTTCTATTCATTGTTTAGCCTGCTTTTTAATGGTTGGTCTCCTAAAATAGGCCACACAAACTGATTATGCCATTGGGCAAATTTGGAAAATTAAGACCAGGTTAAGATTTTTGTTTTTACAAAATGGTTGCCTTAACTATTTACAAAACCAATAGGCAAACCAGTGAGATTAAGGGATGGAAACAAAATCATCAGATGGGGCATGGAGCCTGGCACAAAAGATGGTGTTCATAGGCACATTCATGCCTTTTGGGACCATGTTAGGTTCTCAAGTTCTAAAGGAGTTTGTGGCTCAAAACCTGTATGCCGGTAGGCTCCAATAGTATGCAGGTAGTTCTCAAGTTATAACTGCAATTAGGACCTGAACTGCTTTCACTAAATGATGTGGTATAGCATGCTGTCAGGTTCAGTGACAGAAATCCAGACAGTTCTGGTTAGTGTCACAATTACAGATGGGGGAAGGAAGGTGTGTGTGCAAGTGAAGAAAGGCCAGGGATGCAGGAAACAGTGTGAATGTCAGTGGAGATTCTCGGTCATCCAGGTCATGGTTGTCCCAAAGGTGCTTTTTCAAGAGGCAACCTGACTTTCTTGTTTTTCTTTGAAGATGTTTTGCTTTTCATCCACGAAGCTTCATCAGCTTAATTGGGTGGTGTTGAATATGAAGGGACACAGCCCAAAGTCACCACCTAAGGAAGTCTCAGCTGCCCCATCTCAGCCGCACTCACTGCCCTGCACTTCAACACCCTAGATCAGTGATGGCAAACCTTTTAGAGACTGAGTGCCCCAAAACTGGCCCTGCCCCACCCCACCCCACCCCCATCTGCCCCCATCCCACCCACCCCTGCCCTGCCCACCCGCAGGGCCACTCACCGCCTCCATGGCCCGCTGCAGCAGATTACTCAGGCGGCCCAGCAGCACCATGGTGGCCATGCCCTCCACACGCACTCCGCAGCATCATCTGCGCATGATGGGTGCAAGGTCAGAGTCTTGTCTCCACTGCCTGGCTGCCATGACCTGGGCTGCTCTGCGCGGGCTGCCTTCGAGAGCGACTCTCCCGGGGGGGGGCTGCAGGTGAGGAGGGGACTGTGGGGGGAGGTGGGGCTGGGGCGATGGCACGCTTGCCCACAGAGAGGGCTCTGAGTGTCGCCTCTGACCTGCATGCCATAGGTTCACCACTACTGCCCAGATGACATTTACCCAATTATTTGCTCTGGCTATAGATGAGACATGTCAGCCTAGCTCTTTGCGAGGCAGTTGCTGGTCATGTGAGGTCATCTTTCCCAAGTCTTGCAAGGAAACCTGTGGAAAAGCATCTTGTGTGGACAGTAGCTGCCTCATAAAGCTGGTAGTGAGAACAAGAAGACAGTGAAAGTCAGCTAGGTGGCAGGGGCTGTGGCATGCAGGGGCCAAAAGACCAAAAATGGGGGGGTGGGGGTGGAGATGGCAGAGGAAAGGTAGCAGCATCCATGTGATCATAAGTGTGGGTCAGCTGCAAACATGCAAATTCTGATTACCTGACAGTGGGAGCCCACAACAGACATTACTTTGAGAATTGGTTGTGTAACTCTAATACCTCATTTTCTTATGCATTTGGAGATGATCAAGAATAGAACAAGGACAAAACATAGACAATGGAAGCCTTTTCTGCTGCAATGAAGTTCTGGGGCAGTCATGTCTAAGCTGCTATTTTTGGTGGAAGGATACTAACAATAGTACATATAGTAACAGAACCAATTAGTCCCAAAGGAAAAAAAAACCAACAGCATTTATTCATAGTTTCTACCTATAACCACGATCTCCACAAAGTGTAGTTTCACTTCTCTTCAATCCAAGCCCCTTCTGAACTCTGGGCAGCATACAGCATTAAAGTAAAGCTATGTATAATTTTTGCAAAAGAAGCACCTAACTAGCACCGTTTTCATGTCATTGCAACCAGAGCCTTTTTTTGCACACTTTTTTTTTTCAAAAGCAAGGATATAAAAGAAAGTGCCAGCTCTGCCAGCATGAAAAAAGGACCCTATAAGCCTGACCCTTTGTCCACAAAAGAAGGCCCTGGTTGGTGCATTAAAGAAGGCACTTGCAGGCATACAAATGGTGGCCCTGAGTGAGGCACAAACAGAAGCTTTGGTGAGAGAAGCCCACTGGCATCAATGCAAAAAAAGTCAGTGCAAAGAAGGCCTGGATGGTACATTAGTGGTATGCAGTGTGGTGGGCATGGCAGAAAGCAGAGCTGGGCGGTAGGGGCAGTGGGTAGGCGGATGGCCAAAAGGGCAAAAATAGGTAGTTGTGGGGCAGTTCAAAGGAGATGGAGGAGTCAGTCCCTTGTTGAGTCTTAGGGTTGGGAGGGACCAAGCCAAGAATGGCTTGGTTTGGGGTGAGTCCTCAGCTACTGACCAGTAGAATTTGGTTAGTGACAGCAATGGAGATTACGGGGATTGTTATTACTAAGCAATGCAGACTTGTGATATGTTTTATGACTTCATTGCTTAGCAACAGAAATTCTGGTCCCTATTGCCATCATAACTTGAATTTTACCTATATAATTAGATCAGATATAGTTATTGTATATTATACAAGTATATTGTATATTCATAGTTACTCATCATTAATTGGTTCCTGGAGGCATGATGAGTACCAAAGACAATGAGTACCAAACTATTTCCCCCCAAAAGTAATAAAGTAATGAGTTACAAGGCAGCCGACACCAACATGTTCTAGCTTGTGCATTGAGTACCAAACAAATGATGAGTATCGGGACAAATTTTTTGTATCAAAATGTGTCGAGTACCAAATTCGATGAGTTTCAAAGCAATTGAATACCAAGGTACCACTGTATTTATATTTATAAACACATTAGTTGACAACTAGTTGACAACTAGTGTTACAATAAAACTCTTATCTCCCATTCAAAATTCCTTGTTTTGAAAAGTCCTGGTATGACAATCTTATGCCATACTACCAACAAAAACTAACAGGAGAGTTATTCTAAATAATGAAGAACTGACCTAAAATTAATGGGAGAAGCATCTTTAAAAAGAAGGCAGAAGTAGAAAAGGGGAAAAAAGTGATTCTAATTTAGGGAAAAGGCAATAATAATCAGCACAAATTAGTATCACAACCAAAGCACACATTTAAATTGTGTGCTTCAATTAGTGCTTTGGTGTTTTTACATCTTTAATAATCTTGCTGCATGTTTCAGTGCAGAATTCAGCATACCCAATCATGTTTATTGAAAATGAATATTTCTTAGAAAAATACTTGTAGTTTTAGGCTTAATTTCAGCAGATGTCAAGCACAAGAGATCAGGATCACACATGAAGTTCCAATTAAAGTGATTAAACTCATGCCTCTGCACAGGAATTTACTAAACCAATAACTTGCAATAGTGTGGCATTAGATAAGGGCTAACAGAATTCAAGAAGGGTTGGACTTAGTCCATTTGTTGCTAGCTAGAGATTGTAGACTGATTTCTCCTTTGACTCTGCCCATAGGTTCTACCATTCCTTCTCCTATAGGAGGCTGTATTTGGATTTCCTATAGGAGGCTGTATTTGGATTTCCAAATTGCCAATATGAATTTAGAGAGGGATAACTTTTTCCAATTTGATACATTTAAACAATATTTTTGTATTAAGAGATTTTTAGAAAGTACCACTAGAAATTACTTAATTTCTTCATTCACTTCAAAGAATGCCAATATCTGTACAGTATTCATGTAGATATGCTAGTAATGGAATCAAACAAATTATCTTTTTCTCTTACCATATTTTTGGAACTGGGGTACTTTTTTTCTGAATACACTGAATAATATTGAAAAATGCATTGTGTAATGTGCTGTGAGACAACAACATTTTTGTAATATTTCCCAAAGGAAGTAGGAGGAAGAGGATGCAAATCTATAATTCTAAGAAAACAGTGGCTTAACTTTTTAACTCAGACTTGTAAGATAAAGATATAGGTCAGAAGATGGAACTTTGGGCACTCATACTCCAATACTGTGTTCCGCATTTTTAGCTGATTCTTATATTGCCATTATTTTAAAATGCATGAACATATCTAAAAAGACATTTCTATTCAATTAAGAGGCACAGGACAAAGTAATCATATCCTGTGAAAGAAAGAAGTAAGATAACAATTAGCATAGATACTTGACAATATGTTTGCAAGAATGTATACACATATGTAAAAGTGTGGCCTAATAACTGATGAAAAAAGAAGTTGAAAGAGAAGAAAACTAGGTCACAAGCACAAAGCCAAATTCAAGGGGGGAAAGTCTAAAGTTTGACTGGTCTTGAAATCTTTACAGTGACGAAGCGAATGGGAAGTATCTCGTGGACTGAGATGATGTATTATACTAAATGACCACTAGATGAATTTTGGAGATCTTTTTAGAATTATATCCCATACATTTTAAAGATGACAGTTGCCTGTCAGGAAGCTAATAGATTTTCATAAATTTTATATGAAAAATTGCTATTCTTGGTCAGAACAGCAGTCTTTATATGGGATATGATTACTTTGTCCTGTGCCTCTTAATTGAATAGAAATGTCTTTTTAGATATGTTCATGCATTTTAAAATAATGGCAATATAAGAATCAGCTAAAAATGTGGAGCACAGTAGTGGAGTATGAGTGCCCAAAGTTCCATCTTCTGACCTATATATTTATCTTACAAGTCTTTGGAAGTAGTGAGAGCAGAAAAATACCATTGTGATACGATAGTAACAGCAATATGCACTGAATATGGATTATCTAGAGCAGGGCTTTTCAACCTTTTCACAGATTGTACCACTTTTAAGACATGACAGTATTCGAGTACCACCAGTGCTTAGCAAGGTGTCAAAAACCTGATGACGGACTTCCGGGTGGCAAGGTGTCGCCGAAGACAGCCATTTCCAGGCTGTCCGCTCTGCGGCTTTGTAGAATCGCCGAAAACAGCACCGATCAGCTGTTTTGGCAGTTTGGAAGCCCCCTCCTCGGGAGAAGAGGAGGGGGTGAGTACCCAGGTAGGGGTAGAGCTCTCCGGGGCCGCCAGAACTTAAAGTTTTGGCGGCTGAAGGATTGAGCCCCCCCGAAGCCTGGGTTTGCTCCGGGCTGTGTGGCGTTTCTGCTCCGTGCTTTTAGGAGCAGAACAAGGCGTTCACAACCATCCCTGCCAGCAGGAAAGGATTTCGGAGAACGAGGATGCAGGCACAGCGATACAGGAGATTAAGGTGAAAGTGGACTTTTGATCTTTAGCTCAATGGACTTTGCAGACTTTGAAAGTGAAAGTGCATAGCAAGCAATAGTGGGGGGAAATGGCGGCTAAATCTTCCAAAGTTCTTAGAAGCGCGGGGGCTTCCCCGGTGCAGCAGTCTTTGTTGCAAGCCTTATTGCCCCCTGCACCTGCACCTACGCCAGCCCTGACAGTTAAAGATTTGCAAGAAGCTTTGGAAAAGCATTCGCAGCAAATAGCTGAGATTATAGATGAAAAGCTGGATGAGAAGCTAACAGAAAAACTAGCTGAACTTATGGATGAAAAGCTGGATGAGAAGTTAACAGAAATAAGGGCGGACATTTTGCTTGCATTTCAAGGCATGGCTATATGTATCGAGCGCTTGGATGAAAGAGTGGAAGATCTCAGCCAAAATAATATCAAATTAGATGCAAAAATGTTAGAGACTGAGAATGTGGTGGATAAAATTGACAGTGACTTGACCTTGGTGTAGTACCACGAGATGGAGTTTGCTGTTAGAATCAGAGGCTTAAAAGAGAATCCTAAAGAAAATCTGAAGGAAATAGTCTCTGAGGCTCTGGAAGGGGTGCTGGGACGGCCAGCAGATGGAATTGTGGGAGACATAGATAAAATTTTTCGTGTCAATTTGTGGATTGCAAGACAAAGGAAATTACCCAGAGATGTGGTGGTTTATTTTACAAAGAGAGCAATCAGGAATGAAGTTATCCAAGCCTCTTACAACACTAAGCTTGTAATTGCTGAGCAAGAAGTCCTGGTTTTAAAAGAGATCCCTCCAAGAATTTTAAGGAGAAGAAAGGAGTTTGCTTTTTTAGCACAAGAGCTCAGGCGACGTGATATCAAGTTTAGATGGGAGATACCAGTGGGTATGGTGGTGATGCATGAAGGCACGAGACATCGTCTTATTACAGTGATGCAGGCATGTGATTTTTATAGTAATGTTTTAAAAGCAACCCCCATACCACTTTTGGAATCTACAAAGAAGAATGGCGAGGGAGAGCCTCAAGGTGCTGAAGGAACAACGCAGAGAGATGAGAAAGCTACAGGAGTGGATCAAATTTCAGTATCATCGGAAGAAGCTAGAGACCAGAGGATGACGCGTGCTGCTTTGAGACGAATGAGACGAGAGCAAGAACAAGACCAGCAGAAAGTTATGGAACCTCCAAAGCGTACCTATAGCAAAGCTGTGGGAGGGGTGCGACCTAAGAATGTTAAGGGGATTCTGGAAGACGCGCTCCAAAAGCTTCGGGTCGCTAAGGATGGCGACTAAGCTTCTAACTTGGAATGTCAATGGCTTAAATTCACCTCAGAAGAGAAAGAAAATCTTTCAATATTTAAAACAATTTAAGACTGATGTTATTTGCTTACAAGAAACACATATTAGAGTTACGGACCAAAAGTACTTATTAAATTCAAGACTGGGTACACAATTTATTGCTTCTGCAATGAATAAGAAGAATGGAGTGGTTGTTTATATCAAGAATACTATGACAGCGGAGTTAATTGAAGCAGATAAACAAGGAAGATATGTTATAATAGATTTGTTAATAGAAGGCAAAAAAACACTTTTGGTTGGATTATATGCTCCTAATCAACAACAAGCAGACTTTTATAGTTTATTACACAGCAAGATCACTCAGTTGGATTACAAATCTTTTATTTTTATGGGAGACTGGAATGGTGTCTTGGATGTACAAATGGACAAGAGTGGTTCTTTTAGAAGTACTCCAAGTCATGCTAAATTGCCTAAATCCTTTTTTGAGATGAAGGATGATTTGGAGCTGCGAGATATTTGGAGAGAAAGAAATTTACAAGAAAAGGATTATACTTTTTTTCGATAGACATCAATCTTTTTCTAGGATTGACTTTATATTAATTACTAATGATTTCTTTTCTAGGATTAAGAAGATAAAGATTTGTCCAAGAATTATGTCTGACCATAGTCCAGTCTGGCTAGAGATTGATAAGGATAACAGAGATAGGCGCTCCTGGCGTCTAAATGAGAACCTGTTTAGAAATCAGGAAAATGTGGAAGAATGTAAAAAACAGATGAAGGTTTTTTTTGAAACTAATATGAATAAGGGTACTTCTATGGAAATGGTTTGGGACGCTAGTAAGGCTTACATGAGAGGTGTGTTAATATATATGAATAATAAATACAGACGTAATTTGGAATTTAGGAGGAAAGAATTAGAGATTGAAATTAGGGAAAAAGAAAAGGCCTTAATTTTGAATCCATCGGATGTGAAGATTAAAGAGGTTATTAATTTATTAAGGGGACAGTTTGATAAGTTAATGGCTGATCAGGTGGCAACTAATCTACGGTTTGCTAGACATAATACTTTTTGTAATGCCAATAAACCAGGTAGATGGTTAGCCTATATGTTAAGGAAGAAGCAAAGGGCTTCTAATATAGATAAAATAGAACATAAGGGTAAGGTAGTGTATCAACAGAACCTTATTAAGGAAACTTTTGTTGATTTTTATTCTAAATTATATGCTAGAGATAAGATTAATGAAGCAGATATTGATGTATATTTGAGGAATGCTAGTATTCCGGTTCTTACACAAGAACAAAAGGAAGAGATGAATCAATTGATAACTGAGGAAGAAATTTTTTTAGCAATTAAACAATTGAAAGTGGGTAAAGCGCCAGGCACGGATGGATTGACTGCTGTGTATTATAAAAATTTACAGTCTGAGATGATAAAGCCATTAAGGGAATTGTTTCAGACAATTCAAATGGGAGGAGGGGTGCCTCCGTCTTGGAAAACTGCTTTCATTTCTTTGATTCCGAAGGAAGATCAGGATGTCATTCAAGCAAGAAACTATAGACCAATATCACTTTTGAATACGGACTACAAGATATTTGCTAAGGTTTTAGCTAACAGATTAATGAGGGTACTGCAACAGGTAATTCATGTTGACCAAACTGGGTTTATAAGTGGTAGACAAATGAAAAATAACGTGAGGCATATAGTTGATTTGTTGGAATTTTTGGAAAGAAACAATCAGATCCCTGCAGCGTTGATCTTCTTGCATGCTGAAAAAGCCTTTGATCAATTGGATTGGCAATTCTTGTTGAAAGTATTAGATAAAATGAATTTTGGGGATAAATTTTTACAACCAATCAGGGCATTATATCAAAAGCAAACAGCCCGTATAATAGTAAATAACAGTTTGACCGAAGCATGTAATATTAAAAAGGGCACAAGGCAGGGGTGTCCGTTATCACCTCTATTATTTGTTTTAACATTGGAGATATGATTGATTAAAATACGGGATTCAGAAAAAATTAAGGGAATTCAAATAAGAGATCAGGATTACAGATTGAGGGCGTTTGCAGATGATCTGGTTGTTACGGTGACCCAGCCAGAAAAGTCTGTTGTAGGACTGATGGAGATAATAATGCAATATGGGAAAGTTTCTGGATTCAAGGTTAATATACAAAAAACTAAAATGCTGTCTAAGAACATGACAGTATCACAAAAGGCTGTTTTAGAAGGGTTAACTGGATTTGAAATTGTCAAAAGGGTTAAATATTTGGGGGTATATTTGTCACCCTCAAATGCAAAGTTATATAAAAATAATTATGAAAAGCTATGGGGAAAAGTTCAAAAAGAATTGGATAGCTGGAAAAAATACAATTGTCCTTATTGGGAAGAATTGCAGCAGTGAAAATGAATGTCTTGCCGAAATTTCTATTTTTATTTCAAATGATACCTATTCTTAAAAAGGATTCAAACTTGGAGGAATGGCAAAAGGGTATTAATAAATTTGTTTGGGCAGGGAAAAGGCCATGAGTTAAATTTAAGATTATGCAGGACACGCGTGAAAGAGGTGGTCTCAAAATGCCCAACTTTAAATTATACTATGAAGCTGCTGCTTTGTCAGCGATAAGTGATTGGATTAATTTAACACAAGGAAGATTATTAAATCTTGAAGGTCATGATTTGTTATTTGGCTGGCATGCATATTTATTCGATGCTGAGAAGGTGGATAATGTGTTTAAGGTGCATATTTTAAGACATGCTCTGTTGCGAGTTTGGAAAAAGTATAGACACAAGTTAAGCTATAAGATACCTTTATGGGCAATACCGAAACACGCAATAGAAAACATAAATGTTGGGTTTAAACATGATGTGACTACATATAAGGAAATTTTAAGTTTGGAAAGGAATGTATGGCATTTGAAGCCATACAACTTTTTACAAGGAGAAAAGATTGTTCAAACCTGGTTTCAGTATGGGCAACTACAGGCCAGGTGGAAAGAAGATCAGAAAATTGGTTTTTCAATGACTGATGAAAATTTGGTAAAGCAAATTAGAAATCAGGGTCAAGCACATATCAAACGGATATATCTTGCATTGATAGAAATTGATTCAGAGACAGAACTTGTTAAAGATTGCATGATAAAGTGGGCTCAGAATATTCAAGAAGTTATTACAATGGATACTTGGGAAAAGATTTGGGTGAGAAATGTAAAATTTACGCAAGCCCAAAACTTAAGAGAGAATTTTTATAAAATGTTTTATAGCTGGCATTTAGATCCCAAAAAATTAGCAAGTATGTATCCGAACTACCAGCCTAAATGTTGGAGGTGTGGTGGTGAAGATGCAACGTATTTTCATATATGGTGGACCTGTAAAAAGGTTAAAGCTTTTTGGATCAAAATTTGGTGGAATATGCAGAAGATATTTAAGAGAAGGATAAAGTTTTCTACGCAATTGTTCTTACTGGGTATTATTACTGATACTACTGTTGTGGACATTAAATTGATGTTGAATTTAATTACGGCAGCAAGACTTTTAGAAGGGCAATATTGGAAGAAGGAAGAACTGCCGACTATAGAAGAATGGACCTTAAAAGTTTCCAACCTGGCGGAAATGGCAAAGATTTCGGCGTATTTGAAGGACCATTCGCAACAGAGATATATTGTGGAGTGGAAAAAATGGATTGATTATATCCAGAATAAATATGGGACTAAAAAGTTTCATTTAGCATTTGAATAAGTATTGATGTGATATTTATATTGCTTGTAGTCATTTTACAAGAGCTAAAGTGCGGTAGACTTAATAGCTTATTGTTGTTAGCAGATGGTAGTTTATGATTGTTTTTACTTTTATACCCTGTATTTAGCTCTGGGAAGTCGGGGAGGGGGGAAGGGGGGAGGGGAGGGGGGGAGGGTTGGGTTGGGTTGGGAAGGGGGTGGGTGGGTGGGGAGGGGTTGTTTTGTTAAAGATAAAATGTATTGAAAAATTTTTCAATAAAAAAAAACCTGATGACTAAAAAAAGGGGGGGGGATTTTGGGTTTTACTGATTAGATTCATTTGTTGTTATAGAAATGGCTAGTTTATAATATTATGGAAAAGTAAAAAGTTGAGGTTCAATGTTAGTGCAACAGAGGAAGTCTGTTCTTTTTCCCTTCTCCACCTTACAGATGTTTAGGGTTCTCTTAATTGTGCTCCAATTAATTAGAGGATTTGATCTTTCACAATGCCAAATTTGGAAGTAAACACACAAATTGGGCAATGATTGTAAAACAAAGAGCGTAAAGCCCTAACTTCACTAGCATATTAGGATGATTGTTCACTAGATTGGTAGAACACTTTTCTGGCACCAGTACATCACCAAAATGGGGTCCACTAGCAGGTTTTGCTATTTATTCGGGTTTTTAAAATATATTTTGTTAATCTAGTTTTTGTAGTTAAATTCTGTTCCATGTGGGTCCATATTGTTCATAGTTCAGAAGCATGTGAAAATATTTTGCAATATTTCAAGAGCACACCAAGGATGGAATTATTGATTCCACAAGTTTCTACAGTTCAGGTAATTGATGTGTCAAGCATATGCCCAATTATATTGGCTGTAGGATAACTTCTCTTTTTTATGGCGAAAGGATATGAACAAGTTATTAGATTACATAGGTCTACCACTTTTTTTCATTGACCCATGCTCTTCATGATTACTAACTGGAAATTGAAGGGAAAATATTGGCTGTCAGGAGGAGACAGATGTGAAATCTCTTAGACAGATGACATTAAAAAAACTCTCATTAGAGTCTGAGTGATGTAATAATTATCGCTCAGTTGGTAATATCCCTTTATCTCAGTCTGGTTTTGGTACCAAAATTGTTCTGTTAATGTTTTGCCTTCTGCTGTTCTAGAAGGCAGGAATAGAAAAATATCCTACGTTACCTGATTGTGTCCTTGTAGCACAGTAGAAACTACGTGCAGTAGTCAGGGTGAGTTGTAACCCTGGCACGGATACCTGCTACTAAGGCTAAGTGTACAATTGGTGCATTAGCTGTAATTGTGCAATTATACTCCCTGTTACAGTCATTTCTTGTAAATCTAGCAAGAACTGGAAAATAAGCACTCCCAAACTGTATACCTTTTTACCCAGAGCAAGTTTCACCTCAATCTCAGAGTCCAGCTTTTTCTAGCTTTCATCTTGTCTGGATTTAATATTATTTCAATTTGTTCTCTTATCCATCTGTTACTGAAGTTCAGCAACATTCAAGGGCACTAATTGCTTTTTCAGAAGTTGAAGATGAGAGTGTTAGAGTTGGTACCCAATTCCAAGATCTGGATAACCTCTCCCAGAAGTTTCATATAGGTGTTAAAAATGCTTATATGGTTGTTTTTCCAAGAATATGTTACATTTTGAATTCTGTTTTTCACACGCAAACATGTTTTTCCCCACTCATATTGCATGTATTCTATCAGTCCCGCTGTCAGCTAACCAATAAAATAAAATATTTTATATTTTACTTTTCCATAAAGAATACTACAATAAAATGAAAGGCAACGCAAAAAATAAAACCCTGGTCTGTGCTGTAATAGATGAGTAGAATTGATGTGTAGAACATTAGCTAGATAGTAGCAATAGAAGATAATATTTTTAGCTCAGGGTTGAACTGTGTGGGGTCCTTGATCAGAGAACACCAAGGATTCCCCAGACAATAACAAACACAATCTTTTAAAAAGACTAAGTACAAATAAGTTCATATTTGCATTCTATATTCCTTTTGGTTTTTGTTTTATCCAAAACTCATTTTACCTTTTGCCCAGTATTAGCACATTTACCTTAAGTGCCCACAAACTTTTAAGTTACTTAGTTTAGATCTAATATTGAAAGCTCAAATACCCCTCTCTTTTTCTAGTAATATCTGTTATCTCATATTGGGCAAACAAAATTTTTATTTTCAACTAAGTAAAAACATTCTTGTTACATTTATCAATACTTTTTAGCTATACATAAAGTTTAATTTTCTATCAATGTTCAAAGAAAAGAAAAACAAACAAAAAACATTGTTATTTATGATTTCCAAATGTTTTATATTAGGTAATCAAAATTTCCCTTATCTCAACTTCTCCCTTTTCCCCTTTTCATACCAAAGTCTAATAGTCTTGTTACACATCTTAGCTATTCAATTATAGTGTTACTTTATTTTTTAAAAGTTATCTATTTTCCACCATATTCAACCCTCTAAATAGTAATATAATATCCCCTCTAATAAATCAAAGCCATTATTTTCTTCAGCCTTACTCTGGCTTTCTTCCTTTGCCAGTTAACCTTCCATGTCAGTGCCTTTGAATTATCAAATAGTTCTTCCTCTATTATTATATATATTATTTGGAATAAGAAAGACCATTTGATTGAAGTTTTTTTGGAAGAATGAGCCTATTTGTATTCATTAGATCACCTCCCTATTACTCAAATTTTCCACAATTGTCCTGACAGGTTTATCTTCCATTCAGTCTGTTCTTCTTCCTTTTCCTCAAATTTCTTCTGATGTTGTCACTCTGTTTTCTGATTTTTCTGTTGGCTGAGTCTGTTGATCAATTGGGTCCTCTGACTTGGTGTTTAGTTGTTACAATTTTCCTGTTATTTTCTGAATTGTTAGTTCTTTAGTTGTAGTCAAGATCTGTGTTTGTATATTTAAGCTGGCATCTTGTTCCTTCATGTTGCTTCTTATTTCATCACGAGCTGAAAGGATGATTTCATGTATTGATTTCAACATGGAAGGGATTTTTTCCTGGTCTTCATACTCTTAACAGTATGTTAAGTTGCAGACTTTAGAATCAAACTTTAAAAATAGCTTTTTGTGTTTTGTAGCTGGGTATGGGACATCTATTTCACGTGTTATAGGTGGTCTTTATAGTAGAAGTTGTTTGTCAAGTAAAAGTTAATAGTCCAAGGGGTTCCATCATCTCATATAATAACATGCTTCTCATATAAAAAAATAGGAAAGCAATTCTCCAAGTATAGCTCTGAGAGTCAGTAAAAGTTTATATTCCAACAGGCTAGATATGCTGCCCAGAAGTTCCTTTTTTGCAGCTGGGTATTTCACAGATGGTAGCTGTCAAGGTCAAATAAATTTTATCTAAAGTCTGGGCTTCAAGCCAACTCTCTTTTAGGCAATAATAAATTGTAATACCATACTTTGCCACAAGATGTCACTGATGCCATTTTAAACTTTTTAAATCCAAAATTTATGTGGTGGCTTTTCAAGTCTTATTTTTTTTGAAAAATAAAAACAAACGTCTCCAATGAGAAAAGGAACAATTTTAGTCCCCAAGTTTCAAAACAATACATTAAATTAAATTAAAATTGTTCTTATAGTTGCTGTTTCCCCTGGGTAGTTAGTCGGCACTTTTCTTAGAGGGTGGGGTAAAATTACCTTCCCTCTATCCTCACAGGGGGAAAATACTTTGGGTAGCTTTCACAGGAAAAAAATACTTAAAATCTTAAAAAGAGGATCAGGTCTCACCCAGTTTCATCTTGGTATGGCTGGTCTTTCCCCTGCTGGTTTGGAGGACTTTCCCAGATCAAACGGAAGGGTTGCCACCCTCCCACAATCAAGTGGGGGTCCCCTCCTTGCTCGTCGCCCCTACAGGGCAGCTTTTGACCCTTTCCAGGGTACCCCAGCGGAATGAATTTGGACGCAGAATACGGAGCTTGTCTTCCTGCGTCTGTGCCGCTGCGATGGCAAACCAGAAGTCCCATCCTACTGATCTTTTAACCAGTATATACATGTACATGTAGATGCACACATATACATACATATAGATATACATGCACATGCTAGTCTTTAGGAGATACATACTCCTAAATATACATAGCTTAGTTACTAAGGCCACTATTCCCATGTTTGTACTATACATGTGTGTACTTTCTCAATATGCTTGCCAGCAATTCCCCTTGCATCCACTTCCAACCCACTCATGTGTCATCCAGAAGACAGACAGAAAGACAGGAGAGAGAGAGAGAGAGAGAGAGAGAGAGAGAGAGAGAGAGAGAGAGAGAGAGAGAGAGAGAGAGAGAGAGAGAGAGAGAGAGAGAGAGAGAGAGAGAGAGAGAGAGAGAGATTTGACAGTGGAATACTGCACTTCCAGAAATCTAATAGACCTCTGTTCACTCAGTCAATCTGAAAGATGGATAGGCTTTCAATGTTAGGCAGATCCCTGGAGTCCTCCGACCCTACCTGGACAAAAATGATTGATGGTTTTTTCCCCACTAGCAGGTGACAGGTGAGGTGGAAGGGAAAAGAAAAGTGGGGAACATGCCAACCACTGCCCTAAAATTCTCCTGGGTTAAGTCTTTAAGAAAATTGCTAGACATGTTGCTGAGGTATAATAAAGTTCGTTTTGGGGAGCAATGCAATTTATATCAGTATACTTTTCTGCATATTAATATGCCCGCAAGGAAATCTCATTCACATCTCTGTGTGTATACATTTGTGTATATACTGTATATGTTAGGATACTCTCTCCTTAAATGCTTATACAGCGCTTCCTTTCTTTATTCTAGGCATTAGGCCAGAAATATTTATTTGCCCAGCTTTTTAGTGTAAAAACTCCCATATTATTATTATTTTCAAAAATACTGCTTTCTTGCTTTATGGAGCTGTATTATGTTTGTTATTGTATGATGTTATTGTATAACTAAACCAAGAAATGCTTCTGTTTTTTAGTTGTAGATACTGACAACATATTATGCAAAATATAAATTCTGCTGCCTTGGTATAAGCATATTTCTCAGTACAGTAAACGCATTTAGGATCACAGACTAAATTCGCAAGTATAGAATAGGTCCCTTGGTCCCTGTTTTGTCATGGACAAAGGTACAACACTGGCAAATTCAATTTGTGCTTCAAAAGAAAGGCTTGAGGCTTGAGTTGCTTTGTTCAAAGTTCATCCACAGGTCAATTCTTATCATTTTCACAGCAGGCAGCATCAACTAGTCATTTCATTGAGGTTCATTTCCCCAGAATTATAGAATTTTTTAATAGTTAAATTGCTGATTTTTTTAAAGGAAAAGAACTATCAGGAAACCCCTGGAAGTTGAATTAAAAGTTGTATATGAATACATAAAATGAAGTATTGCCTAGACAAATTGGTTGATTTGGTGTGCCATTTGACTTATTTGGGTAGAGGGCTTTTTTGTTATAGTATGCAGCTGAAATCTATTAAGAATGCTAGTTTCTATTCAAAAGATTTCAATGTGCGCTCATCAGAAGAGTCATGTTTCAATATATAGGTAACTAGAATATTAAATCAACAACTCCTCTTTCTCATCTTCTCATTTCTCATTTTTTCTCATCTTCTTATCTTTCCTATTATCTTCTCCTCCTGGAATCTTATGACATTACTTGTTTGTATCTTATGATTAATGATTGTCAGGGCTTTTTTTCTCATAGAACGCTCAGAACGGTGTTCCGGCACCTTTTTTTTTGCAAAAAAAAAGTTCCCTCTATTGGCTTTCCTAAGCCTATTGCAGGGCTAGGCAATCTTGGCTCTTTTTTTATGACTCGTGGACTTCAACTCCCAGAAATCCTGAGCCAGCCATGCTGAGGGGAAAGGGAGAAGTTTCCAAGCTGAGCCATGCTGGCTCAGGAATTCTGGGAGTTGAAGTCCATGAGTCATAAAAGAGCCAAGGTTGCCTACTCCTGCACTAGAGAAGGACATTAAAATTATTTACAGGGTTACTTCTTTAGGAACTAAACTTTTAGAATCTAAAGCAGCTAATTCAAAAAAGCCAACAGGAAAGAACCTCACATTTTTCATCTGCTTCTGTCTTTTGGAAGGTAAATAGATAACAAAATAATCTATTACCTATGTTAACATCTCTGCAATGATGATTTCATAAAGGTAACAGGAAAGAAATGAGAAACATTTTTCTCAATGTAATATGTCTAATTTAGCTGATGCTAGAAAAAAATGGTATCTTTTGTACTATTTTGTACTATTGAAAATTATTTTGAATCTAACCATCTATTACAACTACACCACTTTAAATTAAACAATTCTTAAGAATGAAACATTCTTAATTTGGACTTTACTTTTACTGTTTGGACTATTGTGTGTTTTGAAAAATAGATTATTTAGAATCTAGTTATGTTGCACTTAGCACATAAAAATGCAAGTAGAAAAATAGGGACCACTATTTTGAGAAGGTAACAGCGTTCCGTGCGCCTTTGGCGTCTAGTCATGCCGGCCACATGACCACGGAGACGTCCTCGGACAAGCGCTGGCTCTTTGGCTTTGAAACGGAGATGAGCACCGGCCCCTAGAGTCGGAAACGACTAGCACGCATGTGCGGGGGAACCTTTACCTTTATACATAACAATATATGATGTTTTCCATGGTGAGCTTAACATCAATAATAACATTTATTAAAAAGGCTAAAATAATTTCTGGTGGTATTATCTGTACATTAAAATTTTGTTTAGTCACAATCTTTCACTTTTTAAAATTTGTATTCTAGCAAAAGATGTTACATATGTGCATAAGCGAAGTCAGTAGCATATGCCTTTTTAAAAATATCAAACATGCAAAGAAACAAAAATAAGTCCAAAATATCTGTATTACATCCAGAAATACCCACTTTGCAACCAATATTTCTCATCCATAACTATGGCACCCTAAGGATACCTGCATACATGCAAATGCTTCTCTGGGATCAGTAACGTAGCAGGGATTGCTTTTTCCTTCCAGTAACATATACCTAAAACCAGTTTATTGCATTTGGCAATTGTACTAAAAAAATATCTCATTGTCAGCCAATATAATTCATTTAATTTGAAATCAAGTGAAAAATTGATTTAAATTATTTTATTAAAACAAATTAATGGTAATTCTTTTATAAGAAGTTGCCTCAAACAAAATGAGTTTGACATGCCTGCTCTACATGGTTGAATGCTCCAAAATAAATTCTAGACCAGGCCTGTACATGCAGCCTGCCAAGCACTCTTGGACAGAGCACAGACTTTTTTTTTAAAGTAATAAAATCACCACCACTGCCCTAAAAGTCATGTTGCCTAGTGTCTCCATGGCTTACCATGACCACGAGCTCCAACACTGCAGATGCTCCTTTAGTCACCAAATCATTGATTAGCCCACCAGCATTCCTTTGCAGACCATAAAGATTTTTAATTTATTAGTGTGGGCCTTTCCCTTCTACAAGTTGCATAGACCTCTTCTAGATTTTCCTCTTGCCTTTCCGAGTTAACTCCTTGGTTTGTCACTGAGTAAGAATTGACTTTGTAGGGAAGCATATTATCATTTGATGTATATTTAACATATGTTCTACCTTTATTTACCAATTATATAATATTTGTATGCAATCCACATGGCGAGGTTTGGGGCAACTTACAATAGAAATTTTTTTTAAAAATCATAAGATTAAAACATAAAAGCAGGGCTTTTTTTCTCATTGAACGCTCTGAATGGTGTTCCGGCACCTTTTTTTTGCACACACACACACACACACACACACAAAAAGCTTTTGCACAAGCTATGCTACTCCCTCCCTCCCACTAGCTATGCTACTCAAAAGCCAGTAGGAATTGCTGCTGAGAGCGCCGCCAAAAGACCCGGCCAGCAAACGTTGCACCGGCAAGTTGTCTGCAGAGAAGGTGAGTTGGCAGGAAGTTTGCATCCCTCCCTGCTGCCCAACTATACCATCTCAACTAGGTAAGTAAGAGAGGACAAGGAGTGGGAGGTGGGTTCTGCGGAGTCCATGTGCACTCCTTCCTTGTGCTCACCCATATCAGCCAGGCTGGTGGCCTACCCAGTGCTGGACCTGCGCCACCGTCGCCTCGCCCTGCACGCCTAAGTGGCCGCCCTGCATCACCTGGCCTCCGCTGCCCGCCCCGCGCAGCCCTGCCATATAGAGTGGGCCCCGCTGCTCCCACTGCACCAGCCGCGCTGGCTCCAGCCCCAGGGGACAGCCCGCCACCAACACCCCTCATGCCCGTGACTGCAGCAGCGCCGCCCCCCCGCCAAGATGAGAGTTCCAGCACCTTTTTTTTAGAAAAAATGCCCTGATAATTGTAACTGTGATTTATGATCTATGACTTTGCTGTTTGTATGTACACTGAGAGCTTATGCACCAGAAACAAATTCCTTGTGTGTCCAATCACACTTGGCCAATAAAGAATTCTATCCTATTTTATTCAAAGCAGCCATTTTCAGGATGAGTAGATATCTATGTGAAAAAGTGAGGACATATTATAAGGAAATTCTGGAAAAAAATATTTCATGGTTAAATTCTGGATTTTTAAAATTTCATGTTGAATACCCAAATCGGGAATTTCTCAATTTGCATTGTCTGCAAAATACATGGTTACTCCTCTGTCCAGGATTTTGCTTTGATTTTATGGAACTTGTTATAACATTATGAGATAAATGTTTTATGACAATGAAATGTTGAAGATACAGATTAATAGAAAAAACAAGAAGTGAAAAGGAACTGACTGACTTAAACAGCCTTAACAGTTTAAGCCTTAAAGTTAGTGGAAAACCA
The DNA here is from genome assembly GCF_964194415.1 of Vipera berus. Classification (NCBI taxonomy): domain Eukaryota; kingdom Metazoa; phylum Chordata; class Lepidosauria; order Squamata; family Viperidae; genus Vipera; species Vipera berus. The sequence goes on from NC_138206.1 coordinate 94,358,126, forward strand.
AAAGTGAATGTTATTTGGAAAGGGGTGGAGAAAGGGAACGCTCTGGGGTTGGTGGCGAGGACAACAATAATTCTTTGAGATTGATTAGTAGGTGTTTTAGATAGAACAGATGTTAAAATAATAACAATAGCAATTTATTAAATTTATATACTATCTGACAACCAGTAACGTTTAGGTGCTTTACAATTGTTATAAACATTTTAAATGAGAAACAATTCAAAACACAAAAGCAACACAAAAGGGCAAAAAGGTCAGATGGGAACAAGAAAAAAATAAAGGGTCATCAAAGTTCCTTGGCCAGAAGAAGAGAGAAATACCAATACGGTGATGATATAAAGTGGTCAAGAAAATCTACTCTTTTTTAAACCAAAAATGTCATACATATTTATCACATAATATATGAACATTTTTAATGATTTATAATTGTATTGGTTATAACTGAGAATTCTGGGGACTTATGTACGCAAAACATTTTTGATTTTATGACTAATAAACTGTAGTTATTATACTGATGATAATTATAATCTTTTGGCTGGGAGAAGAATCATTGTCAATAACTGATGATTTTAATTTGCTTCTTCAACATCCAACATTTTAATGTGCAAAAAATCTCCAGGTTATCATTTAACAATTAATCTGGAATGACAGCTAGAGGTAAAATATTTTGATGCTCAAAATTTTCTGTCTAATTGGATGGGAATGGTAGCATATATTACAGTGTTTATTTATATATTAGAATTCTGTGTATATATTTTCCATAACATGCAGTGTTTGCCTACTTAAGTCACTTTACACAGATCACTGTTTTCTAAATAACTATATTACATACAGTCTTTGCCTGGCCGAGAAAGTTTTTTAATAAAGTTTTCTTATTTCCTCTTTTTATCTACTTTCCCTAAAGTATTTTTCCAAAATATTTCTGCATTACATTAATAAAATATTGTGTGTGTTGTGTAGTGAGTTCTTCGCGCAGGAAAGAAGACGAGGCGAGTGAGTTTAACAAAGCTCATGGTTTATTGCTTGCAGGATCTGAACTGAGAATTGGGCTGCAGCTTGCAGCAATTTATAGCCTGGCCCCTAGGTGGCAGCCAATAGGTTTAAAGCAACCATTTGCCGCCTAGGGGCAGCCAATAGCAGCAATGGAGACCTGAAGTCTGGGTTGCTTGAGAGCCGTTAGCTGCTCCAGCTTACCACGTGGTGTTACCATTGAGCCCAACACATAACAGTGTGCATAACTTTGTTTTTGGACAGTGGGCAAAGAATATTGGGAGACAAGCAAGTTTGGTGAGCAGGGGGAAGAATCTACTGCTATTCTTGTTGTAATGAAGTTACAAATATCCCATAGAATCGTGACAATTATTTTAACAGTTTTCTCTGGAGACTTCTAACCCAATTTTGTTTCCACTTTCCAATCACTCCAAAGCTATTTGAAACCAAATATACAGATATGCAAAAAATATAGAGTAGTCTTCAACTTGATATCATTTGTTTATTGGTCATTTGAACTTACAATGGCACTGAAAAAGTTAACATATGACTGCTGTTCTCACTTTGATCAGTCCTTGCATTGCAGCATCTCCACAGTGACATGATCAAAATTCAGTCGCTTGGCAACCAGCATGTATTTATGATGATTGCACATCCTGGGATCATATGATCAACGTTTGTGACCTTCCCAGCTGGCTTCTGACAAGTAAAGTCAATGGGAGAACCCAGATTTGCTTTATGACCATGTGATTCACTTAACAGTTGCAGTGATTCACTTAAGAACAATGGCAAAAGTAATAAAATTGGGTATAACTCATTTTAATTACTACCTTGTTTAGCAATGGAAATTCTGGTCCCAGTTGTGGTTGTAAGTCAAGGACTATCTGTAATAAACAATCAAATCAGTGTCCTGCCCTCTGAGCTACTGCAGATCCTAGATCAACAAAGCTGCCTCACCCACACAAAAGGGCATCTTGCAGAGATGTCCTCACCTTTTAGCATGTAACTTTTAAATCATAAAGGTGTAGTGTTAAAACAGCAGTCATAATATTACATTGAGGGTTTGTCTTTGTCACACTGGGGTGTTTTGCTGTACAGAATCAATATACGGTAAATTATTAAGGACCTTGGAATTGTTTTGTAATCATCTTTGACAGATTCAGTAGCTGGAAAGGACCATATGACAGTGTCCATTACATGCCTTTTCCATCGTCTTGAAGCTGTTGGATGCAGACTTAAAACAATACAAACAAGCTCTTTGCTTTTAAAGCAAAGGAGCTGTGCTATTTCCCCCAAAAAAACTTTGATAGAGTGCTTCATATAAAATCTTCATCAAAATAAAGCCCCCCTTTAAAAATTTGCCTACTTTACTATTAATACAAATAATTAAAACATGCTCCATTTTTGAGAAAAACATAAGAATTTTACCCTAAATAAAAGCCATGTTCTTTTCTATAAATTGTACATTAATACGATTAAAGGTGAAAACAATTTAACTAGATATACTTGTTCAATCAGAGTTAGTTATTAATTCCTTAAAATTGTCTAATTGCTTATGCAAATTGATGTACCAGTTTCTCACTATTTAAGCCTTAAGCCAAATATTAAAGTTTTTACCTAACACTCCAAGGAAGAACAGCTGATTATAAATCACCAAAGGCTAAAAGTGTTGGTCTTTCTTAACAGCACCAAACTTCACAGATATAACATACAACAAGATACAGATAAATGTTTCAAATACTGTACCTAGAAATCATTTCGAAACCTCTAAGAAAGAAATAGTCCAAGATTCTTATGCCTTGTTTTTTGTCCAAAAGAATGCAACAGTATTTTAAGGTTTCACTGTATGCAGGGAAGTTATCTTAGCTCTGCTGCTACTATTTGCTCAAAATCAGTTATACATCTTATCTACAGAGCACAATAAGACAGTTTTTTCAACTTTGCTCCTTACAAAAAAGTGCAGTTAAGATTTTATTATTATTTTTATAAATATTTTATTAATTTTCTAGTTTTACAATCATAAGTACTTAATAAACAACGTGTTGTCTGCGTCCATTAGTAATTCAGTGGTACATATTAACTTCTTCTATCTAGGCCCAATCCATCCAATGCTTCCTCTCTTCTTCCAGTAGTACACACATTTTCCCACACTAGGCAAATACAATTATTATTGGTGTGTTTGTGTGTGTGTGTATACATATACACACACACACACACAATTGACTGTCAACATGTTTGTTACATTTTCGTAATAATATCAATTATGTTAGTTTAAAATATCTTTTCTAACCAAAATATATCTTAATTGCATTTGCAGTTAATATCCATTTGTTCAATTAATATCCTGTTTTTCCTGCTTTTTTAATTTTAATTTCCCATCAGTGTTCAAAATGTCTCTATCGCTTAATAATTTCTCATAATAAGTTATATTTGGGTAACCAAAAGCTTCCCTTATTCAAACCCTCTTAGCATTTTCATATTTCCCTTCTCATACCAAAATCTAATATTCTAGTTACAAATCCTACCTTTCTAGTTATAACAATACTTCTATTTATAACTATTATCTATTCTCAGCCATGTTTAAACATCTGATTAATAGTATAATATCCCGTCTAATGGGTCAAAAACTATTTTCTTCAGTCTTACTCTTGCTTTTTCTTCCTCTGTCAACTAACTTTCCAAGTCAATGCATTTGAATCATTAAGTAATTCTTCCTCTATTTTTGTGTATATTGTTTCGAATAAGAAAGACAATTTGATTAAAGTATTTTTGGAAGGACGCTCAGCCCATTGATATAAACAGCCTCTCTCCTTCTCCAATTTCCCCCAATTCTCCTAACAGCTCTATCTTCCATTCAGTCAGCTCTTCTTTCTTATCCTCAAGTATATTCTGAGATCTTGACAGGTAAGATATTTTTTCCATTTCTGATATTATCGCTACGTTTTCTAATTCTTCGTTTGTCTGAGTCTGTCTGTTAGTTCCTTTCTTTAGGTACTCCTTCTTTGGATCTGCTTCCTCTGATTTTCCTTCTATTTTCTGGGTTGCTAGTTCCTTCTTTGTAGTCATTTTCTGAGTTTGTAGATTTAGATTAAAAATGTTCATCTCCTTTGTGTTATTTTTAGTCTCATCATGAGCTAAGGCAATTGTCTCTTGTATTGATTTTAACATAGAAAGAATTGACTCCCTCTTCTTTGTGGCAGCCCCTGAGATATTGGAACACTGCTATCATGTCACCCCTCACCCTTCTCTTCGTTAAACTACACATACCCAATTCCAGCAACCGTTCCCTATATGTTTTAGCCTCCAGTCCCCCAATCAACTTTGTTGCTCTTCTCTGTACTCTTTCTAGAGTCTCGACATCTTTTTTACATCGTGGTGACCAAAACTGGATGCAGTATTCTAGGTGTGGCCTTACCAAGGCATTGTAAAGTGGTATTAGTACTTCACGTGATCTTGATTCTATCCCTCTGTTAATGCAGCCTAGCACTGTGTTGGCTGTTTTGGCAGCTGCAGCACACTGCTGGCTCATATTGAAGTGATTGTCCACTAGGACTCCGAGATCCCTCTCACAGTTACTACTATTGAGCAAGGTACCACCTATACTATACCTGTGCATATGATTCTCTGTATATAATGCTGGAGTTACATAAATCCAAAGTTAATTTACAGATACCTTTCTTGAATATAGTTGAATATATTTCCTATGAAACAATTTTGCACCCTTTTCTTTATGATATTAGTCAAGAAAATGGAAGAAATTACGTGGAACAAACAGGAGTAGTTGCAACTTGAATTCTCAGTTATTATTATCAGCTAAATTAGAAAATGAGAGTGCCTGGAGAACAAATAGTGTTAAAAGTAGGGGAATACTGTTTACAGTATTTGGACCAAATCCCTGCAATCTAAGCTAATTATTACTCCACTGTTCTTTTTGTTTAATGGCAGAATGCAGCATATGAATTTAGTGTTGGAAATGGACTTTACACATACCATTTTCATAAACAAGTATGACAATACTATTTATGAAAAATGCTGTTTCTATAAACAACAGCAACAAAAAAGATTGTGTAGTTATGTAGTTATTATATAGATAACCAGTTGTGCTTGTGGTTTAATGCCTCAGACTAGAAACCAGGAGACCATAAATTCTAATCCCACTTTAGGTAAGGTTTGGTGACTGGGCCAGTCACTCTTTCTTAGCCCAACTCAGCTCACAGGATTGGAGGTGAAGAGGAAAAATAAAAAAGAGGGAGCATAAATTATTTTAATCACATTGAGTTATTTATAAAAATAATAAAGACCAGATAAAACATAAAATAAAATTTAAAAAGTAGTTTATAAATACATAGAGATTTCTGAAGAAAATTCATACCGACCATTGTGTGTTATTAAGCTAACACATTGTAGTGGTTTTCCTTCACTGTGTTAGCTTATAACACTTATTACAGATAAAAATAAGGCATACTAGTTGTACTAAAAGTGTATTATTCCTGTCAGTTTATCATTCTCTTTGAAATAATTTTTTATTAAAAAAATTATAATGTTTCCTTCCATTTAATTTTCTCCTGTATTCAGTTTACAAGGATGAATTATTCAATGTTTCTTCCAGAGTTCTAAGGTTGTGAAAACCACCCAAGTGTTAATTAATGATTATTATTAGCTGTATGTCATTTGCACTGTCTGGAAATTTCAGCCTTAGCAAGCAATGCTTAATGCATTGCAATCATGTATGCTACTGTGCCCACAAGAAAGGAATACTTTTAAAATCAGGAAAGTGCATTAAGATAGAACAGATTTTTTCGTCCATGAGTAGCATTTATACCTTTTAAATAACAATAAAATAACACTTCAGAAAATGTTTAAATCATGAAGACTGCTAAACTGAATTATCAATCTCCAGTAAAGAAAAATATGGAAATACAAAGTCCTTGGATGCAAAGTCCTTGGATTGCTAGAAAGAGATATAATGGAATAATTTCACATTATTGATCATAAAGCAGTTGTTCTAAACTTTTTATTAATATGAAAAGTTATGTGAAATAAACTCTGAATTTCATTTAATCTCTACCATTATATTCAAAGCAGAGATATTTTTAATTATCTAGAAAATAATATATTTCTTTTGGAATACCTTTGTAATAGTCAACAGATAAATAACTATTACTTTTTTGTAAAATTTTCACCCACATATATTAATATTTTGACATTCAGTTCATGATATATTTTATGTATTTATTTTAGTTAATTTATTTCTTGCTAGTCCTCCAGGACCAGTACATATAGTGCTCCATTTCCAGTTTTTGCATAGCACAATCCTTCAAGTTTAATTGAAAGATTATAGGTGTGCTTTCACAACTACTTTGTATCTGAAGAAGCCTTAATTGCCCTATTTAATTTGGGTGAAAATACTAGTAAATAAGATACAGATGATCTCCAAAATAAACAAACAAACAAAACACCCTGTTTTTGATCATAAGCCAATAAATAGAACTGTGAGAAGAAAAGCTGATTGCTAATTGTATTTTATACATATATATATATATATATATATATATATATATATATATATATATATATATATATATATATATATATATATATATATATATATATATATATATATAGTTGTTAGTTGCGAAGTCGTGTCCGACCCATCACGATCCTATGGACAACGTTCCTCCAGGCTTTCCTGTCCTCTACCATCTTCTGGAGTCCATTTAGGCTCACGCCTACTGCTTCAGTAACTCCATCCAGCCACCTCATTCTCTGTCGTCCCCTTCTTCTATTGCCCTCAATCTTTCCCAGCATTAGGCTCTGAAATTATCATTTCAGCCTCCCTAAAATTCTTTATTAGCAATTTGAATAATTCACACAAATAATGAGCTGTCATAAGTTGTGACTATATCCTGTGGATAGCCTTGAGTTAGGCCAAACAGGAAAGAAAAATTAGCAAGGCATAATTTTTGTCAACCCCTTCATGGATTACTGCCTTGTCGTGGCGAAGGGGCTTGCATAATTCAATGAAGCTATGAGCTATGCCGTGCAGGGCCACCCAAGACGGAAAGGTCATAGCAGAGAGTTCTGACAAAATGTGATCCACTGGAGAAGGAAATGGCAACCCACTCCAGTATCTTTACCATGAAAACCCTATGGACAGTACCAAAAGGCAAAACGATATGACGCTGGAAGATGAGCCCCTCAGGTCGGAAGGTGTCCAGTATGCTACTGGGGAAGAGCAGAGGGCTAGTACTAGTAGCGCCAGAAAGAATGAAGCGACTGGGCCAAAGCCGAAAGGACGCTCAGCTGCGGATATGTCTGGTGGTGAAAGGAAAGTCCGATGCTGTAAAGATTCTTTCTCCATAGGAACTTGGAATGTAAGATCCATGAATCAAGGAAAGCTGGACGTGGTCAAACAAGAGATGACAAGACTAAACATCGACATCTTAGGTATCAGCGAACTAAAATGGACAGGAATGGGTGAATTTAATTCAGATGACCATCAGGTATTCTACTGCGGGCAAGAATCCCTCAGAAGAAATGGAATAGCCTTCATAGTCAATAAAAAAGTAGGAAAAGCAATACTGGGATACAACCCTCAAAATGACAGAATGATCTCAGTTCGAATCCAAGGCAAACCATTCAATATCACAGTAGTCCAAGTCTATGCCCCAACCACCAGTGCTGAAGAGGATGAAATTGACCGGTTCTATGAAGCCCTACAGCACCTTATAGAACTAACACCCAAAAATGATGTCCTTATCATCATGGGAGATTGGAATGCTAAAGTAGGAAGCCAAAAGATAACTGGAATAACAGGCAAGTTTGGCCTTGGAGTACAAAATGAAGCAGGGCACAGGCTGATAGAATTTTGTCAAGAGAATGCGATGGTCATAGCAAACACTCTTTTCCAACAACCCAAGAGACGGCTCTACACATGGACATCACCAGACGGTCAACACAGAAATCAGATTGACTATATGCTCTGCAGCCAAAGATGGAGAAGCTCTATACAGTCAGTAAAAACAAGACCAGGAGCTGACTGTGGCTCAGACCATGAGCTTCTTGTTGAAAAGTTTAGGCTTAAATTAAAGAAAGTAGGGAAAAGCGCTAGGCCAGTCAGGTATGAATTAAATCATATCCCTGTTCAATATACAGTAGAGGTGACAAATAGATTTAAGGAATTAGATCTGATAGACAGAGTGCCTGAAGAACTATGGACAGAGGTTCGCGACATTGTACAACAGGTAGCAACCAAAACCATCCCAAAGAAAAAGAAATGCAAGAAAGCAAAATGGCTGTCTGAGGAAGCTTTGCAAATAGCTGAGGAAAGGAGGGAAGCGAAAGGCAAGGGAAAAAAAGAAAGATATGCCCAATTAAATGCAGAATTCCAAAGAATAGCTAGAAGAGATAAGAATGCCTTCTTAAATGAACAATGCAAAGAAATAGAAGAAAATAATAGAATAGGGAGGACCAGAGATCTTTTCAAGAAAATTGGAGAGATGAAGGGAACATTTCATGCAAAAATGGGCATGATAAAGGACCAAAATGGCAGGGACCTAACAGAGGCAGAAGAGATTAAGAAGAAGTGGCAAAATTACACAGAAGAACTATACAAGAATGAGCTTAATGTCCCTGATAATCACAATGAGTTGGTCACTGACCTTGAGCCAGACATCCTAGAATGTGAAGTGAAGTGGGCCTTAGAAAAGCTGAGCAACAACAAAGCTAGTGGAGGTGACAGTATTCCAGCTGAGCTATTCAAAATCTTAAAAGACGATGCAGTAAAAGTGCTACACTCAATTTGCCAGCAAATTTGGAAAACTCAACAGTGGCCACAGGATTGGAAAAGATCAGTTTACATTCCAATTCCAAAGAAAGGCAGTGCCAAAGAATGTTCAAACTATCGCACCATTGCACTCAGTTCTCATGCTAGTAAAGTTATGCTTAAAATCCTACAAGCTAGACTCCAGCAGTATGTGGATCGAGAACTACCAGAAGTACAGGCAGGATTTCGAAGAGGCAGAGGAACTAGAGATCAAATTGCTAACATACGCTGGATCATGGAGAAAGCTAGAGAGTTCCAGAAAAACATCTACTTCTGCTTCATTGACTATGCTAAAGCCTTTGATTGTGTGGATCATAACAAACTGTGGCAAGTCCTTAAAGAGATGGGCATACCAGACCATCTTATTTGTCTCTTGAGAAACCTATATGCAGGCCAAGAAGCAACAGTGAGAACTGGACACGGAACCACTGATTGGTTCCAAATTGGGAAAGGAGTCCGGCAAGGCTGTATACTGTCGCCTTGCCTATTTAACTTATATGCAGAGCACATCATGAGAAAGGCAGGGCTAGATGAATCAAAAGTTGGAATTAAGATTGCCGGAAGAAACATCAACAACCTAAGATATGCAGATGATACCACTCTAATGGCAGAAAGTGAAGAGGAACTAAAGAGCCTCTTGTTGCGAGTGAAGAAGGAGAGTGCAAAACTTGGGTTGAAACTAAACATTAAGAAAACCAAGATCATGGCATCTGGCCCTCTCAATTCCTGGCAAATAGATGGGGAAGAAATGGAGGTAGTGACAGATTTTATTTTCCTGGGCTCCAAGATCACTGCAGATGGGGACTGTAGCCAAGAAATTAAAAGACGCTTGCTCCTGGGGAGGAAAGCCATGGCAAATCTAGACAGCACACTAAAAAGCAGAGACATCACCCTGTCAACAAAAGTGCGTATAGTCAAGGCTATGGTCTTCCCAGTTGCAATGTATGGCAGTGAAAGGTGGACCATAAGAAAGGCTGAGCGCCAAAGAATTGAAGCCTTTGAACTATGGTGCTGGAGAAGACTCCTACGAGTACCTTGGACTGCAAGGCGATCAAACCGGTCAGTCCTAGAGGAGATCAACCCTGACTGCTCTTTAGAAGGCCAGATCCTGAAGCTAAAACTCAAATACTTTGGCCACCTAATGAGAAGGAAGGACTCACTGGAGAAGAGCCTAATGCTGGGAAAGATTGAGGGCAATAGAAGAAAGGGACGACAGAGAATGAGGTGGCTGGATGGAGTCACTGAAGCAGTAGGCATGAGCTTAAATGGACTCCAGAAGATGGTAGAGGACAGGAAGGCCTGGAGGAACATTGTCCATAGGGTCGCGATGGGTCGGACACGACTTCGCAACTAACAACAACAACAATTTTTGTCAAATGACTTGACAAATATTTCACACACACACACACACACACACACACACACACACACACACACACACGTGTGTGTGTGTGTGTGTGTGTGTGTGTAGATCTTTGGTCATTCGGGTTTTTTCCCACGTAGAATTGGAGGTATCAGGGCGACGTTTCAACGAAATCTCATCCGTCATCCTCAGGCTGGTGGCTTCAGCTTTGTTCTTCTGGGAGAAGTGTGTGGTAGTGGCTGTTTTGTCTTCTTTTTTAAACTGCCAGAGGGGCGTGGTCTGTGGGTGGAGGTGTGCTCTGATTGGGTGGGGGGTTAGCTGTGTTCTGATTGGGTGGGAGTGTGTTTTGAATGGGGACTGTGTTCTGATTGGGTGGGGATGTGTTTTGAGTGGAAGGGCTGGTCTCAGCTGCCAGCCTTAGACCTGAACTGGTGAGTTGTGCTGCTTTTGTTCTGCTCTGTGTTTGTGATGGTGCCATGTTTTTATAGTGGGTGTCAGTTTGCTTATTGTGTGGTTTGGAGGGGTTTAAAGTGGCTGATGTTGCAGCTGTAGTTAGGTTTCTGTTTTGTGGTTGTGTGTCGTTATTGTTGTGGGTTCGGATTTGCTTTTTGAATGGTTGTGTGGTGGTGATGTCATGTGATGTTATCATGAGTTTGGGTCTGGTATCGTTCTTGGTGGTTGGGACTCGTCTGTCAATCAAGGCGGGTTTCCAAATGGCTGGTAGGCGAGAGGTATCATCTCGTTTGTTCATGCTGTGGGGGTGTTTTTCTATCTCGATGGCTTCTCTGATTATTATGTTGTTTAAAATGTTCAATTTTGGTGATAGTTCTGGTTTTTTTAAAATCAATTTCATGACCCGTGGCTTTGAAGTGTTGGAACAAGGATGAAGTTTGTTCTCCCTTTCTGAGTGAGTTCCTTTGATCTTCAATGCGTGCACTTATTCTTCTGTTGGTCTGTCCGATGTATGTGGTGGGGCAGGTGGTGTATGAGATTTCGTATACTCCTTGGTTTTCTAACCCAATTATGTCTTTGGGGTTTCTTAGGATGGTGGATATTTTTCTGTCTGTCTAGAATGCTGTTTTGATGTTGTGTTTTTGGAGGATCTTGCTGATTCTGTCTGTGGTCCCTTTTAAGTATGGGAGGAGGGCTTTGCCATTTTCTTGTTCTCTGTCTTGGGTTTTTGTGGGTGTCTCTCTTCGGATTAAGTTGGTAATCATGTTTCTTTGGAATCCGTTGGTTGTTAGTACATTAGTGAGAGTGTGTAGTTCGGTTTTTAGGTGTTGTTCGTCAGCTAGGTGTTTTGTTCTGGAGATGAGTGTCTTGGCTACGGAGTTGATCTGTGCTGGGTGGTGGTGTGAGAGTGCGTTCAGATAGCGGTTTGTGTGTGTGTTTTTTATGGTAGATAGTGTGTCCTAGGGAGCCGTTGGATTTCTTGTAGACTAAGACATCAAGGAAGGGAAGTTGATTGTTAGCTTCTGTTTCCATGGTGAATTGTATTTTGGGGTGTAGGCTATTGAGGTGTGTGAGGAAGTCATCCAGTTTTTCTTTGCCGTGTGGTCAGATTACAAAGGTGTCATCTACGTATCTGAGCCAGAGTTTGGGTTTGTGGTTGGATTTTTCTAGAGCGAGGGTTTCAAAGTGTTCCATGTAGAGGTTTGCGATGACAGGTGAAAGGGGTGATCCCATGGGTGCTCCTTCCATTTGTTTGTATCTTTGTCCATTGTAGATGAAGTATGTGTTTGATAGGCAGTGGTTGGTCAGATATAGGATGTGTTTTGGGGGGTTGTATTTATTTTGGATAGCTGTCAAGGCTTCTTTGATTGGCACTTGGGTGAAGAGGGATATGACATCGAAGCTCACAGTAGGTCACAGGGCTGTAAGTTTAGTTTACTTATGATCTCTATGAATTGGAATGAGTTTTGTACGTGTGAGATGATGGAATTTGCGTAAGGCTGTAGTTGTTTGGCAAGAAATTTGGCTAGATTTTGTAGAGTTGAGCCTATGGAGCTGACTATGGGTCTGAGTGAGGTTCCTTCTTTGTGTATCTTGGGCAGACCATAGAGCTTAGGACATCTGGATGATTTTTCTCTGGGAATGATTGTTTGCTGGATCTCTTCACTGATGGGGGTGGCTTTTATTTTGGATTTTGTGGTTTTTTTCCAGGTAGGTGGTGGGATCTGTCTTGAGGAGTTTGTATGTGGAGTCTCGGAGTAGGTTGGATAATTTGGTATGGTAGTCAGATGAGTTCATTACCACTGTGGCGTTGCCTTTGTCTGCTGGAAGAATGATTATGCTGTTGTCTTTTTTTAGGTTAAGTAGTGCTGTCTGTTCCTCTTTGGGTAAGTTGTTTTTGGGTGGTTTGCTGGTGCAGAGGATGTTGGTAACTTCAAGTCTGATTTTGTTGGCGTCGTCAGGGTTAATTTTGGTAATGGGTCTCATTCAGCATTGCTCTGCAGTCTGCTCCATTCACCAAGTCCGGAGTTTGAAGATGGCACATCATCACCTGGTTCCTTCAGCTGTTCTGAAGCTGTGTTTGATCAGCCTCAGGTATTCATGGCTTGGTGTCCTTTGAAGCTGGCATTTCACTGGTTCAGCCCAAGCAGCTTCTTCAGATTCAGAGTTGTCTGAATCCTCAGCCCAGACAGAAAAAGCAACCTCTGAGTGGAAGCATGAACATAAATGGGTTCAGTCATATGTAAAATATCAAACCAATGGTCTTTCTCATAGTTTAATACAGCTATGAAGGCATTGTTCTAGACTGGCATTTGTTACCTCTGTTTCTCCATTATACTGTGGATGATAGGCAGGTGAACATTCACATCCAATTGTTGCAATGAATGTTTTCAAAACCAGGCTATGATCTATAAACCCCTTCATAAATTAGATGATTGTGCAAAGTATGGTTTGGGACGATTGATTGTCTGAACAAGAAATTGTTTTAGGGCAGGAGTGTCAAACTCAATTTCATTGAGGGCCACATCAGCATTGCAGTTGCCCTTGGGAGGCCAGGTGGGTGTGGCCAGGGTGGGCATGGCCTAGTGGGTGGGCGTGGCTGGAGTGGGTGTGGCCTACTGGGTGGGCATGGCCAGCTCTACATCACTCGTGTCAAGGGTGCCTATGGGGGCCTGGGCAGGAGTGGGACAGATCTGAGGGTCTAGCAGAAGGAGATGGGACCGGGGCATGTGCCAAGGCACGGTCCACTGGAGGAGCCTCACTGTTCCTCTCAGGCCATGGTGGTGGTGGTGGGGGCTGGATGGTGGCACGGAGGTCAAATGCTCAGCCCAGCCCTCAAGCACCCGCGGCACTAAGCCCCGCCCCACTTTCCCAAGGGGGGTGCCCAGCTGCACTTACCTCCTCCTCAAGGCTGCTGCTGCTGTGCTTGCTCTCCTTAGCCAGGTTGCTCATGATGGGTACGATGGCAAAGTCGAGAGCGAAGCCCACTACCTCTCCATGTGAAGAGACCTGGCTTTGTATCCAAAGCTTCCTTAGTAATAGGATGGGAGACCCCACAAGATAGGCCAGGAGGAGGGGGCAAGGAGATGGTGAAAGGGCAGCAGGGAAGGTCTAAGGCAGGACTTCCCTCAGACCCTCCCTCTCCTTCCTTCCTTCCTTCCTTCCTTCCTTCCTTCCTTCCTTCCTTCCTTCCTTCCTTCCTTCCTTCCTTCCTTCCTTCCTCCCTTCCCTCCCTCCCTCCCTCCCTTCCTTCCAAGAGTGGTGGGGAAATATTTGAGATGAGGGAGGGAGAATAACAGGCAAGAAACGCAGCTGGGGAAGTGTCATCCTTCGTGAGGAATGAAGAAATGCACCATCACCTAGAAGTGGCCAGCACATGGCCCTTGCCTACTTCACATATCCGGCTTGGTGGGCTCTTAGGGAGGGGATGCCATGAGCAGCATGAGAGTCGATGTTACCTGCGCAATCCTGCCCAGCCCCCAGCCTGCCTGATTTTGGCAGGCAGCGGGGCGCTCTCCACACAGTGCCGAGAGGCTGAGCTGGGTGGCATGAATCTGAAGAGAAGCGCAACGCTGCCCAGGCCCTAACCTGCCTGAAGTAGGCAGGGCCATGTGCTGGCCACTTCCAGGCGATGGTGTATTTTTTCATTCCTCACAAAGGGTGATACCTCCCCAGCGTGCGCCCAGGGGGCAGTGCCGATGCGACAGGGGCTGGCCCCTCACTGTTTCCAGAAGGCCTTGTGGAGCTAAGACTGAATGTATTTCAGTATAGATGGCCACCATGAAATTGTACATTGGCCCCCAGCCAGCCTGGGCCGGGGCCAAGGTAGTGGGAGCCGTTCCCTCACTGTTTCCAGGATGGGTTCGCGGGCCACATGAAACCACTTAGCGGGCCAGATCCGGCCCCCGGGCCTTGTGTTTGACATGTCTGTTTTAGGGACAGAGATCACATCCTGGACATAAACTGTTTCAACTTCTTCCCTCAATTAAATACTATAGGGCATTGCACCCCAAAACAACTAGACACAAGGACAGTTTTTCCCCCATGCCATCACTCTGCTAAACAACTAATTCCCACAATACTTTCAAACTACCTAGTAGGGTTGTATTACTATTATCCTTCTTATCCTTCCTATTACCTATTACTTATCTTATAACTTTGTTGTTTGTATCTTACAATGTATATTAATTCTTTTATTTAGTATCCTAGTATGATTTATGCTGATTGCTTATTTAGTATCCTATGACCCTCACTGACTGTTGTATCTTATGATTTTTGGTGGATGTTTTTTATGATTATAATCATGATTTATCGCTTGTTGCTTGTATTTACACTGAGAGCGTATGCATTGGAGACAAATTCCTTGTGTGTCCAATCATGCTTGGCCAATAAACAATTCTATTCTTCTATTCAAAATGAATTGGGCCATCTTAGAAAAGAAATCAGCATCTACCACAACTGATTTCATGCTTTTGATTGATGAATCATAAGGCATAGAACAAATCTAAGGAAACTATTCAGAGGCTTTTGTGGGAGGGAAAACCTTGCAAGAGTCCAGTCTGTTTCCTGGTCAGCAGTTTACATTTGTTCCAGAATAAGGAAGTGTCTGAAGATCCAGGCTTTACAGTTTCACAGCTTGGTATACCCTTTTGTCTGTTGAAACCAACAGTTAACCCGAGGCAGGTCCCCAAAATGAGGAGTTTTATACTCATAGAATCTGGTTTTGTTGTTAGATAGCAGATATTTGGAAAGTGACAGCAAATTTGTTAAGAAGGCACTGCACTGATATTGCAGATGGTGGGAAGGTAATCTGAGCCATGTGAACCTGAAAAAAAGATAAAGTGAGCATTTGAATTAATTGCATGAACAAAATTGATGCATTTGATTTTTGCCTATTTTAGTGTATAAAAGAATTGCCTTTTAGTAAAAAGGGAGATAAATGCTTCTTTGCTTTAGAGCAGGGCTTTTCAACCAGTGGTACGGGTACCACCTGTGGTACATTGGCACCTGGCAGGTGGTACGCAACCATCCTAGAAAAGTGGTAGTGGGGGAAGGGAATGAGCTGAACTGGAGGCAGCACCAGCCTGAGCAAGAGACGGCTGGAGTTGCAGGGCTGTCAGGGCTCAGTGGAAGCACCAGGATCAGCATCAGGCTCCAGCTGGAGCTTGGTGCTGATCCTGGTGCTTCTGAGCCCAGAAGAAGCACCGATCAGCTGGAATGTTGCAGCATCTCCAGGGTCTTGTGATTTACATCCAGATGCTTGGCAACTCATATTTATGACGGTCACAGTGTCCCAGGGTCATGTGAAGTGACCGAAACCTGCTGCAACCACCCAGCAGATGGGGGGGAATAAAAACCAAACACCCCCCACCCCATCCCCACTGCCAATCCTCAACAGAAATTCTCACAACAATGAAAACCTCGGACAGGAGGAAGAGTGCCGCCGGGCAGGCAGGCAGGTGTCTTGCTTGGCTGTGGCTTGGGGGGCACTTTTTTCAGTGCCATTGTAACTTTGAACAGTCACTAAGCAAACTGTTGTAAGTCGAGGGCTACCTGTACTTCATAACTTTTTTCCTTTGGGGGGGGTCATCAAATTTTTGACACCTTGCTAGGTTGTACTCGGATGTTGCCATATCCTAAAAGTGGTACAATGGGTGAAAAGGTTGAAAAGCCCTGCTTTAGAGAAGGATTTAAAGATAAACATTATGTATTTATTATCACTGTATTTATGATCCGTTCCTTTGAGTTTGGAGATATATTTCAAAAATTCCTGAATGTAAACAGTAGCCATTAAATTAATGGCTTAACTAAATCAGAAAAGGGGATTTTGAATATAGAACAATTGCTTAAAGAATCATAACTAGAATCTGGGTCTCCCTGCTCCCATTCCCACTGTGATATTTCACAAGAAATAGTAATCACAACTACACAATAGTTTTGTAGTTGAAAGCAGGATAACAGGGCACATTAAACCAGGTCAGTTGCAAATCTAGTAGTTGTATTAGCCTGGCAAGTTTTTCACAATGTTTGGTTCCTTTGTGTGGTGTGCAATCTTTGGCCATTTGGTTCATTAATGCTTTGATATACTGGATAAATCCACAGCACAGCCAATAATAAATCCCAAACAATTAAAGGCAGTTTAATATTTAATCCATTTTCTCTGCGATTTACAGTGTACAAGAAGTAATTAATGAACTGGGCAACATTTATTTGAAGGCAAGGTCACACTTAACACATTTATGTGTAAGCTACATTCCCATCTCTTCAGTAAAAATAATAATAAGAAAACAAAATACAAAGATTTGCAAATACAAATAGAATGACCCTGGCAAAATAAAGCAAAGATAGTACCAATAATGATAGGTGCCTTGGGTGCAATCCCTAAACAACTGGAGCAGCACTTGAATACCATTGGCATTGACAAATTCACCATCAGTCAATTTCAAAAGGCAGCTTAAGTCGGAACAGCTTACATCCTTCGACAATACCTTTAACACCATAAAACATGAACATCTGCCTATCCCAGATACTTGGAAAGGATTCAATCAATAGACAAAAATTTCAAATTCAGTCTGAACATCTGGATGTCTATACTATGAACTATAATAATATGCCAGACTTATCAATTGTCAATATGAAAGACAAAAAAGTCTGGATAGTGGACATGGTAGTACCTGGAGACAGTAGAAGAGAAGAGAAGGAACTGGAGAAGAGAAGATAACAAAATAGAAAGACCTGCAAATAGAAATAGAACAAGTATGGCAAAAGAAACCATTGGCATTAACAAATTCACCATCAGTCAATTGCAAAAGGCAGCTTTACTTGGAACAGCTTGCATCCTGCAATGATACCTTCAACACCATCAAACATCCACAGCTGCCTAATCCAGGTCCTGGGGAAGGACTCAATAGGCAGACAAAAATGCCAAATCTGGCTGACTCTGTAATGAAGCATAACAATAAAAAAATCTGACAATAACAGTATCAAGTACACTGTACAGTACAAATACAGGGGAAAGGAAGGAGACATAAATAAACATTCATTCTCCTAGGTAATTTTGCTAGTTTTGTTGTTATTTGGGGCCAAGGACATGACACAAAGTTGTGACTGCATGTCATATGCTTCCTGTCTGATTCTACAGTTCGTTCACAATCTCCTATTATTTGAATCTTATCTTGACTGAACAGCCTTCCTTCCTTCCTTCCTTCCTTCCTTCCTTCCTTCCTTCCTTCCTTCCTTCCTTCCTTCCTTCCTTCCTTCCTTCCTTCCTTCCTTCCTTCCCTCCCTCCCATCCCCCTTTTCTAAGAAGCAAAACATTTGCATTCTTGTTTGGGAAATTTAAAAAGGGTAACAGTCCATTTATATGACATATTACCTAAGTCATTCACAAAAAAAGCATAACTATTAACATAAGTGGTGGGGAACTGCAAAATGTGTCTGATTGTGATCAGTTCTGCTTCCACTAGCATACTCATGAGAAAACAGTACTTCTTTTAAATAGATTTATATCCCTCAATATCAGTAGAAGATGCTGTGCTGTACTGAATAGCTAAAATATATCAGGAGTGCTTGAATGGAACAATTTATTTATTGCGATCACATGCCAGGAGGTATATAGAGTGATGTTGGCAGACTGGTTAGAATGCAGCACTGCAGGCTCATTCACTGTTCCCTCCAGTTCGATTCTGAGCGGCTCAAAGTTGACTTACCCTTCCATCCTTCTGAGGTCATTGAAATCAGGACCCAGATTGTTGGGGGCAAGAGGCTGACTCTGTAAACTGCTTAGAGAGGGTTGTAAAGCACTGTGAAGTGGTATATAACTCCAAGTGCTAATGCTTTTGCTATCATTTCAGTGTATTCTGTTCAACACTGCAGGAAAATTGAATGTGTGTGTGTGTGTGTGTGTGTGTGTGTGTGCACCCTTACACATTTTCATAACCTTCTAAAATGTTGATATCTGTGTCAGAGAAGATGTAGTTTTCTACAATTGTTGAACATTTATTTATGCAACATGAAATTATAAAATTATTAAAAATCAACATTTTGACACAACTTTAAAAAAACCATCAGGTATATAAATTACCCATAAGTGCTTCAGTGGAAGAAAATCTGATTTGACACTTTTATGCAAAAACTAGCAAAAAGCTATTGATTTATGTTGTTCAAAAACTTACTCAAGGAATACCTTGTTTTAGCATCCATTTATTCAACATTTGAAGAAATAGAAAAGTAAAGATTTCAGGTTTTTTTTTCTTACTGAGTTATATGCATTGAACTAGACAAACCATTCTCCACATAGTAGAGTACTTGCTCTTGAAGAACACCTGTGGATCTGATTCTTAGATTTTTTTTAATCTCATAAAAATTAAAAACACCATTATTAATACATAAATAAAAGTCAGGAATATAAAACCCTTTTGGGAACTCTTTTTAAGATTACAAGGAATAAATACACCTATTTGTGAAATCACTCTAGTTTACTGTGGAATGCATGGGACTTTTTTAAAACTTGTAAAAAGAATCTGCTAATCTTACACTTTAGTGCATTGATCATAAAAATACATAAATTTTCTGAAATGTATGACTGAGATTTCCTGTTGACATTAGATATCATTATATAGGGACAGAATCAGAATATTTCATTGTCCTAGCTATTAATGGGCTTTTATTTTTATGTATTTGATGAACAGTTAAATTATAAATAAAATTGATTTTTTGTGTTAGTTTTTCCTATATATTTTCTTTTTTCTAGTCTTGTGTTTCTATCCTTCCTAGCAGTATACTGTATTTGTTCATCCTGAAGAAGATTTATAAATACAGCCACACTCATTATGAGCTAACAGGACTTAGTACCCAATTTATCTGTTTAGGAGTCAATTTGTATCACATTTGTAGTAATGCTGAATCTTAAAATGGAGGGCTTGTGCCATCATTTAGAAATATAGAAGTATAGAAATTAAATTATTATTATTATTATTGTTAGAATATGTTGTTGAAAAAATGGTTTGTTTAACAGAGTATTATTAATACACAGTGGAAGTTGTACTGGGACTTTTAGGCAAACAGTAATGCACTAACACGAGTTTTATAACTTATTTTTACTCAGACAACAAAAAGAAACACAGTAAGAAATAGTCCAAGTATCAATCCAGTATCATGCACATAAAAGTCAATCCATAAAAAACATAGTATCAAAATACAAAAGCTGCTTACCAATATCAAAAACAATATACACTGTAGCAAGCAGTTGATTCTTGAGAGAATAAATATCAAGTTAGCAAACAAGAGAACAAGAGGTATCCAAACACTAACATCAAACACATATACAAGAGAAACTACGTGTAACATCTAACTCTCTTTTATGTGGAATAATTACAGCCACACCCTTAGGCCGTTTAACTCCTTAAAGGTGCTTTTACTCCATTATATAATATTGTCACCCAAATCAAGTTTAATCTCTAACAATCTCCCCTTTTGGGTGGCATATTATACATATATTTTTACAATCTCAAATTACACATATCACAAACAGATTTATGCTTTATAGCACCCTGAGCTTTAGTAAACTGGTCAGCAATATTATCTTCAGTTGCACAATATTCCAGTTTAATCAAATTATCTTTAACACATTGTCTGACATTTAGATACCGTAGATCCGTATGTTTTGATTTAGTTTTCACTGCAGCATTAGTTGCTAATTTTATAGCTGCTTGATTGTCTTCATACACTTTTATTGGTTCATTACAATTTAAACCCATATCAAACAATAATTGTTTCCATACCAATAGCTCAGTACATAATAAAGATAAACAAGAAAATTCGGATTCAGTTGTTGATAAGCTTATATGCTTCTGTCTGTTAGACCTCCATCCTACTAAAGCGTTTCCCAATAATACAACCAATCCTGAAGTGGATTTCCTGGTTACAGTATCAGATGCAAAACTAGCATCTGCAAATGCTTTTAGTTCCAATTCCTTTGTTGGCTCTAGATATAGAGAATAATGTATGGTGTGCTTCAAATATCTTAAAACTCTTTTCGCACCTTGCCAACATCTGGTTGTAGGATTCTCACAATATCTAGCTAAATGATTAACTGTAAATGCTATGTCAGGTCTTGACCAGTTACATAAATACATCAAGCTGCCTATTAATGATTGATATATCTTTTTATCAAAGACATTGCTGTTATCTGCTGAACTCTCAAAACCTTGAACCATAGGTGTTTTTACTGGTTTACAGTTTTCCATATTATAACGTTTCAGCAAACCATTAATTTTCTTAGCTTGAGACAGTTTAAATCCTTTACTAGTCCTGATAATATCCAGCCCTAGATAATGACTAATAGCTCCTAGATCTTTTACTCTAAATTTTCTTTTTAACCCTGAAATAATTCTTTCAGTTTCTGTTTCATCTTTTGCTATAATAGCAATATCATCAGTGAATAATAATAACAATGATAATTCACTATTTTGCTGTTTTATAAATAAACAAGGATCTGCAATACTAGCTTTAAATCCCAAACTATTTAACTCTTTTACTAAACATCTATTCCACTCATAACCTGACTGTTTTAAACCATACAAACTCTTATTCAGTTTCCAACAGTACCCTACCTTACTTTCTATTCCTGATGGAACTTTCATATATATATCATGGTTTAATGTTGCATGCAAATAAGCAGTTTCAATATCTACATGTTTTATACTATAATTCTTATTTGCTGCCCACACTAAAGCAGCCCTAAGAGTGGAAGCTCTTAACGTTGGGGAAAATACTTCATCATAATCACTATTATTCTGTGCAAATCCTTGAGCAACTAATCTTGCTTTATGTATTACCTCTCCTGTAACACTTTCTTTCAGTTTAAAAACCCATTTACATCCAATTAACTTTTCTGTTTTAGGTATTTTAACCTCTTGATAAACATTAAGATCTTGCAAAGACTTTATTTCTTTATCCATAGCTACTTTCCAATTCTTTCTTTCATTCTCAGGATACATTTTTATTTCTTCAACATTAGAAGGTTCAATGTCTATTTGACAAATTAAACCTGCCTCGAAACGATCAGGCTGTCGTCTTTCCCTGTTAGACCTTCTGAGAATTATTGGACTTATAGGTACATTTACATTATTATCTTCTTCCTCTCCTGTCTCCACTATCAGTGGTTCTTGTTTGATCTCTCTAGCAGGTTCCTCCTCTTCTTTATCACTTTCATTTGAGGAGTTAGTTAAATCTTGTTGAGGAATATATACAATATCTTCTACCCTTTCCCAGCCTGACTGTTCTTGAAAAACAGCGCTAGAACTACAATAAATGTTTTTAGTACCTTTCTCCCAGAACCGATAAGACTTATGGTTTAACTCATAGCCAACAAAAAATAATTGTTTAGCTCTATGTTCTCCTTTATTTCTTATTGAACTTGGAATATGTACCCAAGCAGGTGTCCCAAATGTGTGAATATAACTAAGATTTGGTTTTCTCTTATACCATAAGGTATAAGGAATTTTACCTGTAGCTGAACTAACCACATTGTTTAAAATATGATTAGCACATTTTGCTGCTTCTCCCCATAAGCTATCAGGTAAACCAGAATCTTCAATCATAGATCTAATCATAGCTTGCAATGTTTGGCCCCTCCGTTCAACAAATGCATTATGCTGAGGTCTATAAGGAGCTGTACGTCTATGCTCTATTCCCTCTGAAACTAACAGCTCATTGAACTGTTTATTAACAAACTCAGTTCCATTGTCTGTTATTATGGTTTTTACATTTAACTGAGTTTTCCTTTGTACAAACTTGAGCCAATTAGATATTGTTTGTATAGTTTCAGTTTTTGACGTAAGTAGATAACAGAACCCATATCTGCTATAATGGTCTAGAATGTTTAATATGTAGCAAGCACCCCCTAAACTGGGTTTCATAGGACCTATCAAATCCATAAATACCAGTTCTAATGGAGTTGTGGTTTTAAATCCATCTAACCTATTAGCTGGTGCTGCCCTGCTCTTTTCTCTACCACATACGTTACACTGCAGATATTTCTTACAAGCCTTTAACTTAAACCCATTAGACAAAGCTACAGTTCTTTTTAGTGTATTAAAATTCACATGACCCAATCTTCTATGTAATAAATGAATACATTCATCATGTGGTTTTTGATTTGTACAAGTAGTAGCCATTATAATAGGATCATTGCTAATTACAAACAAACCGTCTTTCATATTAGCTATTAAGTTCACTTCATTCTTTTGAATAAGACATTCCTCCCCTTGGAAAGTAACTTTAAAACCTGCTTCCAATAATGCCTTAACTGATAATAGATTATAATCACATCTGGGAACATATAGCATTTCCAAATTTTGTTTTAAAAATGAACAGTAAACCTTACCCTCTCCAGAGACCTTGACTCTCCAGCCATTAGCCATAGAAATATATTTTTTACTAGACCTTATATTCTCAAAATCCCTTTTTATTTTTGAAATACAGTGTGTAGCTCCACTATCTACCACCCACCAATTGTGGTTATTAGTAGTTCTATTAGCTACAGCTACATTAATCAGCTTTTTATTCTTTCTATGGCTTTCCTTTCTCTGACAATTACTATTCTGACAAAACTTAGCAATATGTCCCTTTAACCCACAATTAAAGCATTTCCTTAAAATATAAGCAGATTCAGTCTTCTTTATTTCTTGTTGCAATGGCTCTCTCAACTGTTTTCTCTCCATACGACATCTTGATTCTTCCAACAACCTTCCAGTTATTGAAGAAACAGTTAGGTCTTCTTTGGACAAAACCTCCAAGGACGATACAAAGGCATCGTAGCTCTCATCCAATGATGATAAAATGATGTAAACCTGGTGAAGCTCTGAGAAAATAAGTTCTTTTTCTTGCAGTTCCAACAAAGTTGCTTTTATAAAGTTAAGGTGAGCTAACATATCGCCATTCTTTTCCAGTCTAGCTCTAAATAGCTTTCTGGTAAGATTTATATGAGCACCAACACTGTCCCGAACAAAAATCTTTTTCAACTTAGCCCAACATTTAGCAGCAGATTCTTCTCCACGCACATGGACTAGCTGTTGGTCTCCTAATGTTAGCCCAATGATAGATAAAGCCTTATCATTGTCTTTATTGAAGTCTACAATCTTCTTGTTATCTTCTTCATTAGTTGGATCCCAGGCAGTTACATCAGGAGGATTATGGACTATTTTCCAAAGACCTTGATTTTGTAATAGCAAACTACATTGTGTAGACCAGGATACGTAGTTTGACCCATTAAGCCGGGTAATGCAGAATGGATTGAATAGTCCTTGTGCCATTGTTTGAATTTGAAAACTCAGTTAGGAAATATAAATACAATACTGTGCCTGTCCTCAGCACCACACTGGATCTGGGCCCATAACCATTGTTAGAATATGTTGTTGAAAAAATGGTTTGTTTAACAGAGTATTATTAATACACAGTGGAAGTTGTACTGGGACTTTTAGGCAAACAGTAATGCACTAACACGAGTTTTATAACTTATTTTTACTCAGACAACAAAAAGAAACACAGTAAGAAATAGTCCAAGTATCAATCCAGTATCATGCACATAAAAGTCAATCCATAAAAAACATAGTATCAAAATACAAAAGCTGCTTACCAATATCAAAAACAATATACACTGTAGCAAGCAGTTGATTCTTGAGAGAATAAATATCAAGTTAGCAAACAAGAGAACAAGAGGTATCCAAACACTAACATCAAACACATATACAAGAGAAACTACGTGTAACATCTAACTCTCTTTTATGTGGAATAATTACAGCCACACCCTTAGGCCGTTTAACTCCTTAAAGGTGCTTTTACTCCATTATATAATATTGTCACCCAAATCAAGTTTAATCTCTAACAATTATTATTATTATTATTATTATTATTATTATTATTATTATTATTATTATTATTATTATTATTATTATTATTATTATTATTATTATTACTTTGATTTATTTCAGTGGAACATGGAAGGCATCATGACACCTCCAATGCTCTTTGTTGTTCTTTCTTAAACTAGAGGCTCAGGTCCATAAAAACAAGTGCAGGTTTGCTACTTTAATAATTCACTTTGGACAGTTCCATACTGTCTCTAAGCTGCTTCTCTCTTAGCTACTGCTAGGAGATTGTTTCTTCAGCTAGTTTGAGAAATTCTAGTCCAGATTGTAATGGGTTGGCCATAATATAGCAGACTAGATCAGTGGCCCCCAATGTTTGGGGACCAGGGACCAGTTCCTTGGAGAGAGATTTTTCTGCAGACCAGAGGGGTATAGTTTCATGTGCTGCCTGCATTCTGCAGATGGGGCTTCACTTGTTCCCATGGCCCAGTTTCTGGAATGCCACAGACCAGTGCCGTCCACTGACTGGGGGTTGTGGACTCCTGATCTAGATTATGGCCATTACAAGAATATTCTCTTCCATGCAGGGAAGGTAAACTTGACTGCCTGATTGTTGTTACCATTACCCAGACCTTTTGTTATTATTTCCTTTATGATACCATCAGAGCTTAAAAGGACCAGAAATCAAAGCAGTAGGGAACAGCTTAACAGAATAACAGAGTCTCTCCTTAAAAACCTCCAGTGATGGAGCATTTACAACTTCTGAAGGCAAAGCGTTCCATTGGTTAATTATTCTCACTGTCAGGAAATTTCTCCTTAATTCTAGACTGGTTCCCTTCTTGATTAGTTTCCATCCATTGCTTCTTGTCTTGCCTTCTGGTGCTTTGGAGAATAGGTTGATGCCTCTTCTTTGTGGCAGCCCCTTAAATACTGGAACACTGTCTTGTAAAGCACTACTAACATGTCACATGATCTTGAAGTTTGTTCTTTTGTTCCTCTATATGTCCATGGAAATTTTGGAGCAAGGAAGAATTGGTAGTATAATTTCATAGAAGTGAAGCATCAACCTTCCTATGTGGCAACAAAAAGTTATTTATAATAATGAATAGTTCTGCACTGCTATAGGTAAGGGGTGGAATAGGAAAGGGACCATGCTTCAACCAGCCCAGACAGAAATCAGAAGGGTAACCTTTGGGACATGTAAGGCAGAAAGTAAGTACAGCATGAACTTCTAGAGTTGAGGATAACTCATAGATATAACAGGCATTGGACCAATTGCAAGGCTTAAGGGGAGAGTGAGCAGTAACTGCCAATTAGCAAAGAACATCTGGAGAAGGCTTCCAGATGTAATTCAAGGTGCTCTTAGAACACCTACATGGCATAGGTCTGAGAGTACCTGAGAGACTGCCTTCTTCCCATGGTATCTGCCCTTCCCATATACTTTAATAGGGAAAGCATAGGTCCCTTTCATTACAGTGTATCATCTTATTAGACCCTCAGCACCTGCCCTGAGGGATAGCTTCCCTTCTGACCTCTCACTGCTTTCAACCTTGTTACCCTTTCAAAAGACATTAAAGACTCAGCTGTTCCCCATACATTTGGCTGGATGGTTAGGCAAACTTTGCCAGTTAGGGTTACCTTCTTATGAACTAGAATTGTTGTTTGTCATCTCAAATGTTAAGGCTTGGTTTGTTGAATTGTTTTTAATCTTTGTAAGATGGGCAGTAATGTAAATTTATAACAAGTACATAAATAAATAAAGAAAATAGGAGCCCAGTAAACCAGGATGGGCTTTTGGCTTACTCTGAGTTGGTTTTGCATGTTCCCCTCTTTATTTAGGGCTATTCATACAACTTCATCAGTGGATAGTATATGGTAATGATAATATACTGATACTAAATTGATACATGTTCATTAATAACATAGCTAACCAATAATACATGACATGGTTACAATCAATCTAGTTAGTTACAAAAAGAATAATAATTTGGGGAACAATTGCTTTCTATGTCAAAAACAAAAAGTACTGAATTGTTTTTGTGAGAGTATGGCTTTGCCTTTTTAGTCACAGGTTCCTCTAGTGAGATGAAAAATAAAAATATATTTCAACTTATGCTGTATTAAGATAGTCAGGAATCCATAGACAGCAATGAAGTCTCTTTAAAAAAACCCAAGAGGCATTACTATTTTTTTTAGACTTCTGTCAATATATGTTACGTACGTATGTGAGAGAAATTTCCTAACCAATCATGAATTATATTGATTGATATCAGTTGGAGTAGAAGAGCTTCCTTCTCTTTCTTTCTTTCTTTCTTTCTTTCTTTCTTTCTTTCTTTCTTTCTTTCTTTCTTTCTTTCTTTCTTTCTTTCTTTCTTTCTCCTTCCTTCCTTCCTTCCTTCCTTCCTTCCTTCCTTCCTTCCTTCCTTCCTTTCTTTCTTTCTTTCTTTCTTTCTTTCTTTCTTTCTTCTTTGGCTCTTGAACAGTTTCATGAAAAGTGCAATTTACCTTTATTGGAAGGAGAAGCTGCAGTTGTTGAATTTATGTATATAGACAAGAAGTCTATATACTTTTTCATATACTTTTTCATATGCTGTGATTGGTCAGTAATGCTAAACTTAAGTTACATATAACATGCTACCTCCATGGTCCATTATCTCCAGTACCTCTACCTCCATTATGGTCTAGGGCAGGGGTGTCAAACTTGCTGCAACATGTGATGTGTCACGACCTTTTCCCCTTTGCCAGATCTGGGGTGGGCATGGCTTCCACATGATGCATCTGACCTGCGGGCCGGCAGATTGACACCACTGGTCTAGGGTTACCAGATTAAGCTCAGTGACCCCTAGAGGTCAGCAAAAAGTTAGACTGTTCTGAAATGTCTAATATTGTTTTGGTAGACCTGTGGGACAAAAAGATTAGTCCCAGTTTAGGAAAAGAAATCAAAATCATAGATATGATTTGAAGTTGGCATGCTGGCACAAATCAAACTGAGGTTAACTTTCAGATATAGTAAATATGTGATAGAAGCAAAAGCTCTAATATATCAAAGGAAGTGTAATGGGAGTGGGAAAGGAATATACAATACAGTAATGTAAGTTGTAACCCACTTTACCAATATCAGTGTTAATCCAGAATTAGTGGGCAACAAATGAGTGATACTGATTTCCTTCATAGTCTATCCTTTAAATGTCCGAACTTGAGGTTTACATATTATGACTACATCCATTTTATAAGCCTTTATAAAGTATGTTCATCATAACTCTGAGTAATTTGAAAATATTCTGCCTTCCTTAGAGTATTGCTGTTTCCCTTGGTGCCATAATCATGGTCCTGTCAATATTGTTATAAATCTAGAGTTTTGGATTAGTTTTAATTATAAAATAGAGAGAATAGAAATTTAAAAAAATAATTCTAATTTTATTCCAAGTGTATATCAGCTGGTCAAGAAATGACTCAGCTCTGAGCCTCTTCCTCAGTATATATCAAGGTTGTGCTGAAATCAAGGTTAAAGGCTAACATTTTCCCTTGTACAAAAATAAAATAACTTTGCAATGATACCATATGCTTCACAAGCAGCTTCTGACAAGACAGGTTAATGAAGGATGTGGAAGTAAAATCACAGGTCATAGTCACATGAAGTCTTAATAACTACAGCACTTACCAACAAAATTGTCTTTGCTAAGGGAGGAGTACCTATAGTGGCATCTCAGTGAATCAGCCTGGAGTAGCTCCTTGTGAGTGGTTGCAAACTGATTGTCTTTTGCTAAGCCTACATTACAGAAACCATGGTGAATTGGCAAGAAAAGGAATAAAATATACATTGGAAGTTCCATAATGAAGATATTAAGGATTCTTCCATAACCACAGGCCTCCTGTTATCCTCTGCAACAGCTTCAGGCCACTGCTTTTGGGGATTGGGGAAGGTAAGGAAAGTATGAGGCTAGGATAAGCATCCAGGTGGCCATTTGGGAAAAAGATAAATCACAGTGAGGAAAAAGTGATCACTAAAGACAAATGTCCATTTGTTACAGAAGAATAGATAGATGGAACAGATATGCAGCACTTTTCCTGGATGAGTGGAGAGGATCCAAAGGGCATTCCAGAGGCAATGGTGGAATGTCCCACCAATGAACACCTCCAGAATTTTTTCAGCAATAGGTGAGCCAGAAAATAAGCACAGTTTGCAAAGTCCTCTGGAAGTTCCAGGGCATTAAAAGAATTGAGTAAAGATGTCTGTGTCTAAACTATGGGTTTGGATATCTTTAGGGAAATCAGAAGCAAGATGGAGGGAAAATTGCAATGAAAAAAAATCTAGATCAGTTCAAGCAGGGCAGAAGTATTGTCAATATTTTAGACTTTGTTTCTTATTTCACCTATATATACTTGATCTCGCAGTTACTGTGAATCAATGGGAATCCCTGTGATATACAGCTCTAAACTCAGTTATTAAATACAGTGATTTATTTATTTTTTGTTTAATACTAACCCCAGTAAAATTATTGCTGAAGATCATAGTATTGCAAAATTGAAAGAAAAGCTGGGAAATAGAAGTACAATGCTGATAGCACACTGGCATTAGCTTTGAGTATGGAGAAGATTAAATCTCTTCAAGGGAAAAGTAAAAAAAATAATTATTAATGGTGTAATTTCAGGTGAAAAGGAGAGAGAAGCAGACTACTCCCAGGGACTGCAGAAATGTGGCAAAGATTATTGGGGTAATTATAGAACTGGTAACATTGCAAATTTCAAAGGAAAATCACTTTCTCATTTGAAGAAAAAATAAAGACAAGAAGATAATGGGTTACATATTGGAAACCTACCGATGCTTGAAAGGATCTGCTTAGTCATACTTATTTTCATTTCAAATCTTAACCTGTCTGAAATATTGCTACTTTCTTGAATTCACTTTGGTCACAACTGATTCCTTTGTCAATATATGATAGCTGAATTGTTTTAGCAGGTGATAACCAAAGGTTAGAAAATAAATACAGCTTGTAATATTTTGCCTAACTGTCTGTCATAAATTATTTGAAACTTAGAAAAGTTGTAACATCTGTTATTGCCTGAGTCCAGATAACATCAACAATGCTTAAGTCCCATTACATTGAAGGACACATTGTACTTGTAACTAGTGTGTTTCATTAATTTCTATTTGACTTTAGAATGACTTGGTTTGGAATTAATGCCCTCTGGAAAGACTACAGGCAGAAGATGTAGATGCATTGTGGTGTTTAAGCCAGGAATGAAAAACGTGATGCCCAAAGTTAAATAACTGGTAAATTTCCTAAAAATGTTGGTCACAGAATAGATTCACTCAGCTTTGCACAGAACTGATTGTTAGATTAGATTAAACCCAGATGGAGAGTCTTTGTTCTTTCTGCTATATTCACATTCTGTCTCCTCTTTCTTTCATATCCATCCATCTATCCTTAAATAGTCATTCACCCATATAGCCTCTCAAATGATCAATAAGAAAAGCAGAGTAAAAGGGAATGGAGACATGCTTCCACAGTGTCATTGTTCAAATGTTTACCTATTTGGTGAGGATATTCCATTCTTTCATCATAGCCCACAGCCCCTGTTTTAAAGATAAAATAATTGATTGTTGGGTGTATTGGCTACTGTCTCTTCCATGCTATAAACCTAGTCAAGCCTTATCAGACTGTAACAGCATATAATATCACCATCATTTTATAATAGAATTAGCAACCCACAATCTGGAAGCTCTGCCCAGATCCCAAGCTGGCAGTTAAAGTTGCTGAGCTTTACTATAATTACTTATTGGTCCTGGACAGCCCTGCAACTTGCTGCAGATTGCCATTCTAGGTTAGGAAAGAAAAAAAATCTATGTTTCATTTTTCCTTAGGCAGAGATTGGTAATAGCGTATAGCAGCAGAAACATAGACATTTAAAATACTGTCCACTGGGAGGGAAAAGAGAAATTCACAATGCCCATTTTCCTACCATTGATGGTCATGAAAATTACATTAGTTTTTCAGCTATTGGCAGCACAGTTTTAATCCCTTTTTGCTGAAATATATGCTTTATATGTATCTGAATATGAACGCCAATGTGCTTATATATACTGTATATAAGTGTCATTGTCAGGTTAAAATTGATGTCAGGAATGCAGTGACTGCCATCTCAATGTTCTGTAGGATATAAATCTAATTCTGAAGACCTGACCCCCATCAACTTGATGCACCAACTTGATGATTGCAGCATGAGAAAAGTAATTTTGGGAGGGGCTCCAATCTATTTCAAATGTGCCCTCTTACAGGAATTTCACTTCCCTGCTGCCATTATATACATTTCCAGTGATGGTGAATGGGCAAGAGGGGAAGTGATAAAACATTGTGATGTCCTAATACAAATTCTGCAGTCTATGTATTTACACGTGACATTGTAATCCAAGTAGGAAAGAGAAGACTGTATTCTGATATCTCAATGCATGTTTGGTCATTTTAATGCCATTATGGTTAAGAATGCAGTCCTTTTAAAACCGAATTAGTGTGAAACTGAGAATTTTTATGCTTAATATTCTGCTGATCAAATAACCTTTTGCTTATTTTTCACTAGACTTGCTTTTAAAGTGTACTGTATGTCCTACAGGACATTAAGTTTACATTCATGGCATCCCTGCCATCAATTTTATCTTGACAACAGTGATACTATGAAGCTGGCTCAAAGTCATCATTGAATTTTCATGGCTGAAGATATTATCTTTATTCCGCCTTTATTATTATTTTTAAATAAGGCATAAACATACCTATTACTTCTTTCTCCTATATTCCCCACAGCAACTAGCTTATGAGGTGGCTTGGGCTGAGAATGAGTGACTGGCCCAAAGTCACCCATCTGGCTCTGATGCCCGAAGTGGGAGTAGAACTCACAATTTCCTAGCTTCTAACTTGATGCCTTAACCACTGGATCAAACTATCTGGGACATTTTTGTCACTGTATCACACAGAGCTTTTACTTCTGGGAAAAGGTAGCCTGGTCTAGAGAACTTGTCTGTTTTAAGACAAAATATGTAAAAAGCAAGAGGGACAGTTTACTCTTATTTAGTGTGCAGGAATCTCTGGCTCCTTCTTTCCATCCTCCACTTCTATTCTGTCCTCTCTACTTGAGACTGATGCTGTTAATATATATACCCAGACCTTCCAATTTTCTGTATTCTGGCCTAAGAAATATAGTATTTTCTCCATCAGAGAAAAATATTCTCTCCGTGTTCTTGGGGTTTGCTACCAGATAGTGATTGTGAATGTATAAGAGTGCTTGTAGGAATACAAGGTGGAAAGATAAAACAGTAGACTTCCAAGATTCTGTTACTATAGCCTCTCTCAATTAAATTTATTTCTAATTTTCCTATAGAAGCAGTTTCCAGATCTGTTGTTGGGATGACATCAGTCCTTCATGTCTGCTTGTGTTTTACATGACTCCCACTTGCATCACATTGTGTCAGGGAGCTTCTTCCTGATGCTTTCTTCTTTCCCAAGGATACAGGCACATGCTTCTGGCCTTGCCTCTGTCACGATGTCTGAATATTCAGTTCAAGGCCATCTCCATAACTTCCAGGGCCTTTAACCATTACATTATACTTTTTTTGTTTATGGTTAGATTATTACCTGAATAAATAAGACAAGTATTGGCAATGTAAGATTTCCATACTGCAGTAGATTGCAGACTTATTTTCTTGCTTTTATGGCATCCCTATTTTGCCTCATGACACAAAGCTGTGTTTATCTTTGTTTGTAAATGATAAGTATAAATTTGTGACCCTTTACTAGACCATAGCAACATTGATCATGTAGTTTTAGACTGTTGGGAGTTGTCTTTCAGTAGTATCTGGAAGGAAACAGATTCTCTATCCCTGTCGTAAATTCTAATGAATCTGCTGGAAACATTGTGATAGATGAAGCTGAGAGGGGCATGAATGTAGCTTTAATCTCTAGACCTCTATTATGCATGAGGTTTGGAACAAATACTTTGTACTATATGTGATTTGTAATATTGTACAAATCTCCTCTCCTAAATGTCCTGTGTCACCCTAAAACTTTGACTAGCAGTTTCAGTAGCCAGAAGAGTCACACACAGAAGTCTGTTAGGTATTAACAGTAAATGTGAGAAGAGGTTCCTGTGCATGCATCTCAAACGTCCATAAGCAATCTGAGTTTCCAAAGGAAGTCTTAGAAGTGAGCTGAAGTGAAGCAATGTAGCTTCTGCTTCACTTTGTGTTGGGAAGCTGTGTTGTTTTTCAAAGTAGCTTTAAAGAGATATTTCACCTTAATCTTTGATGGAACAAACACCCCTTTGAAATTGTGCCAAACTCTTTTAATCTCCCTATGAGTTAAAATGAAAAGGTATTTCTAGTCTGGGCCTAATCTGCATTCTAAGGTCCTTTGGAAGAAATGATGGTTATTTGTATTATAATCATGGAAGGGCCATTGTGCTTCCAGTGATAAACACTTTGGTCAAAAAAATGTGACCAAAACTCATGGCTAAACACTGACAGGAAGGAACTAAGGAAAGTGGAAAAATCAAATAATATGAAAGCAGAAAGGCATTAGATTACCTTTTCTACCTTCTCATGCTACTCTTTGGTTAGGAAGCATCCAAGGACATAGTTGTAAAGTGATATGTATCTGTTCTGCTTCAGCTAGTTTCAGATAAATAAAGAATATACAATTTACAAATCAAAGCCTTTATCTTGAAAATCTTCATCTGATCCCAAGTAGATATTGTTGGTTTGCATCTGGCATATGGCCAGGGTTATACAGATGGCCTGCCATGCATGACTGTGTCTCTGGATTTCATGCCTGGTAACATCAACAGATTCATCTTTCTTCTTCACCAGCAGTCTGTCTTAAACTGTGGGCTTTTGCTAATTACTGGGCCTCCATTTCATCACCCTTGTCCACATTCTACTCAATCCCACTAGAATTCATAAACATTATATTCCATATAAACATTATACATCACACAATAACATAATATACAAAAGCAAAGATTAATATTGCCCTCCAATAGAACTTAGAAATAGTCTAAAATTTCCAACTGAATTTCCCACTGTGGTGATTTTGCCTTTGTAATATCTCCTTTTCTTTAACAATAATGCTTCATTTCTTAGTGTCACAAAAAATGACAGCTCAGCTGTCACTAACAAGAAATCTAAACCTATATATGCTTTTTTGTTGCAATTTCTCCTGTTTTTAGCCACTGGAATCTATTTACGGTAATCCTCTTTCTTTTAATAGTATTTATTCATTAGGTATATACATACATACTCATGTATGCATATTAACAGTATATGTATGTATATATATTTCTGTATATGTATATATGTTTGTGTGTATATATTTATACATCTGTCTGTCTGTCTGTCTGTCTATCATCTATCTATCTATCTATCTATCTATCTATCTATCTATCTATCTATCTATCTATCTATCTATCTATCTATCTATCTATCTATCTATCTATCTATCATCTAAGAACTGTTTCCTAGGTCCAGATCTATATTCTTTTTTATTTCTCTCCAATATCTGTATTCTGTATTAGTACTACTAAAACTCTTGTTGTCAGGACTTTTAACAGGGCAAAACTCTATGTAAGTATGTAGGTATGCAATTTCTAAAGATTGTTGAACTGAACTTGGGTGATTATATGTATGGTAGCTTTCTTGGCAGTATAACAAGACTGGCTAGCCTCTGCATTCTTCAGAATGTTTTCCCAATCTAATTTACAGTTGCAAAATTCTCAGGTGGTTCCCCATCCAAATACTAACTGGGATTAATCCTGTTTGGCTCACAAGGTAGATTAGTGTTTCTACCAGCTAAACATTTTAAAGATATCTTATAATGCAGGTTTATAAGAATATTCATCAGTGCACTTTGAACTAAAATGTCCAACCTGACTGCTTTTAAAGATTCTTGCCTGCTTAATGTGAAGATCTGAAAGATGGCTACTGTAAATCTGTACTTGATTCCTCTGTGAATGCATTCAGCAGAAAGCGCTTTCAGCTCTCTTTCACAATTAACATTCTTAGATCTTTACAACAGTCAGACAAGTGGAGACCCTGAGGCCAAGGTTTGGATTCTTGGTCATGTATTCCCCATTTTATCCTATTTTATTATCTTTTTGCCTTATCCCAAATATTGAGTGTTGTTATTCTGTTGTATCCAGGGTTAAAAACTGTACGTGGTTGGATTGTAATCTCTGAACTATACTAGTGCAAGGGTGTGGAGACTGCTATTAAATTTGGCTGTATTGCCAGCAATCAAGATCCCCAGCCACTGTAACCAAGTTTGTGCAGCTCTGTCATACAGAAACTAAGAAAAGGGGAAAAAATAGATGGGTGAAAAGTGTATATTTAATAAGTCTTCTCTATTTTTATTTTTTATTGACACTTGAAATTGTCAACCAGATCAAGCACATTATTCTGAGGAACGTTTTTTAAAAAAAATATCAACAGCTAAAAATGATACATTTTCACCGCTTTTTTAAATACACTGTTATCTTGCAAAGCATTTCTGAGTATAGATTTAATTTGTGGCTTTTCTTGTGTTTTGTTTGAAGTTAAATCAGAATGGATACATGAACCAGAACTAAATTATTTTGAAGTGCTGTTTCCAGTCTTTTAGTGGCAGGAAATCATTTTAGAACATTATATAACAGCTGTTACTGTTGGTGACCAGCATGTTAATGTTTTCCTGCATCCCTCATGTTGTGTCAGGCATCTTTCACAGCATCTTGTTCAAGGAAGGACCTTTACGGTAAGAGAAAGCAGAGCTAAGGGTTATACAAGTGTAGCCTTTTTACAGACAGATGAAAAATTGATCACTCAGTTCTGAACTGTCCCACTATACTGACCTAAAAATCTCACCATCATGAATATTGCTTTCCTAGAAGAATAGGTGTTTTTTATTTAAATATGTTTGTACATATGTAAATGAATAGAAACAACTTTCTTTGTAGACTGATTAAATCCACTTCAGTGCAAAAAGTTTATCTTTTATTAATTGTATTACAATTCTAACAACTTTTATAGTTGTGAAGAGTAAGAACAACAAAAGACCCTGGACTTTTAAAGTCCACTCCAATTTTTGCTAATTTCAGTAAACAAATTTAATCTTTGATAATCTCTAATGATTATAATTATTTAGAAATCATTAAGAATCATGGTGTTTCCTTTCATCATTATAATTTTATAGCCAAATACTGTCCAACTAAGTGGTAAAGGAGTTCCTTCAATATTTTATATTAATGTTTCTTTGAACTTAATAGCTATTTAAATGTATATGAAGTCACTGGGTGAGATCATTTGAGGGCCTGGGTTGGTATCATCAGTACACAGATAGCACTCAATTTTATATCTCCATTCCAGGACAGGTGATGTTGTTCAGGTGCCTGAAGGCTGTGAGACCTGAATGGTGAAGAAGTGGTTTAGACTCCGCCCTGGAAATATGGAGGACGCTGAGCTTGTCGATCGGAAGGTCGGCAGTTTGGCGGGTCGAATCCCGAGTGCCGCGTAACAGAGTGAGCGCCTGTTACTCATCCCAGCTTCTGCCAACCTAGCAGTTCGAAAGCACGTAAAAATGCAAGTAGAAAAATAGGGACCACTACGGTGGGAAGGTAACAGCGTTCCGTGCGCCTTTGGCGTCTAGTCATGCCGGCCACATGACCACGGAGACGTCCTCGGACAAGCGCTGGCTCTTCGGCTTTGAAACGGAGATGAGCACCGGCCCCTAGAGTCGGAAACGACTAGCACGCATGTGCGGGGGAACCTTTACCTTTACTTTAAGGAATTTTGTTGTGCAGAGGTCTCCTTGTGCTACCAAAGAGTTGCACAGACAAGGAAGGGTACTGAGAGCAATAAGAGTCACACAGTAAACACAAGAGTATACTGAGTTGTAAAAGCAAAAAGTAGTTTACTTTAAGGTGGTGTAAAAACAAAAATGCACAGTCAAAAATAAACAGTCCAAGTAGCAATCCAAAATACAAAGTCTTCTTACCGGTCCAGAGGTCAATACACAGTTCAGGTAACAGAGCAAAAACAGTAACAGTAGAGAGCAGTGAATACAGAGAGAGAGAGAAGCTACGTTGCTCGCTCCCTCTTATGGCCATGAGAACACTTACACACCCATTGGCCAATTAACATCTTAAAGACATAACATCATGGTTAATATATTTTCAACCCAACATTGTAGGCTAACATCATATGCCTAACAGGGATTTTGACCCCCAGGGATCCAATGAGTTCTACTCTTGCCTCTCAATGGAGCAGCACTTCTCCAGAATTAGTTCAAAATTTGGGGTCTTCCTGAATTCATGGCTGTTGCTTGAGGAACAGGTGGAGGTTATGGCAAGAAGGAGCTTTGCATAGGTTCAACTTGTGCAATAATTTCATTCTTTCCTGGATCAGGGGACTTTGCTCACTGTAATTCATACCTTGTCATTTCTTGTTGTATTATTACAATGTGATCTATGTGGGACTGTCCTTGAAGACCACCCAGAAATTACAATTGGTCTCACATGCAGTGACATATAGTTCTATGTACTTGGCAATTCATTCATGTTTCACCAGCTGATGCATGAACTATACTGGCTCCTGGTTGTTTTCTGATTCAATTCAGGTGCTGGTTATTATCTTTAAAGCTGGCAATGGAACGGGGCAAGTTATTTGTGGGCTTGCCTTTCCCTTAGGGCATCTGCCTTTCCCACCAAGTTAGATAGGGTGGGCACACTCCAGCCCCTTTCCTTAACTATTGCAATCTGGTGGCACCTTGGAGATATGCCATCTTTGTGCCTGCCCTGACCTTCTGAAAGAATCTTCCTGCTGAGATTGGGAAGACCCCCACCTACTAATGTTCCAGAGGACATTGAACTATGATAAAAATGAGCCCAGCAAATGCGAGAATATGTAGAGTTATGGGATATTGCATCATAATGGTCGAGATATGTGATATTGTGTTGGGATTTGGTTGCTTTTATTTATTTTGGTTTCATTGATTGTTATTTTGAGTCACCTAGAAACATCTTGTATAAGACAGGCAACCATATACTACTGTAGGTATTTCCTGGAAAGTATATAACTCTAGCATCTTATTTACAAATTGTAATCACACATTAATAAAATGTATTCATTACAGGTAAATGGGATATCTGTACTAATCTTATCCTTTGCATAGTATACCACCAAATACGGAATAATTAAAAGAAGACTATAGAAAACCTTTTTGTCTTCTTTCTTCAAGTCATTCCAGAGTCCTGGTGACTGCCTGGACATATCTGTGCAGTTCCTTGGCAACATTTTTGGAAGTGGCTTGCCATTGTCTTTTAATGCTGAGAGAAAGTGATTGTCCCAAAATTGCCCAACCCCCAAAATGGCAGCCAGATCTATCCTGGGCTTTCTTTGTGCTGATGATGTGCTTATCCATCCACAACATTACTGTACAGGCAGTCTTGGACTTACAACAGTTCATTTAGTGACTCTTCAAAGTTACAACAGCACTGAAAAAAGTGATTTATAACCATTTTTCACACAACCTTTGTAGCATCCCCCATGATCATGTGCCCAAAACTCAGATGCTTGGCAACTGGTTCATACTTACGACCATTGTTGTATCCCAAAGCCATGTGATCATCTTTTGCAACCTTTTGACAAGCAAAATTAATGGGAAGCCAGATTCACTTAACATCCATGTTATTAACTTAACAACTCCCATGATTCACTTAACAAATGTGGCAAGAAAGGTCATAAATTGAGGCAAACCTCACTTAACAAATGTCTCACTTAACAGCATAAATTTTGGGCTCAATTGTGGTCATAAGTCGAGAACTACCTATAGTAGGTTTATAAAGGAAGTGTCATGGTTCCGATAAATAAGACCAGTAGAAATAAGAACTCCGAGGCAATTGCTTTCCCCAATGAATACATTTAATGGCTACATAGTCTCAGCATGAACAATGGTGAAACCAAGACTGAAAGTCCCCCCCCAGGTTACAAAGTAACAAGTTGAACTCCCCACTCCTGCAGTGTGTCATAAATCACAATCCCCAATTAACTACTTTGGTGGGCTTTCTAACAGTAGCTGTTAGAAAGCCAAAACTTAAGTAACTTGACCTTGCTTCCCATAGAACAATTAGGTAACTTGACCTTGCTTCCCACAGAACACCAAAACTTACGTAGGTAACTTGACCTTGCTTCCCACAGAACAATTTATTGTTATGTCTAAACTAAGAGAATACATCTCCCCCCTCCCATCACTGTGGCAACTGAAAACAAAGTAAAGATGGCTGCAGCCAAATTCAGTTGAACGTTGACAGGAAGCTTATAATGCATAGATGAAAATGTGATACCAACTATGTTTTGCGAACAATACAGGTAACAGCTATGTATCCGCTATTGTTAATGGATAATTAAGGTGGTCAGTGTTTTGCTTTACAGCTCACAGATTTGTGTTTACAAAGATATAATAAAAATCCCTAAGAGTCTTGCTTCGCATCCTTCAATGCTCTTCAACTCCTCTGTGCACCTAGAATCTGAAGAGGCATGCATGATATTCTTGTCATTTAAGATTTTGGCAGAAATTGGCTTTTATTGAGGAATCTTTAGCCCCATTGATCCTTGTAGATAATCAGAAAAAAAGACATAAAATTGGAACTTTGACTGTGACTTTTCTGCTTCAACTCTGATCCCACTTATACTGAGAAAGGCAATACTGAGGTGAAGCAGTGTGCTTCAGTATATAGTTCCTTAACTATCCCAGCAAACTACACTGAATGTCAAATTGGAGTCCTTTCATGTTTGTTAGTTCCAATGCTTTCATCAGCTTTATAGGGAGAAGATACAATAATCCCTCAAATCAGTCAGAGGTTCCATTGGCCATTTTCTCTGATTTGTAGCATTGGCTTAATAATATCCTTAATATCTGTCTAATTCACTTAAGAAGGAGAATGAGTTCTTAATATCTGTCTAATTCACTTAAGAAGTAGATGTGTTCTTAAAAATCCCCAGAAGAGGGTCCATATTTTGTTTCATCTCTATTGCTGTTCAGATGTTTTACACATCCTATGGAATTGTGTTGTATTCTTTTTTGTATATGATTTATGTTTTTCCACTTTTTTGTTTCTAATTGTATGCAATATACAATTGTTTTTGATCATAAATAAAACAATGTAAGTAAAGATGTGGCCCTCCAGATGTTGTAGAGTTCTAGTTTTAGCAGTTACAACCATTTGACCTACTAGATTAGATTTGACCTGTCAAATCTAATTAAAAACTGCAATAGGGCCAGCCATAGGTTTCTTTTCTTGAATTAATGATTTCAATTTTTAGTAATAAAATGGTTAAAAGTCTTAAGAAACAATATGTGATACCTGCTTAATACTGTCACTGCTGCATGATATCTTAATCTTTCTATCTGAATTATTGTTTTATTACATCCTAGTTGTACATAGTACTTTCAAAACAATAGTGGAATGACATTCTTTTGATTTTATTATAAGAACTAAATTTCAGAAGATGATACCGCATTTACGAATGAGTAATTTGGATGCATAGATATCTGAAGGAGGGGAACAAGGCTGGGTAAGTTTTATGCAAACTCCAGGCCTTGAATACTATAAGATGAAATATGACATCACAATGTGTGTATTATCATTTTTGTGCCATTACAGTTAGGAACAGATGCCTATGTTTATGTATCCTTTTCTGGGCACAAGGAAAAGTGGATGAAATTATGGCATATTTATAATTTATTCACATTTTCAGTTGCTGATGACAGTGTAAATCCTTGGCATTCCATATGAAAAGGAGCAAGTTTTGTACAGTAAATTTAGATATGCCATTTCAAATCCTGTTCAGCTTGTAGCTCACTAACCTCTTTATTTCAAGTACATTTTACTCTGGCACACATGAGGGAAGGAAGACATTCATCTGTAATATAATACTTTTGAGTTTGACTTCAGAAATTTCAATAGCTTT
This sequence comes from Vipera berus, assembly GCF_964194415.1. Classification (NCBI taxonomy): domain Eukaryota; kingdom Metazoa; phylum Chordata; class Lepidosauria; order Squamata; family Viperidae; genus Vipera; species Vipera berus. The sequence continues at coordinate 94,398,613 of NC_138206.1, forward strand.
AATTTAATTCTCATAGTATATTCTGTAAATGGAGATTCCATTCTTTCCTCCTAATAGTTTGGCCATTATTTTAGTAACTTTGGTAGCAGCAACACAGCTAATTAACAGGACTGTAGATGTTAGAAGTAGGTTTAGTAAATGAATCTGTTAATTTATATAGTATCAGCAAAGTGCCACAACATTTCTAAAAGACTAAAAAGGATCATGAACAAGGTAGAACCTGGCTCTTTACTCTTGAAACATATTGTCTTGGCAGGATTTCCTAATAAAATGAAATTATAATGTTTCTTAAGTTTAATTGTTCTTCTCATTTGCAAACTAGTCCATTTTCTTAAAGTTAACTCATGAGGGATAAACAAATTCTACAAACTCCCTACTCTGTCTAGAACTCATAATTTTATTTCCCACATTTTCCTAAAATGTTTCTAATAGTCAGGAACCCTGGAAAGTAATACAGAAGGTGTAAAGAAAAGAAGATAGGAAAATTCCATTTCTTTCAAAGTTTGCAAACTACAGGTTGTCCTCAAGTTACAACAGCAATTGGGACTGGAATTGCTACCACTAAACAATGAGGTTGTAAAGTGTGATGATATGTGATTGCATCAATTAGAAACAGCAATCTTTGCGGTCTCCATTGCTGTTGTTAAGTGAGGATCATGGGTCAAGAAGTTAGAAGACCCAGATGGCTCACAAGCAAACCAGCAGGCAGGTAAGTGACTGATACTCAGTGGGAGAAAGAGCAGTGGGGTTCATGAATGGGGCTTGAAGTGACTGCTGTAGGCAGTGGTGGGGTTCAAATATGTGAACAACTGGTTCTCTGTGTGGATGCCGCTTGTGAAAGTCCATTTTGGGCCTGGGCAACAAAAAATTAGCTATCGGTTCTGCCGAAGTGGTGTGAACTGGATGAATCCCACCACTGGCTGTAGGGAGGAGAGTGTCAGGGGGGTAAATCAAAACCTCCCTATCTGAGGGCGATGAACCGTGGTTCATTTGACACATGGTGCACATCAGGTAAAATAAAGAAAACCCGAAGCATATTCTACTGTAATAAAACTTTAATCAGAAAAACAAAGAAAAACTCCTAACTGACTACATGCTATCACCAGACAGCACAGAGAGAAAAAGAAAGAAAGTAAGTTTGTGTCTGAACATGCACACATCATAGTAGGTCCAGACATGAAACCAAAACATAGCTGGACATGTGACAATCACCTTGGTTACAATGATAAGAGTACAATACAGCTGGCAGAAAAACAGTGAGACGTGCTGAGCTGACAAAACAGAAAAAAACGCAGTGACAGAGAGGGTGTGCAAGTGGTAAAAAGGCATGACATGGCACAAGCATGGAGGGCTTGGCATAGCTGCTACCAGGTGTGAGAGGGGCTGTGGAGGCATAGTGCCAGTGCAGTGAGACTCAAAAAGTGTGTGGATATGAGACTTAACCAAGCAACATGCAACCCTTTTTGCCAGCTGTCTTATTGACTTTGCTTATGGGGAGCTACAAAGAAGGTCACAAACTGCAATCATGTGACAATGGGATGCTACAACAGTCATAAGCGTGAATCTAGATTACAATCATGTAACCATGGGAGTCCTGGCACAACCAAAACTTTGAAGATTGGTTATAAACCCCACTTATTGAACACCATCTTGCCAAGAAGCTGGGATTAGCAAGAATTTTTCTGTTGTCTATATAGTACTTATATTCATATGTAATACTGCATCGGGACTTTTTTACGTCTTGTTAAACTAGCCACTGTAAGGTATCACAGTATATCATAGTGTTAGAGAATTAAACCTTTCATTAGAAAATTCAATTTAATGCTATCATTTGCAGACTGATTTATCTCTCTTGTAACATAGATAAATTTAAGTTAAATATGATTTTTTTCTTTTTCCTTTATTACATACAATGTATTCAATAACAGCATATTGTGGATTTCATTTTTAAAAATATACAATTATATCCTATGATGGCTAAAAAGATAATGAAATTTTTTAAAAGTTTTTATAAAAAGTTTTACAAAAACATTAATTTCTTTAATTTTTCATGTCGGATAACAAGTGCTTAAACTTTATTTGTAGAGGAACAGAAAAGTGAATATGGAAAGTAATTTGTCTCTGAAATTCTAGATCAGGCATGTCAAACTCGCAACATCGCGTGATGTTGCGAATTTTTCCCCATTGCTGGCAATGAGGTGGGTGCGGTTTCGGCATGACGCATCCCGCCTACAAGCCGGCAGTTTGAACTACCCGTTCTACATAGACTTGAATTTTAAAAGTTTCAGGGATATTTTACAAACTTTTAGGAATATGATAGATAAAGGAAGTCTGGTTATCAGTTTTTGATGTTGTCTGTCTGTCTGTCTATCTATCTATCTATCTATCTATCTATCTATCTATCTATCTATCTATCTATCTATCTATCTATCTATTTTTCAGAATGTTTTCCCAATCTAGTTTATAGTTGCAAAATTCTCAGGTGGTTCCCCATCCAAATACTAACTGGGATTAATCCTGTTTGGCTTACAAGGTAGATTAATGTTTCTACCAGCTAAACATTATAAAGATATCTTATAATGCAGGTTTATAAGAATATTCATCAGTGCACTTTGAACTAAAATGTCCAACCTGACTGCTTTTAAAGATTCTTGCCTGCTTAATGTGAAGATCTGAAAGATGGCTACTGTAAATCTGTACTTGATTCCTCTGTGAATGCATTCAGCAGAAAGCGCTTTCAGCTCTCTTTCACAATTAATATTCTTAGATCTTTACAACAGTCTATCTATCTATCTATCTATTTCTCCAGCAGTCACTTAAATGTATATTTTAAATGCATGAACTATGTACTTGTTACATAGAAATTACAATGCCCCTTCCATCAAAACTAAAGCATTACATGTGACCACCATCTATCAAGCTAGGATGTTTGTAGAAGTTTGTAAAAATAGTTTCTTTTTAAAGTTTATGAAAGCTTTTTTCCATTTAATTAGTTATCTTTGTGGTCTTTGTGTGTACATGCACAATATCCATGCTTGCAGTTTAATTATGCTGAATCTCCCTGCTTTCTCCTCATGCCCAAATTAGATTAATATTCAGAAAGATCACGTAGCTGGCATTATCCCAGGTGCACAGCATCTGCTGGCTTTAAGAGTCAGGCAGGAAACATTGATATTCATATTCCGTTCTATTTCTCTCAGCTAGACATTTAATTCTCCAAGATTCAGTGGTGTCCATAGAGAAAAATGATTGTGTCACTCAATTCAGCATTTCCAAGTCTTATATGCATAGGCCAGTGTACCCATCTTCAGCATGTTTTTCTTTCTTTCTGATTTCCAGGGAACTTACTTTTTCTGTAGTCTGCTTGGTTTTCTCTTTCCAGGTGAAGAATAAATAGTAGCACTGCAGTTTTTGATTCTCTTTTTTGTTTAAGATCTACTCTAGGCTAATGTGAGTGCAGTGATTATAATACCTATTCCTTTTTTTCTGAGTCTTTCTGGAAACAAACACCAAAGAGAAGAACACACCAGATTCTTGGGCTACTTTCAGCAAATATACCCACTCAACAAGCAAGATGGATATTTCATTTGCATATTGCATGGGATAACTTAGGATATTACTGAACAAGAGAGAAAGTATTATGGACCATTCCAAATGTAGGAGGATAGTCTGATTCATTAGAAGTTAGGGATTATAGATTGGAAGGGGAATTCAGTTCAAATCTTCAACTTCAGGCCAAACCCATTCAGTGTGAACTGCTTTAAAATGCAAGGTTCAGTTAAAAAAGAAAAAGGATTTGTCCGTAGGCTACTGTGGGGAAATATCAAAACTCCTGCAGCTGCTTCATTTTTTTTGTCAGAATGGGTATGGAAATAGCAAGAATAGAAGAACTAAAGGTCATTAACCTGCAAAGAGCTTCAAGACATTCACAGTAATTTTATGAAATATTTGCCTTGTTCTTTTGTCAAGGCAAAGATAGCAAAAAATGTGGAAAGGACAGCAGAGAAACTCCCACATTGTCTAGCAAAGAGTCTCTAGAGAAATTGACTGAACCAAGACAGAAAGTAGCCCACTATATAAATAAAAACCTTCAAGAACTGCTTTTAAAGTAAGCCCTTTTGTACATGCTTTTGAAGGGCCAGGCCAAGCACAATATTGAAGAATACTCATTGTGGAGCGATATAACTGTGCTAATACTTGAGTTGTGTTGTGTGAGGAACCTTGGCATAGTTTGTTGGAAAATAATGGCTTTTGTTAGCAACATTTGCTTATCATTGACTTCATGGTCATGCCAGGTTGAGCATGGCACATTGGCAGACTGTAATTTCTTCTGGGGAGGTCTCAGAAGAATACTCATTCACTTGTGGCCTCTCCCTCCAATCACCGGGTTTAGTAGAATGAAAATTGACATAGCTTTCTGGCAAGGTTTGACCCCCTCAACAGATGGAACTATCTTTGTGGTACCAGACACGACAGTGCTTTGGGAAAGTATAGCCTATGCTGGGTAGGATTTGATTGTATCAGAGTCATGGTTTCTTGGCCATATCTTAGGATGGCAGGCAACAGACTGGCATAGTGAAATGAAATGTGATAGAAATATATTGTAGAGAAAGAGTTTCACACAGAGAAAGTGGCATACATTCTTGCCATTAAAAAGAGCGAATGCTAGCCTCTGTAAGCCTGGTCCCTTTTTGTTCATTATCTAGAGACTTTGCTGCTCACATTATGCAGAATTTAAAAAAAAAATTTCTCAGAACTTCACCTGAGCACAGATGTAAATTTATCTCTGTGTATGCTTCCAGTCGTGGAAGACAGAGATAATTTTTAGATAAGTTGCTTTAATTACATGTTCTAAAGAAATTCCTAAAATGAGAAAAATCAGCTACTACAGAAGCAAGAATCTAGCACCAATTGTCAGCTCCAGAGTTTATATCCTGCATCTGCCTCTTCTTCTTTGTGCTGAAGACCACCAATTTCTCAGCATTGGACAGTCAGATGTAGACAACTGTCTTTGGTGTCTTCTAGCATTGTTATTTCAGCTCTCACAGTCTTGATTAGGTAGTCTGTATAAGCCACAATCCAATGATCAAAGTTAGAACAAAGGCAAAGTTAAGGTTTATCTCCACATTAAAGAAGTTTAGAGCTGAGAAGTTAATTAGATGCTTAATTTGATCATGACTGCCATTCCAAAGTTCTCTGACAGTGTATCAAGATGATAATGTTAACTGGCTGCTACTACTAGTGCCAGAATACTCTTTAGATAACTCAGCTGCCCCCACCCAGCATTCTCCACATATGGGATAGAAGTTGCAATACTGTATGTTGTCTATACCAATAGTAGAAGTGGGGAGTGGGGGGGAGAGCCATCAAGTTTGCAAAGTGCTTCACAGACACCTTATTCAATCCACTAGTTTGAAGCCTGTCCCTATTTCAATTGCAGATCTGCTTCAGAGGGGTAATTCAACTGAATCTTCATTGAACTGAAGCAGTCCCTCAAATCTTTGCACAATTCTGATAAAAGCCTGGTACAAACTATACAGTGGGAGAAATACAGATAAACAGATGCTGATGTACAAGTAAGATTTCCTTTTATTTGGATAGATATTGGTCATCATTAACTTTTTTCAGTCTAAAATAAAACTTGATAAGTGTAGTCACCAAATTAGATAAACATGCGCAGTACTAAAATTTTCAGTGTAAACCTTTTTTTCTCTTTGTGAATAAATCTAAATCTAGATCCAAATCTCTAAATCTAAATCTATTTAGTAAATATGACATAAAATAAAAACTTGGGATTGAATATCCTGGGTTTGGAATGGCTATTCAAACTATGGCTTGCCCCCCCCCAATGAATATCTTGTAGAAGGTCAAAATTAAAAAAAAACACAACAAAACTGACAAGAGTTGCACAGGCATAGGGAGAGTATTGTCAAAACTTGTTATTCTCCCCTTCCCCCTTATTTGCAAATGCAATTTAGTTATGGGATTACCCAGGTAAAATGGGGAAAAAAAATATCAATGTTCCTACTTTGGATAGTAACACAAAGTTGACTCTTGTTTTTGTTCCTCATTTTACTTATATAAGCCTGCAATGGGCAATTCTGCAAAAGTCAATTATGATTTTTAGTTTAAAATTTGGTAATAAAAAATAAGTGATGTGAGAATAATCCAAATTATTTATAAATTTTTGTGGTGCTGTGACCTTCTAAAATGATAAACGACATGGAACACACACAAACACATAAATGAAATTAATGATTTCAGTTTTAACAACCATTGAGGTAAAGGCAAATTGCTTTCATGCTGTCAAAATATTAGCTATTTCATTTGTATTCATGTATGGAGGAAACCTAGATAATGCTGTTAACAACAATATTAAAAAGTGAATAATCAACCATTACCGGGTATACACTGATTTAGACAATGAACTTAAAGCGGTCTACTCTTACGGTGATAACAAAGAGCCAGCTAAAATGCCATGTTGCCAAAGTGATAGACTTCTTATTACTCAAGTGGAAGAAAGCATTTAAACATTCACTGAATGTTGTGGTTATGAACACTTGTTGACAGCCCAGAGATATTGGGCTTCATAGCTTCACATTTTATAGCATTTATTTTCTCACATAAACATACCATAGAATTTGTTATTAAGCCCTTCTTGCCCTGTCATCCTTTTGGGATAGAAGATTTTCAGTTCTTTGTAAAACATTGGAAATGTAGACCAGATATATGTACACAGACAAATATTAGTCCTTGATTCAGAGGACCATATACTGAATTCTTCAACTTAAAAGTCAGCTCCTTTTTGTCAGGATAAATTACATTGCCAAAACTAAGAATAGCTTCAGTAATAAGTAGGAGGTGGATGTATTGAGTAGCAGATGCAGGAAAATAGGACTAATAGGTATTGGAGAACAGACACAGCTGCATCATTTGGTTTGCTCTGCATTTTTCGAATCAGAGATGGGTAATCCTTTGGTGATTATGAGCTGAGGAAGAAGTCTTAAGAGCTACAATAGGAGCATCAGTGATATAAAATTGATGGAACTGTTTTTTGACAGGTTTCTTTGTTGAGGTTCTTTTTCCTTAAATTATGTTAAGCCTCTTCTATGACTAAATCTGTAGCTTTAATGTTATCTCTTATAATCTCAGAATTTCTGCCAATTTTCAGCACTAGTGGTAAGAGGAATCCTAGGGCCAAAAATTGCTCACCTTCCCCTAAGATCTCTTTTCAGATAAGGTGAAAAGACCCAACCCTCCTACTGAGGATTCAGCTATAGGTTGGCTTAGCTTTTGCAACTGAAATAGGAAGGTGCCATTTTATCCTTGTTTTAAGGCAACAAAATGCTTAACTGTTGAAATAACTTTTGACAAAATGAAGAGCCTAGGTCAGGGGTGTCAAAGTGGCAGCCTGCGGGCTGGACGCGTCATCAGGAAACCGCACCCACCCCAATGCCAGCAATGGAGAAAAAGCTCCGATACGTCATGCGATGTCACGTGACATTGCGAGTTTGACATGTCTGGAAGTTACCCTGGAAATTTACCTGGCAAATACTGATACCTTTCTGAAAAGTTTGTTGCCTCTGGGGTCTATAAAAGTTTTAATAAGCACCGTATCTCCATGGGAAATTATGTCAGTGGTTGAAGAAGCCTGGTATAAAATAAGTATGTAATCAGTTAAATGATCAATTGGCTGCTCTCATTGCTGCCAAATGAGGTAATTATAACATAGTAACAATCACTCACAATAAATTGATTAGTTTTGAAGTTTTCCTCAAGTGTCCTGTACCTGTGTTATTAGAACAAACCTTGCTAATTATGCTCTGTCGGAGCATAGTGCCTGCTGCCAACTTTGTGGAATAACTATACACAGCATTTTACAATACACTATTAAGTACAGAAAATCAATTCTTGCTATTTTATTAGATTGTTTTAGTTATTTTCCTGTTGCAGTATTCCACATCAAATTCCACAAGTAAATTGAAATTCCAGCCTTAAAGCCAGATTTATTGCAGGAAAGGACTCTCATCATTTCACAATTAGCAGTATTATTAAGTGTTCCCATACTGTACACAGTGAAAAAAGAGGATTCACTCAAGAACCCCAGGAAATAATTACACAAATGAAGCCAACTAGCTTTACTAAAATTATGAAAAATCCCTAAAAACACTGCAGATTCAGAACGAAATGAAATGAAATTGACTGACTGATGTTGGTTGCGCTAATATGACTGAAAATCAATTATGTTTCGAGAATCCTTTTTTTCTGGTTTTTAAATTATATTTTACTTGCTGATTGCATCATGGCACTGTTCATCATATTGATAAATGAAAGTGAGAGGAAATGATTAATTAATTTTTTTAGCACACATAGTTAAGAAAATCAGACTATTGCTTTCAGGGAAATTTAAGTGTAATGCATCAGTTAAACTGTGTTGTTTTGTCCCTGAACAGTTTGGTATATGTTTCTCGACCCATTAAGCATCTTAATTTATACTGGTTTGCTTCTGTTTTTCTAATAGGATAAAGAAAGAAAAATCATTTTGTTTTTAGTAATTGTCTTTATAAGCCATGAGCGTCAGGTCAGCCAGCTGTCAAAGTACAAGAATTATGAAGATTTATTGGAAGAAAAATACCAACTTTGCATGCAATTGTCTACATCACGCTCTAGATTGCATTCAAATGCGTATGAAATAGTGACTGTTGCTAAGACTCATAAGGTACAGAAATAATGTTTGGCTTGTATACATAAATATGTTCATGTACAGTCATACAATAACAAGGCAGAATAGACAAACAATTCACAAAAAAGAGCTTAATTTAGGTTTGGCAGTTATTAATGGAAAAACTTTCAAAACATTTAAAATCAATTTTTCAGAGGAACCAATGTAAGGTGAAACTTGAAAAATTAGAATATCGTGCAAAAGTTCATTTATTTCAGTAATGCAACTTAAAAGGGGAAACTAATATATGAGATAGACTCATTACATGCAAAGCAAGATAGTTCAAGCCGTGATTTGTCATAATTGTGATGATTCTGGCATACAGCTCATGAAAACCCCAAATCCACAATCTCAGAAAATTAGAATATTACATGCAATCAATAAAACAAGGAGTGTACATAGAACAATATCGGACCTCTGAAAAGTATAAGCATGCATATGTATTCAGTACTTGGTTTGGGCCCCTTTTGCAGCAATTACTGCCTCAATGTGGCGTGACATGGAAGCTATCAGCCTGTGGCACTGCTGAGGTGTTATGGAAGACCAAGATGCTTCAATAGTGGCCTTCAGCTCTTCTGCATTGTTCAGTCTCATGTCTCTCATCTTTCTCTTGGCAATGCTGCATAGATTCTCTATGGGGTTCAGGTCAGGTGAGTTTGCTGGCCAATCAAGCACAATAATCCCATGGTTATTGAACCAGGTTTTGGTGCTTTTGGCAGTGTGGGCAGGTGCCAAGTCAGCATCCCCATAAAGCTCATCTGCAGAAGAAAGCATGAAGTGCTCCAAAATCTCCTGGTAGACGGCTGTGTTGACCCTGGATTTAATGAAGCACAGTGGACCAACACCAGCAGATGACATGGCTCCCCAAATCAACACAGACTGTGGAAACTTCACACTGGACTTCAAGCATCTTGCAGTGTGTGCCTCTCCATTCTTCCTCCAAACTCTGGATCCTTGGTTTCCAAATGAGATGCAAAAGTTGCTCTCATCAGAAAAGAGGACTTCGGACCACTGAGCAACAGACCAGGTCTGTTTTTCTTTAGCCCAGGTAAGACACTTCTGATGTTGTTTGTTGTTCAGGAGTGGCTTGACAAGAGGAATACGACATTTGAAGCCCATGTCCAAGATCCGTCTGTGTGTGGTGGCTCTTGATGCACTGACTCCAGCCTCGGTCCACTCCTTGTGAAAGTCCCCAACACTTTTGAATGGCCTTTTCCTGACAATCATCTCCAGGCTGCGGTCATCCCTGCTGCTTGTGCACCTTTTTCTTCCACACTTTTCCCTTCCACATAACTTTTTATTAATGTGCTTTGATACAGCACTTTGGGAACATCCAACTTCTTTTGTAATTACCTTTTGAGGCTTTCCCTCCTTATGGAGGGTGTCAGTGATGGTTTTCTTCAAAACTGTCAGGTCAGCAGACTTCCCCATGATTGTTATTCCTACTGAACCAGACTGAGAGACCATTTAAAGGCTCAGGAACCCTTTGCAAGTGTTATGGCTTAATTAGCTGATTAGAGTGGCACACTTTGAGCCTAGAATACTGCACCTTTTCACAATATTCTAATTTTATGAATTGTGGATTTGGGGTTTTCATGAGCTGTACGCCATAATCATCATAATTATGATAGCTTGAACTATCTTGCTTTGCATGTAATGAGTCTATCTCATATATTAGTTTCCCCTTTTAAGTTGCATTACTGAAATAAATGAACTTTTGCACGATATTCTAATTTTTCAAGTTTCACCTGTATTGTAATGTTGTTTTCAATTTTAAAAAGGTTTCCTTGCTCGCTTCAATTCATAGCTTAGTATTTTATTTTTAATCAGTATTTGTTTTATATCATAATGGCAGATATTGTATTATTATTATATGGTATCTGTGATCAGAATCTGTTTCTATATTTGTTTTTAATTTCTTGCACAGCATTATTTTATATTTGAGGCCTACAAAAGCTGGACATTAGTTTGTTATTCCGTGGGGTTTAAAAGTGGGAACTTCATTAATTAATTAATTAATTAATTAATTAATTAATTAATTAATGGGACTTATATGCCGCCCTATCTCCCAAAGGACTCAGGGCGGCTAACAACAATAAAATACAAATATTAAAATTAAACTATCAGTAGCCCCAATCCTATAAAACCTTAAAAACCAGATTAAAACCCCATTATCATCAGTCCAGGTTGGCCTGTTGGAAAAGAAATGTCTTAAGGTCACAACGAAAGGACCAGAGGTCTGGGGTCATCCGGAGCTCCAGGGGAAGCTGATTCCACAGGGCAGGTGCCCCCACAGAGAAGGCCCTCCCCCTGGGGGTCGCCAGCCAACATTGTCTGGCCGACAGCACCCTGAGAAGGCCCTCTCTGTGTGAGCGCACAGGGCGAAGGGAAGTCGTTCTTGGGAACAGACAGTCCTGCAAGTATCCCGGGCCTAAGCCATGTAGGGCTTTAAAGGTAAGAACCAGCACCTTATATATACTTAAATAGCCTGCAAATATACTACATAACTTTTCATTTGCTGAGACCATTTTGTTTCATTCGGTCTTTCCATACCCATCTTCCAGTCTCCCTGTTCTCGACAAGGCAATGAGAAATAGACCACCTTATTGTCCATTAGAGCATATTATGATTATCCTGACTTTTAGCACTAAGTACCCAGTAAGCCTCACAATAGTAAAGCATAAAGTACATAATTTAATTTACAATATAATTAAAAGGTAGTAGAGGCAGAAGATAGTAGAGACAGAAGCATTTGAGGATATATATTTCTTTTGAAAAAGTGACTAAATTTTCTTGTTGCAGAGTTCTCAACCTTTGTTGTGCTACACTCCCTAAAATTAAAAAAAAAATGTTTCTCTTCCTCATGAAGACTGTAGGATCAAGCTCTAATAGGGTCCGGCAGTCTGAGAGGATCTCCTGTTGTGGAACAGGATTATTAGCTTGTGGAGGTAGAGTTGGAGGATAGTCTAGCAGTGAGTCAGTTGTGTAGAAGCAAGCTAGACTAAAAATGTGCTCCCAGAGCCAGGGATCCATTTTTCCTGTAACTTTGCTTGTTCCTGTGATAGCCTCAAGCCATTCCTGAGTGCTGCCCAAAAATGACCTGCCCAAATTAAGATAACCTACTCTAATCTACCTGGTTGGCAGCATTCTGGTTTCTTACATAACCATTCCAAGGAATAGCCTGGTGTCCAGTCATGAGGTATCATCCTCCCGAGAGAAGTAGAAGAGGCACACAATTCATACAGCTTGATGTGGGTATATAGGTGAGCACCAGCATACCTTCCTTCAAGAATGTCACTAGGGAGAGCCATCGTTGGAGGAAATAAACAAAAGACCCGTGATCTTTGGGAGTGTTTGGCAGTAGTTCAAGTCTGTTACAGGATCAATTTTTGTAAGCACAAAGGCCATTGGAGAGCTCCCAGTGCCTTGTTATCATGCATGGCTGGACTTGGCATCAACATCATGGTAAAAGCTACCTACATGTGATCAGGGTTAGAGCGACTGTGACCCCATCGAGTGGGAGAATCCCTATTTTATTGAGATCGCTTTAATCTCCACCTAAGGAGATTGAAGCACCATGACCAATTATTTTTTAAAAATGAAACACTGCTTGACATCTTTCATACTTGTTAACATTTTAGTTTTCATTTATACTCTTTTTAAAAAAAATAAAACAGGAAGAGAAAAAAATGGGAATTATTAAGAGTCACAGTTATAAGATCCTCGTTTTAGATTATCTACATAGTAATCTCTACACAAATTTGTTTTCCACAGAGTTACACTGCAGTGACATTTCCATTAAATCATACTTCTGCACACTCCAGGAACTTTATATTAATTGCTTTTGATTTCCTAAACATTTTAAATGCAAGGACATTACAGAACAAATTCTATTGGCAGTTGACTATTATTTCCACTATAGTTGTGAATCATCTGCCCTTTTTATCCAGCAGATTATAATAATAAAGCATTTTTTTTTTAAAAAAAAAAGTTCTTTCAAGAAAGAGTCTCTTTGCTAAGGACTTAAAATAAGCTTTATTTAGTTAGGGTTACCAGATCTGGGCTACAAAAATCCAAAGAAAGAGTAGATGTCAAAAAGTTATAGAAAACTCTGCTCCTATCAATGAGCTCATTCATCATCATCATCATCATCATCATCATCATCATCATCCAAATTTTGCAGCCCAGATATGTTAGCCAATTTAGGTGAAAGATATTGCTATGATTGGTTGTTGTTGTTGTTGATGATGATGATGATATAAATTATTCATTGATATTTTATAGTAATTATTTAAATAAAACTTCATTTTGAAATATCCAGGAAGTATCTTCTCTGCTTTTCTATCTATTTTTTTCATTCTGAATAATTATTATTACAAGTTTTTTGTTTCCTGTCTCTGAAGAGTTCTCCTATCTACCATTGTTAAGTTACACAGAGCAACAGTGTTTACAGACAAGGAAATATGGCTGGCATCTGGAAAAAAAATCCATTTTGTAAGATAGCATCCCTAGTTGAAAGCTTTTTTTAAAAAAAAAGTCTGACAAAATGATAATGGTTGTGAAAAAATGTCACATGCAAGTAACTGTAGATAAACCAGATTCACAAAAGGAATTTGATTTGAAAGTAATAGATTTGTTGGAGACTGAAAGATATATGGATTTTACAGACTTAGAACTAACTGAGTGGATAGCATGTGCCTTCCTGACATTCAAGCCTGCATTCTTTACAACAGCAGGAAAATGAATGAGTGAATAAATGATAAATTGGTTTCCTCTAAGATTTGATGGAGATTGGGGAATAGATTTATCATACTTAACTGGAAAACCATTTTATCTGGACTCCTTGGGGAAGATAAATCAACTTTGGAGAATGGACTTATTATATTTATCCAGACAACAATTGATAAAAGATGGTATTAAGAAACAAATGTGGCTATTTGATCCAGGACAAATTAGTGTTAATTGTTGGGACTGTTTGGTATAGATGTGATAAATTTTCTATGTACTGATTACAATAAAAGTTTGTTTTGAAATTTCAATCCTGCTTTTTTATTATTGTTCTACCTGTTAACTATTATGTCATTAATAAGGTAGATGATAGTTTAATAATTTGCAAATACAATTAGCAGTTTAAAATTTTGAGGAGGCTGTTTTGCAAGGGGTAGGAATTAATATTTTTGTAATATATTTATCATTATTCAACTAAGGGGAATAATACATCTATATGTGTTAGTATTTTTAATGCACTTTTTAAGTGTCTGTTTTGTGTTTTTTTGTTTCTCTAAAAATTTTTGGAATTTGTATTTTAACTTTTTAAATATAATAAAAATAGACAAAAAAGAAAAGAGATATGAAAAAATAAGAACAAACAAATATAAAGATCAAGAGTAGGCAGCTTGGCATCCTTCAGATGTTATCAACTACAAATCCAATAAACCCTCAGGGCTAACAGATCTGAATTCTATAATTCCAGACATTAGATGACTCCAAAGAGAGTTTTCTAGTTCTTCTCTGGATTTTTCTATCCACATCTGATAGAAAGAATAGTTAAAACAATGTAATCCAAAACATCTACCGGTAATCAGATTTTTGCATAGGGGAGTAAAGACATCTGAAGATAAGTAAAATTTGTGACAGGCTTCTTTAGTCTCCTAAAGTTTTTTTTTTTTTTTTTTGTGTGTGTGTGTATTCCTCATAGTTTGTGGCCATCACCGTAGTCAGGTAATTGTGATTTGGCAATTGGCTTGCAGTTACTATAGTTGCAGCATCCTGCAGTCATGTGATCACCAGTTGCAACCTTCATTGCCAGCTTCAAATAAGCAAAATCCATGAGGAAGTCAGCAGGAGGTCGCAAATGGAAATTATGTGACTGGGATGTGTAGGATTTGCCTATTGATGGCAGCTGGGACTGCTAGTTAGTGTGGCCATCATTGCACTTTATGACTGCTACATTTAGTGAAGGAGTTGCCAATCATAATTACTGTTGTTAAATGGAGACTTCCTGTTCTTGCACATGTAAAATTTCCATTACCAACATATCTAGAGAATGTCCTTAGGGATAGTGGGGATGAATTGTTCTTTTCTCATATTGAAACAGGTTTATTAATGGAAATGTTACACAGAAGAGAAGAAAAAAAATCTGGATGATGATAATGTATTTTGATGAAAAGGTAATTAATAGGAAACAGTGTTCATTCAAAAATTTAAAAGATTTAGAGACCACAAATATGACAGAAATTAAGTTGTAGATGAATTACAGTATAATGTTAATCACACAAATTACTGGAATGTATTCTCTTATCATCTTACCATGATCATCAATATAAATTACATTTTAATACTGCCTACCACTAGTATCAAATTAGGCACCCATAGGCATTTGAAATTAATTGGTTCAGGCTAGTTTTAGTTTAAGTTATAACTTAATTTACATGGAAATTGTGCCAATCAATAGCTGATATGGAGTCTAATCGTGTGACATTCAAACATGATTAAAAGAATCATAGGCATGGATGAACCATCTCATGTAGAGTTGACTTCCACCTTCATTTGTATGATAGATGTAATATGCAAATTGGCCTGTTGGCATTTGGCTAGCCATTGTTACCAACAGATGCCAATTCAAATTACTGCAATTCTTGTGTAATTTTTGACTGACTTTTTTTTTTTTTTACTAATCTAGCACATTGTATCTGGCAGATGGGAATGAATATAACCAGGAAGTCCAAGTCATTTTAAAGTAACATTCAAGAGTGAGCGTATGACACAAAATAGAACGAAGTATAGCAAAAACCATTCATTCTCTGTGAAAGTAGGCTGTATCAATCAGAGCTGAAAATGTGTAGTTCCTACTTCGTGAGAAGTTTAGTTAAAAATTGCTGTGCCTTATAATCTGAAATACCAGAGTCTGCATTAATGTTATGTTCTAAAAGTATCCCCACTCAAGATCTTTTTCTGTCACGAACAATTAATGTCCTAGCAGCTTTGGGGGTAAATGGATCAGAGGTTAATATTTTACCATGCTGAGAAATTGAAAAGTGACAGAGCCACAAAGAGGATGATACATAGAGTTGTAGTGGCAGCAAGCAGTGTGATAGGGAATATCTTCCCTCCTTATAATAAAGTTTGCTTTCTTTTGAAGGTTTTTATGACAACTGTAGAAAATTTCCATAGGTCAAATTGATTACTAACAACCATTTAATAATGTGATTCCCTGTTTATTTGATTATTTATGACACAGATTTTATCTCTGTAATTGCACTTTGTTAGGGACACATATACTCCAAATATATTGAATTTTGTATGGCAATTTTCTTAAAATTGTGGCCTCTAGACTACAGTTAGCTGGGAATTCTGACAGTTATAATGTAGTATGTCTGTAATTTCTGCCCAGCTATGATATTGGTTGGAAGCTAAGTAGGATAGGTTCCGGTTAGTGCTTTGATGGGACTTCCAATAGTCTGTAGGCTAAAAGAGTTTAATCTCAGAGAAGGAAAAGGCAAATAATTTTCATAATGTAAAGAAAACTGTATGCACATATCCATAAAGTCAGTGGAAGTCAAGGTTCATTGAAAGGTGTTTACATCTGAACAAAGTCAAGTTAGAGCAGAACTGCTGTTAGATAATTTTTAATGTTGTTGTTAGTTGCAAAGTCATGTCCGACCCATTGTGACCCCATGGAGAACATTCCTCCAGGCCTTCCTGTTCTCTACCATCCTCTGGAGTCCATTTAGGCTCATGCCTACTGCTTCAGTGACTCCATCCAGCCACCTCATTCTCTGTCGTCCCTTTCTTCTCTTGCCCTCAACCTTTCCCAGCATTAGGCTCTTCTCCAGTGAGTCTTCCTTCTCATAAGGTGGCCAAAGTATTTGAGTTTCAAGATAATTTATGACTCTCAGCTAAATAGCTTTATGTTTCCTCTTCTTTAAATTGCATTTGAAAGCAATTCTGTTCCTTTAGTTCAGGAGGCCCTGGACCACTAAAAGTACCACTCTGTCAAAACTCTTATTTTGGGGAAAGCAGATATAAGAGTGATTCATAAGCCATTTCCCCTGTTTCTTTCACTGTGTGCAAGGTCCACAAGAACAGTGCAGGAACAGGAATCTAGTAGGCCATAATATGCTGGGCTTCTTGGATCACAATTGCAGAAGCTTGGATTTATTGCTTTTCCAGGGGTAGTCATCAGGTACAGTAGTTGATAGTCTTCCATTATAATAGTGAATTTTAGTATTATTAATTCCTCCTAGAATTTAATTACTATACAATCCAGGTGTTTTGGATTGCAGTTCTCAGGAAATCTGGCCAATACAGTTATGGAATAGTTGACTTGTCCGACTATAAACACATGAGAACCAATTAAAATAATATATTGTTTAGGGAGTTTAGATGGCCAGAAAGAAATGTGTCCCTGTCTATTCCTGTGAGTCTTGTTTCACATTGATTTCAGAGTGGTTTACTGAGTAAGTGCACCTACTTACCAGGTTAACAAAGAGGTCACTGTACAGATGCATCCATGTCCAGAAAATGCAACAAAGTGAAGTCTTGCTGGAGATTACACAATACAGTTTAGGTTCAGTCCAAAATCAAGCCATAGGAGACAAATGAAGCACAGGTTCATGGAAATGGACCAGGATAACAATAAAAAAGGCAAATGTGATCCACGATCTAAACCGAAGAGATAAAAAACAAAGCAGGAAGCAGGAGGCCAGGTGCAGATTTGGTGGGCTTTGCTTCTCAGAGACCCAAAGAGAGTACCTCTGCTCCAAAGCTACTGATGTGTCCTAGCACTGGACACCTTGCAAAAATTTGGCTCTCAACACCCAATTCTTCCCACGACTACTCTGGCTGATTTTCTATTGAGTCAGACTCAGGAGATTGATGGTCTGACACATCCTGGGACTAACAACATGATGAAGCTAGCCTCTAAGCTTATGAGTCAGAGGAATCCATGACCCTGGGTCTTTTAAAAGTATAATGCAAAGTATGGCAGTCTCACTGTACTTCATTCAGTTTTAGTATGTGATACGTGCTGAAAAAAGAAGCATGCTTGCCATAAAGCCAATTAGCTACAGCTGTGCTACTCATAAGGTTTCTCTATCCAATGTCAGTGATTGTCACTGTTCCTTATGATCATGCACTGTTGAATTAATATAATGTAATTAGTTCAGGTCGTTCAATAGATTAACTCCTCTGCCAGATGTACTGTACAATGCAGACATTCTGCCAAAATGATGTTTGGGTGAGTAGTTGCTCCATGTGTGGATCTCATATGCTTGCATAGTCATTCTGAACTCTTTCATTTTAGCTTGTCATTCATTTGGCTCTGGATGTTTGGGTGGCCAGATGCAAGAATAGACAAGTTTCAAGATCATCGTTGGCTGGGGTTTCTGAGAGTTAAAATCCTAATCTACCTGGAAGATACCTGGTGGGTGTCAAGTTCTTTTTGCCGCTATCTAAAACCTTTAGTTCTTTCCAAACATGATTCTCATGAAATCTATTTAGACAAGATCTGTTGGAGTTGCAACAATTCTGGCAATTGAACCATTTCCCTTCTAAACCAGCATATCTGCAAAGTACTTTACGTCAAAACCTTCTTTATTGTCTTTCTGCCTTGTTATGTATCAGTGAAAAGTCTGATCTCTTTTTTCCTATTAGAGGATCTTGTAACAGGTTGTTCATGCAAAGGTCTCCTGAATCTTTATGAGTCTTGAGTCTTAAGATATTACTTCCCGTTTCCAGCAAAAAAAAAACACGCTCACTGGGGAAAACCAGATTTTTTTTAGTGACTGCCGTGTTTGCTTAACAACTTAACCACCACAAAAAGTATAAAATTGGTCATATTCATGTGGTGACCTGCTTAACAACTGCTACAACTTAAAATTGTAATTCCAGGCTCAATTACAGTTGTAGGTCAAGGACCACCTCTATAGTCATACCTGAATGGAGAATCAAGGGATGGCCTTCACCAATTATTTACCGTTTAGTATCCTTCTGCTTAGTTTAATGCACTGAAGTATACCCACCCAAGTTTTTATCTGAATTGTCCAATTTCTTTGATGAATCAATGCAGTTCAAATTTGTGAACTGAATCAATTCATTGAAAGTATGCATGCCCATATGCAAAAATCCATCACATTTCCAACTGGATTCAAAAGCATTTAATTTGCTTAGTAAAATCAATGTAGAAATTTAAAGATTTAATTAAACAAAATCTCAGTCAAATCTGCATACAGATATAGAAGCAGTAAAAGTCATGCTTTTATTAAGATATACTACTAGAAAAGTTAGACATAGTTCAAAGATCTTCCTGGGGGCTGATACTGAACAGATAACGATAAATATTAAATGCTCTATGAGCTAGAAGTTTCAGAGGAAAGTTATAAACAATAAAAGAGAGGGGAGACAATTGCCATAACTTTTGAGAAAACCCTGGAATTTGAGAAAAATAAATAAATTGTACAGCTAACCAGCAAGAATCCAGGGTGGCACTTGTTGCAATACTCCAAAATGCTTAAGCATGGCAGTTGTGTCCAGGCACTATTCTCTCTCTCTCTCTCTCTCTCTCTCTCTCTCTCTCTCTCTCTCTCTCTCTCTCTCTCTCTCTCTCTCTCTCTCTCTCTCTCTCTCTCTCTCTCTCTCTCTCTCTCTCTCCCTCCCTCCCTCCCTCCCTCCCTCCCTCCCTCCCTCCCTCTCTCTCTCCCCCCTTTCTCTCTCTCTCCCTTTCCTTCTCCTTTTCCCTCTCCCTCCCTCCCTCCCCCCTCCCCCCTCTCTCTCAACAGAAGAGGAACTGCCAAAGTAGAATGCAAGCAGCACAGAACTTATTTAACAGTTGGACAAGAAAAAACAAACCCAAGATCTGTAGTGGGATACGATATAACAACTGTTATAAACAGTTAACACTTTGACTTTAAGCATCTGCAGAGCAGCTAAACTAAAGTTCTCACCTCTAGTAAAGAAGAAGACAAAAGATAAAGTCTTGGTGTTGTTAGTGCCAAGCTGTATTTGACTCTAGTCAAACTGCAAAGGAAGGGCATCAAAGGAGAAGAGTAAAAAAAAAGTCAGTGTTGCAACCCTGCCTCTTTTCAATGCATATGAATGCATGCTAAGAAGGATTGGATCTTAATCACCTTATTGCAACTAGAGTCTTCATTTTTTTAACCATCCTCCAGACTCCCATAATGTACGTAAAGTGATATCTTAAATTGATTTAGAAGCATTCTGCTTAAGAAGAGCATTTTCTACGGTACGTAAAGTCACGATTAGGTTCTGTGTCAGTGCCAATACTGTGAAATAGTTTCCTGCCATCTCTATTAGCGATGTTTTTAAAGCATTCCAAGATGGAGCCATCTTTATTTTCAGTTTTTATTGCTCATAGGTCTATTTGGATCATGGTGGTTTTTTGCTTAAAGGATATTGTACCAGGAATACTTTCCTTGGTTTTCATTGTCTGTGAAACTGCCAAACAGACCTAGTTTGGTGTAATGTTAAGACATCAGGCTAGAAACTGGGAAACTAGTCCCACAGAGCCAGCTGGGTAACCTTGGAGTAGTCTCTCTTTCTGTCAGTGCTGGGAAGGAAACAAGAGCAAATCACCTCCAAAATCTTCCCAAGAAAACCACAGGATCTTGTCAACCATATCCTTGGCCTGAAGGACTAACGACCGCTGAAAGTCATTGTTTTCTCTAAGATACATCTATTATTAAAATCTGAGGAAGAGACTTGAGGGTGATCTGAAAGAACTAGTAATAGCAAAATCTTTACTAAGCGATCCATCCTTGATTTAGAATTCCATTGCACGGTGGAATTAATTTATACTAATTTAAACTGGGAGAATACCACTGCTTGGAATTATGTGCTATTCTGTTAAAGTGGAGTTGAGTCCTTTCGTCTTGTTCTGATTATTTTTATGTATAAATTTTCATGAAGCAGTTAGAGCCCTCTGCTGGCATTAAATATACCTGAGTTGTTTGCTTTAGAATTTATGAGAGCATCAAGGAAGATTTATTTGTCAGTCATATTTGATGCTTATATGAAATATTTCACTGCTATCAACCACATCAAAGAGCTTGTCAAAAATTTGTTACTGCCCCAATAATAATTTATATTGGAAGAATGTTTATTTTTCATATTGACCATGTAGAATCACAGCACAAAGCAGTAGAAACACCAAAGCCCTCCAAATGTGTGAAGAATATACATCCCTTAAATCCTCCTCATAAAAACCACCATCCAATTGGCATAAAACATATAAGCCATAACTGAAATCAGAAATCCAACTAAGCAAAAAAGAAAGGCAAGCAAAAGGACCCCAATGCCCACACACTGATCTAAACAGGATTGCAGTTATGGGAATAGAATAGAATAGAATAGAATAGAATAGAATAGAATAGAATAGAATAGAATAGAATAGAATAGAATAGAATAGAATAGAATAGAATAGAATAGAATAGAATAGAATAGAATAGAATAGAATAGAATAGAATAGAATAGAATAGAATAGAATGGGACCTTGGAGGTCTTCTAGTCCAGCCCCCATGCAGGAGAAACTATACCATTTCAGACAAGTGACTGTCCAGTCTCTTCTTAAAAATCTCCAGTGATGGAGCGCTCACAATTTCTGAAGGCAAGCTGTTCCACTGGTTAATTGTCCTCACTGTTATGAACTTTCTCCTTAATTCCAGGTTGCTTCTCTCTTTGATCAGTTTCCAACCATTTTTTCTTGTCCTGCCCTCTGGTGCTTTGGAGAATAGTTTGGCGTACTCTTCTTTGTTGCAGTCCCTCCACCAAAGAGCCTTGGTGGAGCAGTGGGCTAATGCCTCCTTAAGTAACACCAGCTGCGTGCAATTAGTGCAGGTTCGAGTCCCACCAGGCTCAAGGTTGACTCAACCTTCCATCCTTCCGAGGTAGGTAAAATGAGGACCCAGATTGTTGGGGACAATAAGCTGACTTTGTAAAAATGCCGTGTGGGGGCCCCCGAAAGCCCTAATAAGCAGGCATATACATAGAATGAAGGCTATTGCTAAGCACATTGATTTGTGCTTCTTAGATTGTAAGCCGCCCTGAGGTTTTTTTAATGGGATTAAAAAAAAATACTGGAATACTGCTATCTTGTCGCCCCTGCTTCTTCTTTTATTTAGACTAGCTAAACCTAAGTCCTACAGCCATTCTTCATATGTTTTAGTCTCCAGGCCTTTGATCATTTTAGTTGCTCTTCTCTGAACTTTTCCCAAAGTCTCAACATCTTTTTTGTAGTATGGTGACCAAAATTGGTTGCAGTATTCCAAGGGTTTTATAAAGCAGTACTAATACTTTGTGTGATCTTGATTCTATGCCTCGGTTTATACAACCCAGGATTGTATTAGCTTTTTTGGCTGCAAACCTCTGCAATAAATTATTCCATATTTATTTATTTGATTTATTCCTGTTGCTCAAGCTGCTCTCCATAGCACTACTTCCTCCTGCTTCTACACAATACACGGCCAGTGAAGTAAGTTTGGCTAAGAGAATTTGACCCAAATTTGAAAATCTGTGCCTGAGGATGGACTTGAACCCGATTCTCTGTGGTCATAGGCCAATTTCCTACCAACAATACCACTTATTTGAGCCATCACTGAGAAGGCCCACCTTTAGACGCCCATAATTTTCTCACAGGCTAGGGACTTGAGCATCCCCCATCACCCTCGCTCTCCCAGTAGCCACAAAAAATAGGCAGAATTGCATAAGAGGAGAATAATAGGAAAATGAGCCATGAAGGGGTTTACAAGTAATAAACAAGCACATGGAATTGCATTTGGAAATCTAATGGCAGTGAATACAACAACCACAGCTGCTAAGATGACTCACCTGCCAGCTGCATTCTAACTGCAGTTTCAAGGACATTTAAAGTTTCAGTAGATTACAGCAGGAGTCTCTAACCCCGTTGACTGGCACCAGGCCAGTTGGGCCACTCAAAAAGCAAAGCCCCATCCATGGGATGCAGGCAGATGCAAAATTATATCCCCTATGGTTTGCAGAAAAAAACTCTCTCCATGGACTTGGTCCCTTGGCCCCCAAAGGTTGGAGGCCACTGGATTACAGTACTATAATCATATAATGATATTGTAAGGGCTCTTAGGTCTCAGAAAGGCCATTACTGACATACTACTGAAGTTGTGCAAAGGCTCCCAGAGTAGTGCCTTCAGTTGCTGCTCAAGTAAGACCCAAATGTAGGAGAACACAAAATTGTGGACCTGCTTTTTGAGGGGAGTGCAATCCTGTTCTAAACTACTTTTAGACCTGGAATAAAACCAAACTGTTTGCATACAAGGATTACCATCATCTTGTTGGGATTAAATTTAAACTTGTGTTGTCCTAATCAGTCTCTGAGACCCTTCAGATACCAAGATACTTGT
Source organism: Vipera berus (assembly GCF_964194415.1). Lineage (NCBI taxonomy): Eukaryota > Metazoa > Chordata > Lepidosauria > Squamata > Viperidae > Vipera > Vipera berus. The sequence continues at coordinate 94,421,725 of NC_138206.1, forward strand.
TCTACATCTCTGATCTGAATACAGTGTATAACTAAGTATATACATGTGCATGTGGTAATTATCGAAGATTAAAGATTATGGTCTGTAATTTACAGTGCTGGTCCAGTGCAGATTGGTGGACTGATGTTTTGAAGCTTTCCAGTCACCTAGAACTGCAGCTTCCCAGTCTAAAACCTAGAGAAAGTGATGAGCCCAAAGTCACTTAGGTGGCTTCTGTGCCTAACAAATCTTGGGTCTCCCTCATTCTACTCCAGGACCTAACCATCACACCACACTGGCTCTCATATTCATATGTGCTTGTGTGTATGTGTTTATTTATTGTACATGCAAACAAACAGAGACATATCTTTATGGTGATTATCAGTCATCCAGATCATGGTTGTTCCAAACTTGCTTTTTCAAAGGCAACTGGGCTTTCTTTGTTTTTGCTTCTCATCCAAGAAGCTTCTTAAGTTCTGACTGAATGGTGGAGAATTGAAGGATTTATATAAAATCCTTCCATTCATCACCATATGGCACAAAATATGACCACTTACAGCAGACATGTCAAACTCGCAACATCATGTGACACCACGCAACGTATCGGGATGGTTTTGCCATTGCCAGCAGTGGGGTGGGCACAGCTTCTGGATGATGTGTCCAGCCCATGGGCCGGCAGTTTGACACCCCTGAATTACAGGCTCAAACTTGCAAAATAGCTATATTCTGTCACATTCATACTTTCTATCTTTTTTAGGCATGTTCCAGTCAAAATTCAAAAGAGTACAAATTTTGAAGTATAATTGTATTTCACCAAGGGAGGATTTTATCCTCAATAGTTGTCCTCAATTCTTCTCATCTGTTCCCTAGTGCTACTGCTGTAGCTACTGGTGGATTGTTCCTGGTAATATTGTACTTGTTAAAATATTATTAAATGTTAAAATGTTAAAATATTAATAGGACTTCGTAGCCATGAGAGAGTTAGCAGTTATTCTGGCAGTTGTTATATGAGGACTCTGTGTTGATCACAGATGTCTCAGAGCAAATTTGAATCAGGAAGAGAAAGGTTCCCCCCTCCCTCCATGCCAATTCCCCTACTTAATCTCTCAATGTATCACAGAGGGAAAAAAATATAATATTTGAATTCTTAAGGCGAAACAATTTCTTGCCAACTAACAGCAAGTCTGAGGAGAATTAATTCAGGGACTAAATTCTGGGAAATATGTCTTTAACATGCCTCTTTACAAAGAATACAAATAGACTAAACTTTAGATTTTTTTTATTGGTTATAATGTATTTCCATTCTAGCTTTATGAAGATAAGACCATTCAGGATTGTGGCTCTTTAGGTAAAGTGGATACATATTTGTCTGTAAAGATTTTCTCCTAAAGTATATACAGCGATTTCATAAATCTCTGCAAAAAAGAGATGATATTTGGACAACATTAGTGTATGTATTTTCACATAATTTTTCCATACAGAAATATGTAGCTTTGGATGATTTTCTTCAGTAAATAAATGAACAAATATAATGTTTTTGACTCTTTTACTTGGTTTCTCTTTACTTTTAGGCTTTGTTTGGAGAATAGATCAGGGTTTAGACTGTATTTATGCAGAAATATTGAAAATTCAAAAAGGACTCACAAACTTTTAAGTATTACTTAAAAGTGTTGGAGGATCCTATTTAGGAACTGTGAAGAATAGGTTCAAAACAGTATTGCTAAAATAGAGCCTTTTGGATTTTTCATTTATTTTTATTTTTTTTGGTATAAATATTTTATTAGAATTTTTTAACATAACATAAATCATTCAGTAATTTGTAAAACAGAATGTTGTCTGGGTAACATTTATAAAACAGTCCTTAATAATTAATTTCTATGATCTATATTCGATATGTTGATTACATTTGATTTCTCCTTCCCCCAAAGTGTCTTTCTTTGCAAAACATTAGATTAAGACAATTCTCATTATTTTAATTAACAATAGTGAAGTATATAGTTTCAATAATCCTATTTGTCATTTTAGTTGCCTTATCATAAATCCTGTTACCGTGTTTATTTCAGCTTATTTCTCCCCCCAAATTCTAAATATTCTTACAAGTAACAATCTTTTCAAGACTTAACTATATTTACATTGGTGGGTTTCATTCTGTTTTTTTCCATATAAACCTTCTCATGCTTTTATATTTCTTAATAAGTAAAAAAGTAAAAAGAGACAAGAAAAGAGACAAAAAGAAGAAGAAAAAAAGAAAAAGAAGAAAGAAAAGGGAAACAAGAAAAAGAAACAAGAGCACTGAGATACAAAAAATAACATATACAGTAGCTTAAAATATGTATTCCTCCTAATTTAATATATATTTATTCCCTCAATTTCTTATTCTTTTTGACCATAGCTAAGAATGTATTTAATCTGTTTAAACTTTAAGCATTCCATTCAATAGTTCTAATCATCTAATCCTTTAACTCTCATTCAAAACACATTTTTATGCTTTTCTTATCGTCACATTTAAATAACTAAAACATTTTCTTTTGTTTAAATCATTTCAACTTTTTTCAGAAGGAAAAAAACATATTATATTAGTTAAGGGGAAAAAAATCATCCCTTTAACAGTAGTATATTTCAAAGTTTTTCCATTTCTTTAGCCATATTCAAACAAATGTTTCTTTTTAAAGTATTCTTTCTGATAAGCTCCATCTTTCTGAATTTTCATTTTAGTCTTTTTTCTCTGGCCATTGCCTTTCTTAATCAATATGTTTTGCTGCATCATTTGTTTCCCTGTAAGGAATTTTTTCTCATTCTTTTCCTTATCTTCAAAGTTACTTAGACGTGTTGAAATATTTTCCATTTAGATTAAATCATATTTTTTTATTTTATATGGTTCCATCTTCAAATCTCTATCCTCAGAATTATTTTTAGTCATTTCTACTGTATTTTCCTGAGAAATTTCTTGGAGTAAAATTAGGTTAAAAATAAGTTGATTCATGCTCTCAAGGTTGTTCTGCATTTCCTTGTAGTTTAAAGTCATTGTCCTTTGAAATTTTTGCCGCTTATCATATGTTTCCTTTTGTAAAGTAATCATTTTATACGGTTCCATCTTTAAGTCTCTATCCTCAGAATTTTGTTCAGTCATCTCTATTGTATTTTCCTGGGAAATTTCTTGGAGTGAAATTAAATTGGAAATAAGTTGATTCATGCTCTCAAGGTTGTTCTGCATTTCCTTGTAGTTTAAAGTCATTGTCCTTTGAAATTGTTGTTGCTTATCATATGTTTCCTTTTGTAAAGTATTCATTGCTTCAGTTTGTTATTCTCACTTTGTTTACACAGCTGCATTTTCTAACAACTTTGAGGTTCAGAGAAAAAAATCCTCATCCACCAGCAGGTGTCAGCATTTGCTCATTTTTCATGTCTTTCTAGTCTTTTCTCTCTCTCTAAAGAGTAAGTTTCGCCGCTAACTAAAAGGGAGGGAGCAGAGTCCCCCTCCCCCTTTCCTTCTTTGGAGATCTCTTATTTTGGGGGCTTTCTTCTTCAGGAAAATAGGTAGGATAGAGAAAATCAATATTCTTACCCAGCATGCTGTTTAAGATCCACTTAGTTTAAAAGCTTATGGCTTCCATTGTTTCAGCTATGGCTGGACATGGAGTTAGCCAGCCTTTTCTTTTGTTAGTTTCTGGGAAGCTTCTCCTGGACTGTTCAGAGAGACCGCCATCTCTCCTAAGTCCCTGGGATTTCCTTCCTTCATTCCACCCCTTCAGGGTGGGTTCTGGCCCCTTAGGGTCCCCAACAAAAAGAAATTTCAGCCAAAGGATTTGGCATTCCGAATCTTCCAACTGCCTAGCTGAAAAACGAACCGGAAGCCTGGATTTTTCATTTATTACCTTGCTCATTATCTGATTGTGTAGTACTGCTCGAAGGAGGTTTGTCAGGATGGGAGATAGCAATAGCGATAGCAATGGCACTTAGATTTATATACCACTTCACAATGCTTTACAGCCCTTTCTAAGTGGTTTACTCTCTAAGTGGTTAAGTCAGCATATTGTCCCCAACATTCTGGGTCCTCATTTTACCGACCTGAGAAGGATGGAAGGCTGAGTCAACCTTGAGCTTAGTGAGACTCTAACTGCTAAACTGTTGGCAGCTTGCAGTCAGCAGAAGTAGCCTGCAGTACTGCATTATAACTTGTTTCTTTTCTTGTCTGCAAGTTGTCCAAAGTCCTGGAAGAACACTTTCCTCCCAAAAATGCCAATTGAATGTGAAGTCAATAAGTGAGAAGAGTATAGCCATACAGGTAACCCCCGAGTTACGAGCATTCCCTTAGCGAATGTTCGAAGTTACATGATAAGCACCCCCTAGTGCTTATAAGCAAGTCCCAAAATTACAAATGTTGCTGCACTATGGCAGTCGTTCACCCTTATGTCTGCAGTGGCACTGCAACATTTACCCTGGTTATTCCCTCACTGCCCACCCCTGCCCTGGGTCTCCCTAGGCACTAGGTCTTCAATACTCACCTTGCGAAGATCGAGATCCATCACTTTCTTGGCTGTTCCAGGCCTTCAGTGCATTTGCAGAGAATGACCTAAAGTAATGCAAGATTACACAAGATCAGTAGCATGAGATCTCGCCCCACTGATCTCACGTGATCTTGCATTACTTTAAGTTTCCATTCTCTGTGAACGCACTGAATGCCAGGAGCAGCCAAGAAAGCGAAGGATCTCAATCTTTGCAAGGTGAGTATTGAAGATACCTGAGATACCTCATGTTCACTTAATGAGCCGTGTGAGTCTTAACGAGCAGGGAGTGATCTCGTTCAAGGTACAAGATTTACTCCCATGAATTTTTGAGTTACAAATGGAATGAGCAGGCTCCATTACATTCGTAACTCAAGGACTACCTGTATTCTTAATTTCCATGGAGGATTCATTCTCTGGAGAGGTTTAAAGAGACAATAAAGATGACTGTATAACAGAGTGGGACACTACAAATATAAACTTGCAGTTTCAGACGTTGACCAGGAGGTCTGATCTAAGCTGATGAAAACAATGGTATTGCTGAGTGGAGAATCAGAAGGCTACCTGATGCAAATATTGGAGCCTATGAGAATTTGCCTGCCATAGTGGTTAAATTAAATGTAGTCTAATCTTACAGCTTCTAGGATAAAGCACACCATTCAGAATCAAGAAATCTTCATCTTTTATGGTGCTTTGATTATAGTCTGTTGTAGCTCATTTATAGTAGCTAGAAATCCAGTTCACCAGTCTTCTGGTTACGAGTGTGTGCTTTTTTTTTAGTGGAGGTTCTACTGGACTTCAGTATCCATGTAGAGACCACCTAAATGGGAACAGTCCAGGTTAAACATAGACTGCCCCGCATGATATACAACCCTCCTCATATATTAGAACATATTATTGACTCCATTTTTTGTTTTGTTTTGTTTTATCATCATCTGGATACTGAGATATAATATGTGGGCTCCTTGTCATGGACAGATCACTGTCTGGTAGGTAACATCTGAACAACCTGGCCTCTTGACTTTTTATAAGATTGAAAAAAAACCATCTGGTAATGTGCGGAATTCACCAAAATCAGATTACACTCAAAAGCTCCTTTGTGTTCTCAGAAAAATATGTGACTGCTTTGAAGAGTAGCAATGTTCATGAGAATGCAGTGTTCGTGTTCCTACATACTCTGAGCATTACACAGCTATATTGCACATGAAAAGAATCAGAATGTTAATAGATCTACATATTTTGAAGTCACAGATCCTTCACTGTATCTTAAAAGGCTGGATTGTGTTGATAACTTCCATGTCTATTGTGCATTATCTTTAAAATATTAATAACAACAAAAACCTGTAGAAATTCATCAATGAAAATTCAAATGAGCTGTTTTTTGGAATTATTTTATTGATGAACTATATGATTTTTAAATGCATCTTCTGTTCTGATCTTATACAGAAGTTAATGTGTTCTATTAAAGGCCATGATTCATTCATGATGAATCAGATGCAGCACAAATCTCATGTATTACATACTGAAATGCACTAACATTGCACACAACGCATTTAGTTGATTAATACCTGGAGTATAGGATTATTTACATTAACTACCAGTCTAAATTAGATCTTGAGTAAAGGTAATGTTTCTTTCAAGTCAAACACAACTGATTATGTAAGCAACAGAACAGAAATGTTTAGCATTGCCTTGTTTCAGAACATTTTTTCACCATTCTAGTCTATCCTTCAGCTTTCTACTATTAACAATATCTGACCCTGCTTAATTTTTTCACTATCAGTCAAGGTCAGCCAGCAACCTAATTGGTATAGGTGAAGTTCCTGAAATAAATATGATGTTACTGAATTATGCATGCAGATAGGCAGGGAACTTTATCATTATCATCATCATCAAAAACAACAAAAAATGTGAAATAATTAATTAATGCATGTCCATCCTTCATCCTGTATACTGTGGCCCCACAAGATAATAAAAATGTAAAAAAATAAAGTAAGCTTATTATTTATATACATTAATTATGTTATGTATTTTATATGCAGCCCAAGAAAATTCCTCTTCACTCAATATGGCCCAGGCAAGCCAAAAGGTTGGACAACCGTGAATTAATTCATGGGTTAGTACAATATAACCACTACTAGTAAGGCTGTGAATCAATTGAACATTCTGAGTAGTTATCAAATGCAGACTTCTATGCAATCCATTGTAACAGTGTAATTATGACTTCACTTAACTGTGTCATACTAGCAGCCCCAAAAGTGCCAGAGAACTGACTGGCACATTTCCCATGATTACCTTCTCGGAATCTGTTAGGATTTAGACTCAAGAGAGTCTAAAATTATAAATAAACTTCTAAAATGGAGAAGATCCATTTCAGAAAGTAATGGCTGGATTAAGAATGATAGCTTAATCCTAAAATGGATTTCTGGTTTCAGTATTTTGAGCAACGTATATCAAAGATCCCTGTACTTTAAAGATGAAGATGCTATAAAGCAAAAACGTTACAATCTATTTATTTAAAAAAAAACCTTATTCATTCTGCCAACTTTTCAGTGTGGTTTTTCACACACCATTGCCTAGTCTTAGTGAATAATTTATAGATGTGTATAATTTCAGCCGGTAATTCAAACTGCTGTGCAATGTCAGCTTTTTGTGTAGATCTTTTTGTTAGAAAAAAATATATGACTTATTGTTGGCTTGTCCTTTTTCTGCCCCCACTGCTTAAAAAAAGACAAAAGCAATATTTTATTCTGGCTATGTTTTTCTCCTCTCCAATGCCTGTTCAACTGTAGACCTATATCAGCTTCTGTACAATGTGTCAAGTACAGGTGCCAGGCATCAGCTGCAATAGGATTATCTTATTTCTACTTGTTCCCTCCAGGTTTGTTTATTTAATCAGAGGAACAACAGCAGTTCTACAGTGAAATGAGCCATTCACTTGCATAAATTAAACAGCATGGGCAGAAAAAAATGATTTATTGTACCTTGTCACATAAATCAGGACTCATTGTGATCTGTTCATAGCACCGCTTCATTATATAGTTGGGATTCTTACAGAATTTTAGCTCATATATTAAACCATGATATCAGTCACTTTTTATCCTCAGTCTGCCAAATGGTTAGATCCACTTGTATACATTATTAATCTGAACTGCACTTTTGTATATAAATTTGTGTCAGTGCTACAAAGTGACTGCATGCTGCTTAGATCTTTAGTGATCCTTAATCCTTTAATATTGCCTTCAGAAGTTGTGGGTGCTCCATCACTGGAGGCTTTTAAGAAGACACTTGTCTAGAATGGTATATTATACGGTCTCCTGCTTGAGCAGCGGGTTGGACTAAAAGACCTCCAATGTGTCTTCCAATTCTGTTATTGTTATTCTGATATTGTGCTGTGCCAAAGTACAGAAATGATGTCATATTATCATTCTAAATCCAGTAAGTAACTTCTATTAAGGCAGGTACAAATGTATGAAATTTTAAACTGTAAACACAGAACAATTTATGTCCTATTTCAGTTGGCATATCAGCTGATTTAAATTATGGAGTCCTTGGTGCTTTCTGAGTGTGGTTGGTTTTTTTGAAGATATTACATTACCCAACTAGGTACCATCATAGCTCAGGACTCAGATACTGACTCTGAGTGTGAAGAAGCTGTTCCAGCAGAAACTCTGGAATGTCAGCATCAGGAGACACAAAACAAAAAATTACCTGAGGCTAATCAAACCCCTGGAGCGGTCAGATGATGATGATAACAGAGACATTCTATGAGATTCCTTGTAATCACAAGAGTAAATCTTGTGATTAAAGACAGCTGGCTGTAGCCTGACTTAAGAGGCAGACCTGACTCATGATCCTTTATTGGAATCAAATATCTGTTCTCCAGGTCTTCTGTGATGTGGATTTTGCTTGTGAAATTCTGCTTTTTTGGACTGGCTGAGCCACCATGGTCTGGTTCTTGGAACTTTGGACTGGATTTTGACTATTCTTCTGTGTGCTTCTGTTAAAAGCAAAATCACACAGACAAGCTTCTTTTAGAAACTCTATTTTGGTTTGCATTCCTTGTCTTATATTACCTTGAGTAAAGTGCTGATTTTCATAGCAACTGTATGTGTGAATGTGTGTTTGACACCTTAAGCAAGACATTTAAAGAACAGCAAAGACTCCAAAGTTCAATTGGCTATTACTATTGCACAATAGCCCTGCTAAGAAAACATACTTATTAAATGCACTAACAATATTGAACTTTTTTGTGATGTTCAAGAGAATCTCTAATATGACTTTTCTCAAAACATAATTATAGGTTAAAAAGTCTTGGACAAGAATGTAGCAAACATCTAATATGACAAGCCTAGAATTAGGAGCTTTTAGTTTTGTAGGGCAGATGCATTATGATACTGAATTTCTCCTAAAAGTATAAATTGGAATGTCTTGAAAATGAGGAGTTTTCTCAGACTCCAACAGGTATAAATATTTTCATTGGTCTTGGAAGCTTGTAGATAAGGTTTTGTCCATCACTATCATTAGATTACTTGGTAAAATAACAAGTGAAAAAAAACCCAGGCAAGCACTACAGAGAAGGTCACTTACAAGCAAGAAAGTATTGTATTAAAATTTTTCTCATAATATCCTTAATAAATTTTGGTATTTAAAAACAAATCTTCCATAAATATTGAATACTTCATCTTTCCCAGAATGATTTAGCAAAATACTCCATTTTATATAGGGGATGGAGAATCTTCGAATATTTGACTTTCTCTTTGATCAAAATTCATTCTGAGTAATAAAGCTGATGAATGCACATAGTAGATATTCACTATGTCAAGAATGTTTCAGGATCTCTGCTTGTAATGTGTCATTCTAGATAATATATAATGATTTTTTTTAATTTTGATCATCTACCTATTTTTACTCAAAAAAGGACTCTGAGGGATAGTCTAGATAATAAGGTGCTTCTTGCTGCAAACAAATGTTAATGTATTTGATAGTCTTTAATTTTCACATTAGCTAGCAAAAGGGATAGGGCCCCAAAACAACATTCATTCTTCTTGCTATTTGCTTACAATTATGATTTTAAATAAAGCAGTTGGGCCTATGGGGTAATCACAAATTATATATATATTTTGGAATAGTCACAAATTTAAGATACATAGTTGTTGCTTATAAATATACTTTATTTACTCAAACAAGGGAAAGAGAAGAAGATGACGAGCAGCAATGTGACTGGACTCAATTACTGTAGCGATGAGTGTACTGTTAGATTTTGTCCACAATGATCTGATTCTAACCCGTCTAAGCCTCATAGTGCTTTACAACACTGTCTGGGTGGTTTACTATGCCAGGATATTGCCCTCAACAATCTAGATCTTCATTTTACTGAACTTGGAAGTCAACCTTAAGCCCCATCAGGATCAAACTCCAAGGCTGTGGACAGAGTTTGCAATACTTTATTCTAACCACTGCATCACCAGGGCTTTTGGTGGCATATCAGTCACTCAATCATTCAAACAGTAGACACATTGATGGACCTTGGTGAAGGAAGGCTATTAGACTGTGGCAGAACCTCTGAGCCTCTGGTCTCCTTTACTATTTCAGACTACAAGGAAACTTTGCATATCTGTTTAACTTCTTCATGTCCCCAGTTCTGGTTAGATTGGTTTCAGATCTATAGCCCACCAGGATCAAGAAATAGTTAATACTCGCAGAATTGCCAAAGCCTAAGGTCCTCCTTTGCATTGATTAACATAACACTGTCTCTGATTTACCTGTAAAATATATGGGGATTTGGAGAAAGAAGAGACAGGCTCACTGCCTCTTTATCAATTTGACCTTGGTTCCAGGAGCTCAGATCCCTTTAAAGTTCCAATTTTAACAGAATTGGTTTCTTTAAAGGAATTACTTAATGAAGAGATCTGCAGCCTCTGCCCCAATATTTCTTGTCAAGAAATATGTGATTCTTTGAGACTAATCTATCAATTTATACTTCTGAATTCTGAAACATTAGAGAAACTCCTCCCTTCCAATTACCTTTGAAATGGCTACATTTTTTTAAAAGGGCAACTTTTAAAAATTAATTTGGATCTCATGGGGCCTTATAGTCCAATTTTCATAAAGAACATGACTAATTGTTTTTGACACACAGTAGGTAATGTTTGACTGTACAGTAGAGAAATGCACTGATAATATAATTTAATGAGTACTTTGATTTTTATGAAATTCATGAATGGAATGTTTCATCACTCTCACATGGTTGTTTATTTAGATGACATTTTGACTTATTTCAAATATCCAACTATCCAACTAGCCACTTTGAACATGTCTTTAAATGATTTCACCTGCAGAAATTGTATGTTAAGATAGAGAAACATTGTTTTGATCTCTCGGTTTTACATTATTTGGGTTACTATATTTCTTCTGAGAGTGTTGAGATGCTTTTTAAAATAATGTTTTATCTTGTCCTGATGTAAAAATACATCAGTTTAGGAGATTTCTGTCACCATTTTATAACTTATTTTTGCAGCTTGCTCATCTTATTAAAAGGTATCCCATTCAAGTTGAATTCTGAGGCACAACAAAACATTTTTGGCAGTGAAACAAGCTTTTACTTCCCAGCCTCTAATTTGTCATCCAAATCCCATTCATTCTTTTATTGTTTAAAGAGATGCTTTTGGTTTTGCCTTGGAAGTGATTCTCCTCCACTGATGACTTAGTGCAAGACATCTTGCCTTGTGTCTTTTATTCTAGATAGCTGCGACTTGCTGAAAGAAACCTTGATGTTGTTAACAAGGCCACTAGCAGTGAAAGATACCTTTCAACAATGGAAACACTTTTTGGATCTGTTTAAAGTCAGACTGATCAGAAAATCTGGAATTTCTCAAGGCTTTGCAGAAGCTCATACAACAGTCTTTTTCCCGTCATTTGACTTTTATGTTATGTATATCCCTAACTTTCAAAATGGGCAAATTTATATACTTTCCTGCTAGTCTATTTCGTTCCTTATAACTGTTTTCTCATGAGCACCAGAATAGTTTACAGTTATGGTACTAGACAAAGATCTGGAAGATCTAGGTTGCAATCCTGTATTTGGTATGGAGACCAGCTGATGACCTTGAGTCATTCATTCCTCTCAGCTACAATCAGTGGGTAGAAAAAGAGCTCCACATGGCTAGGTTGAAGAAGGGAAGCATTCTCTGCAGGTCTGTGCTCATAGGTCTGAGCTCACAAGTATTTGACGAATATTCACAAATAGTTTGTACATCATTTTTTTTCATTTTTGAGGGAAGGGAATCCTTTCTTTCCATTTCATGGTGATGCTTATTATGGCTATATCAATGAAAAACAATATATTTCTCTTCAAGCACAGAGCCTGAATAATTTAATTAATGCAGTTTCACATTAGCATAGAAAATTGTAATTATATTCAAGCAATTTCTTAAACACTCAATTCTTTGTATCATCTGTTATTTTACTTGCCTTGGTCACTAAAAACAAAACAAAACAATACTTAAAAGTGACTTCTAGCATGTATTCTTCAGAAGTGGTCACTGTGTATGCAGCTTTGATCAGATCAGAGAGAATTATACAGAAGCACTGGGAAATTACTACAAAGAATGCTTTTATTTCATTGAAACTCTCTTTGAGGAGGTACTTCTAAATATATCCCCTTAAATATATAGAATGGGAAAGGTTATTGGAAAATAATTTTAATATGCACAAAGCATGGCATGTTACTGGGAGTTTGTCTAATATCTAGTTAAGGGAAAGCTCATAGAGTCTAAATATTTTGTTTCATTTTAAATCCTTTTGTGTAAATTATAGCTGAACACTTGTCTTAAAATATATTCATATGTAGCTGGCTCCACAAGTGCAGTACTGTTTTCATATCTAATCAGACACGGGAAGTCAACAAGAGCAACAAGTTATATTAATTTATGTGGATTAGTTTTACCTAGTTGTTTTATCAACTGAAAGATAAAATATCTGATCAAAATTAACATTAGGAAGAGAAAATGACTTAGAATGGAATTCTATTTATTAAAGTTTACTGTCAGGTAAAATTTAATCAAGCACAACATGGTACAGTTTTGTGGTTATTTTTTGAATTCAGGAGATGCAAGAAGCTGTAAAATTTAATGTTGCTTCCTACAGTTTAATTTTCTGATACTGTATGGTTTGTATAACTGCAGTTCTTGCACTTGTATCTATGAATTATATTGCATACTATAATGTTTGAGAAAGTTTTATTGTACAAGTAAATACTAAGTACGTCTTGGAAGAAGTGTGTAACCCTTTCCAAAGTGTTATTAGGAACGTCATTAAACTCCAGCTCACCCTTTACAACTATTTTATTCTGATTTCATTCATCAGGAAGGAAATACGCTATCATCCAAAATTAAAAGAAAAGCGCTTGGAAGCTAAGTTTTTTAACTGAATATGTGATCAAAAATTTGTTGAACTATGAAGCTCATAGTTGAAAATGTCATGTTTCAAAACCGCAAACTATTAAGTGGGGTTGCTGTAAAGTTATTTTTAGTACTTGCATTAGGGCTCCCAGATTAAATAACAATGAAAAAACAGATATGGACCAGGTGGTTGTGTAGATTTTTGGATAGCCCTATTAATATGTTACATTCTGAAAGAAACAAAAATCTTAAGACGGAAGAAACTAATTTTACATATACAGTATAGTAAAATCAAACCCATAAAATTCATTAAGCAACAATTTAAAAAAACAGTTATATCGGTTTTAACATCAATAAATACAAGAAGTCCTAAATTCCCTTCCCCCAAAACAGGCACAGAAAACGTCATATGAGAAGGATGCCATTGACTTATTTCAAGAGTTGATGAGATGCAAACACAAGAAATAACAGTATTATAATTTTCCAAAGACAGTCAAACTTACTTACTTACTTTTTCTACCTAGCAAGAACTCATACCTTGATGTCGCTATAACAGTTTGTTTTCTGGCTATGAGATACATAAACATGGGAAATGTTGTGTAGTGAGTTCTTTGTAGGCAGTAAGCGAGATGAGAGGTTGCAAACAGGAACATTGCTTTATTGAGGCACACAGGAACAGAACTGAAACAGAGACTTCTGCGCAGCTACTTATATGGTTAGCCACTGGGATTCTTAGGTTCACATGAGTCAGATTGACTCGAGTTCCTTTGGCTGACCATTCCTGGTCAGCCCAAGCCAAAGTCCAATGAGGTAGCTGTGTCAGCGAAGCTGTTGCCGTGTTTGGGTTGACTTTCCCTGTCAGGAGACCCATATTGCACTCCCAGACTTTGTCCATCTATGACCACCTCCCATTGTACTGACTGCTTGAGTCCTCAGAGCATGTGAACTGCCCTGTTTGGCTGCCGGTTTCCAGCCCTAATTGCGGACTTGCCATGAGGTCTTCATTTAGTGGCTGTTCTGCAAAATGCTTCCTCAGCTGATCAATATGGCAGAGAACAACTCGCCCCCCCATCCATAGCCACCTCGTAAGAAAGAGGTCCCGAAATTTTGACAATTTTACCTGGCACCCAAAAGTTTCCAGGCCCATAGTTCCAGGCCCACACCCCATCACCCACTTGCAACCCCCTTGGTGCCTTTGGGTGTGCGGTGTCTGCTGCAACCCAGTCAGGATGTAACTGGTCCAGTTTTGTGATTAGCCTTCTCCCCCAGCGAAGCTCTGCTGGGCTCTTGCCCATTGCTGTGCAAGGCATAGTGTGCTGGCAAAGCAAAAAAATCAGCCAGCCTATGGTGCCAATCCCCAGTCACAATACGCTTGAGTGGCTCCTTTGTCGTGTGCACCATGCGTTCCGCCTGCCCGTTAGTTGAGGGGTGAAAGGGAGCCAATGTTGCATGCCTTATGAGGTTAGTCTTCAAGAAGGCCTAAAATTGTGCCACTGTGAACTGGGCCCCATTGTCTGAGACTACAACGTCTCGCAGCCCATGTGTGGCAAAAAGCTTCCTAAGCACCTGGATGGTCCTAGCAGTAGTCATAGTAGATTTAGGAATTACTTCCAACCATTTAGAGTGGCTATCGACCACTATCAAAAACAGCTGTCCCTGAAAGGGCCCAGCAAAGTCAATGTGAATCCTTGACGACGGTGTATGAGTCTCCTCCCATCAGTGGACAGGGGCCTGTGGCATTTCTGATCTGGACTGTTGACATGTGTAACATCTGTGTACTTGGGCTTCGATAGCCTTATCTAACCCTGGCCACCATAGGTAGCTCCATGCCAATGCCTTCATCCAAACTGTGCCTGGATGGCCCTCATGCAGAGACTGAAGCACATGGTGCCTTAATGAACTGGGTCAATAACCCTGCTCCCCCATAAAATGCAACCTTTGTGAGCTGAAAGCTCGTGTCTACGAGTGAAGTAGCTCTGGAACTCTGGTCCAGGGCTATTTTCAAGCCACCTGGTGTGAATCCATGACAAAACTCTACTTAAAACTTTGTCTGCAGCAGTTTCTGCAGCCACATCCCCAGCATGGAGGGGAAACTCAGGCAAATCCTGAATTGACAAGATGCAATCTGCTGGAGCTGGAGCTGGCAACCTACTAAGGCCATCTGCATGGCCCATGTCTTTGCCGAGTTTGTGAACCAGCCTGTAGCTGTAGGCTGACATTAAAATGGACCATCTTAACATTCTAGGGGACAGTATTTGAGACGTCTGCCTATCTGTAGTAAATAACCCCAACAGTGGCTTGTGGTCTGTGAAAATCGTGAATTCCCTGCCATACAAGTAATCATGGAATTTCTTCACCGCGCCCACAATGGCCAAAGCCTCTTTGTCAATCTGAGTGTAATTGTGCTCACCTGAGCACAATGTCTTTGAATAATAGGCAATGGGGATTTGAGTCCCATCACTAGACAAATGGCTTAGTACAGCCCCCACCCCATAAGGGGATGCATCACACGCAATGCATACAGGCAATGTTTCATTAAAATGCATAAGCACTGAACTGGAGGACAGTAGTGATTTTACTGCCTTAAAAGTATTTTCGTGAACCTTGGTCCTCTTCCGTGGGGTGTTTTTATCTAAGAGCCGGTGTAACGGCTCTGCCACTGCGGTCTTGTTGGGAAGGAATGCATGATAAAAATTAAGGAGACCCAGGAATGCATGAAGCTCTCCCTTAGACCTGGGGCTTGGTGCCAGCTGAATTGCCTTCAGCTTGGACTCTGCAGGATGGATGCCTTCAGCATCAATACGGAATCTCAGGAACTCAGTGGAAGGGACCCCAATGTTACACTTTTTCCTTTTCAATTTGAGTCCCTCTGTGTGGAACTGTTGAAGGACGGCTTTGAGCCTCCTTGCAAGCACCTCAGTGGACTCACTGGCAATGAGCACATCGTCAAAATAGGGGCAAACCCCTGGAATGCCCTTGAGCATGCACTTCATAACTCCCTGGAAGATTTCTGGGGCTATGCTAACCCCAAATTGAAGGTGTTTGACTTTAAAAGCCCCCCTATGTGTCACAATTGTTTGTGCAGCTGCTGTGGCCTCATCCACAGGTAACTGCTGATAGGCCTGTGCTAAATCTAAGTTAGCAAACACGGTACCCCCTTGCAGCGATGCCAAGATGTGGCTAACGACTGGCACCAGGTACGCGTGCTGCTGTAGTGCCTGGTTAATGGTGCACTTGTAATCAGTGCAAATTCTGACCACCCCATTGGCCTTAAGTGGCGTGACAATGGGAGTTTCCCATTCACCCTCATCTATGGGCTGTAGTATCCTCTGACTGACTAGCTTGTCCAGCTCTGCGTCGATTTTGTGTTTCAGTGCAAATGGCACTCTACGGGACTTGATCCTAATAGGCATTACAGCAGGATCAAGCTTAAAGGCTATTGGAGGGCCCTTGTATTCTCCCAGGCTTGTGTCAAAAACATCTACGAATTCCTCGCATACTAATGCCAAGTTTGCAGCTTGTGTCCGGTGGATCCCGGTTACTTGAATGCCCAGTGCATCAAACCAATCAAGCCCTATTAAGCTCGTTCTCTGGCCCTCCATCACAATCATATCTAGGCCCCCCGAAAACCCCTTGAATTTGACAGCCAAGGTGGCCTCGCCTTTGATGGCTACTCTGGAATTCTGGAAGTCAGTGAGAATGATGTCAGATGGCCTAAGCTTGCTGCGGTTGCACATGAACCTGAAGGTCTCCAGGGAAATAATGGATGCAGCTGAACCAGTGTCCAGTTCCATCCTGCAAGGAATGCCTTGCAGCTCGACTTGAAGCTGAAGTTTTGGCTTAAGGGGGCGGCAAGCTTCAGTGTGGCAAACACTCCTATGACTGGAGCAGAACCCCTACTCTATGCTGCCCCAGGGCCCCAGTACCTCTCCTGATCAGATTGTCTGATTGATGGTCTTCCTGGCGACCTCTAGAGACTGCAGCGATGTGGCCGGTTTTCCCGCAGGCCCGACACATGGCTGTCCGGAACTGGCAGTCCACTCGTTGGTGGTGGCCACCACAGCCCAAACACCGAAGGAAGGGAACTGCCTTGTAAGGGGACTTTAGTTCCTTGTCGTGGTACCATTGGATCTTGTCAACTTCATGGTCAGAGTTGACGTCTTCTGAATGCTCGGCGTCCTTGTGGTGGACGGCTTCCTCGTGAAGAGTGCTTTTGGCAGGCCGCAATGCCTTCACAGCCCCACCAGCAGCTTTGTCCACCATGACTTCTTTTAAGGCTTCTTGGAGCAAGAGAGTCTCTTTTGCGAAAAGTTTTTGTTGAAGTTCTCTGCTCCTTAGTCCACAGATGAGTCGGTCTCAAAGCCTTTCTTCCAAGTCTGAAAATTGGCACAGGTGTGAAGCTTGTCTCAACACTGCGATAAATTCTGTGGCCATCTCGCTGGATTCTTGTACTCATTGCTTGAAGGCATGCCTCCACGCTATTACCGACAGCTTTGGTTGGAAATGGTCGCCGAGCCGTTTCTTCAGGTCCACGTAAGTAATGGACTCCAGCTGCACTGGTGCAACTAAGTTCTCTGCGATGTCGAACATTGCAGACCCGCAGACACAGAGAAGTGTTGAGGCCTTCAGGCCATCTTCGGCGACTTGGTTGGCGCGGAGGTAGTTATGTAGGACGACCATCTCTGGGTGAGTGACGTCGAATTTCTCAAGCTTTCCAAACTACGACATGGTGAAGGTCTTCGTGGCTCGGGTCTCGCGTTGCCTCTTGCTGCTTCTTTGTTGTAGGCCCTAGGACCAGACCACGGGGCGGGTGGTCACTAGCATGGCTTGCTAGGCCAACTGGGGGGGGAATGCGGTCCCTGACAGGCGCTGTGCTGGCCTCACCCCCTAGTGACTTTCAGCTCTTTCGAAGAAGCAGCATCCCACCTTCGTCGCCAATGTTGTGTAGTGAGTTCTTTGTAGGCAGTAAGTGAGACAAGAGGTTGCAAACAGGAACATTGCTTTATTGAGGCACACAGGAACAGAACTGAAACAGAGGCTTCTGTGCAGCTACTTATACAGTTGGCCACTAGGCAGCGGCCAATAGGTTTAAAGGAACCCATTCCCACCCCAAATCATCCAATGAGCTTCTTGGAGACAGGAAGTCTGGCTAGTCAGTGACTGTTACACAGACACACCAATTGAGCAACCTTAAGCAGCATTCAAACAGACACGTGAAACAGTTCAAATAAAATCCCAATACATTACAGGAAATATTTTCTGAGAAGATTAATTCTCAAGTGAATATTTTCAACAGAGCCAGTCAAAACATTGAATAGAAAATCATTTTAAGTGTTTATTGCCAAAGAAGTTATATGCAGTCCATTACTACCCCAATGGATTAGTTGTCAAATGTTGTTCAAGCCAGCAAATGAATAATTATATTAGACTTGTAACTCAAAGTATTATGCATTAAAGTTATACAATTAAAGGTTATTTACCTAAAAAGTCCCATTTAAAAGTTATATAAGTAACTTTAGTAACCATGCCTTAAGATTATATAATTTTGTCAGGAAATAAGATTTAGGATTAATTTTCAAATCCTAGATTAATTTTTAAATTTAAGGCATGGTTCTAAGAAACAAGCGGTATTAAGTGGGCTTACTTAAGCAAGGGCTGGTCTCCATGATCTCAATAGCCCTGTCCAATTATATTATTCTGGGGTTGTAGCTTTCAACTTACATATATATCTTTTACTTTGATAACATGAATTTTGCTGAATGACAAATATAATCTTGCAATACAGATAGTTCTTGACTTAACAACAGTTCATTTAGTGACAGTTTGAAGTTACAACGGAATTGAAAAAAGTGACATAACCATTTTTCACACTTATGACCTTTGCAGCATCCCCATGGCCATGTGATTTACATTCATGCTTGACAACTGGTTCATATTTCTGACAGTTGCAGTGACCCTGGGGCATATGACCATCTTTTGTGACCGTCTGACAAGCAAAGTCAATGGGGAAACCAGATTCATTTAACAGCCATGCTACTAATTTAATAATTGCAGTGATTCACTTAATAAATGTGGCAAGATAAGTCATAAAATGGGACAAAACTCACTTAACAAATTTCTCATTTAGCAACACAAATTCTGGCCTTAATTGTGGCCATAAGTTGAGAACTACTTGTGCTTGGTTTCCTGAGCTAGGAATATCTTGAATACTTTTACAGAAATACAAAATATATTAACTAATCAAATCCCGAGTGCCGCGTAACAGAGTGAGCGCCTGTTACTCGTCCCAGCTTCTGCCCACCTAGCAGTTCGAAAGCACGTAAAAATGTAAGTAGAAAAATAGGGACCACTACGGTGGGAAGGTAACAGCGTTCCGTGCGCCTTTGGCGTCTAGTCATGCCGGCCACATGACCACGGAGACGTCCTCGGACAAGCGCTGGCTCTTCGGCTTTGAAACGGAGATGAGCACCGGCCCCTAGAGTCGGAAACGACTAGCACGCATCTGCGGGGGAGCCTTTACCTTTACCTTTTAAAGAGAATTTAAGATACTGTACATTAGACAATGCTAATACTTTTGCTCCATACCACAATATACTGTATTATTTGATTGTGTGTTGTTGACAACTTTTAGTGATCACATAGTGTAGATAGATTTTGTAGATAGACATGATGATCTGTGTCTTTCAGATCTTTCAACAGTGTATCCATCACCACTTTAATAAAGTCCATCCACTTGCTCCTGGTCACCTCTTCCTCTTTTTCCTTCCTCTCTTCCCATTAGGAAGCATTAGAGCCTTCTCCAGATCTTTGCTTAATGAAGTTGTCTGAGACTGTGGTTTGAGTAAGAACTCTGGATTACATATTCTTTATTTAAGAATAGTGATTCCACTAGTTGTTTGAATTCTCTTATTACTATATTTTCCTGCTTTTAAAAATTAATTTTTTACAGATCTGATTTTGTTGTTCTTTGTTACCTTGTATTTTGCTGCTTTGGTTGCTGACAGTTAGTCCTCAATTTATGATGCAATTGAGCCCAGAATGATGGTTGTAAGTCATGGCAATCATTAAGTGAGGTGTCCATGTGTTTGCCTCGTTTAATGACCACAATATCTGCTTTCCCCATTGCCATCATTAAGTGCAACATAGGGTGCCTCATGGGGTGGTGGAAGCCCTGGGAAGCCTGGTGGAGACCAGGCCCATACTGCAACATCTCAGATGTGTGACTTGTCCTGGATCTCCCAGAGCCTTGCCAACCATCTGAGGCATGGCTTGCACAGCTTCCCACCCTACTGGCCCATACTGTTGTGGCTGCTTCCAAAATGGCACCCACTTCCAGGATGGCACCATGAAGCTCCGTATAGGAAGGCCATGTGACAAATTGGTTCTCTCGTTGGGGAAGGTGATCTTAGCCCTGTTATTTTACTAGATGTTTTCCCACATGTGCCAGTCATCATAATGGGACATATTGGAAATATGGTTAGTTTAGAATTTCAGTGAGAAACTTTATTTTCAACCCCTAGCAGTTGATGAGCAATTTGGATATTAAAATGACCCATTATCTGTAAGTTTCAGAGACTACTTTTGGAATGGGTCTTCTCCAAGGTTTATTAGAAATTTATGTTTAGTTTTCATTGAATGCATATGTATTTCTTTAAATTGTCTAAAGTGCTTATTTATAGAACTTTAAATGTTTATTTGCCTTTTTCCCCACTACCCAAAATTTCAGTTATAAATCTCTTATGTGAGCAGGCTATAGTGAATTAACATGATTAATGGCAAGTACTGATTAAATAGGAAGAGCCATTCAGCTTATTCTTTCTCACAAGAGAAGGTTGCAAAATATAAATCTCTTCATGACAGAGTCCTTTCAGCATCAGAATGGGAAAGACAATAATAGAATACTTTCAAGCTAACAGGTCTTTAAAATCACTAATTAGAAAAAAATAATGTAGGTAATTTTCAGAATCATCAATCACACAGTACTTCTAAAACAAACATCTGTAAATACGTTAGAAGGGGGTGGAATAGCAACAAATTTCAAAGGGGTGGAGGAGAATGAAAATGAAAACACTTCGTTCAGAAAATGGTACCTTGTGTTCTGTTCCAGCCTACAACCGGCCCTGCAGAAAAGGCAGGGACAACCCTTTTACAAAAGGCAAAAGGCTGGAAGTAAGCCCGTCAAATTTATTTACACAAAACAGATCCAAAACAGAGCAAACTGAGCAAAACAAAATACGAACCACTAAAACAGAAGCTGATCAAACGGTTGCCTTCAGCAACCAGCCCTCCCACACATTTCCCTTTTAAACAGTTTCAAGGCGTGGCTTCTCTTTGCCTCCTTCCGAGGTGCCCCATTGCCTTCCTCTGTTTACTCCTGCTTGACTGCCTCCTGCTTTGGGCGTCCTTGAACAAGGCCAGCTGTGGGTCATCTTCATCCAAGCTGTCAGGCTCACACAGCTGGGTCTGAGTAGTAACCAGATGGGAGGGGCCTGGCTGAGAGCTCTGCGATGCCTCAGAACTGTCCTCTGCAGGCTCTCCAAACCCCTCCTCCTGCTCCTCCTCTGAATCGTCCGACCCAACTGCCGAACCCACAGGCTGACACTGAATCACAACACCTTGCTTCTTTTCTAGAATATTTTCCCCCTAAATAATGTTATGAATTGGATTAACTTATTTAAAGAATAGTGATAATGTTTAAAGATGTTTTAGAAAAAAGGTACTGTTTTTAAACAGACTTTTCTACTCTCTGTCATCAAGGGAGAAAAAGGATAAAAGCAAACCTCATTTCAAATGTAAACTAAAACCCAAAGCAGCTTCTCATGTTTATGTAGCCCATAGGCTTGGTGTCATTTTCTCATCCATTGGCATCAGTTGCATATTTGGAAAACTCAGGGTGGGGATAGAATATGTTACGGAAAGTTTTTGTCTTGTAATGCCTGTCTTCACAGGGAAATCTGCATAGAAATCTGCATTAGAAGTTTAGTTTTCAAAGACTTCCTGAAATATCCTGATAAACAGTGGAAAAAGAATGGAAATTAGGTTTGAAAAGATGGGGATCAAGTTGGAACTAAGGATGTCTGGATGAATGGTTGGTGGGATACAGCTGTGACAGAAACAGGCTGTTATGTACTGGGCTTATTGAAGGAATACCATGTGGGTTGCTGGAGCAGCTAACGGCTCTCCAGCAACCCAGACTACCAGTCTCCTGTGCTGCAATTGGCTATCCCCAGGCAGCAATGGTTGATTCAAACCTATTGGCTGCCGCCTAGGGGCTAGACTATGTATTGTGGCTGGTTGCAGCCATTTCCCTTGGTACAGTCACAGCACGAAATAAAGTATGAGTTACCTGTACTCTGTTCACGTCTTCATTCCTGCGCCAAAGAACCTGCTATTTAACACAGGCAGTGAAGTACTTTGTGAAAGAAGAGAATATTTTTTCATAAAGGACAAGTTAGACTATGTAGATACAGTACGGAGAGTCAAGTCTAGTGCCATCAATTCACTTTTCCAGGAATGGCTTAGCTGTGCTGCTAGTAATAGATTGCTCCTGACCGTCAAGTGTAATCAGTACTCACAAATAGACTTACTCTTAGATAACTTTTGACTCTAAGCACTGGTGATGGGGAGATTGGTTGGCTATAAACAAAATCTGGGATGCCTCACGTACTGCTCCTGAATCTGAGGATGAATGAATGGCATTTTAGGGAACGTGGAGATAAAAAATATCCAATTTACAGAATAAATGATTCTAAGTTATCATCACTATCAGATATCTTAATAAAAGATTTTACTGAAGAAGCTACCACTTAGCTTTTTTAATGAAGTGCAGTTGGACATAAAATCCTACCCCTCTTGCTCCCCTGAAAAAGACAGAATGTATTTTGGGGGCAAACTTAAAAATGGTCTCCTATGTATAGAGGCAGGGAAACAACTGTTCTCTGCTTTCTCGTTGTTTTAAACAAATTTCTGTGTGATATTTGTGCGGAGGAAAGATAGCTGGAGAAGAATTCCACAATGGTGGGTAAAGTTGATTTGCACCATCACATAAAAGAGTGGAGTTTTACAGAGCAAATGTCAAAAAATAGTTTTAAATGTAATGGATTTTTTGAATTAAAACTGCTTATCTGCCTCTTCTAACAATATAAGATAATACAATAATGCTATTTTTTCCTATGCTGATTCAACTCAGGGAGATGCATAAACAAATATATTTCTGTAGCATGCTTGTGCAGTGCTTTGTAATTCCAAGGCAAAAGGTCGCTTTATAGCATCTCTTGACATGTACATAGTATCTTTCTACAACCAGACACGTATTTTCCTGGAATTAATTAAAAATATTAATTGAACAAAGTCACATGAGAATACCAAACAGCATGAGACTGTGCTTCAGTCTGAAGTTTTGTAAAATTTGAAGCAAAAACATCAATACTACATGGGATTTCAAGAGAGGATGCCAACATCTTCCAAGATTTGGCAATCATGCAAATTTTGGACAATGTTGGTATTACTTATTTTGGGCTGTCAGGGACTTATTGCAAAGCCCTTGCAAACTCTCAGCATCCCATGCTACAACTTGGGGGCTATTGTCTTAGACCAGAGTTCCCCAACCTTTCCAGCTTGGTGGCCCAGAAGGAAAGGGAGGAGCAAGAAAATGTGTGTGCATGCGGCATGCATGTGTGCATGTGCAAATAGGTGCGTGCATCACAGTGGCACTAGCACCTGCGCATGCATAAGTGGGTTGCGTGCATCCATGGTGGTATGCTGGCACCTGTGCACTTGTGCAAACAGGCCACTAGGCCCACGTGATGCTGGTGGCAGTGTTAGTGCATTCATGCATGCGTAAACAGGGCCACTAGTGCCCATGTGGCAGCACTACCATGATGGAGGGGGCTCGCCAGCTATTCCCATAGCCTAGTGGCCAACAGGCCATGGCCCAGTACTGGGTCACTGACCATAGGTTGAGGAGCTCTGTCTTAGACCATTGGTTATAAGGTCAGAAAGTTGGTCTTGATTTTATTGCACATGGTTTGTTTGACAGTTTGACAATTTAAAGCACTTTTTCATGTTTTGTCTATGACAACATTAAAAAATTGTATTCATTTGATAATTGTACTATTTTTATATATCAGATTTAAAGCATTTTTCCTTATTCTCAAATCTTCATGCTAGAAGCATGCATGCAATATGTTCTCTGTGAATGTATTGTATGACTTACTGCATACAGCGAAGTATTACAAAAGAAGAAAGAGTTAAAGAGTTAAATCACTATATCTTTTTCAGAGTGTGTGTGGTACAGAACTATGAAGTTTCACTGAAAGATGATTTGGTTTTCTGCAGATCTTTTAATGAGCTTTGGTAAAAATCCAGTTCCTCAGCAAGATCCTTGCATTTTCAAATTGTGTCTGACTATGAGGAGCATTTTGATGGCTGGGAAAATAACTTCTCTCCAGGTTACATCACTCCTGCAGTGGGGTTTGTTTTAGTTTGCCCAGATTTAAGATTATATTGAGAGGTAATAAAACAGCATAAATGTTACAGTGTCTATAATTCTTTATATGTTCATTAACTTAGACCACATGACTTTACATTTTTAAAGATTGTTATCATAAAGAAAAATTAAATAAAAAACAGGATAAATGCTAGATTTTAGAATTACCTAAACCCATACTCTTCGGAGGTATGTTGCCTACCCAGAAAAACATAATAAAGATAAACTGGTGCATAAAGACCATCCTGGGAACGAAATGGGGTGGTGGAAGAATTTTATCAGGAACTTTATAAATAGTCAAGCTTTGTTGTAAGAACTACAATATTATCTATAATAATAGATACAATACAGTATACAAAACGTGTGTACTGATGGGAACCATCTGTTTCAAATCCACACCTGCTCTGATGTCCTTGACAAGGCTTCAAGATCTCACGGTCTTCAGCTGAATCGAAGAGGTTTCGTTTCTCTATTTAACCCACTTGAAAGTAACATCTCCCCCCCTTAATCTAAAGGCAAGATGAAATGCAGAGGCACATAGCTGCCAAAATTTAATGCTTGACAATAGAGACAAAACCAACAATAATGTTTCAACACTTAACATCATAAAAACATAATTATAGTGAAAATCACATCCCAAAAGCTTTCCAGAAGGCTTTCACAGCCTTCAGAAAGCCATTACCAAGGAGGGGGGAGGCTAATTTCTAGAGGGAGGCTGCTTCATGATTAAAAAGGTATTCTCTTCTCAGCCCTTCCTTATCATATGAAAATGGGATACACTAACAGCTTCTCCAAGGAAGAATTTGTTAGATGAGAACACACTGGTTGGAATCGACAGTCCTACAAATATCTTGATCCCCAAACTCTGAAGGTTTATAAGTAAAAATGAACATATTTCAGAAACTTTTCAGAAACCTGCTGGTAATCCGTGCAGTATCAGCAAGATAAAGAACATGTGATCATAGTTACTAATGCCAGTGAATTAGCAGTCTGCTGCATTTTGCACCACATATTATTTCTGAGCAGTTTTTAATGGTAGCCTCATGTCTACCTATGTGGTGATAAGGTCATGCATAAGTAACTGTTGTCAGAACCTCCCACTCCAGAAAAGGCTGGAGTACATCAGTTGAACCTAAGCAAAAGACCATCTGGCTATGGCCTCTACCTACTTATCTAGTGGTAGCTATGAGTCCACTGTCCAATGTACTCAGTGTCCCATGCATGTTGCTGCAGGGTTCAATAACTTTCAGCCCTATTGATGGATTCCATATCATTTTTCCATTGTGGCAATGTCCTTATGAAGCCTTTCACTGTGTTTATCACTGACTGCACCTAGATTTTCAGGAAAAAAGTCCAGCTGTGATACAGAAAATGAATCTTCAATGATATGTTGCTTTTCATGGTCATGTATGCTGTAAGAAGTTTGTCAACCAACTGAATATAGTTTGGTGCTCTATAGTTGCCATTCTCTTTGCACAATTCCGCTTCCTGCTGAAAGAATTGGTTTTATGGGTATTCATGTATTTAGCATTACTGCTATTACAGTGCATAATATTTCAGGCTTCATTTTCATAACTCCACATTGTAGCTGGGGAAAAATTCAACCTGAAACCATAAATGGTTATCGTTAGTTACGTTAGAGAATACTGACCTAGAGTGATCGGGACAACTTTCCAATCCTCTCAGTATGATGGATTTCAACTCCCATTATCCCCTACCAACATAGTCTAAGAGATATTTCAAGGAGATGTTTCTGTTTCTGTTTGACTGGACTGGTTATATTGTTTTATGTATAAACAAGATCAGTTTACATAATGCAGCTGCCAAGAGAGTCCTTAGCTGAGACACAAAATTCATCCAATCCATTTATAGCTTAAAAATTCTTATTTATTCATTTCCCTCTAATTTTTTTATACTGTGCTCATTTTAAATGCAATTAGAAAAAAAATCCAATTACTTATGCCATTCTAGAATGCTGTTTTTCTTTAAAAAAATACTGAGCATTCTAGTTTCAGATGTACTTTTGTTTCTAAAAAGACCAGGAAAGAGAGAAAAATAATTTGGTATTCCAAGTTTTGTAGAGAACATTCTTTGCATCATCTGTGTCTAGTGATTTCCCTTTCTGTTCACAACCTGCTGTGTATTTAATTGGATTCACTCACTGTGAGATTGTTCCCACATAACGTTTGTCTCTATAGGTATCCTGTGAGAAAAGCTTAAACTGGAATTGATTCTCTAGGAACATAATTCAAAAGAAATGTTCAAGTGTATCATAAAATTACTGATGAGTTTTGTTCACACAATTATTCTTTTTGGAGACCAGTTTTAGGAGAAATGTTTCCTTTTACTGTATGCAGTCTTATGAGTGATTCAAAAATTTTCACATGAACATCCATTGTGAGTTGACTACACTCAGTTTCTGAATTAGAAAATAAAGATTTAACTTCCAGTTTTCTATTACTAAAAGCAGTAATTAATGCACTTTCAATACATTAAGAAACATTTAATAACCTGTAATTTATTTTAAAGGATCATCTAGCACTCCTAAGTTTTGATGAAGACAAATGCCTGTAACTATGTTTATAGAAATTCAAAAAGAAATTTAAAAGGAGAGTTCTGATTTATAGTGTATATACGTGTCTCACAATCACCTGTGAAGAAAAGTTTTTATTTGAAAAATCAGTTTAATTAATGTTGATAAATGGACAAAGTAATTTTTGCCATGAGAAATGATGCTACTCTAAAAATACTGTATATATATAAAACCCCAAATGACATAGTTCCTGTCTGCAAATATCGTGTAAGAGACATCATACATAATATAAATATAAATTATTGGAAGGGAACTATTTTTTCATTGGAAGCTGCCCAGAGTTTGTTATAATATGGGCAGCTATATAATAGGTTTTAACAATATAAGATAAATAAAAAAGAAGCTTCCTGTGGGGCATGGCAAACTGATGTCTTGCAGATAGCAGGAGATATTATGGCAGAAGATTGTCTGGACTGCCAAAATCTCTCCAGAGAAAGGTGAGATCTTGCCCATATGTACTACAAACAGCTATTTTTTTTTGTATGAGGAAGCAGCAGAAACTGACATGTTGTGGTTTCTTGCAAACTGTTGCGGGATTCCTACGAGCTCAGAGCTGTTTAATACAACCTTTACATAGACTCAAAATTTGACCAAATTTAGTTTTTCATCACTTTGGAGTTTACTTTCTTTTTCTTTTTCTTTTGAAGACTGAGAACCTTTAGAACTGCAAGTCTAATCACATTCACTGGTTGAGTCTTCTTTCAATCCTTTAAGAAGGAAAATTATGAGTTTAAAGTTTTACCAGAAAAAATATTTGCATGTGGGAGAAATATACAACATAAGGGTAATTACAATGTTCAATTAGAAAGTTTTAAATGGATTAAGGATTCAGATGGACTTGAATTGGAACTTTGATATTGGCTATAACAAAGTATTTGGACTTAATTAAAATAATCCTTCTCATGAGAAATGTCTATATTTATATTTGGAAACAACTAATAAGATAACCAGGTTTTCTGATCTATATAAGCCATTTATAAAATTGCATTTAGATGGTTTATATATTAATACAATTCAGCCTTTTTGCTTTAAGTGTAACTTTTACCATAAAATCCAAACTCCAAAGTTTTAATTAATCCATGCTACATATAGAGCTACATACTTAGTATATAACTCTTCTAAATTGCTGCCATAAAGGAATTTATATAGTCAAGTTGTAAGCAGGTTCCTGAATATGAAATTAGTCATGGTATATTGCTGTATCTGCCATAAAGTGTAATAAAATAGCATTTTTGTGAAAATTGAAAATTTATATTGCTCCTTAATCTTTATATAACAAGCTAATATTAACTAATAGCCGTTTATAATGAGATATACTTTCTTCCCTGATGTAAAGGTTGGAAAGAAGACTGGTGGCTGGTAAGAGAGATAGAATTGACCCTATTGAACTCCCTTCTGGCTGATATTATTGATTCCAGATGCCAATAACCATTAGCTGAGTCTTAAGTCTTTCAGTATATGAAGGCAAATATACATGTACTGAAGGATCCAATCTGAGTCAGTCACTGGGACCAAAGCCTGGGAAATGGACCCCTTGTCAGTCAACAGGAGCCAACTTATCAGGTGAGTGCCCAGCAGTACAAGGAAACAACAATCGAAGGCAAGCCATCAACACCCTAATTAACAATTAAAACCCACACGCAACCAGGCACCATCTAAATACAATGCATAGAACATCTCAGTGCACATATTCTGGAGAGAGAGAGAGAAGTTCCCTGATAATGGGCTCCAGCATAAGCCCCAAAGCTTGGAAGAACAAACCTTTGTGACTGACTCAGATTAGATCTTTCAGTATAGACTGAATCAGCTATCAAAAAAAGTTGGAAAAATTCAAAAATGCCAAGGCCATTGTTGTGAAGAAAACTCAACAGTTCTTAGGAATGACAAACTACCTAGTCAAGTTTTGTAAAGGCTACAAAATGAATATGAGAAAAAGAGCACAAAGTGGTAGGACAGAAATGGTCATAATCTTACCAGCAAGCATTTCATGTAGTAAAAAGCATCATATTTCAAGACATTTTGCTGTAAGTAGAGCTTACTTCACAAAGCTTAGCAGACAAGATTCAGGAGAGAAAGGTATAGAAGATATGGAATCGATAAGGGGTTAGGATTAGGGTTACAACGACACTGAAAAAAGTGACTTATGACCATTTTTCACACTTATGACCATTGCAGCATCCCCATGGTCACATGATTTACATTTGGCAGCTTGACAGCTGACTCACATTTATGATGGTTGCAGTATCCCAGGGTCTATATTTAGTAGCTGTTTTGTATTATTTTCTTTATCATTTCTTATTACTTTAACAAAAATATTTTTTAAAAAATAATAAAGTACAGAAAGTAAATAAAATGAAATTAAAAAATATTACAAAAGAAAAAAGAGGACAAGGAATAGAAAAAAGGATTTAAAAAATAACTTTTGAAAAATCTATTTAGAGCCAGTTTGGTGTAGTAGTTAGCCTAGAAATCAGGAGACCATGAGTTCTAGTCCTAATTTAGGCACAAAGCTAGCTGGGTGACCTTGAGCTAGTTCCTCCCGCTTAAGTCTTAGGAAGGAGGGAATGGCAAACGCTTTCTGAAAAAAACTTGCTAAGAAAACCACAGGGACTAGTTTAGCCAGTTTCCAGAAGTTACTGACTTGAAGGTACACTCCCCCCCTACAAAAGCATCCATCACTTATATATCATATATTAAATGTATAGAAGTCACTACTTTATGTCCCCCAAACAAACAAAAACAAAATAAAAAATACGACACTTTTTAATAATGTGTGTCATATTTAAAAAAGCAATTAAAATAATTTCTTTTTATGAGGCTTTTGGAAGTCAGCACCTTTGTTTTGCTTCTCCATACTTTTATTTCTTGTCCTTTCTTTTCACTGTAGTTCCGCTTCTATGCTCAGCCAGTCCACTCCATAGAGTTTGCTTTCTGATTCTGTTTGTCCTCCTGGATCTTCAGTCACATGACATTCCTCTTTCCTCCAAGTATCTACCAGTGTTCCCTGCTTCCATTCAGTGACTCTATTCTCATGCTTGATAGACAAATTCTACTTCAAGTCCACACAGAAATACATAGCATAACCACAATAGTCCCTTTGCCAGTTAGCTTCTTATAACTCATACAGCTCACTGATGTTTTGATTACTTCATATTGGCTCACCCTTTCCCAATTCTATGCAACTTGTCAGACTTTGTTCATGTGAGATGCCAACCAGACTCGAGAAAAAATGGGAGCAGACTTGTTCATATAACCATCACCACTCTTGCCTCCCAACCTGTTGAGCTCCTTAACTTGTGGTCAATCCATTACTAGATCCTAGATCTCATATAGTCCTGCGTGAACGTAACAACACTTGACAGTGTTATAGAATAATTAGTCCTTTTTTTCTGTGATAGAGTCCCACATTTCAGGTCTGGAGAAATCAGACATGAATTGAGCTTTCTGAAATCCATGGTCATTTGATCATGATATCTTCATCTTAATTTACTTATTCTTAGCATACCATATACGACCGTCATCACCAAAAGAAAAGAATTCCAGCTACTGTATACTAAAGCAGATATTTACCTAATGATGGAAAACAGAGGCAGTTGATAATGTGGGGAAGACCTACAGAAAAAGCAAGTACTGATAGCAGAGGAATTAAATATAACTTTTGAAGGAAGGGGAGGGGGAGATTGTGGGGAAAAAATCAAGAGACAAATTGAGAAAGAAATACATTTCTGAAGTAATGATACCAATTGAAACCGGAAATTTATTAGGCCTTACTGAAGTGGAAAGAATAATCTGGGATTTGGGTTTCTCAAGAAACACCTTGAGAGGTGAGAATGAAAAACAGCTCTTGCAGACAGGAAGATCTGTTAAGTCTTTAGATTTAAGTTAAACATTTAGTTACTCTTACCGGTTCAGAGAAAATTAAAGATCTTATGTGAGTCAGTTGTCAAGCTTCTGAATATAAATCATGTGACCATGGGGATGCTGCAATGGTCGTGTGAAAAATGGTCATAAGTCACTAGTGAAAATGTTGTAAGCCGAGGACTACCTGTAAATTACCACCATCTTTTTAAGTGCCAAATCTAAATCTGAGTTGAATACAGATGATTGATGAATTTACTCAGTAACAGGAGAAGTAGTAGTTTAGTTAGGCATGGGATTTCCAAGACTTGTTTATATGTCGAAACTGATGGAAGTTGCAACTGAATTATGTTCCTTTTGTAGTTCCAAATATTAAATTAAATATTTCATTGGAGTAGATATTCAAAAGAAATCTATGTCACTGAGTGACATAAACAGATATAATGAAAAAATGACCACATACACATAGAGAGACTCTCCTAAGTCTTTTAAACTAGACAGCTGTAATTAGGTTTTGTAAAATTTTGTCCAACCTTTGTTTTAGTCAAACCAGTGAAGTATTGTATGTACAAAGTTTTTCAGACCATTTCCATCCCTCAGTTTACACTACTCTTTTTTAAAAAAAATACTGATTCATTTGCTTGCTCAACATCTTAGATCTCAATCTGCTGTTATTATGATATGATGAATGAGTTTCTGTTTGTGACAACAAGCCCTTATAACAATTGAAAATGAGAAAATGAAAAGATATCACTGATCACTATTGTTCTTTCAAATAATAACATTTCTATCATTCATATTGGTAGGAATCATAACTTTGGTTAGAAGCCAGTATATGATTTCAGCTACTAATAATTAAATATCAGTAGTCTAATCAGTGAACAGTTTTCTTACATAATACTGCTGAAAAACATTGCATTTGCTATTTTTGTATCGTTCAATTATAGTTGTCTCAGTGGAGGCATTTTTTGCAGGACAATGGAATGAAAATATGGAATGGAATATATGCAGTGGTGGGATTCGAATAGTTTAACAACCAGTTCTCTGCCCTAATGACCGTTTTAAGTATAAAAAAATAATATACTGAAAGGTAGTTTATTGTTTCATGCATTTAATACTTAAATAAGAACAATAAAAGACTTACACCAAACTAGATTATGTTATAAGAAAGTTTTAAAATATTAATGAAAAAATATTAAATAATACTTGACAAAAAACAATCAAATAAATGTCTATGACAAACCTGTTTGTCACGGGAAAGCTTTGAGCATTCTTTCACAGCTTCTGAAATGGGCGACGAGATAACCCTGGAAATCTATATTTCTATTTGTTCATTGTGTCTCAACTTCCTATTGGTTTTGCCATTTGGGGAACACCAGCGTACTCATAATATCTCGGGGTTATTTTGGGTGTAACACCAAGCTGAAACAAATGATAGCTTTCACCCCTTGGTTGTTTGACACTTTTTTCTTTACATTATATGTTTGTTTACTGAAATAACAAATGCGAGGGAATTAAAATGTTGTATTTCATCAAAGGTATAATAATTTTTATGAAACAGCAGCTGCTGTTGCCCTCCTGAGAGGTGGCATGGCAATTTGGTTGGCAGCCACGCCACAAATGGGGATTGGTCATCTCCGAAAACCCACTGCTGTCAAAGGAGGAGGCAGAATGGGGAGAAGAAAGAGGGAAATTGGCCGAGCTGGCCCAGGCATTGAAGTGCCACTGAAAAAAATGGAGTCTGTGTGCAAACCTGCCCTCACCCCGTATCTGCCATGCTCTCAACGGTGCACTGCAGCTGATCTGATTTGGCTAGGAACCAAAGCGCCACTGAAAACAGCAGAGTCTGTGTGTGCACCTGCCTTGCCTGCATCAGCCATGCTCTCCATGGTATGCTGTAGCTGATCTGAGGTGGCCAGCCAGGCACTGAAGCATTGCCGAAAACAGCAGAGTATGTGCATGCTTGCTACACGCTCACCCATCAGCCATGCTCTCCACACCTCGGATCAGCTGCAGCGCACTGTCAAACTGGTGTGAACAGGCTGAATCCCACCACTGAAAATATGTACCCAACCATCCTGATTATTGTCAATAAACCTAATTCCATCCATACCAAAGCAGTGCATTCTATACCATTCTGTAGTTAGCATCCAGTAGAAGAGGAAATATATAATAAGTTTTAATAAGTTCAACAAGAAATAATTAATTTATACATGCATTACTACATAAATGGAAGAAATTTAACAAATTAAAATAATTATGATTTTTAAAAACTGTAAGTTATTCAAAACAAATTTTAGAGCACAGTGTATAAGAATAATAGAAATGATGATGATGATGATGATAATAACTTATAATAAGACATGGTTGCTAGTCAGTGCTGGTAGACTGGGAGAGGTTAATATCAAGAGAGGAATCATTCAAGGAGGCTCACATTCACCACTACTATATATCATTGCATTGATTCCTCTATCAATAATAACTCAGGCCATGGCTATCAAACACCAAAAACATCTTCCAGACAATCCCACTTTCTTTACATGGATGAACTGAAGCTATTTGGAAAAACATTATTTGAAATAGAATCACTGCCCAACACTATCCATATATATCAAGATATTGCAATGGAGCTTGGACTAGACAAATGTGCCATGTGGGGCAAAGCCTGACCATTTTCAGGTACCGTGAAATTTGCATTTTAAGTCTTCCCATTGTGATATAAGGAAATGATCCATATCAAGAACACCTCCCACCACCAGTTTAAATGAAGCAGTAGATATCTAAATATTATACATGCTGATGTTGGAAATAGAAAACTGTTGCAGGCAGTACCAAAAAGTCACAGTGTAGATTGAACTCTTTTTCAACAATACTCTATTCCATGGGGGGTCAAACTTGCTGCATCGCGTGATGTGTCCTGACGTATTGCGACTTTTTTTTGCATTGCTGAAGCTGGGGTGGGTGCGGCCTCCATATGATGCAACCGGCCCGTGGGCCGGACGTTTGACACCCCTACTCTATTCCATTCCTTGACTTTTCTCTCCATAGTGGTCAATGTTGTATGGTTCAGGTTCTTTTTTTATTATTTCCCTGCCATTTCTTTTTAATTATTTTTGTATGACTACAAATTCTGACGTTTCCATAAGCCCTCACAATTTTTGTATTGACAGAATGCCACTCATTTTGGCTTTTATCTTTTATCTTCAAAGTTCAGGAAAGATGAGGAATGATAATTATTGTAGTAGAAAATGGATGGGTATCCAAAGTATACATTGAGAACTCACAGCCATATTTATAAAAAAGTAAAAAAAAAAATCTTAAGATATCAGAATTTTAGATAAATTAGGCAGTCTGTTTGTTCAGGACAGAAACAGAAACATCTAATTACCTAATAGTCATCTGCTTTTTTTTTATGGAGGTGGTAATTGTGCCTAATGAAACATCCCAGTATGATCCTGAATACATATGTTTACGATTACATTTCTAATATTTTTAAAAAGTGTTGTCAGGTTAAATCAAAATGATGGTCTGATATATGTGTTTAATAATTCAGGATAACTTCAACTTGAAGATGATAAAAAGTGCTTGGGGACATTGCAAACCAATAGTTTTGGATGTTCAAATAAATCACATTTAAAGCACCTTGTGGACCGTTGATTCCGTGTAATTCCTGCTTTTTTTTTTACAGTTGCCTGTAAAAAGAGTCTGTCCACAAAGATCTAGTGCTATTGTAACTTCGAACAGTCACTAAATGAATGGTTGTTAGTCAAGGACTACCTATAATATCTTGTGTTTGCCTAACATGTGAAATCAAGCTCAGTGTAGTGGCTCAGACATATTTTGTTATATTTGTTCAGCTGGGTGTAGAATGTATGAAAGGTGAATGTAACAAGTATATCTGGCAACTTGATAATCCCCCAAATAGTAAGTCTGCAGAAATTCAGCTATGTTTAGTTTTTTCTTCTCTTTCTAAGATCAAAATTTTGGAGGAGGGCATGGTAATATCCACAGATAAGTTTAGCAATTCAAGATGATAGCCATACCTACACTGTTACTCGTCCCAGCTTCTGCCAACCTAGCAGATCGAAAGCACGTAAAAATGCAAGTAGAAAAATAGGGACCACTATGGTGGGAAGGTAACAGCGTTCCGTGTGCCTTTGGCATCTAGTCATGCCGGCCACATGACCATGGAGATGTCCTTGGACAAGCGCTGGCTCTTTGGCTTTGAAACGGAGATGAGCACCGGCCCCTAGAGTCGGAAACAACTAGCACGCATGTGCGGGGGAACCTTTACCTTTATATTTTCTGCAGTTGCCCCTGGCATGGAACTGTTCTGAACCAGCCTGCTACCGGCCTTGCAATAAGGCAAACCCCTGTTCAAACAGTAGAGACTGGACAGCGTCTAAGGCTGGAAAGCGTCTGCCAAGATTTATTACTCAAATAACAGAACAAGAAACAAAAACACTGGAACTTGAATCCTCAAACGGAAGGGTTGCTTTCAGCAACCAGCCCTTCCCCAAACACTCCTTTTATTTAGAGTTCAGGGCGTGGCCTCCCTGTGCCTCCTCCCGAGGAGTCCCACAGCCTTTCTCTGTTTGGTCCTGCTCGACTGCCTCCTGCGTCGGGCGTCCTTGAACAGGGCCAGCTGTGGGTCATCATCCTCCGCACTATCGGGCTCACGCAGCTGAGAAGAGGGCCCTGGCTGGGGGCTCTGCGAAGCCTCCAAGCCATCATCAGCCGGTTCGTCTTCCACACACTCCTCCTCCCCCTCATCTGAGTCATCCGAGACATCTGAGCCGGCTGCCGGACCCACAGGCTGGCCCTGAGTCACAACACTATCCCGCACCGCAGGGCCCTTCCCCCGGGGCTGCCGATCCGGATGCGGTCGGGATGGGAATTGTTCGTGAAAAGCAGTCACCAATGCAGGGGCATGAACGGCGGTCGCGTCTTCCCATGTGAAGTCCTCCGGCCCGTACCCTTTCCACTCGATCAGGTACTGGAAGCGACCTTTCAGCCAACGGGAATCCCTGATGCTGGCGACCTCGTACTCAGGGGTGCTGCCTCCATCACGAGGTCCTGATGGGGGAGGTTCCGCTTGGCGAAGTGGACAAGCCGGTTGTTCGGGGACCAACAAGGACCGATGGAAGACGGGGTGCACGCGCAGGGAACGTGGCAGAGTTAAACGATAGGCGACCGGATTGATGACAGCCTCGACTGGGAACGGTCCAAGGTAACGGTGGTCCAGCTTCCTCGCCGGCCGTGTGGATGGTAGGTTC
This sequence comes from Vipera berus, assembly GCF_964194415.1. Classification (NCBI taxonomy): domain Eukaryota; kingdom Metazoa; phylum Chordata; class Lepidosauria; order Squamata; family Viperidae; genus Vipera; species Vipera berus. The sequence goes on from NC_138206.1 coordinate 94,457,826, forward strand.
CTGGTGGACAGCCAGACCCGATCCCCCACCGATAGTGGAGGCGTATCCCTTCTCGACCGATCGGCGAACCTCTTATAGTCAGCCTTGGCCTTCTCCAGCTGCCGTCGCACCAACCGATGGATCGCCTGTAACTCCGCCATGAAGTCGTTCGCTGCCGGCTCCGGTGAGTCCACGGGAGAAAGGGGGAAAAACCGGGGGTGATAACCCACATTGGCCAAGAACGGTGTCATCTGCGTGGAGGTGTGCTGCGAGTTGTTAAAGGCAAACTTGGCTATGGCCAAATAGTCCACCCAATTGTCCTGCTGCAGGTTAACGTAGCAGCGCAGATACTGCTCTAAGATACCGATGACCTTCTCGGTACCCCCGTCAGTTTGAGGATGATGCGCGGACGAGAGGCAAACCTTAATGTCCAACGCACGCATCAACTCCTGCCAGAAGCGGGCTGTAAACTGGGCCCCCCTATCGGAAACGACTCTATCGGGAAGGCCGTGCAGCCGAAACACCTGTTGGATGAACATGCGACTAGTGGCGCGAGCTGACGGTAAGCCGCGACAGGGGATGAAGTGCGCCATCTTGGTCAGCATGTCCACCACCACAAACACTGTCGTGAAGCCGGAGGATGGGGGTAGATCCGTCAAAAAGTCCATGGACACAGCCCCCCAGGGTCTCTTGGGTGTTGGCAAAGGCTGCAGTAAACCAGGCGGGGCCCCTGTCGCTGACTTGGCCTGCCTGCATGGGATGCAGGAGGTGACATAAGACTGGACATCGTGTCGGACTCGGGGCCACCAGAAGGTACGGGAGACCAGGTTCAGAGTCTTGAACAGGCCAAAATGCCCCGCAGCCGGGTTATCATGACACTGGCTGAGGACGAGTCCCCTGAGTGGCCCTCCCGGAACATAGAGCCGGTCACGATAATACAAAAGTCCATCCGTGACCGACCAAGGCGAATCTGGCCCCACCTCTTCCTTCCGCTGAGCCACCCACGCCTCCTGCTGCTGCGCCTCCCGGATCCGAGCCCGTATATCAACCGGCTCCCGCACCGCAGCAAAAGACTCGACGGGGATCACTGTCCTGGGCAGAAGCTTGTCTTCCACTCGGGTGTATTCGGGCTTCCTGGAAAGAGCATCCGCTCTCTGATTGTGCCTGCTTGGTATGTACCGCACCCGGAAGTCAAACCTCGCAAAGAAAAGGGACCACCGGATCTGGCGTTGGTTCAAATTCCGAGCGGTCTGCAGGCTTTCCAGATTCTTGTGGTCCGTCCGGACCTCGATTTGATGCCGCGCCCCCTCCAGATGATGCCTCCAAGCCTCGAACGCCGCCTTGATGGCCAGCAGCTCCTTCTCCCAGATGGTATAGTTGCGCTCCGAGGGGTTCAATTTCCGAGAGTGATACGCGCAAGGGAAAAGGGTACCGCTGGGCGTCGTTGCCTGGAGTAACACGGCCCCAATGGCAATGTCGGAGGCGTCCGCCTCCACGACAATCGGCCGTTGCGGGTCAGGATGCTTCAAGATGGGCTCCTTCATGAAGGCGTCCTTCAAAGCCTGGAACGCCTGTTGTTCGGGGGCGTTCCACTGGAACCGAGTCTTCTTCTGCAGGAGCTGGGTGAGGGGGGCTGTCAAGGCAGCAAAGCCAGGGATGAATGTTCGATAGTAGTTGGCAAATCCAAGAAGTCGCTGAACATCCTTCACGCGACACGGGGGTTGCCAACTCTGCAACGACTCAACTTTACTCGGCTCCATGGCGATGCCCTCAGGAGAAATGCGGTGACCCAGGAAATCGATGGTCACCTGGTAGAACTGGCACTTCTCCAACTTGGCAAACAGCCGATGTTTCCGGAGGCGCTGCAGGACCTGACGGAGATGCTGATGATGCGCTTCACGCGACGGGGAGTAAATCAGGATGTCGTCCAGATAAATCACGACAAACTGGTCCAACAGATCCCGAAAGATGTCGTTCATAAAATGCTGAAACACAGCGGGGGCGTTGGTCAGGCCAAACGGCATCACCGTGTACTCGAAATGTCCATAGCGAGTACCAAACGCCGTCTTCCACTCATCACCCGGCCGAACCCTGACGAGGTTGTAAGCTCCACGCAGGTCCAGTTTCGTGAAGATCTTAGCCTCCCGGAGTCGGTCCAAGAGCTCGGGGATGAGGGGCAGCGGGTAGCGGTTATGCACCGTGATGGCGTTGAGTTTCCGGTAGTCACAGCAAAGCCGTAACTCGCCCGACTTCTTTTTGACGAAGAGCACGGGCGCAGACACTGGCGAGGACGAGGGCCGGATGAAACCACGAGCCAAATTCTTTGTCAGGAAGTCCCGCAATGCAGCCAACTCGGGCTCCGACATGGAGTACAAACGCCCCACTGGGAGAGGCGCATCAGGGACTAGATCAATGGAGCAGTCATAGGGCCTGTGCGGGGGTAATTGATCCGCCTCTGACTCGCTGAACACATCAGCAAAGTCGGACAGTTCGGGAGGCAAGGAAACCCCTGGGGAACCCTCCACCTGGCCGGCACAGATATGGCGGGTGTGGTCCACGCACTGCAAACTTGGGAAGGTGACCAAGTTCTGAGACCAATAGATCTGTGGATCATGCGCCCGGAGCCACGCCAGTCCCAAGACCACGGGGAAGTGCAGATCCGAAGTGATGTAGAACTGGATGGCCTCCACATGGGAACTGATGGCCATACACACTGGTTGCGTGGCGGCCGTAATAGGCCCGGACAGGAGCACTCGACCATCGATAGTCTCCACTAGCATGGGCGGATCCACCGGACACTGGGGAACAGCCCATTTGGCCACAAAGGCCGAGTCCATAAAGTTTGTGGTAGCCCCAGAGTCAATTAAGGCATGGACCAGAATCCCCTCTGGCTTGCCAGGAAGGATCAGACGTGCCTCCAAAATCAAATGCCGTGGAGGTTCACAGGCACCGTTGGAACGGCGTCGCTCGGTGTGGTCGTTGTGGGTCGCCCGATCTATCACACCGTCTAGATCGGGCTCGGGCCGTTTCCCGACAGCAAAGTAGGGGACTTTCTCGGGGCAGGCTTGGTCACTGATGCCCGCTGACGCTTCTTTGGGCAAGAAGCAGCCAAATGTCCAGGGTCCCCACAGTAAAAGCACAACCCCCCCGATCGTCGTCTGTCCATTTCCGTCACCGATAGACGGGACCTGGCGGCACCCAGCTCCATTGGCTCCTCCCTCTGGACTGGGGGCTCACGCACAACAGGGGCGGCAGGGGTCTGTGGGGTGGCACGGCGACTCTTTCGCTGCTGCAGCCGGGCATCGATCCGCAGACAAAGATGGATCAGCCCATTCAGGTCTGAGGGAATGTCCACGCGGGCCAGCTCATCCAACATCTCCTCCGACAAGCCATCCTGGAAGGCATCCACGAGCGCAGCCTCATTCCAGGCGGAATCCTGGCTAAGCAGCCGGAAATCGCTGATATAGGCCTGTAGGGGGCGCTGACCCTGCCTCAGAGCTTTCAGGCGTCGGGTGGCAGTCTGCGCCTTAATTGGGTCCTCGTACATGAGGCGCATATGGTCACAAAACCCCCCAAAGTTATCCAACAAAGGGCTAGGTTGTGCCAGCAGAGGCGTGCCCCAACGAGCTGCATCCCCCGACAGAAGGCTTAACACGAATCCCACCTTATCCCGGTCAGTGGGGAAATCAGCTGCTCTCACGCTGATAAAAAGCTGGCATTGTCCCAGGAAGGCAGGAAACAGTTCTGGATTGCCAGCAAATTTATCCGGCATAGCTATCTGACATTTCCTCCTGGGTGGGGGTGCAGCATGTACCTGAGCTTGCAGTTGAGCCACTTGAGCTGCCAGCAAAGTGAGTTGCTGGGTGAGCTGAGCATTCTCGGCACGAAGCTGCTCCATCGTAGTAGTAAGGGGTAGGAGGCTGAAAGCAAACTGTTCTGAACCAGCCTGCTACCGGCCTTGCAATAAGGCAAACCCCTGTTCAAACAGTAGAGACTGGAGAGCGTCTAAGGCTGGAAAGCGTCTGCCAAGATTTATTACTCAAATAACAGAACAAGAAACAAAAACACTGGAACTTGAATCCTCAAACGGAAGGGTTGCTTTCAGCAACCAGCCCTTCCCCAAACACTCCTTTTATTTAGAGTTCAGGGCGTGGCCTCCCTGTGCCTCCTCCCGACGAGTCCCACAGCCTTTCTCTGTTTGGTCCTGCTCGACTGCCTCCTGCGTCGGGCGTCCTTGAACAGGGCCAGCTGTGGGTCATCATCCTCCGCACTATCGGGCTCACGCAGCTGAGAAGAGGGCCCCGGCTGGGGGCTCTGCGAAGCCTCCAAGCCATCATCAGCCGGTTCGTCTTCCACACACTCCTCCTCCCCCTCATCTGAGTCATCCGAGACATCTGAGCCGGCTGCCGGACCCACAGGCTGGCCCTGAGTCACAACAGGAACTGATTTTTTTTCTTAATCTCTTTTGGATTTTGTGCTTGATTAATCATTTAGAAATGGCTTTTTCCTTGTTGATTAAAAGGAAAAATGGAAAATATACTTCAAATATACTTCAAAATATATATCCAAATATATATCCAATTCCAATATTCTTTAATGTGGTGCTCTCCAGATATTTGGGAATTATGACTCCCATGAAGTTACGATTCTGGGAGTTTTCAGTTTTGCACAGTGAAAATTTACATGTAATATTGAATTGGATTTTATCTGAGACATATCTCATGTAATGTTTTAAATTGCACTATTCTTTCAAACACTAGGCACTTTCATTCTAATAATGTTCACTTAGTAATATAATTTCCTTCTTGCTGCAAGATATTTACCATTAATGAACTTCAGATCTGATTACTTTCCTTTCCAATTAGAGGCATTTCCAAAGAAACCATTTCATCTTCAATTTAAGAAATATATTAGTTGGAAGATACCAGCTCTCTTTAAAGCATCTTTCAGATGTGGGAAATGGAATTAGATTTGGAATAATGGCAAGGGGGAAGAAGCTAGCTAGTGAAACTTCACTGAATTCAATATACGGTCTACATTCTCCATCTCAGAAATCTTTTTAATTGTGGAAAGTAAACATAGATTATTGAGAAACAAAAATAAAGATAACATAGAAGACCTTAAACCCTTCTAATTAAACTGGATATTCCAGAAAAAATGGTCCAAATTGAGTAGTTCTTCCTACTTTCATGTCCAGGAGGTATGCTGTTTAGCAGGTCTATGCGGAATTCTGGATTTAAAGGGAAAAAGGTGCATTTGCAACTCCTGAAAGCCATATTTTCCTAGGATTTTTGTTCTTCCACATACTCCAAAACACCTCATTATCTTTGGGAACTGAAACATGGTTTGACCCTAGTCAGATCTTTCTGCCCATCTGTGAATGAAGTGTTTCTTTGAAAAAAAGTATCATCTAGTAAAGTCTCTAGAAACAGGTAGAAAGAATATAAAGATCAAAGTTTAGACATACTTTGGTAGCCAAAAAGTGATGGAAAGAAGCTTTTTAATTGCTATTAGAAATATCATGATATTTGCTTCCTTGCCCCCTGCAAGTAATATTTTAATAAAGAACACCTGCATCTATAGGCAGTGCTCGCTTAACAATCATGATTATTAATTGGATGCAAATTTTCCATTGCTAAGTGAAGTGGTCATTAGGTGAAACATCACATGACCACACCACTTAGCGATGGCCATTCTGGTTGTCCCAGTGGCAGTTGTTAGATAAGGACCATCCTGTCATTAGGCAGGGACCTCACATTTCTCCTGCCTACTGTCTTTGCCTCTGCTTAAACTTCATGTTAGGCCCCAAACCAAGAATAACATATGGCAGTTCTTCCAAGCTGAGTTCTTTTTTGTCTGCATCTACAATATATTCTGTGAACTATTAGGGAGGCTCTGTCTCTTTTTGTCACACATAAATCCTTGGGCTTAGTTGCCTTTTACTCCTCTGGTATGTATCCTTAGTGATCCACCTTCTCACCGTATCTCATCACCCCTCATCTGCCTATGTCCCTCTCCATCTCTGCCCTGTTAGCTGCCTAACACCCCACTGCTGGTCCTGCTTTCACCACCTTATTCTTCCCTCTGCTGATAAGGCACACCCATCCAAGGCAGCTGGTACCCTTCACAATGCCTTTGTGACACCATGTCTCAGCCAGTTGAGCTTTGTCTTCAGTGGAAGGAAGAAGATGGTGATGGTCTGCTGGGGGCAGCAGGGGTAGCTGAGGGTAGGGTGGCAAGGTGGCACATGACAGGGCAGTGCCAAAGGCAGGGTGGTAGGGCAGGTAGTGGAATACAGAGGGCAGAGATGAGGGGTAGGTGGGGTGGGTAGAGTTGGAGTACATATAGGGTCCTTGAATGTTGATTATGTGGCCATGGGGCAGATGCAACTGCTTTAATTTTGAGGATTGGACATAATAACCATTCATTCAATGCTATTGTAAAACTTGAATGGTTGCTGAATGAATGGTCGTTCATACAGAGAACTATCTGTATATTTTCTGAAAACACTGAAACATTAGCTAATCTGTACATTTGTTTTATTTGGACACTATTTAAGTTAACATTCAATAAGTTTATCATGACTACGAAATCACACAGATTTTGTCTTAGTTGGGGGAAGGAGCCATTTAGAAGAGAAAACATATTTTGAGAGAAGAGTAGAAGAACAAAAGTAACTCCTTGGCTCAGCTTGTCTTCATCTGTGCTAATATTTCTTTATACATGTAATTTTGAAAAGATCAAGATTTCTTAAATGAAGTTAAGACCAGGAAGCCCCAGTAATTAAATTCTTAGCTATTGAGTGTTAACCAAATTAATCAGGAACTGCTATACACTAATGATAAAATTAAGTCGTGGTTAACCATCAATTATATCAATGAATTCATTGTTCATTGTAATAATTCTGAAGGGCCTCAGGTGCTGTAGATTTTACTCATTTATTACAATAGGAAATATGATTGAGATTATATTCTTTTTCAGCCCATTTATGAAAATACACACACACACACACACACAAATATATATACACACACACACACACACATATATACATATACCACACACAAACAAAAAAAGCAGTACACATGTGATATTACAAATGTTTGCATATGTTTTAACCAAAATTAGCAGTTACAGTTGATAATCTAAGAAATACCTTATGTTTCCACAGATGTTTCCATCTGTATTAGAATTCATTGGATTTTTTCATTACCTTCAGTTTCTGCTATTTTCCAAGATATTTGGAAGCTTCCACAGAGTGAAATGGAGAATGAATTTGTGGGAACACAAAGGATCTTTGAAATAAGATCAAACCTGATTATGCCTGTGGGTAAAAAAATGCTGGTAACCAGACATTATTCAGAAGCAGTATTCTTATCTTTTTGTGCTATTGATGTTTGTCTCCCGGTTACATTGTGACACTGTCCAGGTGCATTTCTCCTGGAAATGTTTGTTGTGATGTTGTCACATGTCACAAGTGATCGTTCTGAATCCTTTTTAAAAAACATCATGGTAACTGCAGACTTCCAAAGACTCAGCACTTTTTGAGAGAGTTTGATAGCACTTTGAAAAGTATTTGAAGAAGATAGTACACAAAGTTTGTTAATATAAATGAAGCAAGCATTAAATCAGAGGCACCATTTGGAAAGTTTACAAGGCTGCTTTGTACAGACAACACTTCCACTACGATCACCAGCTACTTGAAGCAGCTGGGCATGTTCATCTATCTGTAGATAATTGGACACAGCCTTTGAAGCAGCTGTAGAAGTAGATCTGGCTGCTTTAACCCTTCAGGGAGAGATGCTTTTCTTGAGTTAATGTATTCATAATGACTATTTTCAGGGGTCCCCCCCCACAAACTACTATACTTGCATATCCATCCTGTCAGTCTTGTGAGGCAGTCCAGACTAGTAGAGGCAGTCCAGATGAACTCATTTTACTTAATTATAAGGTTGCATTAACAGAATCCTGCAAGTCTGAAGGTACCCCTCTTCCTCATTACCTTTACATCCCAAGATGTAATCCCCAACTGGGGAGGTCCCTTCTGAGATGTTTGCCACAACCACATTTCTGCTGAAGGCTAAGCTGCTTTTTATCTGACTGTGGCCCTGACTACAGCTCTTCCCTGTTTCCAAGGGTCATTCTCGCATACCATTTACACATCCAGAATAATAATTTCCTATTCACGTCAACACTGATCCAAGCAGAAATGCTTTCAATGCATACCTTAGAAGGTCCTTAAAGTCGCCTGGATCATTAGAAGAATTGTTCAGTATTTTGAGGTGTACAGACAGCAATTCTTTATCCAAATGGTTTTATTTCTTAAATCAATTATGGTAATATTTTCATAAAATTCAGCTCTAAATTTAGATTTTGCTACTATAAATTTAGCAGAAAATAAAAAGAAAATAAAATTATATTAAAATAGAGAAAATAATTATTTTATAGATCTTTCAAAATCTCTTAAATGTTGACTTGATGAACTTAAAGCTGACATTCTTGTACATAATTCTGTAGCATAGACAGATATACTGTACATAGACATATAGGATAGCATATTCATAGTTTCTGAAAGAATGCTTTTCAAGCTTATTTGTACCATGAATTTTTAATCTTAAAGAAAAGAAATGTAAAAAGTATCTATATTTTTTCCCCTGAAATAAATTCATTGGCATATTCTGCAGGTTTGTTATGCACTGATATTTTAATCCCATTTCCCATTTATATCCCGCCCTTCTCCGAAGACTCAGGGTGGCTTACAATTTAAAGCACAAATCAATGTGGTTAGCAATAGCCTTCATTCTATGTATATGCCTGCTTATTATTAGGGCTTTCACCCCCCCCAAGTGGCATTATTACAAAGTCAGCTTATTGCCCCCAACAATCTGGGTCCTCATTTTACCTACCTCGGAAGGATGGAAGGCTGAGTCAACCTTGAGCCTGGTGGAATGCGAACCTGCACTAATTGCAGGCAGCTGGTGTTACTTAAGGAGGCATTAGCCCACTGCTCCACCAAGGCTGATATTTACGCAATAGGGAAAAATATGGAATGAATGAATAATATCCAGTTATTAATTATTTTGCTACTAGAAATTACAGTGCTGTTAAAGTGTCTAATTAATTTTTACTAGCTGAAAATAACCAGGAAAATGAAATCAGGACTTTTGCATTTTTCATTGTCACTATTAAGGTTGCCAGAGTCACTGTCAGAAATGTGATTTTAATTTTGTAAAGGGGCAATTATCCATGATACTGTGTACAATAAAATTCCTAAGCTGAGAGTTGCATACTCTATGTACCATTGCAAGAAACAAATATTTATGGATATATTTTATTTTTCAACAAGCTTAATAAATGCATGATGGGAGATCTCCAATTTTATAAAAATGATTTTTTCACAATTTTCAATTTGCTCAGTAGAAGAGAATGTAAAAATTATACTCTAATTTTGTTAAAACAAAAGTTAGGAGATTTACACTGATGTATCTATGTTAATATCTGCCTTGTATACTTGCAAATTTTGGCATTTCACTGAAAATCACATGGTTAATTGTTATTCAATATCAGTTTTAATTCAAGAGAAGGGAAACTGATTTGAAGTTTTTCAGCAATGTTTTTATAAAACGCATATGATCAGTATTCTAAACAGTTGCTTGAGACATTATCATCAGGCAATGCAGATACACATCTGTAAAACAGAATTACAAGTTGTTAGTTGCGAAGTTTTGTCCGATCCATTGCGACCCCATGGACAACGTTCCTCCAGGCCTTCCTGTCCTCTACCATCTTCTGGAGTCCATTTAGGTTCACGCCTACTGCTTCAGTGACTCCATCCAGCCACCTCATTCTCTGTCGTCCCCTTCTTCTCTTGCCCACAATCTTTCCCAGCATTAGGCTCTTCTCCAGTGATAACTTTATAGAATTGCAGAGATTTATCAAATATATTAAAACATTCATTTGATTATTTTTAAAACCTTAAAGATTACATAATTTTTAAAAATGACATGTAGCATAAAAAGGTTTACTTTCTGCATTACGGCTATGAATGAAGACAATAGTAACAGAAGAAGTAACAGAATAATGAAGGTGATCTTCATTTATTCCATATTTTTTATGCCAGACAACCTTCATGTTACCTTTAAAAGAAAAATCTATTCAGGTGATATACTGTACATAATAAAATGAGCATCCCTGAAATTCATCAAATTTATAATAATATAAATGAGAAATAACATTTAATATATTTTAATGGATATAGATTGGTGGTGTTAAAAGCTCAATACTTTGAGGGTATAGTTTTTCAGATTAAGACATTTGTCTCATTTCTGATCCATTAGAACTTTTAATGATTTAGGACAAGACTATTAACCTGTGTTTTTTTTTGAACCACTGATACTTTGAACTATGGAAAATAATTACTCCAAATATACAAGCAGTAAAGCGGTAAACTAAGCAAAACAAAATAATTTTTCAACTATCAGTAATTAGGTGATTAACAAGAATTCCATCACAGATACAACTGAGACTAGATTTTGCTACAACAGAACAGAATAACAGGTGGAAGGGACATTGGAAGTCTTCTAGTCCCACCTCCTGCTCAAGCAGGAGACCCTATATATCTCTTTGCATCTGTCTATATCCCACCCCACACAAAATGGTGAATTTTTTTCTGTAGATTAAAAATTGGAACAAAATGTTGCCAAAATAAAAATTTACTCCCAAGTCCCAGAAGTAGTGATATACTAAATTAGAAACCCATCTAATTTAACATTGTGATCTCCAGTGGCCAGTCAAATACCATTGGGACTCCCCCAAGCTTAGCACAATAATACTTTCATTTTTATGTCTCAATATATTTTTTTATTATTTTAATTCAATTTATATCCCGCCCTTCTCCGAAGACTCAGGGCGGCTTACAAGCTTAGCAGTAGCCTTCATTCTATGTATATGCCTGCTTATTATTAGGGCTTTCGCCCCCCGCCCCCCCGAGCGGCATTATTACAAAGTCAGCTTATTGCCCCCAACAATCTGGGTCCTCATTTTACCTACCTCGGAAGGATGGAAGGCTGAGTCAACCTTGAGCCTGGTGGGACTCGAACCTGCACTAATTGCAGGCAGCTGGTGTTACTTAAGGAGGCATTAGCCCACTGCTATCTAGAATTGAGAATCCTACTGTAATTCGTTACGATTACAGTATATGCAATATATTTTAAAAATTTTTTTTACTGTTCCTTTACTTGTTTTTAAACTGCCTTCTATTATAATATTTATTTATAGCTTTCATATTTTTATGTCTATTTACATACTGCCTAGAGTTGCTCTGGTGGGAGATGGGTAATTTCTAAATGTGATAAACAAACAAACAAACAAAGGTTCTGTAATGGTGAGTAATCCCAGATGGATACAGGTTCAGGAGATAGTTATATAATTAGCCAGCTGCAAACTTTCTTAGGATTAGTAAAAATATTGGCATTCTCCTGCGATTACAAGTGATTAGAAAAAAAAATTTAAACATTATCTTTGCCAAAATATATTAGGGGATAGAATACGTAGTTGTAAATGGAAAATAGATCAGTGGCTGAAAGTCATTTAACCCTATCGCCTTCATCTTAATACATTTTATTAAATGACGACAAACGATTAACTGCAGATAGAACAAGTATTAGTGTGTGGGAATTATTTTAGGGGAACAATATTTAGCCTTGGATTCTGGGGCAGTCTTTCTTTGAACTGTCAGTTTCTTCAGACCACCAGGCTATGGGCCCTGACTAATGTCTCTAAGTGCTCTATCCGAGTTTACATTCTTATGGAAGAAGTGACTAGGTAGGAGTCATTCAAGTATTGGATGGATTTTTCATTTGTTATTTTCATTTTCATTTGTTATTCTTAATTATAAAAACATTAAAACATTAAAATGTAATTGCAATCCAACAGTGCTTATCAAGCTTTTAACAGGCAATCATAAGATAATATCTTTGCCAGATGGGTTTAAAAGTTATTAATAAAAGATACAAATAATATATTTGGCATGAAGTTGGCAGATGCTTTTTCAAGGAGCCCTTCAGATAATTATAAGGAATACTTAACATGATATCACTTTTGAAAATTCTGAAAGGTCCATATATTCAAAATAAAGCTATAAAATACTATAGGTAAGTATGTACAACCATGTGTACAATGCTTTGTTAGCAGCTTTGTTGTAAGGCCAAATTTTAGATTCAAATGAATGTATGAATATTGATCTTTAAAGCTGTAATTCTGGCATGCAACTTTCCAGATATTGGGGCCCCTATTTTCATCATATAAGTTGCATGAAAACAAGCGTTACCTTAACTTCAATACCACTTGAAAGGGAAAATGGATGAGCAGCACCCAAACTTATGTGTATGTATCTATGTATTGTGGTATATTTGTTGACTTGTTTGTGAAAGAAATGGAAAAATAAAAAGGGGGGGAAAATCTGGCATAAATATAGATAAAAATCCTTCAATTTGATTTTCCCCACATAAGTTATTTTTTTTATAAACAAGGTTGTAAATTAAGACTAATAGCACTTCATTAAGTGCTATTTTTTACTTCTAATTTTAATGCTAACAATATATGTATTTGTTTCTATTCTCCTACCCACCTTAATCTAGAGCTTTATAGCATTTTTAAACATGTAAATGTATGTCCTTAAATGCATACTGGATACATGTCATAGATATCAGGTGTCCCCAAATTCATCAGCTCATTGACTTCATTAAGTGTTAGATTGTACATCAACTCCTAAACATTTATTATATGAAAACAACTTAATAAAGTTTAATTAAAAGTACTATTAATGGTAATCCTCATAATGATAACAGATAGTCCCATCAAAGCTTGGGGGTCAATATTGGGGACTGTCACTGCTTTGGGGAACCTTGCTCTATGTGATCAGGATATAGTTCAGTAGAGCAAAATATATTTTTATTCATACATATTAGCCTTGTTCTCACCATGTGTTTAACCAGCTGCTAAATGAATGAAATCCCTTTGCCATATGTTCTGGAAGCAGACAATTAACTTAATCAAAATCATTATTTTATAATACATACTTTTTTCAGGATGTCTGTGGTTTCCTATGACAGAGGTCCCCAACCTTTTGGGCACCAGGGACCGTTTCTGTGGAGAAAGGTTTTTCATGGACCAGAGAGTGTGTAATTTTGTGTGCTGCCTGCATCCCACACATGGGGCTTTGCTTGTTTCTGCGGACTGGTTGCTGGCATGCCGCGGCCTGGTACTGGTCCACGGACCAGGGGTTGGGGAAGTAGTTTGCCATTACTTTATTTCTAGACCTAAGACAGAATGGCTGGCCCAAGGTCTCCCAGCTGGCTTGGTGCCTAATGTGGGACTAAACTCATGGTCTCCTGGTTTCTAGTCTCATACTGAAACCACTACACCAAACTGTCTCCAAACTTATTACATGAGTGCAAATCCCATATCAGCAAGATATTTTAAGTTTCTTATATTATCCATACCTGGTATAACCAAACATTCAACTACCATTTTTGTTTCAGACCCCAACACTACCTACAGTTTGGGATGACCAGGGAAAAAGTGCCATTTTTGGTTGTGCTTTCTAAATGTGCCACCTTCCTCTTCAAAGCCAACTTTAATTGATTACACTTAAGACCTGCAGGTATCCTAATTAATTGACTCACCATACCAGTTAAGCAGCAGTTCTTTGGATAAGTGTCATTAGGTTTATTACAGTTCCCTCAGATCCCCTTATTAAGACAGTTCCCCCATTTATGGGAGTATCATGTATTTTTTTTAAGGAGCAAGAGAAATGATCACAACCAAGCTGAGTTAAGACAGTCTGTAATAAATAGATATTTTAAAAGATGGGATAAATGTGATATTGGAGTAGCAACTGGAGAATAAGTAACTCTGGGTTCAGAGGAAATGCATGTAAGTTATAAAGTATAAGACACCATCTAACCCATTAGAGTCAACATGGTTAAATACTTGTGGTTCTCCTGATTTCAAGCATATTTTTTTCCAGCTCTGCTTGAGGTTACTAAAGGCTGAAATTGGAACCTTCAAAAGATGTATTCAGAGCATGCCCTTTACCACTGAACAATTGTTTTCCTCCAAGGAATGGAATATAGAACACATTTAACAAAATATGTTAGCATTTCAGATTCAAATTCTTTCTTTCTGTTCATAAGCCTAAGAACATTAATAAATTCCATTGAAATGGTAGAATTTATTTCTGTGCAAGTAGAATTGTACTGATTACCTTGTATGAATATTGACCAAGACGTGAAGTGTAGTATGGACTGGATGAGTTCTAAAGGTAAAAGGGCAAGATATTTTCATGTTACAAGTAAGTTAGGGAGAAGGATGTGAGAGTATAAAGAGAGATAATAAATAATGCAAATTTCTTATCCTTCCTACAGGAACATATATAAATAAGAATGCTAATTTTAAAATAAATTGCATCTATTTTTAGGGCACAATGAAATAACTTGTAACGCCCTGATGAATAACTTGTAATGCCCTGCTAAAACAACATATTTGTGGAAGTTTTTTTATTAATATTAATTTCTTCCACAGTGTGAATCTAGAAAGTGAGTTTTATGTAGTTTTGCAGTTATGTAACAATTCAAATCAATTTAAGTTTGCTCTTTGGGGATTACTGCTGATGAAATTTGTCAATTATTTTTGCCTTTAAAGTTTTAAAAAGTGTGAAGCAATCCCCAGATAATATATTAATATAACATTAATGTATTGCATATTAATATATTGGATCAAAGGTTGAATTATTTTCAAATCGTGCATAAAGTTTAAATAAATACATAATGTTCCCTTAAAACAAGTGAAACTGAATTCAATTAGTTTGTGTTTACAATTTTTTACAAGTCTGTTTACAGGTTAACAGTAATGCTTAATGGGGAAATTCATGGGAATTAATATATAAAGTATTAAGTAATAAATATAAATGTGTATGATCATTCTGCCTTCTACCCCTCAATCTGCATTCAAAGTCCTTTTATAGATGAATGTTGGAATGACCCCAGGAATCCTCCTCTTTATATCAAGACTATTGTGTGACACAGTTTGTATAATATTTACTAAACAGACAAAACTATACAGGTAGACCTTTAGTGTTAATCATTATTTTGTCACTTTTTAAAGTTGTTCTTCAAATCAACCCTTTGATGTCTTTAGTACACCTCTATGCATTCCATTGCCTCTTTACATGATTTTCTGTACAGGTACTCCTTGTTTAGTGACTGTTTCATTTAACAATCATTATGATGATGATAAAAAGTAACTTTATTATTATTATTATTATTATTATTATTATTATTATTATTATTATTATTATTATTATTATTATTATTAATTTTATTTGTATACCGCCCTTCTCCCGAAGGACTCAGGGCGCTGACCTGTCCTTACATTTATGCTTATATTTTATCAATTTTATCCTCACAGATTTTGTGGTTCTATAAAACAGGGAAAAGCTGAAGTAAGATCATAAGTACAGTCACTGTTTCACTTAGTAATTGTTTCATTTAGTGACTGAATTGCTGATTCCAATTATGGTCACTAAATGATGAATATCTGTACTACGGGATAGTGAATTTTATTTTCAAGACTTATATAGCCATATCTACATTCCCCCCCCTGTAAACTTTATCCGAACATAAAACATGAAACATATTTAGCTGTGGGGGTAATAAAATGGAAGATGCACATTAAGGTGATTTGGTTTTACAGAAAGAATAATTATGATAATGTATAAAAACAAATACGGTATACGAAGGAAGAGAGAAACAGAATAGGAAGGCCAAGAAAATACTAATTTATCTCAAAAGGGCTCTTACTCAAGGAGCCCTTCAGATGATCACAAGAGGCACATACCATGATGTCACTTTTGGAAAAAAATCTGAAATGTCCATATATTCAAAATAGAGCTATGAAATAGACAAGTACAATCATGCGTACAATGCTTTGTTAGAATCTGTGGCTGCCAGGTTTTAGATTCAAATGAAAGTATGAATATTTATTTTGACCTTTAAACAAGTCATTCTAATATTTATTTCATATGCAATTTCTCAAATATTGGGTGCTCTCTTCACATTATTTCATGCAAACAAGAGTTAATATTTATTTGTTATGTATATGTAGGGGTGTGGGTCTATAAATATGTGTATATAGTATGTTTAGGTGTGTGTCATGTATGTGTTCCACTTTGAGAGCAGGCAACTAAATTTCATTTTTGATGTGTGCCGTTGTGTCCACAGGAAAAAAAATATGAAAATAAAGGTTATCTTATCTTGATTTCCATCCATGTTTCATTCAATTCCTTATCTCTTCTTTTTATAATATTTAATAATTAGAATGCATATCTAAATTATTTTTAGTAATTAGAATTAAGATTTCTAGAGTGTTGTACACATTTTTAAATAGTTATCTAAGATGCGAAATTATAGAACAGAAGCAAAAAAAGAACCTGAAAAGAAAGATCAAAGCACAAGCCAGAGATTCAACAAAGAGGAAATCTTAAATAACACAAGGCTGCGATCACTTCTAGGCAACCAAAGATAAAGGACTTATTCTGGCTTAAGGATACTGCATATATGTCTCTCTCTCCTTCCAAACTTAATACTTTTTAAAGTAAAAGTTTTATTAATTTTTAAGAATTACAGTCTTTAGTGCTTATTAAATAACATGTCTGGGTTCAGATATTTAACATTGACTTCTTCAATGTAAATCTGTTCAATACTACACAATCCAGTATTTTTTCCTGATCCTGCTTTCTTCTACATATTTTTTCCATTTTCCCCTCATCACACAGTTACAATTTTTGGTACTGTTAATGTATACAGAGTTAAATATAAGCACCTTCATCATATTTTACTAATATCATACAAATAATAATAATAATATCAATTCATAAATAAATAATGTCAATTCATTAATCAATATCCTGTTTTTGTGCTCTTGTTAAGATTTCATTTCCCATTAGTAGTTGACATATCTTTATCAGTTATGATTTTCTCAATATTAATTACATTTATATGGCTAAAGGTTTTATTCTTTATATTTCCCATATCAAAAATGAAAAAGAAAAAAATACTATCTTAGTTCTAAATCATATCTTTCATTATAAAAGTCTAATTATATCTAAGGGTCATCCATTCTTTTAATCTTATTCAAACAAGTATTTAAACATATAATGCCCCCTCTAAAAGGTCAAATTTTATGTTTTTTAAAATCTGACTCTTTCTTTCTTTCTTTGCCAAGTAGCTTTCCAACCCAGGGCAATTAATTTTCTTTCTATTTTTGTAAAAATTGCTTAGCATGTGAAAGACAATTTAGGTAGGGTATTTTTGGGGGGGAATTCCACCCATTTATATTCCTTAAACAACTCCCAGTTCCTTTCTCCCTCCATTTCTCTTTTCATTCCCTGTCTCCCAAGTTGTGACATTTCCTCTAACAGCTCTATATTGCGTTTTTAAAAAATCTTCTTCCTTGTCATCAGATATATTTTGCAGACCTAAAGGGTAAAAGGTCTTTTGCATTTTCATTTTTTATAGCTAAGTCTTGCAATATTTTGTTTGTATATAATCATTTATATTTCCCTTCTTTTATCTCTTACATCTCTAAATCCATTTCCTCTGTTTCATCTTCTGGTCCATTAATATTTTTATTCCCCATTAGATTGGGCAATGGTCTTCCCCTGAAGATGAGGTTTTAATTGGAGAGAGAGGAAAGGTTGTTATCTATACTAGGAATAACTTAAATGCAGATTGTATTTGGTTGCTAAGAATGGCCTTTTAACAGTTCAATCAGTCATTGCTATATTTGATCAGATTCTGAATTCCAATTTTAAAAATAGTTTAATTAAAGATTTTAATAGCAAATTATACTTGTAAACCAGTTATGGAACCAAATAGCAACGCATATGTTTCAAAGTTTACCTCTAATCCATGGACTGCGTAGAGCAGGGGTCTTCAAACTCGGCCCTTTTATGACTCATGGACTTCAACTCCCAGAATTCCTCAGCCAGGCACACTGGCTGAGGAATTCTGGGAGTTGAAGTCCATGAGTCATAAAAGGGCCGAGTTTGAAGACCTCTGGCGTAGAGTGTACAAAAAAAAAATCATTTAAGGAATCCATTAAGGAGAAACTAATTTTTCAGAGACCCTGGATCTTGCTTCAAGTTGCTGATGCTCCTTTGAACAAGGCAGAAGTGGCACAACAGACAGGCAATATTACACTATTTTCCACAACTCATTCATTATAAAGTATAGTCTAATGAGTTTACCAAAACCTTATGACTTCCTAGCAAGCATGGATCTAAAAGGATAATATTAACTTTTAGCCAGTTTATTTTGCCATCGTAGCTTAAGAACATTTTAAGGAGGCTTATATTTTGTCTATATGTGTTTTGTATCCAGCTTTTGCTAATTTCTGGAGGGAGAACCAACCAATGAAGGAGAATGGCACAAGCTCTAGAGCTCCTAATCACAGCCATCCACTATCTGTAAAACAGGGAACTCCTTTAAAAATCAAGGGGCAAACAGGATAAATACAGGGAAAGAAATGCCCTAAAGGAAAGATACAAGTTTCAGATGACTATCTGGAAGCTAAGGAAGATTAAGCTCAGCTGTTTGCCACTCTCCAACTTGGAATGTAAACAGCTGGAAAGGGTCTGCTATGATGATTTGGCGAGATTCCTTTCTGAATTTGAGATAATAATTTTACAATAAACGTGGTCAAGAAGAGAGGATGATGCAATACAAATACTTGGTTTTCAATGCTAGTATACCCTGCCCAAAAAATTGAAGTAGAAAGAGTGAGCTTCAGGGGGCTTATGCAATCTCATTGCGATGGCAATGTATGAAATTATATAATATGAATAATCTGCCTCACTGGCCATGAAATTCATATATAAAGATTTTGCATTTATATTGGTATATGTTTATGTTCCTCCAAATGCATCCTCTTATTACAAGTCTGACTACTGGGTACATTTAGAAAGATTATTGGAAGAAATAACTACTTTGCACACCTGAGCCATAATTATTTTAGTTGGTGATTTTAATACAAAACTAGGTCAATCTCTTCATGATTTCACTTGATAGAGTGCACTTCCAAATGATTTTTTGAGGATAATCATCTACTTGGTTTTCAAAAGATTATACATGGCTATTAGATGGTGAGCCAATAGATCACGTTAACACCTTTTCTTATTTAGGGGTAGTCTTCTCTGAGACTTGATTCCCTCCTCATCAAAAGCTTACTCAGAACAAGAGCATATGTGAATTTACTTCTTAAATTAATAAATCACAGCTATTCAGGTTTCTTAACCCCAGTTATTACAGTATATAATGCCAAGGTTAGAGCTGAGATCTGAGGCTTAAAACACATAGCATTATTAGAACAAAAACAATCACAACATCTAAAAAGTATCTTCAGCATGGATAAAAGAACTTCAGCTGCTGCAGTTAGAGCTGAATTGGGAATTTATTCAATTTGTTTTTTGTCTAAAATCAGGGCATAAAATTGTTGCTACAAAACCAATGCAATAGAAACTGACAGGCTCCCAAACTGTTCTGTTAGAACAGACAAGATTTCAATTACAAAACTCTTCAATTGTAGTACTGACAAATTATATCAGGAGTTGATGTCTCCTTATTTCTTGTTCAACTGACCCTGGAAAACAAGTTAAAAAGATTGTTACACAAAGAATTTTGCATATTGAATTGAAAAAGTGGTAGAGTCATGCTAAGTAAGGCTGGCACATTGAAATGGATAAGCCACTCTAAATGTCCTTCCAAATTTTCAAATATTTAAATACAGAAATGCCCAAACATCTTAGGGGGTATTTACCTGAGAAAGATTTGAGCAGCTGGACACAATGGTTAAATATGAAAGGTTTAACCAAGTTCCTTATAATAAATGGTACTTGTATTTGTGAGCACCAGAAATAAAAGACATAACAAATATATTAGTTGACTGTTAATTATATAAGGGAGAGAGAGATCAGTATCTTGGACCGCACATTAGACAAATGGCCTATTGGGTCCCTTACATTAAAACCAACATATTTCATGTTGATCAGAATTCAAGGATTATAATCTGTATAATACAGCCTTGTATTTGAACAAAAAATACAGTTGAGAACTGCATTGTTGTTG
Source organism: Vipera berus (assembly GCF_964194415.1). NCBI lineage: Eukaryota > Metazoa > Chordata > Lepidosauria > Squamata > Viperidae > Vipera > Vipera berus. The sequence goes on from NC_138206.1 coordinate 94,477,988, forward strand.
TTAGTTGCGAAGTCGTGTCCGACCCATCGCGACCCTATGGACAATGTTCCTCCAGGCCTTCCTGTCCTCTACCATCTTCTGGAGTCCATCTAAGCTCACGCCTACTGCTTCAATGACTCCATCCAGCCACCTCATTCTCTGTCGTCCCCTTCTTCTCTTGCCCTCAATCTTTCCCAGCATTAGGCTCTTCTCCAGTGAGTCCTTCCTTCTCATTAGGTGGCCAAAGTATTTGAGTTTTAGCTTCAGGATCTGGCCTTCTAAAGAGCAGTCAGGGTTGATCTCCTCTAGGACTGACCGGTTTGATCGCCTTGCAGTCCAAGGAACTCGCAGGAGTCTTCTCCAGCACCATAGTTCAAAGGCTTCAAACCTTTTGGTACTGTCCATAGGGTTTTCATGGCAAAGATACTGGAGTGGGTTGCCATTTCCTTCTCCAGTGGATCACGTTTTGTCAGAACTCTCTGCTATGACCTGTCCGTCTTGGGTGTCCCTGCACGGCATAGCTCATAGCTTCATTGAATTACGCAAGCCCCTTCGCCACGACAAGGCAGTAATCCATGAAGGGGTGAGAACTGCATATGTGGATCTAATTGGGGTAAATTTTAAGAGTGACACAGAAATATGATTTGCATTTTTCTTTTACTTATTTGTTTTATTCTTTTTAACATAGGATCTTATTGCTTTGTGTTTATTGCTCTGTATTCTGATATGACCTAATGGCTAATCAATAGCCAATTTGATGAGTTCTTCAAAAAGAAAAAGGTGAGAAGTTTAAAGGACAGACACAAAGTATGAAGTGGTATGTGGAAGTGGTGGAAGAATAGGATAGAAAATAATAAGAATAAGAATGGAAAAGTGTGGAGAAGTATAGCAAAGTATCCTTTTTTGCATTTTGTTATGACATAATGAGAGCCAGTTTGGTTAAAGTATTAGGCTGGAAATTGCAAAACTGTGAATTCTAGTCCTGCCTTTGGCCTAAAGTCATCTGAGTGACCTTAGGCTAGTCATTTTTCTTAGCCCTAGGAAAGAAGCAATGGCAAATCACTTCTGAAAAATCTTATCAAGCAGTCCCTGGGAATCAGACATGATTGAACAGATGAAAAAAAAAAACATTAGGAAAGAAGGAGCGATGGGTATAATCTTGTGGGGCTATGAGTATCTAAAAGCTCTTTTACAATATTAATTACCAAACTACTTATGATTTAATGTATTTTCTAAAATAATGAATTCTAGTTAATTGAAATATCATTTTGGTACTTTTTGAATATTTTAATTCCCTCCTTTTGAATTCTTCTTTTGCTAGTTATGGATGAATGTAAGTTAGAAAAAAATCTTTTTCTGCTAGACCAAATAAGAAGTATATTTAATATGTTTCCTGTGTATGCTGAATCCACTAGGAGCACAATCTGGAGACAAGGAAAGGAGAACAGATTGAAAATATAATGCTAATTCTATGTAGCTTAATTGATTTTTAGAAGCCACATTGTGTAATATTAACAATGATTTATAGGGGATGACAGAGAATGAGGTGGCTGGATGGAGTCACTAAAGCAGTAGGCCTGAGTTTAAATGGACTCCAGAAGATGGTAAAGGACAGGAAGGCCTGGAGGAACGTTGTCCATGGGGTCGTGATGGGTCGGACACGACTTCACAACTAACAACAAAATCACATACTTAATTATTGCAATTAATTAGTTACAACTGAGGATCCTACCCAAGGTATTTTTGAAATGTAAATTGCATTTCTACAATTTCTACAACTAAGTTAGAAGTGCCGTTTCAAGAGAAGGCAGAAATAATCACATAGCGATTTGGTGTATGCTGATAGAGTTGCATTGAAATCCATATTTCTTATATTATAGGTGTGGTTTAATTAGTTTTTTGAAGTAAACAGAAGAGGAAAAAATCAGGAAAATGTCTGGTATTTTCAATTTGTTAAAGCTGTTTTGAAGATGGAAAAATATTTAAGAGGATTTTTTTGCAAATAATTGTGTAAAAGTACAATAATTTATTTCTGGTATAGGATTTTGAAGAGAACAAGGGCAAACAGGAAAAACAAACTGCAAACAGTTATTACCACTGTAATGGTTTATTAAAGGATTTTTATTGCTGTAAAGAACAGAACCAACTTTCTCATATTTGGAAAAAAATTATATTTGCCTGCCATCATATGATGTATATTCAAGGGATTATTTGGACTCAGGAAAGCTGTTACCACTCACTAATCTTCAGTCACAGTGAGAGTTGACTTTACCATTTGGTAGAGAGAGCTGGTAGCCTCTCTGGAAGGGCAGAGTGGCAGCAAGGTGTTAAGAGAACACATGTGGTTTTCTCACTAACTGGTTGTTCACAGAAGGATGCTGTCTTGTTGCCAAATTGAAGAAAGATTGAATTGATAGTCTGGTCATTTTTTGTAAATGGAGTGGAGGGATTATCTTGCATGGTTCCCTCTATTTAAATACACTCTGTCTGTGCTTTCCCAATCACACACATTTTATATAAGAAGCTGTTTTATCTTGTCTGGTTTCTCATGCTATATCATGCATGCGTCCATTTGGGTGAGCGTCTGGATAAATACCTGTTGTTTGCATATAATATAATGACCAAAGTCAATTGGTGGTGGTGGTGGAATTCTTTGTACTTCAGTTTTCCTTATTAATCCCAGAAGAATAAAAGATCTTGAAGCAGAATGAAAGGAACCATAAATTGGAAGGCCCCATCTAAAGGTAAAGGTAAAGGTTCCCCCGCACATGCGTGCTAGTCATTTCCAACTCTAGGGGCCGGTGCTCATCTCCGTTTCAAAGCCGAAGAGCCAGCGCTTGTCTGAGGACGTCTCCGTGGTCATGTGGCATGACTAGATGCCAAAGGCGCACGGAACGCTGTTACCTTCCCACTGTAGTGGTCCCTATTTTTCTACTTGCATTTTTATGTGCTTTCGAACTGCTAGGTTGGCAGAAGCTGGGACGAGTAACAGGCGCTCACTCTGTTATGCGGCACTCAGGACTCAACCTGCCAAACTGCCGACCTTCTGATCGACAAGCTCAGCATCCTAACCCACTGAGCCACCGCATCCCTCTAGGCCCCATCTAGTGCTTAGCAATAGCACTTAGATTTATAGCACACGCTGAGCAGTTTACAAACGTCAGCATATTGCTGCCAACAATCTGGGTCTTCATTTTGCCAATCTCAGAAAGATGGAAGGCTGAGTGTATCTTGAGCCCATCAAGACTGACTGGCTCTGTGGACAGAGTTAGCCTGCAATATTGCATTTTAACCTCTATGCCACCATGCCTGTTTAGGCTATTAATTCCACCTCCTGCTCAGAGTAAATTAATTAAAATATCTCAGACTTTCTGTTTGGATTGTTCCAATGAAACATGGGGAACTTTTCACTGCTCCTACTATTAACTTAGATTTAAGTTAAAGGAAGGAAAATCCTATAATTCCATGTCCTGCATTCTTACTTTCTTCTATGTGATACCGCTTGTGCCCTAAAACAACTTAAAACTAAACTTTCCTAGTTCCTGCAATCATTGTTCACCAGTTTCTAGGACTCTCACCTTTTTCACTGCTTTTCTCTAAATGGTTTGCTTTGAATCTTTCTTAAAAGGAGGTTTATTCCAGCACTGGGCATAATACTCAAAGGTTGAATCTGACCAAACACGGTAAAGTAGAATGATTACCTGATGCATCATAGGGCAACAAGATTTGAATCAAGTTACCTCAAATGGGTTGACTTATAGCAGGGCTTTTCAACTGGTGGTACACATATCACCTGTGGTACTTTGCCATGTGGCAGGTGGCCCGCGTCTGCTAGCCAAGTGTAGTGGGTGAGGGGAATGAGCCAAAGTGACCCAAGCCTGAGGGAGAGGCAGCTGCAGCTCTAGGACAGTCTGGGCTCAGCAGAAGCCCCAGGAGCTGGCAGGGCTCCAGCTGGTTGGCTCCAGCTGATTGGCGCTTCTGGAAGCAGTGCGGAGCTGGAGGTGAACTGAAAAAAAAACGGAGAGGGGAGAGGAGAGGCTATAAAAGGAGGTGGTTTGGGCAGGAAAGGGAAAAAACAACAACAGGGAAAGAGAAAGAGAGGTCAGCAGGGAAGAAACAGGGACAGAGAAGAAGCAGCAGCTGTTGCTGGAAGAAAAGATCCCCTGGTTGGTTTTCTCCAGCCAGGAGAATGCAATCAGCACTGATGAAATGAAAAGCTGGCATGTCGGAAAGGAGGTGGGTTTATTTAGTTCTGGATCAGCTGGCAGCTTGATTGAGTTACCATAAGGATTTTTGTAGAGTGTTTACAGCGTTTTGTACTTCAGAGGCTCCTTCATCTGTTTTGGTTATTGGAATATTTTAGTCTGTATTTTAGGCTAGCAATGAGTCCAAATTGTTGACTTCCGTAGGTTTAATCCCTTTAAACAAATGTAATTAGTTTTACCCCCTTATCTTGAGTCTGTCTATGGCTTTTAGAAAGTTTTCTTTGAAGGTAAACAGGCTTAATTTAAGGCTAAAGCTTTTTGCAATTGCCGGAGCCTTTTAGTCTTAGATTGCAACATTGACACGCCTGAGGCAGCGTAAAGAAAAAAAACCCCAGAGTTTATATGTTTCTTTATTTTGTGAGCCTTTCTTGCTTTGCACTTGATTCCTGTGTCTTTAAGGGTACAGGGAAGGGATTGGTGGGGTGCATTCTTACTACACTGTGGAAAGAGCTCAGAAAGGAGAGAGGAAGAAGGGACGACCAGCTAGCTCAGAGGGTCTACAAACTTAGTAAATTTAAGACCTGTGGACTTCAACTCCCAGAATTCCTCATCCAGCCATGATGGGTGAGGGATTCTGGGAGTTGAGGTCCACAAGTCTTAAAAGTGCCAAGTTTGAGGACCCATGAGCTAGCTGGTAGTGGTGCATGTAAATAAACATGGATAAATTCATCATACATTTGTCAGTGCAAAGAGAAAGTGATTCAGCAAAAGAACAGCCACCAAAGAAATTAAAAGTGGTATTTTTTTCCTTTTTTTCTACAGTTTGTAATATTTTATTAGATTATAGAATAAAATACAAAAATACAAAAGCAAATATTTGTAGGACAGAGTGGGGAGGAGAAAGGGGGGGAAAGTGAGGGGGAAAAGGGAAAAAGAACAGACTTCCTCTGTTGCAGTAGAAGGAAGCATTTACATTGAACCTCAACTTTTTACTTTTCCATAATATTATAATCTAGCCATTTCTATAACAACAAATGAATCTAATCAGTAAAACCCAAAATCCCCCCTCCTTTTTTTAGTCATCAAGTTTTTGACCCCTTGCTAAGCACTGGTGGTACTCAAATATTGTCATGTCCTAAAAGTGGTACAATCTATGAAAAGGTTGAAAAGCCCTGACTTATAGGATGTGTCCACAATCCAGGATCTTAAGGGAATGACATTTGGTGAAATTGTGATGGCTTCAGTGCTACAGGTTGCTACTGTGCTACTGCTGTGGTCACATGATCTTTATTTTCAATGCTCTCTGACAGTGTCCTATCCCAGTTTCCACAATCATTCCCTTCCTTTCCACTTAGCAGCTATTACCTCCCTGCTGGGAAGGGAAGGGAAAGGAAAGGAAGGGAAGAGTTCCAATAATCCCTGCCAGATTCCCACAAGGAAACACAGTCAGGAAGCCAGCAGGGGTAAGAAGTTACTCTTGCTCCCACTGCTTTTTTGCCCATCTTTAATCATTCTGTTTAGGCTTAGCAGGGCACAGGTTGTCTAGTATTAAATAAAATAAGCTATGTCTTCATCATTAGACAAATGTGACATACAAAATTAGGTCATATTAATTGGAGATCATCTTTCCCATTAGCATGCAATTCTCACATTATCTTGGGAAATTTTGAAAATAATTCTAGTAACTATGTCTTAAAAACATATTGAGCTCCAATGTTGCTAAGTGAATAATGATAGGATGCCTTTTACACTAATGCTACCTTTTTTATTGAAAAGTTTTTCAGTACATTTTATCTTTAACAAAACAAAACCCCTCCCAACCCCCTCCCCTCTTCCCAACCCACCCAAACACCTCCCTCCCTCCCCTTCCCCCCTCCCCGACTTCCCAGAGCTAAATACAAGGTATAAAAGTAAAAACAATCATAATCTACCATATGCAAACAACAATAAGCTATTAAATCTATCGCGCTTTAACTCTTATAAAATGACTACAAGCAATATAAATATCACATCAATATACACTAATGCTACCTTGTCTAGAAGTATGAAAATAAAGACATAAATCTTCAGGTATAATTATTTCACCATTTTAGAGGATGAAAGTAAGATGGTTCTGCTGATTCCTAGGTTAATGCCCTTAAAAGATGTGAATTTAAATAGGTCACAGGAAAATTATTTGCTTGGCTTTCTAATAGCTTTTTTTGTGTGTACTGCTACACAACTGCTCATGTTTCCTACCTCTAGAAAGCTCCAAGAGTTTGGAAATTGGAATTCATCGTAAAACCTAAGTAAGGAATGGAAAGCATGCAGACTACACCACCTGACATCTTTCCAAACCTGTTAACAATGGGTTTATGACAACTTGCTGCTGCCACCTCACCCCAGCTAACTTGCCATGGGAATACTTGCTGTGAGCCTGGGCCTCTGTTTTGGTTTCCAAAAGCAGCCCAGATTAAGGGAGGCAATAGTTTCCACCAGTCTGCACTCCTTCTTTGAAGTTTTCCTTGTCTCTCTTCCCAGTGCCCTCCTTAGCACATCAAGACACACACACACACAGACACACACACATACAAACCCATGTTTGTGGAGGACTTCTCCTTCAATATGCTATGCACATGGGCGTGTGTGTGTGCGCGCACACACACACACACACACACACACACACACACACAGATAGACCTTTCCGAGCTTGGGGACTTTTATCTGCATCTGAGCTGGCAAGCTGCCAATCACAACCAGGCTTGGGGAGAAGGACCTCTCTTTCAGTGTTCAATGCGTGCACATGCATGCAACAGAGACACCATTCTGAGCATGGGGACTTTTATTCACATCTGAGCTTGCAGGTTGCCAATCATGCCTGTGTTTGGGGAGAAAGGCATGTCTTTTGGCATGCTGTCCTGGACCCTGAAAGCTCCGGTTGTTGGGGGGAAGAGGGGCAAGCAGGGATGGTGACAGGATGACTCACTGCTGACATCATTACCATGAAGGGTCTTTCCATGGAAGCATCCAACCCACAACAATGACTTCTGCATAGCCCACCTGCTTCTCCTTCTCCAAAGGCTTCCTTGCCTCGCTTTCCAGTGTCCCCCCCACAGAAGATGGACTAAGCAAGAATCATTGTTGCCCTGTCACTGTCTCTGCTGCTTGACCCTCTCCCTATCTGGGGGCCATCAGCCGTATTTGTGTGTGTAACAGTGATTCCCGATTAGCCCACAAGAGAATGCTGGAAAGTGAGGCGAAGAAGTCTTCAGAGAAGTAATGCAGGCTTGTAGGAACTTTCAGCTTCCTTAAGCCAAGCCAGCTTTGGTAACCAGAGCAGAAGGCCTAGACTCACAGCGAGTTGTCTCCTCAGCGAGTTGGCAGGATGAGGTGTCCCATGGCAAGGTGGCAGTGGTGATGTGGTGGAGAATTGTCCCATTCTGATCTCCAACAGTGGCCATAGAAGGAGTCTAGTTTCTTCTGTAAAACATAGTGCCAGCCTCTTGAGGTAGGCAAGGTCAAGCAGCAGAAACATCCAAGATTCCAGAAATATTCTTTATAGTTATAGAGACAAGAACTGAATTATGAAAGCTTTTTCAGAGTTTCTTTCTGTTTTATCTTATAAGAACAAAATTAAGGAGAGGTTATTTTTAATTTAATTTTCTTGTTCTTTTTTTCAGGACTCATTATTTTTCCTGAAACTCCCTCCTTAACAGAAACATTTCCCCTGTCTCATTTGCAAGTAGGCCTGACCAGGGGAATATGACATAGAACAGAGCTTTTCAACCTTTTCACCCATTGTACCTCTTTTAGGATATGGCAACTTCCGAGTACCACCAGTCGCCTAGCAAGGTGTCAAAAACTTGATGACAACCCACCCCCAAAAAAGGTAGTCCTCAAATTACAACAGTTTGCTTAGTGACTGTTTGAAGTTACAATGGCACTGAAAAAGTTTCCCCCAAGCCACAGCTGAGCAAAACACCTGCCTGCCTGCCCAGAGGCACTCTTCCTGCTGTCTAAGGTTTTCTTTGTTGTGTGCATTTCTGTTGAGGATTGGCAGCGGTGGTGGGCTGGGGGGTGTTTGTTTTTTATTCCCCCCATCTGCTGGGTGATTGCAGCAGGTTTTGGTCATTTCACATGATCCTGGGACACTGTGACTGTCATAAATATGAATCAGTTGCCATGCATCTAGATGTAAATCACAAGACCCTGGAGATGCTGCAACATTCCAGCTGATTGTGCTTCTTCAGGGCTCAGCAGAAGCACCAGGATCAGTGCCAAGCTCCAGCTGGAGCCTGGCACTGATCCTGGCGCTTCCGCTGAGCCCTGACAGCCCTGCAGCTCCAGCCACCTCTCGCTCAGGCTTGTGCGGTGCTGCCACCAGTTCAGCTTATTCCCCTCCCCCGCTACCACTGTACTAGGATGGTCACGTACCACCTGCCAGGTGCCAATGTACCACAGGTGGTACTGTACCACTGGTTGAAAAGCCCTGACATAGAAGATCTACATGAAGCTAAAAAGGACCATCTCCCCTTCCACTGCATAGGAATCACATGGAGGATCCAACATGGATGGAAGTAAAAAGTGTGGTGACTCTGGAGGCAGTTCAGGAGGGCTGGGTTTATGTGGAATTGGCAGACAAGTTGTGATGTGTGGCTATTCTTTATCCCTCCCGTTATCTTTAGCCCTTCTAGTGAATCAGATATTCTTAAGTGACTCCTCTGCATATAAAATCCAGAATATTCAACCTAGTATTCCTCTTCTCCATCCATCTGAACTTTTAGGGGGTAGAGAGAAACAGATGTAGAACATCTGGGATATGGCAACTCTTTTTTGAATGAGGACCAGCTGATAAAATGCTGGATAAATCTTAACTGAAACAGGCAATTGCAGGTGGAAGACCAGCAGACTAATCTGATGGATGCAGGAAAAGGGTTTAGTCCAGCTTAGTTTAGTCCAGCTTATTGGATAGGAAGGAGGAAGGTAAACTATTAGTGGAAACCGATACCAAATTCCCAAATGCAATCTTGGTGCCGTCTTGCGCATCTGCTTCATTTTTGTATACAACTTGGCCAAATCAAGCTGTTCCTTTAAGAGAGGCTATGCAACCTATCTGTTTTGGAGAAAGTTAATGGCCCAGGGAACAGTGGAATCAAAAACTCTTGAGGGAAGGCAAAGTATGTGTCAGCCCTAGGCTGCTTGAAAGGAGAAATGTTGAGGGAGGAATGTAATGATTATTAAGCAACTTCTGCTGAAGATAGTAAATCAATCTGGTTGCTCTGTTGATAAGAGAGAACAACTCAAATACTTTTTGAATAATTCATTCTATTCTGTTTGTCCATTGGGTTGCATATTAATGATTATAAATGTTCAGTAAGTGGAAGAGGCCTTCCAAAATGTAGGTGTGGGGAAAAAAACCACATCATTGATTAAGCCCTTGTACCCAAAAGAATGATCTCTTGAGTGGATGATAGACCTTTGCACTAGACATCTTTGGGAAACACCTAAAATGGTTGTATATCCTTTGCAGTCTTCTGGCAGATTGATAATAATATCCACAGAAACTGTGTACAAGAATGGCTGGAGCAAACTGGCCAGTTTAGCAGTAGGTTCCATGTCCTTTTTCCACTTTCAAAGCTCACATCTGCCATATCAAGCAATGTGTTGCATCTGTGTCTTTGTGTTTCTGCTTTTTGTGCTTAATTTTATATTTCTTCCACTCATGAATAAAACTTTTGTTTTCAACTGGAGATACAGGGAACAAGGATATATACAGTATATTTATACACACACACACACACACACACACACACACACACACACACACAGGATCTGGCAATGACAGTGGCAAATTATGGTGTTAGAGCCACAGCCCACTATCTGTTTTGGCTGCCCTTGTTTCTTCAGTCTTGTTGCTGAATCTTTTATTCTTCACCCATGATTTTGGACCTGTGTAAACCCTAGAATTTAAAATTATGAAAACAATTTTTTTTAAAAAATCCATATTATTTTGTATCATTCATACACGGTACATGGCTATGTAGGAATGGACTATCTTTTGAAGATGATATACTTTTCAGAAAACATGGTTGTCCCTCATGGGTTAATGCTGATGTATAGATGGAGATATGCAGGTGTACAATGTCATTGTTTAGGTTATATATTTAAACCTGTAAATCCTTACAAAATGTAATGAATAGTTTAATCCTTCAGATAGCTACAGTAAAATATGTTACTTTATTTTTTTAGCAGAGATATGAATGGCTGCTGGTTTGTCATCCCCAGCAACATAGCTCTGAAGAGGTTGTGGGGGGAGAAAGCAAGGTGTCATTCTTTATATTCATGCAAATAATGACATTTTAAATGATAATGTAATATATCATCCTCCTAAGAGTATAATTATCCAGACTCTCTTGTAGATAATTATTCAGGGATAATTGTCAGCATCTTGAAAAGTTTTTACTACAGATTACATATGTTTTGACTTTAGTACAAATTACTGTTAAATGATTTAACTAAAGTGTTTGTAGGTAGTGCATTCAGCTGACATAAAATTTAAAATGTATATATCACTGGAGCAATCTAAATCTAATCAGGTTATAGAAAACATTAATCAATACTTATTTCCTAGTATTAAGCTGCTCTCGTTAGAAATGTCAGCCTTCACACCAGACACAACTTTAAGTATCTATTTTGCAGGAACTCAATCCCACATTCAAAATAACAGAGTTGGACAGGACCTTGGAAGTCTTCTAGTCCAGCCCCCTGCTCAGACAGGAAACCCTATACCAGGGGTCGGCAACCTGAAAAAGGAAAAGAGCCACTGGGAACCGGTTCCATCACACATAAAAAAAAGTGGGAGCCGCATGCGTGCATTCATGCACGCGCATGTGCAAAAAAACATTTTGTGCATGCGCAAAACGGTTTTTTCTTGCGCATGCGTGGACACGCGTGGTTGCCATTTTTTTTATGTGTGATGGAACCGGTTCCCGGTTGCGCGACGGCGACTGCCCGTCTGCAAAGCCGCCGCTTTCGGCAGCCTGCAAACGTGCCGTGGCAGCTTTCTCAAAGAGCGGCGCCGCTGCCCATTCGCGCGGAGGTGCGCACGCACCTCTCCAAAGGTTTGGGGAGGTGCGCGCGCACCTCTACCCATTCGGAGAGGTGTGTGTGCACCTCTCCAAATGGGCGGTGCCACTCTCCATTTGGAGAGGTGCGCGCGCACCACTGCCCGTTCGAAGAGGTGCACGCGCACCGGGCGGCTGGGAGCCGCAGGAGACGGCTCAAAGAGCCGCATGCGGCTCCGGAGCCGCGGGTTGCCGACCCGTGCCCTATACCATTTCAGACAAATGGTTGTCCAATCTCTTCTTTAAAACTTCCAGTGCCGGAGCATTCACAACTTCTGGAGGCAAGCTGTTTCATTGATTAATTGTTCTAACTGTCAGGAAATTTCTCCTTAGTTGTAGGTTGCTTCTCTCCTTGATTAGTTTCCATCCATTGCTTCGGAGAACAGCTCGATTCCCTCTTCTTTGTGGCAACCCCTGAGATATTGGAACACTGCTATCATGTCACCCCCTAGTCCAGACATGTCAAACTTGCGACATATCGCAGCTTTTTCCCCATTTCCGGCAATGGGGTGGGCGCAGTTTCCTTATGACACATCCGGCCTGTGGGCCGGCAGTTTGACACCCCTGCCTTGGTCCTTCTTTTCATGAAACTATACATATCCAATTCCAGCAATCATTCTTTATATGTTTTAGCCTCCAGTCCCCTAATCATCTTTGTTGCTCTTCTCAGCACTCTTGCTTTTTTACATCGTGGTGACCAAAACTGGTTGTAGTATTCCAAGTGTGGTCTTATAAAGTGGTATTAACACTTCACATGAGCTTGATTCTATCCCTCTGTTAATGCAGCCTAGCACTGTGTTGGCTTTTTTGGTAGCTGCAGCACACTGCTAGCTCACATTTAAGTGATTGTTCAATAGGTTTTCAAGATCCCTCTCACAATTACTACTATTGAATCAGGTATGACCTATAGTATACTATACCTGTGCATTTGTTTTTTCTTGCCTAAATATAAAACCTTACTTTTTCTTACCACTGAATTTCATTTTGTTTGATAGTGCCAAGGTTCAGGTTTGTCATGGTCCTTCTGTATCTTAAGCCTATCTTCTGAAGTGTTGGCTATTCTTGCCAGCAAATCTGCAAATTTGATGATTTCCCCATCAAACCCCTCATCCAAATCATTGATGAAGATATTGAAAAGTAATGGGCCTAAAATAGAGCCTTGGGGTACCTCACTGCATACTTCTCTCCATGTAAATTCAGTTACAACACTTCACCAATATGGCTAGGTTAATTTTTCTGCTCAGAAAAAGTCACACATATGCAGAATTTCTACCTGCTGCAATTCATACTAATCAAAGATTGCTATATGTCTCTGTTCCAGGCTTTAATTGTTTTTCTTCCATGTTTCTGAGTTAACATATTTTTTTACCCCATGCAGCTTGAGCATGTTTAATAACAATTTGGTCTGCTGTTGCCATATTTATGTGTTGTAACTGATTTTGCCCAAGTAGTAATCCTTTTGCAAATAGATAAGGCCCTCTAGCTGCCACTTTGCATATACAACATGGTTCCAAATTCCTGAAGTTAGCCATCATCTGATCCCTCCATGTTGGAAGCTCTTGACCTAATCTTTATACTATCAGAGATTTGAATTCAAAAGTAGCTGTTGTTAGAAGTTGTGCTTCTGAACATAAGAAAAATACTGAGTACAGGTAGTCCTTGATTTACGACAGCTGAGTCAAAAAATGCCATTGTTAAGCAATGCAGTTGTTAAGTGAGTTGTGCCCCATGTTATGACTTTTTTGCTACAGTTATTAAGTGAATCATGTTAAGCAAATCTAGCTTTTCCCATTGACTTTGCTTGTCAGAAACCAGTTAGGAAGGTCGCAAATTGCTGTTGTAGCTTGAATGGTCACTAAATGAATGTTTGTATAAATTAAGGACTACCTGTACTTAAGCAATAAAGTATCTGTGGAAGAACAGGCTGCTTAGGAAAAAAAATCAGGTAGCTGTACTTCCTTTTTCCCTCCGATTTTCTCCAGTGTCAGCAAGGCAGAATTGCCAATAAAGCTGCAAAATTGAAAGGTGTGGGAACTGTGTGTTTTGAGACTCTGCATCTACCAGCAAATGAAGTAAAGCAGCTGAATAAAAGGAAGTGTTTTCCCTTCAGAGGAAATGGATAGTCCAGAAGAAAAGATGTATAGAATAACAGAGTTGGAAGGAACTTTGGAGGTCTTCTAGTCGAACCCCCTGCTCAGGTAGGAAACCCTATGCCATTTCAGACAAATGTTTGTTCAATCTCTTCTTTAAAACTTCCAGTGTTGGGACATTCACAACTTCTGGAGCCAAGTTGTTCCACTGATTAATTATTCTCTCAGGAAATTTCACCTTAGTTCTAGTCCTTAATCTAGTTTCCTTGATTAACTTTCATCTATTGCTTCTTGTCCTGCCTTCTAGAGACAGAGCAAGGAAGAGTACAAGTGTAAAATCATGATATGAAAAGTTGCAAGTACACTAGGAGTTGGCCATTAATGGAAAAGAAAAAAGCAGAAGAAATCCCAGAGAGAAGAATAAAGGCAGAACAATACTTGTGAGAATTAAAAACTGCTGTATAACTGTAATACAATAGTGTGTAATAGAGTATAAAGAAGAAATTTAGTAATTAGAATAGTTATACTATAGAACAGGGCTTTTCAACCTTTTCACCAATTGTACCACTTTTAGGATATGGCAACATCTGAGTATCACCAGTCGCCTAGCAAGGTGTCAAAAACTTGATGAACAAAAAAAAAGGAAAAAAGTGATGAAGTACAGGTAATCCTCAACTTACAACAGTTCGCTTAGTGACTCTTCAAAGTTACAATGGCACTGAAAAAAGTGCCCCCCCAAGCCACAGCCAAGCAAGACACCTGCCTTCCCGCCCGGCAGTGCTCTTCCTCCTGTCTGAGGTTTTCATTGTTGTGAGCATTTCTGATGAGGATTGGCAGCGGGGGTGGGGTGGGGTGGGTGTTTGGTTTTTATTCCCCCTCCCTCTGCTGGGTGGTTGCAGCAGGGTTTGGTCACTTCACATGACCCTGGGACACTGTGACCATCATAAATATGAATCAGTTGCCAAGCATCTGAATGTAAATCACAAGACCCTGGAGATGCTGCAACATTCCAGCTGATCGGCGCTTCTTCTGGGCTCAGCAGAAGAGCCTGGCGCTGATCCTGGTGCTTCCACTGAGCCCTGCAGCTCCAGCCATCTCTTGCTCAGGCTTGTGTAGTGCTGCCATTAGTTCAGCTCATTCCCCTCCCCCGCTACCACTTTTCTAGGATGGTCACGTACCACCTGCCAGGTGCCAATGTACCACAGGTGGTACCTGTACCACTGGTTGAAAAGCTCTGCTATAGAACAAGGCATAGAGGAAATTGTGTAATACTAATGAAATAGTAATAGAATGTAGTAATTGTTATAGTAATAAGATAAGATAACCTTTAGAACAATTAACCAGTGGAACAACCTGCCTCCAGAGGTGGTGAATGCTCCAACACTGGAGGTTTTTAAGAAGAGACTGGCCAGCCATTTGCCTGAAATGGTATAAGGTTTCCTGCCTGAGCAGGGGGTTGGACTAGCTGACCTCCAAGGTCCCTTCCAACTTATTATTATTATTATTATTATTATTATTATTATTATTATTATTATTATTATTATTAGTCATTTTTACTATAGGCACACTGGCACACATTAAAAATAAAATTCTGTTGCCTGCTGTCAAAGGTACACATACATAACACACATATAAACATACTATATACAATATATGTATATACCTTGCATATAAATACATATAAATATTAATTACTGTTCATCCTGAATACATAGCTGAAAGAGGAAGCTTGAAAGTTCACAAGGTTAATGTGTATGGAACAAAACTGTGACTGAATCTGGATGTTTTGCTTTGGATACCATGAAGCCTCCTCCCAGAAGTTAACAAGGAAAACAGCTTGTGTAGAGGATGTGTAGTGTCCCAGACAATCCTGCGGACCCTGCTCAAGCAACACTTATATGCTATTAATAATAGCATTAATAACAATGATTGCAAGTAATGCAGAAATAGTAGTAGAATAGAATGTAGGAGATGTATAATTTTCAAATTTTACTTGTATACCTTGGTTTAAAAACAAAGAATATCTAGCGCATTTAAAGAGAATTTATAATGCTTTAATAGAATTGGATTCCGAAATTGAATTAGTTAAAGATTGTATGGTAAAGTGGGCTCAAAACATTCAAGAACTGATCCCATTGGATATATGGGAGGTAATTTGGGTTAGAAATGTAAAATTTACCCAGGCCCAAAATTTAAGAGAAAATTTTTATAAAATGTTTTATAGATGGCATCTGGATCCTAAAAAGCTGTCTTGTATGTATTTTTATTATTTTATTATTGGAGTTGTTCTTAACTAGCATGTTTATGGATCTGCTAAACAGAGTTGCAAGGCTTAATCAGTTATGAGTTTGATACATAGTAATAGCAATAGCACCTAGACATATACTGCTCCATAATGCTTTACAGCACTCTCTGGGTAGTTTACAATGTTAGCATACTGTCTCCAACAATCTGGGTCCTCATTTTACTGACGTTGAAAGGCTGAGTCAACCTTGAACTCCATCAGGATCAAATTCCAGACTGTGGGCAGAGATAACTTGCAATACAGCATTCTAACCACTGCACTACCAGTACAAATTTTTAGGAAGAAAAATAAATTCTTCAATCTGATAATTTGCCATTTATAGAATGCTTTAAGGGGGTTAAAAACAATCAGCAAAATGTTTTATTTTATCATATGTACTGTAATCCTTATACATGCAAATTTCCTCTAATTTTCTTTGTGAAGATTTCTAATATGATAGCAACTAGTACTGGAGAGAGTAAGCATCATTACTTAGTGTCTCTTTCCATCAAAAAAATGTGTGGGATCTGTGTTAAACAATTTACAGGGATTAAAATATCTAAAAAAATTTAAAATGTCTAGAAAGTGAGATTCCTAAAAATTTGAACAGACTATTTCAAATGAACTTCAAACAATTAATTACTCAATTAGGGAAATGAAAGAGTGTTCAAAAAAGTGTTCATAATTAAAATTGTCATGGTTTGCTAAAATAATAGTAGTAAATCTGTCTCTGGTTTCTCACTTCTTATACATCTTCCAGACAATTCCTATATATCTACCAACAAAAAATGTCAAAAATTATATTAAATGATTAGTGAATTTATATATATTACAAAAATCAATTTCAAAGATTCTCTATAAAAACATCAATAAGTTTAAGACACTAGCCATATAAATAATATTTTATAAAGAGTCAGAAGAATGAATATCCTTGTTAAAGCACTAACCTTTCCATCAAAGTATTTATAAAGAACTGAAATATATTCAGAAACAATTCTGAATTAGTTCAGTGCTTAGAAAAGATGGATTCTTAAATTAATTGCACATCCATCACCTCTTCAAACTTTTTAAAATCCCTTTTATGATGAAGATAAAATTCAGGATTCAAAGATAAAAAGGACAGTATTATTTAATAGGTTTATACTTTGGAGATATTTCAGTAGCAGAAAAAGAGTTATAAATAATTTTAGAAAATTTGGCTCCTTCGTGGTTTCAGATAAAACAATTTTTGCACTTCAGTGGAATCTGAGTAGTTGGAACCAGGACAAAATTTGAAATTGGAGTACATTTGTAATCTAATATGGACAAATGGAGAGCCTGAAAAATTTATAACATTGCGTTAGAAGAGAAAACAGGTTTCTTCAACGGTTTGAAAGCAATAAGGGGACTAGGTAGAAAAACTTAACCTATGGTTTATTGTTATCTGGATAACACACACCCATACACGCTCCATTAAAATTGACTTTGGCCAAAATTAGGGGACACTCAGTGAAAATAAACAGTAATTAACTTCAAGGTAACTGAACAGTATAAATTACGTTATAAATGACATGTGTTGTAAAAAATATAAAGAATGGATATTTATTATATATACTTAACCTGAAAATGACTTTAAGTTTTTTGTTAATAGATATGATACTTTAGAGCAAAAAGAGTTGGTTGCAGTTGGACACATGGTGGCAAGATTTTTTGAAAAACAGAAAAGGATTTGAGTATTTCTATACAGAGGCAAACATGTTTGAAAATCTCTGATGGAAGCATTGAGCAGACAAAGAATTAAAATTGTGATAATGCAAAAAATGATTCAAAAACACATTAATTATGTGAAACAAAGACAAAGAATGGTGGTATTCCAACTCGGTTTTAAATTCAGATAATTAAATAGGGTTATATATGTTTTGTGGATGGGGAGGGGTAGAATGGGATGTTTAGGCACGGATGCTTGGCCACACCTCCTTTGTCTCCAGCCACCCATTTAAAGCCAGCTTTCCTCCTCTGCTGGCCCTCACCCGGCCATTCTCCATGGCCAATGGGTCCTGGCCCTCCGCCCCTCACCCTTTGTCTCTGCTACCATTCTGCTCTTTGCTTGGATTTTGGCTCCCTCTTGTCTATAGAGGCTGGCTGAAAGAGCTTTTTGCCAAAGGATGTTGACTCCTTTCCATCCATGGAAATGGAATTCCTTCATTGGGATACCATCAACCCAATAACAACATAGAACAATCCAGCCAAAGTTCAGTTCTTTACTTGCTCACATAATAAGATAAGATAACCTTTATTGTTTTTTTTTTACTGTGGGCACAATGACACACATCAAAAATGAAATTTAGTTGCCTGCTCTCAAAGTAAAACACCTACATGACACACACCTAACCATACTATATACAACATATGTATAGACCCACACCCCTACATATACATAACAAATAAATATTAAATACTGTCCATCTTGAATATATAATGGAAGGAGGAAGCTTGAGAGTTCACAAGGTTAATGCTGTGTGGAATGAATCTATGGCTGAATCTGGATGTTCTGCTATGGATATAGACAGAATCTTGCCAGAGTAAACTTGTCCTATGTAATGGATATACTCTGGGAAATTCTAGAGAGTGACTATCCTAAATCTTTTCCTCTGTCTCTGATCTGGTTTCAGGCTATGTTGTCTCTTGTCTTGCCCCCACCCTGGAATGTGCTTCTTCCTTCCTGGTAAACTGCCACTTCACTATAGTCCATCATAACACTTCCCCCTTTGTAGACATAATTCATCACAAGTGCAGTAAGGGAAGTGTACAGATTGTCGAGCATCCAAAATATGGCCATATGACTGATTGGGGGTGGTGGTGCATGATGTTTTATGATGGCTGAAAGTACTTCACAGAGTGTAAAGGCTATCATAACTTTGAGCAGTCATTAAACAACTGGTCTTAAGTTGAAAACTACCTATAGTTATTAATCTATGGGATATATGCCTGCTCAGAGCTCATTCAGAGGCTTTTACAGCTTAGATAACTACTAGGTCAGAGCTGTACATCTCATACATACCATTCATCTGTTCTATTGAATTCCTTCATTTTATTTTTGACCACCAGAATAAAATCATGTTCCCACTTGACTGATTATTTTTCTAATTCACTGAAATCCTTGTTTGTTTGCTTTTATTTTTTCTCATTTTGGTTAATCTTGTCTAGACTCTTTTTCAAAAACTGCATAAAATTGTTCAACAGGACACCTTTCCTTCCTGCCTCAGAGAGACTTATATGCTGATATTGTGGGAGCAGCCCGCTTCATAAACTTTTTGTGCCCTGGTGATTGCCATACAATATACCTACAGTATGTAAGCACTACCAGATATTCACTAAATGGGGCATCACAATCATTCTTTTTGTTTGCAAGCCATTAGGTGGAGAAGGATTTGTAATCCTCTCATTTTCTTCTAGGTTTCCTACATGTCTGTAAAGTTGTCAGTTCTTGTACAACTCTGCTACTGTCATTTCTATCTATAATGGACTTTTAGCACTTGGGAAAGAAGATGACAATTTTCAAAATTACAGTTGAAAAATATTTATACATTCTTCCCTCAATGAGAAAACGGGTAGCCACCTTTCCAGTTTATCAATAGCTGGTTAGCAAGAGGATCATGAAAGCTCCACCCTAACTAAAGCAGAGTTGAATTGGGCATTGAATTAAATATATCCTATTGCCAAGGTTTCTGTAATTTAGTTCTCCCTTTCAAAAAAAAATCTGTTAAAAGAAGATGCTGAGAATCTTGCTTTTTAGTTGTAAATGGCTGGTAATTGATATAAGCAATTCTTGCTGGCCAGACTTTTTAGTTATTTTTCAGGCATGGGAGTAAATTACAGAAAGTGAAAATGGAACAAATAGCCATTAAAATATGCTGCTCCGACTTTTCTGTTTGGCCATCACATTGGATGGCCATCACGTTGGAAATCACAAAAATCAAAGCTTATCACTTCATCCCGCCCTGCTTTTTAAGAATACACAGCTCTGTTTTTCAGTTGGTTCCACGTATAAAGAAATGCAGAGACTTGGAGTGGAGAAAACATTAAGGGAGCGGAAATAGCATGTTGGACCTAGAAAGGGAAAAGAATGAAAAAGAAACTGAAACTAATTCTACCTTGACTGACCTCTGATTCCTGACTTGGTATATCTTGAAAAGCTGATACTATGTCATCTTAAGCTTCTAGAATGCTAAAGGCACTAAGCTTTCCTTTATTCTAACCAGTGGGCCTTTCAGAGAAATCTCATATCTGAGTTTCAGCCCAGGAAAGCCTATTGTCCAATATTACAGTTTTTCCTTCAGGAAGGTCTATTTTTATTGAAGTCTCCTGTGTTGAACTCTCCAAAGTGATTTTAACAGATTTCTCCTTGGTCTATAATATGGTGTTGTCACCTTATGGCTCTGTTTGGGAACTGAGCGCCCAGGGCTCCTTTGGAAAGCCTCCTTTGCTTGCCATATGGAGAACAAATTGGTAGGATAGTGCATCCTCTTGACTTTAAGATTAGAGCCCTCTTCTCAATTTGATATATCCATCAGTCAAAGTCACTGTTGATTTGGCAGTTCTAATTATAATGTTCTGAGTCTTACTGAAGGCATTTAGACATTCCTGGGCCAAACCACCTTTCTACACCTTCAATTTTGCACTGTACCATGAATAATTACAGAAAAAAATAAGTTTCCATTTCTTATTCCAGCATTCACCAACTAACTCTATGATAATGTAAGCATCAAAATCAGACGCCAACTGTCAGTGGCAGTTTGGATAATGGAGTCTATTCTTTAGATGCAAGTCTTCATTCTGATTTCAATTCTGCCACACTTGAAGGATTTGATTTCTTAACTCCCCCAATATGCAGTACAACTTTTTTATGGTGGAGAAATGGAGACCAGGGTTGAATAAGACTATTCTTTTCAAAGCGATTGCAATTTCCCACATTTTAAAATTCTGTTGATGTAAAATGAAATGAGGTTTACTTTTGCAGAATTTTGTGATACCAATTTCTCAGATAACAACAGAAATTGAATTAATTTCTCATGTTGCACAATTTATAAACTGTTCATTTAGAAATATATAGAGAAAACCATCTGCAGGATTCATCACTGAAATGTAATGAATGATTTTTCTAGCTTCTTTTAAAACATTTAATCTAAGTAAATAATTAAAAAATATTTCAACCAGGTGGGGAAATTTGTTTCAATTTGCTAATATCTTTTGTACTACTCAGCTAGGAAAAACTATTAGTACAGTATAATGATAGAAGTGTGTAATATCTCTCATATATATAATGTTAGCCTTCCCAGATAAGATAGGAAAAGTGATTAGAAGAGCTATTTCTACTTTATTTTAAGGCCACATTGATTGAATTTTGGAAGTCTGAAGGTACAGACTTCCTGCTGCCACTTATAACTGTCTGATTAATTAGAATGGGTCCTTTCTAAGTTTCTTCATCTGACCATTAAATGCTACTAGATGTTGTCAGAGGTTGTAGCAGGGGCTTTCTGTGTGTATCACTAAAAATATTCTATTGATTTTTTAAAAATGTAAATAATCACCATTCTTGAAATGTTATTGATATTGGCAACCTACAATATATAATGTGATGAATTTAAATCAAAATGCATTAATTTGCTCATTTAATTAATTATTTTATTTATCTTCAACACTTCCTCTGAAATCTGAAGATCTGTAATCTATCTCACCAATCCCCCCCAATACCCAAGAAAAAGAACTGTCAGAGCTGAGTTAGCTCAAGAGAATAATAGTTTCAGAAGATGATCAATGATTGACTAGATACTTGTGACTGGCTCAGTACAAGTCTAATAGTTTAAACCAGGAGTCCTCAAACTTGGCGCTTTTATGACTTGTGGACTTCGACTCCCAGAATTCCTCAGCCAGGCATGCTGGCTGAGGAATTCTGGGAGGTGAAGTCCACAAGTCATAAAAGGGCCAGGTTTGAAGATCCCTGGTTTAAACACTATGCTGTCTGGCTTAATATGAAAACAGATAATATTAAAACTTTTAATCAGTTGTTTTGAAAAAAAAATATTCAGCAGTAACAATTTGTCCATCATATTCACAATCTTATTGTTAATTCTATTTTATATTTCCATTTTATATTTCCATTCTGACCCCTGAGGAAGTGGACAGGATTATGGGGAGGTTGAGCTCCACCACATGTTTATTGGACCCGTGCCCTTCTTGGCTGGCTTATGCAGCTAGGGAGAGGACACGAGGCTGGTTCCATGCAGTTATATCTGCTTCTTTGAGTGAGGGTAATTTCCTCACCGTCTTGAAGGAGGCGGTGGTGAGACCTCTCCTCAAGAAGCCTGCCTTGGACCCAGCTGTGTTAAACAACTATCGTCCGGTCTCCAACCTTCGCTTTCTTGCAAAGGTTGTTGAGAGTGTGGTGGCGCATCAGCTTCCTCTGGTTCTGGATGAAGCGGATTATCTAGACCCGTCCCAATCGGGCTTCAGGCCCGGGTACAGCACGGAGACGGCATTGGTCGCTCTGGTGAATGATCTCTGGAGGGCTCAGGACAGAGGACATTCCTCTGTCCTAGTACTATTAGACCTCTCGGCGGCTTTTGATACCATCGACCATGGTATCCTGCTGCGGCGTCTCAGGGGATTGGGAGTGGGAGGCACAGTTCTTCAGTGGTTCTCCTCCTATCTCCTGGGACGATCGCAGTCGGTGTTGGCAGGGGGGCAGAGGTCAACCCCCTAGGGCTCTCGTTTGTGGAGTTCCTCAGGGATCGGTCCTCTCGCCTCTCCTGTTTAACATCTACATGAAACCGCTGGGTGAGATCATTCGTGGTTTTGGAGTTGGGTATCATCAATATGCTGATGATACCCAACTTTTCATTTCGACCCCAAACCACCCCAGTGATGCCCTCGATGTGATGTCCCGTTGCCTGGAGGCAGTTCGGGTCTGGATGGGGAGGAACAGACTTCAGCTCAACCCTGACAAGACCGAGTGGCTGTACATTCCGGCATCCTGGGACATCCAAAATGTTCCATCTCTTTCTATGGGGGTGAGTTTTTACCCCCCGTGGATAGGGCTCGCAACTTGGGAGTCCTCCTAGATTCATGGCTTACTCTAGAAGATCATATAGTGGCCGTGACTAGGGGGGCTTTCGCTCAGGTTCGCCTGGTGCGTCAGTTGCGGCCCTATCTGGACCGGGATGCCTTGTGTATGGTCACTCATGCGCTCGTGACCTCTCGTCTGGACTACTGCAATGCTCTTTACATGGGGCTTCCCTTGAAGACCACTCGGAGGCTCCAACAGAATGCGGCCGCGAGAGTTGTCTTGGGAGTTTCCCGATACTCCCATGTTACACCTTTGCTCCGCGAGCTGCATTGGTTACCAGTTGTCTTCCGGGTGAGGTTCAAGGTCTTGGTGATGGTTTTTAAGTCCTTACATGGCATGGGTCCGGAATACCTCGGGGACCACCTGCTGCCGGCGTCGACTCCCCTCCGCCCTGTGCGTTCCCACAGAGAGGGCCTCCTCAGGGTGCCACCGGTCAGAGAATGTCGACTGGCGGCCCCCAGGGGGAGGGCCTTCTCTGTGGGCGCCCCGGCTTTATGGAACCAACTGCCGGTTGAGCTTCGGACGGCACCGGACCTTCGCTCCTTCCGGCACGGGTTAAAGACCCATTTATTCGAACAAGCTGGCCTGGCCTGATAGGGGAACCGTAGGGTTTTAATGGGTTTTAATGGTTTTACATTTTGATTGTTTTAATTTGGGCAATTATTTAATCTTTTTAACTTTTGTATTTCTATTTATATGCCCTGTTCACCGCCCTGAGTCCTTCGGGAGAAGGGCGGTATAAAAATTCAATAAATAATAATAATAATAAATAATTTCTACTGCATTAATTTGTTCTCAAACATAAAAACTTAAAAAAATATTGCTCAAGGAATGGGAGCAGAGGAAGGATCAGAACAAAAAAATTTTTATTTTCTAGTTTTATCAGTTCAGCAGAGTTTAATATATGGATTTGCAATAACTGATATTTGCTTTAATACTGAAAGCAGTTTTGCTTGCATTGTTTGTCTAAGTTTAGGTTGTCAAGAATTGGGTTTAAACCATGAGATAATTCTTTGCTGTATTCAAAATCAAGTAGTAGAAAGTTGGATCAGCAGAGCTTGAAACAAAAATAGCACTCGTAAATTGTGGAAAATATGGAAGTATGGAAGTTAGAGTTAATTTAAACTTCAGTGCTAAGTTATGAATTATGCAAGGGAATTATTAAAATAGATAGAGTTCTGTAAAATCTCTTCAAGTTGAGCTGATTCCTAGTGACTTTTTTTGTGTGTGTGTGCCTTCAAGTAATTTTTTTTGACTCCTGATGAGTGCCTGGGAAAGTCCCTGGTATTTTCTTGAGAAGATTTTAGGCAGTGGTTTGCTGTTGCTTCCTTTATAGGAATGAAAGTGACTGGCCCAAGGTCACCCCAAGAAGGCTTTGGGGACTAGATCTCACAATCTCCCAGTTTTTAGTTGGATACCTTAACCACTACACCAAACTGGCTCCCCATGACTTCATAGATGCATCTGTTTGGCTTTCTTAGTGACAATGCTTCCTGGTTCCTTCCTTTGGAATTTATTTTTACTTGCAAGTCAAATCTACATGCCTGCATTCCCTGGAAGCCTCACAGCTCAAGAATAACCACCTTCTGAGCCTAGACCAAATCAACTTAGTATTGTTGTCTGCTAGGGCAGATATTGGTCTGTGACCCTTAATAGTTGGGATATTTGCATTACCGTTTTAACAAAAATTACGGACAAAGTGGATTTATATGTGATTGTACCATGATTCCAAAATCCTCAAATTACAAATAGTTGGACTAAAAAGCGATAGTTCTATATTCATGGCAATAATGTTTTATGCAATGAAAATGCGTAATTTAAGTACCTATATTCTTTTTCTTTTCATTCTTATTTAAATATGTCCTCATGCCAGATACGGAGGTGCTATATTTTCCAGGAGCTGATGTTAGATATTTAATTGCAATTTTGTATTTTGTCTCATCTTCCTCTCATAGTTTCCTGTGGAGATAATAGAGTTCAGTTGTGCACTTAAGGAAAGACTGAGATTTGGAACAATATTGCCATTGTAACACCAGGTTGGAAGGAAAAATTCATTTATCTGCTGAATATTTGATATCCTGGAAGAACAAAGCCTGTTGCATGTAAATGGATCATTTCCACACTGCCGTTTATCAGTGTCTTGCTATATATGGATTTTACTGTAATTATAACATGAACTGGGTTTTAAAATATAATTAGTCTCATTAATCATTATATTGAACCTAGTAGATAATTCTGTGAGTTGAAGCAAAAGTTAATCATTTTTTGCATGAATAAGTAAGCTGGGAGCCTTAATGGGATCATGTAAGAGCAATCCCAGAAGCACAAATACATTCACAGCTCAAAGGTTATACAAAATACTAAAATAAGCTTTATCTCTGTAATGTCTACAAGACAGCAGATTAAAAGCACCATCACCTGAGATTGCATAAAATGTGACAATTTTTACCCTTATCATACCACTTAATTTTATCAGTTTTAATTTTTTCATTGTACCTGTTTTTTAAACTGCCTCATTTGAGTTTAAGGTTTATAGTATTTAAAGCTTTAGGATTTCATAAAAAAGACAAATGGAAGAGAGGCATGATAGGAGCAGATCAAATTATCTCCAGACCAAACATTTTTTTTGTTCTTCCTTTCTTTAGAATTTGGGAAAATCAAATAAAGTTGAAAAGCAGCAGACTCAAGAGACAAAAAGAAGCAACGTATAATTAATGTATTAAAGCCATACAGATACAGTATGTATCAGATTCACTGTACACTAAAAAGTTTTGAACTTTTAGATTTTCAATAGTTCTGGACAAATGTCACCTAAAACATTATCTGTTCACTACATTAGTCAATAACTCAATTAAGAGAACCCAAATAAACTAATGAATCAAAAACATTAAAATGTTCATTTGTTTATATTGAGAAAAAAATGATTCAAAGCTACATGTTTGTGTATGGCAAAAATAGAGCTAATGGATTATGATCTTTGATGTCATGGCATTCATCCTGTTGGAGAGTGTGGTTTTGGGGGGAACAGAATTTAGTTTTTGTGATGTTCACATTTAACTAGTCTTTAGATGAAGTGATATAGAGCAGATACAGGATAACATTCAAATGAGCGGGATAAAGCTGACTAAGAAGGTGAAAAGAAATCAAAGAATGAAGAATTCACTCTGGATTGTTCCTGCTTCTTCTTCTGCATCCAAGAGAATGCCCCAAAATAAATGTCAAGTGTTAAAAGGGAGTGGACAAAGTCTTGCATAATGAGAATCTTATCCACAGTTTCAGGCAAGTAAGAATACCTGCATTCCTACAGAAACATCACACTTGTAGTATTTATTTCTGTGCTTCATGTCTCTCAGTGTTGCCAGTAGTTGCAGTTCTTGTCTCAGTTGGGAGAGTGGCTTGTTAACACTATCTATAGTTAACTGGATCTCTTTCTTGTCATCTGTAATCTTGTAATCTACAGTATGATATAAGCCCAAGGACTATAAATCTCATAGTACTGTTTTCCTGAAAGTAAGACCTATCCCCAAAATAAGTCCTAGTTTTGGGGTGAGGCACACACCTAAAAAGTCAAGCTAGGGCGGGGAGGGGTGGAGCTGCCCCACGTGCCCCACACCTGCTTACCTGCATCTCCTCGCCGGCTCACTTCTGTGGCATCGCCAGGTTTGTATTTTGCAATTAGGCCTTTCTGAAAGGCCTCTGCAGCCAAGATCAGAGGTATGGATTCAATCCATAGCTCGTTTATGAAAGGCCTCTTATGCAAGGTTCTCAGCTGCAGAGGCCTTCCAAAAAGGCCTGACTGCGAAATGTAGGCTGGAATCCAGCTTCAGAATAAAGCTGCTCCTTTGGCCACAGAAGAAGTGGACCGGCTGGGCGGGGCTGTCGGTGCCGGAGGTGAGTGGAAAAGACACCCCCCCCCAAATAAGACCTGGTGCCTCTTTTGGAGGCAAAAAAAAAGACCAGGTCTTATTTTCGTGGAAACATGTTATATGAGAGTTGTTACCTTTGTTCTGTCTTGTACTCCATCAAGTCTTGTGACTAAGTTGTTTGTGGAAATAAAAGATTTACCTGAAATAGGTTTTATAGAGAAGTGTACGTTTTATGTAAATTTAGACTGTGTGATCATGATTACCATCTTGACTGACTCCGCAGATGCTTATGTGCTCTGTGCTTTGGAAGGTGGAGATTTTAGTCCTACACCATCAGGCTTATATGGAACTTTTGCCTCTTTTTACATCAGTGCCTTTTGTTTCTCCATGGATGAGTCTTTCAGACCATACATACTTTTGGTTGGAATGATAGCATAATGAATCCATGGTGCAAGTGTGAGATTGTTTTCTGTCAAACCTCTAGTAAAGGGTAACTGGTCCACCTGAAAGTTACCCAATGCAGCAAAAGTTAATTCATTTAAATGCATTTGCAAATATATTACAGCACAGCCTAATTACTGCTGACATAATGGATTCATAGAGTCCTTGTTTAATGACCACGTATTCAGTGATTGCACCACTGCTGAGTTCTGTCATTTCAATTCAGCCACTTGGCAACTAACCCACACTTACAATTATAGCACCATGTGGTCATGTGATCATAATTTGGGACCTTCCCAGCCAAATTCCCACAAACAATTAATGGGGAAGCCAGCAGAGAAGATCCAGTAAGTCATTCCAGTAAATTTCTCTTGGCCTCCCTGTGCTTGTGTAGCACCCAGGCACCCTGTACTCACTCTGACTTGCATTCTCCTTCCATTGGCCTGCTTATGTTTATGCATGGCCTGCATGGAATGCCCCTCCAGCATTCTCTGACTCCTTTCCTGTGATTCCTGTTGCTTCCTGTTTAGCAACCCACATGTCATGGGGTATGATAGCAACTGGGACTGCTTGGATTATCATTTATTAAGCAATATGATGACTTGATATCATGCTTTATCATCACATTGCTTAGCTATAGCAATCTCAGTCCCAACTGTTGTCATAATGCAAGGACTGGACAACCATTTGTCTGAAATATTATAGGGTTTCCTGCCCGAGCAGGGAGTTGGAATAGATTTCCAAGGTCCCTGTTATTCTATTCTGTTGACTATATCTATACAGCAAACCATGCAAAATAGTATGGGGGAGAATAGTCACCTTAGCAGAGTATAAGATGTGATATATGTGTGTGCAGTACAGGTACAGATTCAAGCAGTGATTCATGCACATGTGAGAACAGCATAGTGCAAATGCACATGACTATCACTATTTTTATCTGTGACATATTGAAGGGTATGGGGTAATTTTTATTCCCTTCAAACTCTTCAATAATGAGCATAACTACCAACTATGACTGCATCCAGCAAATGTTTAATGTTGTAGGTGAATTAATTTAACCCAGCAGAAATGACTGTTCATGTTGATCTAAATCAGGCTTTACTGAACTGGATCTCTCCTAATGTGTTAAAAATACAAGCTCCAAAAACCTCCTGTTGGTTGAAAATATTGGAAGTTGATTTACAGCACATTTGGAGGACATCAAGTTGAGAAGGTTTCAAAATAGTCTGTAAAGCTTTTAGTATAGATAATATAAAAAACTTATATAGACATTTTTCTGTAAGCCAGATCAGGACAATTGAAAGCGTTCAAACTTTGGAATGACCTCATTCTTTGTTTTAATCACAAGTTTTAAATAAATTTTGGTTTTGGAGCTGGATCACTGCCTCATTTTTTTTAAAAAAAACTGTGCTAAATGATACCTAGGAAGAATGGACATATCAAAGAATTGTTACAGAATTGTTGTGGAGGGGGAGGAAATCCTAAGTTTAAATCCATAAAGTAGCAAAATGCTTACTACTTAAATGCTATTTGAAAAGCCATATTTACAGAAAAATGAATAATTGCATTACATTAGTTTGAGTAATGTAATCATACAGGCATATACAAAAAAGAGTAGAAGGTCAAAGAACATGAGGCAGGCAGACCCAGATTAAGAGGGAGAAATAACATCAAAGATACAGTACAACAACATCAGTTAACAATGGTTGAGGCTACCAGAAGAGCAAGAGCCAGAACTTTGTATCTCCCTCAATACCCGAAGCGGTAGAAGAAAAGGAAGTAAAAAAGAAGAAAAATAATATAGCACAGGAACTGTAGTCACATATTTGGGAAACACCAGGCTATGGAAGGCTCAACTGAGTGTCCTCATAGAGGACCAGTTCAAATCGTTTGCAGTGGCATTTTTTAAGAAACAACGGAGGGGAAAAAATCAAATAAATCATTTTTCTTTTAGTACTGTATGACACAGTATATTCTTCAATGTTATTTTTATCCAAGCAATATATTCCAAAATGTTAGTTGATCTAACTAAAACTTTGTCTATCCATTTACAATGAAGTGACATACAGAAAGAATTGGGGCACTCATACCACAGGAAGAATAGGAACAGAAGAAGAGAGAAAGAGGGAATGATTTTGTTTTAGGGTTTGTTTGCCAAGACTTTTCTCATTTTGTATTCTGCGTGAAAACTGTGACATCTATTCAGCTAGTTATATATAAGTATGCAATGTAGTACAAATGTAATTTAGTTAAACTCTCTTAGCATAGTGGGATTGCTTTCCAAATATTTGTTTTGATTCTGCTGTATATTTCCATAAAATTTGTATTCTACTCTTCTACTGTGTTTCCCCGAAAGACCTACCCTGAAAATAAGCCCTAGCTTGATTGGGCGGGGGGCTAATATAAGCCCTACCCCAAAAATAAGCCCTAGTTTGGGGGCGAGGCGCAGGCCTAAAAATCAAGCTAGGGAAGGGGTGGGAGGTGGAGCTGCCCCACATGCCCTGCACCCACTTACCAGGCCTTCCATGAATCAACACCTGCCTCTCCTTGCTGGCCCACTTCTTCTACGACATCCCCCCAGCCTGCATTTTGCAGTCAGAGAACTAAGCTATGGCTTTAATTGGTAGCTCAGTTCTCAGCTGCAGAGGCCTTCCAGAAAGGCCAGTGACTACAAAATGCAGGCTGGAGCTCCATTCTCAGCTGGAGAATGAAGCTGCTCTTTTGGCCACAGAAGAAGTGGGCCGGCTGGGTGGGGCTGTTGGTGCTGCCAACATGAGGTGAGTGGAAAAGACACCCCTCAAAAATAAGATCTGGTGCCTCTTTTGGAGGCAAAAAAAAAAGACTGGGTCTTATTTTCAGGGAAACACGATATATATTAAGAACAATTTAATCAAAGCAGAGCAACATGGATTTCCTGGAAGTTTTTATTCATTTTTTTTCTCAATTGCTGTATTTGTTTGATAAGAAGACAGACTTGAATTTAAGACATTTATATTTTTAAAAAACCTCATCTGCTTCTTTTACCATATATATATTTCTTCTGCTATCGTATACTCTTATGAATAAATAAAGTAAATTAATTCAGGGAAAATATAACTGTCTTTTTAGTTACATAAAATAAAAAGGATCAGAATAGGATTTTAATTGGTTCTATAGGAGACGTCCTCGGACAAGCGCTGGCTCTTCGGCTTTGAAACGGAGATGAGCACCGGCCCCTAGAGTCGGAAACGACTAGCATGCATGTGCGGGGAAACCTTTACCTTTACCTTTATAAAATTAGGAACAATTAGACATTAACTATCAACTTGAAACAGCTGATTTCATGAACTGTTTTCATTACAAATAGCTATACTAACATGAAGCACAGCTAACATACATTTGGAAATATGACCAGGCAGTGTTTCTTAAGTCAGATGTACTATAGTCACAAATGGTGGCAGGCAACACCATAAGAGGGCAGAGAAAATTTCAGGCGCAAGAAAAGGCCTCTCCTAATCCTGACTCTGTGTTTCTCTGCTGTATCCTTTTCTGTGTAGTTTTGTTCAGTTAATATTGTTTTAAATTATCATTCTGAGAGCTAAATAGAGATGAAGTAATTGCAGTTAGATGAAAAGATGGGATATCCAATCTCTCAATAAGCAAATGTGTTGGATTTATAACTAATCATGATTCAGATTGATTTAAAGCTGAAAGGTGCACCTTGAGAGAATCTTCTTTTAATACAGAGGGAAATGATTGGAGAAACTGCCCTATCATGTTGTTCTGAGTAGGAATATTTCCTCTTTGTTAATGTGGCTGTAAACCTAGGCATGTTTATGTTCAAAGACCTGGGGACACTAGCATTATATTGAATCCTCATTTAGTTCACATTAGTGTGTGGGAGCAAGTGGCCATTAAACCCAAATGTCCATTTAATAATAATAATAATAATAATAATAATAATAATAATAATAATAATAATAATAATAATAATAATAATAATAATAATAATAATAATAATAATAATAATAATAATTCTCCTCCTCCATCATCATCATCATCATCATCATCATCATGTTGGAAGGGTCTTCTAGTCCAACCCCCTGCTCAGGCAGGAAATCCTATAGCATTTCAGACAAATGGTTGTCCAGTGTCTTCTTAAAAAATTCCAGTGTTGAAGCATTCACAACTTCTGGAGGCAGGTTGTTCCACTGATTAATTGTTCTAATTGTCAGGAAAATTCTCCTGAGTTCTGCTTCTCTCTTTGATTAGTTTTCATCCATTGCTTCTTGTCCTGCTTTCAGGTGTTTTGGAGGATAGCTTAATTTCCTCTTCTTTGTGGAATAATGGAATGGAATAATCTCATATGAGATAAGAAGCAATAACAGCAAGAAAAAAGAGTTTGTATCACATTCTCTGTATTTAATAATGGCTACTCTAATTTTAAAGAGAAAATAAGATGGCCTTTTAAGTATTAAGAAATATAAAATGAATATATTAGGAATGAGATTCATACAGTATTAAGCATTTAAGATAAAACTGTAGGATAAGGCAGGGTGAAATCACTTACTCATTAGGAAATAGATCAAAAAGTTCAGATCATTCTCAACATATGGAAGGCAATTTTCTGTATGTTTTAGTTCACATTGGCCTTTTCCTGTCCTGGCTGTTCATAAGCATACAAATTACAACTGCTGATATTTCTTTAAATCAAATATGCTTATTTCCTTGGGATCCTATGGGCATAGTTTTTTTCAAGCAATTTTATGTAAAATGCTCTTGAATAAAGGTGATAGCTTGAAATTTTATTAACATTTGTTTGAAAAACAGAGACTAAATTTCCTTAACTACCAAGATGTCTTAATAAAGATTTTCTCCTGTCTACCATCAGCAAAGGCAGCAGTGTAAAACTACCGGTATACATCTGAACAGAACTGTTTCCCAATTATGGAAATCCCCCGCTGTGAAATAACATATAGAAATATGTAAAACTTATACAAGCTGTCTTATCCATTATCATTTTTTTGTGGAGGGAGGATGCAGCTAGAAAAATCAAGGCCTTTTCAGACTCTCATTGGAACTCTCATTGTGACACTAGTAGGCAAGAATGGCAAACCTATCCATCTGCTTTTATCATCACATATTCACACACTATGTAAAGCTGTGGTTTGAAAAGAAAACACTTAGTTTCAATTGTTTCACTGTTTCCGTTCCCCCTAGCAAAAACCACTGTGCTGGATTCTGTTGTGAACTGGCCTGTAAATATCCTCAATGCTCAAATGGCTTTAAAATCGACTGATCTAGAAAGTCAAGATATGCAAATGGTACTGTTTCCTTGAGATCCCCAATGAGATCTGATAAGACCAAACAATTGGTGGATGGTTCAAAGGATCACGTTTCCAATTCCGATTCACAGAAATGACCCCTGCAATAAACTGGGAAGCCTACATGTTAGCTAGCTTGTGCATGATGCTGAAAAAGGGGCAATTCCAGGACAGAGTCCTCAAATGTAATGCAATTAAATAATTTTAAGTTGTAACAAATTGTTACAATTTTCTAATTTGGATGCAATTAGAAATAAATGGTGACATTTTATATTAACCTAATAAAATGAGGATGCTGGCAAAAGTTTAAAAATGAAAAATGACAGAGGAAAGGTAAAATACAGGCAGTCCTCAACGTACGACAACAATTAGAACCAGAATTTCCATTGCTAAGCAAAGTGGTTGTTAAAGGAGTCACACCCACCTTGTACAACTTTTGTACAACTTCTTTGCGACAGTGGTGGAGCAAATCACTGCAGTTGTTAAGTAAAAGATGTCATTAAATGAATCTGGCTTCCCCCATTGATTTTGCTTCTCAAAAGCTGGCTAGGAAAGTTGCAAATAGCAATCTCATGATCCCAGAATGCTGCAACCATTATAAATACATCCCGATTGTCAAGCACCCTAATTTTGATCATGCGACTGAGAAGATGCTGCAATCACCATAGTTGTGAGGACCAGTCATGAGTCACTTTTTTCAGTGCCATAGTAACTTCAAAGGGACACTGAACAAATGATTGTAAGTTGAGGACTATCTGTAACATCCCTACAGCAAAAGCCACTATGGCTTGTGTCATGTTATGACTATAAATAGCAAATATATTTGTTCTGCCATGGTTAGTATACATTAAATATGGCATGTTAAATTTTATTGGTCTGATACTTGGGGTATGGCTACTGACTTGTGAAAGCCTGGAAATATCTGTTCAACATGTTTTGATCCCTTATGGCTCACAACCAGTTTAATAATGTTTGAAGGGAATATTGAAGCAATAAGGTATGCGTCTGACATGGGGAGTTATGATTAGCTGATCTTATCGCAGTATGGCTCTATTCATAATTTTTTTTTCTTGCTATGTCCAGGAAAGGTCTGGTAATTGTTCTACTAAAAAGTTGAAGGAATGCATTTTTTTTGGCGGGGGTGGGGAGTTCAACAACAGGAAAAGGTTTGGTAATCAGCATGAAAAATACGATATATATCAGAAATGATGTACTATCATACCATTATTTTGATATGAATAGAGCTTTCTTCAACTGAAATATATCAGAAATAGATGCACTATCGCACCATCATATATTGATAAAAAGATTTATAATCCCTAT
The DNA here is from genome assembly GCF_964194415.1 of Vipera berus. Classification (NCBI taxonomy): domain Eukaryota; kingdom Metazoa; phylum Chordata; class Lepidosauria; order Squamata; family Viperidae; genus Vipera; species Vipera berus. The sequence goes on from NC_138206.1 coordinate 94,511,687, forward strand.
GTATTCATACTCTAAAGGTCATCTGGTGAATCATCTTTACAAATTTGAGCAGTTTCTTAGAATTGAAGATATTATTAACATTATTTATATATTCACCCATCGTGCATCATGAACACTACAGTGTAAAATTAAAGCTTTAGCCACATTTGACTGTATTAATTGATGCCCCTGGGCCAAGTCAACTATGTATGAGAACAGCACAAATACAGTGGATATAAAAATCTTCACACAATTGTTAAAGTGCCATGTTTTTGAGATGTAACAAAAGCAGATCAAAATAAATCACTTCAGATTTTTTTTGCCTTTAATACAACACATTAACTGTACAATTCACTTGAAAAACAAACTGAAATCTTTTGGGGGGGAAATAAAAATTAAAATAAAATAATGTGGTTAAATAAGTGTGCACACTTTCTTATAAGTAGAAATGTGGCTGTGTTCAGAATTAACCAATCACATTCAAACTAATGGTAAATAGTAGTAGTCAGTACACACCTGCCATTAATAAAAGTGATTCTGATCAAGTCCTTATAAAGTTCGGTTGTTCTAGTAGGATTTTTTCTGACATTTACTCAATTGCTTTTTACACAAAAAGCCATGTCTGCAAAGAGCTTACAAAGCATCAAAGGGATCTCATTATTAGAAGGTATCAGTCAGGAGAAGGGTACAAAAATATTTCCAGAGAATTAGATATACCATGGAACACAGTGAAGATACTCAACATATGGAGAAAATATGATGCAACAGTGACATTATCAAGAGCTGGCTGTCTCTTTAAAAGTGAAAAAAAAACCAAGAAGAAAACTAGTCTGAGAAGCTATAAACAGGTCTATAGCAACATTAAAGGAGCTACAGGAATTTCTGGTTCTGTACTACATGTGAGTATGGTTCTGTACTACATGTGACTGTGATCTCCCATATCATTCATATTTTAAAGTGGCTAAGCAGAAGCCAACTTCTAAGCCCAACTAGATTTTGCAAAAAGCTACATCAAGCCTGACAAAAGCATGCTGAAAAATGGTCTGGTGAGACCAAATTTGAACTTTTTGGCCATAATACCAAAAAGTAAGTTTGCTGCAAAAACAATGCTGCACATCACCAAAAGCATTCCATATGCACAGAGAAGTGTCGTGGTTGCTACTTATCTTCAGCTGGAACAGTCAAAGTGGAGGGAATTATGAACAGTTCTAAATATCAGTCAATTTTGGAATAAACCCTTCAGGTCTCTGCTAAAATGCTGAAGATGAAGAGGAATTTCATCCTTCACCATGACAATGGCCCAAAGCATGCTCCAAATGAACAGAAGATTGGCTTCACCAGAAAAAGATCAAAGTTTTGGAATGGCCCAAATACAATTCAAAATCTTGATGTGACCTAAAGAGAACTGTGGAAATGCCTCACAATCTGACAGATTAGTGCTTTTGCAAGGAAAAGTGGGCAAAGATTCCTGAGGCAAGATTTGCCATGCTGATAGGCTCCTACCCAAAAAAACTGAATAGTTGCATAAAATTAAAAGGTGTTTCAATAAAGTATTAAAGTTTTTTTTATTTCCCCCCCTAAAATATTTCAGTTTGTTTTCCAACTGAATTGTACAGTTTATATGTTATATTAAAAGTGGAAAAATTCTGAAGTGATTTACCTCTGTGTTTTTTTTACATCTCAAAAACCTGGCATTTTAAGAGGGATGCAGGATCTGATTGATTCGGTCACTGGGCCCCAAGGTTTTATCTTCCTAGTTTTCAAACCAGGGTTCCTTAGTTTTCAAACTAGAAGTTCCCTGAAGATGGGCTCCAGTACGAGTCCAAAAGCTCAGAAGACAGAACCTCTGTCCTGGCGACCAACCCAGATCGGATCCTGCAACTTCATCCTGGGGCACGTATATTTGTCTTAATTCATTAAGAGGAGGTGTGTAGACTTTTTATATCCATTGTAAAATGGTTATGAGCCATATGGTAACAGCTGAAATTCTGGTTTACTTAACTATTGAAAGTACCTGCTTTGATGTTGGTGGTACATAATAATGAACCTGATTTCTTCCTTTATTAAACATGTGTTGTAATCTCTGTCATAGACCTAATTATTACTAGTGAGGGTCTTGTTTCGTTTCAGAGAAGCCCACAAGGTATGGTTAAAAAATAAGTCAAGATATTGCTCTGTGTGTGTTTCATGTGTGCTGAACGTAGAAAACAGGTGATCTGTCATGGCCACCATCTAGATTTTTTTTACCACACCTTGAGGACACTCCTGCTTTCCCCTAAATGTATATTCTTCTAATCAATGATAGTCAGTACAGGCCTTAGAAGTCTTAAGTATTTGAACCTTATTTTGTTTATTAACCACAATATAATGTAAGTTAATGTGAGTAAAACTGCAAAGGGTTTTACCAATACCTGTTTTCTTAAGACCAGTTTCTCTATTCAGATTAATCAAATGCATGGAGAAAAAGATTGTAGTGGATGTCCAGAACCATCTTTATGACAAGGATTTTGCTAATAGCAGATGAAGCAAAACATAAGCCTTTCCACTCCTGATGGTGGCTTATCCTGCGTTGTTTTCTGCTTCTTCTTTTTTTTGTAGATGCCTCTCAGCGGCCTCCCTGATAGTGTTGGTGAGTATGTTTGTTCCATTCCCAAACTCCTAATAATCACTGAATACCTCAAAGCAAGTCTTAATATTTAGTCATGTTATACAGCTCTTTATGACCCTTAGTTTGTTCCCCAGCATTATCTGCTAATCAGAGAACATGTGTGTATTCCCCCCCAAACATAATTCTTTTCATTTTTATTGTTTCAGAGCAGAGAGAATGTGGGCAAAAGGACCGTGCAAGTTCATTAGGGTGTGCTACTTTAACAAACATGCAGATTTGAGGGAGTGGTAGAGGCTTAATTAAAAAAAATGTATTTGAGTAGTAATGAAAATGTTCTGTATCTTTAGGGGGGTCAAATCCAAATATTCTGATAATACTGCTGTGTTTGTGTGAGTGTTTGTGTGTGTGTTTGCACTGCCTTCCATTTAGAGACACTTTTGGGCAGGGGGTGTTCTGTTTGAAGCAATCTTTCTCACCCCTCATGCAATTGGGGTTCAGATTGGACCACAGGATGGGAATGTGTTTTCCAGTACAAATGCTCTTGAGAGAAATAGGGATCGTGCCTTACCCTATATTACTCTCCATAGGAGGTACATTGTGACAAGCACTATTTATCTTATCGAACCACGTGTGTTTATGTATGACTATAATGAAGCCAAGCTGCAAGTCCTGCATCAGGAACAATAAATTTCCTCTTGTAGAACTGCAGGCCAAGAAGCACCAGCCTGTTTTTTCACCAAAATCCATTGCCCTTCTTTGCCATTTTTCCCACTGCGATTCTACCAGGAGGGCAAGCAAAGCCAAGTGTGGTCATTGTGTAGACAGGTGAGGTTCATTCTCATTATACCATTATATTCTGTCTGAGATATCCTGTTGGAAAAACTTCCATATGTTAAGAAAATTGTAATAATGCAGCAAGACATTAGGAAAATGATGTTTTCAAGCAGGTGCAAAAATGAACAAAAGCATGTGAGTTACAGCTGTTGTTATGGATCTTCTCATTCCCATCTGGGAAAAGGCAGTTTTGCATAAAAAAATGAACAGCACCATTTCATCATCACACTGGTATTAATGTATATTGGAGGAGTGTTAATTTGTTCGGTACAGATTAACTTCAACATGACCATTCTTGTTACCGTATTTCTGTGGGAATAATTATTTCTAAAGACATACAAGATACTAACACTTCTTTTATATGTGTGAAACAAAATTTCAGTTAGAGTTTTCCATATATCTCATTCACTCTGTACCCTCCTTTCTTTTTCATATTTGCTTTAGAGGTTTCTAATTTAACACAGTGCCTTATTAATACTTTTGCAGTTATTTGTCTAAAGTTGCATCCTTGAGACCTGGGGGTGGTGGGTGGTGGGAAATTCTGGTTTGAAGAAAGTAATGAGCTTTCAAATCTAGATGTAAGTTCTATCGCTATCTTTCTCAGGCTAAAATTAAGTAATTACAATAAAATATTTGGAAGAGGGTTGTTGGATTCAAAATTTCAAGTAGTTTTACAGTTATCCAATTTTCTTCTAAGATGGAAAAGTTGGTTTTGCTTTAAGAAGAGTCCTTGGTTTGGGATACCTGACAGTTGGATCTTAGCACTCAACCGGGTCAATAAAGGTAAAATTCTAAAAACCCCACAGAGTTATCTTGTGGTTTCTTCAGATGGGTCTTCTATACATATTACTTTGACTCCCAAAAGCTCACCCTCTTGTAATTTATGAAGCATCTAAGAAGCCAGCTTTTAAGCATTGTGTTTAAAGACCTATGTTTTCACTTAGGCTTTTAACTTAAGAGGCATTTATATATGGTTTTGCTTCTTGTTTGTCTTCTTTTTCCCTTTCATTTTTTAAAAAACGGAACATATTTTATATTGTTTTATATTTGCTTTAATCCAGTTTGCATTTTTTTTATTTTAAACAATTGGAATTGTTACAAAATTATAATGTAGGAAATGGTATACAAATATAATAAACCAAATAGAATTCAGACTAAAATCTATATTTTAATGTATTTTCTGGGCATATATGCCATTCCAGTTATTGATGACTTTGAGAATCTTACATACTATATTTAAAAATAATGTTAAAACAATACATGAAGAATAATTCACTTAGTAGCAAAGGAGCAATACAGCATTGTTAACAACAAAAGCATCACCACTGCAAAACAGAAATAAGCTCATAATAAAAAGCTATAGAAACTAGACATATTTGGGCTGTGCAGATCTTGGGATTGCTGCTGTTATAGAGAAGGGGGGATATAATTTTTTAAAAAATTGTTCATCCTGTTAATGACATTACCTGAAAAAAGCAACCCAAAGGGAGCAGTTCTTCCTGTTTTTATTGGATGAACAAATACAATTGGGAACAAATTCAGTTGTGGTCACAATGATATCAAAGTCCTCAGCTATAAAGGACTTTAATGGTGACAACCAGCAACTAATACAACTCTTAGAGTCGAGCTGTTACATGATCAAATTGAGATATGTGCATAAACCATTACTTTCTGAATCAGCTGTAATTTCCAAGTAGTCTTCAAATGTAGCCCCAGGTAGGTCACACTGCAGTAATCAAAATGACACTCATCCTTTAGCCATATGTCATCCCAACTTAGGGCTGTATTTATGGAATTCCTCCCTCAGGATGTTGAAACCACAATAACATAACATAATAACATAATCCTAACACTTGGAGATGATCCAGAAAGCATACCATGATCAATGGTACTGAAAACTTTAGAGAGATCAGCAACACCAGAACAGTCGCATCTCACCTATTCTGATCTTACTGAAGGTCATCCACAAGTTTGACTAATGGAGTCTCAGTATCACAATTAGGCTGAAAGCCAAATTGTAAAAGATCTAAATAATTTATTTTTTCCATTAGTCCCACAGCAGCCCAACAAACATTTCAGTCACTTTCCCCAAAAATTAAAGTTGGAGACTAGTCAATAATCATCTAATATAACTGGATCAAGCAATAGTTTCTTGAAAAGGGGGTGAATCACTGCCTTCTTCAAGGCAGTTTTCATTCTGTCTTGAGGATGCATTCATTCCCACCCAAATTCCAGCTTTCTTTCATTCCCCTTGATTTAAATTGTTAAAATCCTATCCACTCTCTCAGGAGTAACCAACTCAAATTCATTTTAGACAATATTGCATGACATCATCTAAGTCATTTCAATATAACTTGTTCAATATGAATTGAAATCTGAAATGATCAGAGTGAGTTTTTCCTTCAGATACCTACAAAATTCTTTTTAGAGGTCCTATAAATGTCATCTGCCTTCTCTAGAAGGGTCTGGGTGACAGAACAGGTAGGTAGCATTCTGTAGTTTAAATAGTTCCTTCAGAACTCTGGGATGTAGTCTATCAGGACACATTGTAAAAAGAATAGATAAATATTGATTTTTTAGTATTTTTATCACAAAGGTGCAAGCTTGGTAATGAGCTATGTTTGATCATATCTACTTATTTTCCTCCAATCGGTTCATTTCCAAAACTCTTCAGTAAACCAACAACCTTTCTTAAACAGAAGAGGGCTTTCAATCACCATCCTACTGAAGGATGTCATTTTATTCCAGCAGATAGCTGAAGCAGAATTTCACCCACAAATCTTAGGAAACTCCCTAAGGGCTCTTTGGAAATCAAGTGATTCCACTGAATGCCTGAGGTGGACCAGACATCCCTCTTGTGGAGGTTGATGTCTATCGATAACTCAAGTAGTGTGAAAACTCACCATAAAAATATTAATGTCTCATGCTTTTAGATATATCACCATCTAGCCCAAGAGTGAACCAGTTCTAGTACCTGGTTTTTCTTAGAAGATGGACCTTTGATGACCTGGAAAAAGTTCATAATTATCATAGTGGCCTTGAAGTTTGATATCCATTGGGTTCCCTGGTTTGTATGATTTTTCTCTTAAATATCTGCTTTATCTTATACATACTCTAAACTGATTTGAGATTTCTTGTCAAATAAATAAATAACATTTGTTAGATGATTGGATTTTCTGCTCAGTATAATTGAAGCAAATAGCATCAATGCCTATGATGCTTAGAAGGGTAATTTAGTAAGCTGACATTAGTCAAATATCTTCATTTTCAAAGAAGTAAAAACTAATTCAGAGATGAAAATGTACTAATACAAGTAGCATTTCCACTTTAAAACCAATTAACTCAAGTCTCAACAGCAATGAGCTTTTTTTTAAAAAACAGAAGTGTTAATATACATCATGTGTTTACAAAAAGTGCCAATTCCACAATTATTTTTCAGTTTAGTTCCTGCTTTATTTCTCTTTATCATAGTAATGGACACATACAATAGCATGTAATTAATCTGGAAGGAGGGGAAACAGATTAATTCCAAGTTGACTGTTCAGCTTTTTGATAGACTATTGGAAAGGTGATTAATATGTTTCTTTTTGCTAAGAGTGAAGGTAAGTGAGAACAGGACAGCTATGTACATGCAGAACTTGCCTACCTACTTCTGGTTTAGTATTTTGCCTAAAATTATTGTAATCTGTATGTTATGAAATAAATTATAAGATAAATGAAAATGAGATAATTAGAGACACACATCACAAGGAATATGTAGCTCTTGTACTATTTATTTCAAACTATTTTGGAAGATCAGTTTTGGGGTGAAATAGTTTTTATAAAACACTTTCTACCCTCCTTTTTTACAGCAGTGCAAGGCATGTCTCAGAAATGCCCTTTTTGTCCTTTGATGCTTCCTAGATTGACTATTGGATGAGATGATCTCTTATGTTATCCTAGGAGATTTCTCCCTGACAGAAAGCTGTCTTTGGGGAAGGGGATGACAGGGGAGAGAAAGCTGCAAGCATTGTGGACTTTTAAAGGTCAAGAAGGATGCAACAGATCTGTCAGCATCTTCTACATGTTACATTTAAGTGCATTTCCCCAGATGTGATTTGATTTTACTGAAGGACAGATATATGCTATAGATCTTTATTTTACAGGCATTAGTTGTGTTAAGGGTTGTTGTTTTTTCCTGGAGGCAATCTTCCAAAGTAGAGTTTTAGGAGAATTTGGGATGGAATTATTTTAAGCAGCAATAAATTAATATAAGGAGGAGCTAATATTCTTAAAGAAAAAAGTTCAACTAATAAATATACTTTTCACACCCTTAATTTAGTCATTAGGTCAAATCATTCATCCTGTGAACACCCAAGTGAAGCCTAGGTTCCTCATCATCACACTGATGACACTGGCTTCCCTTCAACACTCATACATTCACCATAAAATTCTGCAGGAGAAAAGCCATTGTCTTTTGGGCCTTTAGCTGTAAATAAAATTGCCTGAAAAGCGTTTGTTGTTTCTATCCTACAGATATTTGTGTGAAGGCACAAATACATTAGATTGATTTCCATGGAAGTTGTGATAATGGGGTTCTTGGGAAGTTGACATGCTGAGCACTCCTGATGCAAAACAGTGAAAAGCCTACAGTGTGCTTGAACATTCAGTTCCGCATTGGTTTATTAAAAACATACAATACTTGATTTAACGTTTGTATGCATATTTTTTATTTTACTAAAATATCAAAAATATGAAAAAGTGTAATTGGTCCAGAGTGCAACTGCATGAACTGTTCTAGGGGCCCATGTATCAACACTGTTGTGCGAGCTGCACTGGTTGCTAGTCTGCTTCCAGGTCCAATTTAAGGTGTTGGTTATGATCCTTAAAACCTTTATGGCATGAATCCAGATTAGCTGGATCTGTCTCACCCCAGTGACCCATCCCACTTGTTCTGATGGAAAAGAATGCTGCTGATCCCATCAGTCAAGGAATTCCAGCTGGTGGGTACAGGGGAAGGGCCTTTTCTGCTATGGCTCCCATTGTCATGGTTCCGATAGATGAAACTATTAAAAGAACATCAAGGCAAGAACTCTTCCTTAAAGAATACTTTATTAGGAAACAAAGTATCGGCACTTACATAGTTGAACCCAAAATTGAGATTCCCTCCCCCCAGATACAAAGTAGCAAGTTGCAGTTCCCACCCCACAAACGCTGTCATAAATCACATTCCCCAATTAACACAAGGCACGGGCTTTTCTCGCCAGCTCCTCAGCCCACCAAAATCTTATCAGAACATGTCCTTGAGTTCCCACACTTCTACATTTTTATGGCTAACTGAACCCTCAAGCATTTACCCCATCCCCTCTTCTACATCTGCTTTCTAAAAGAAGAGATAAGGCACGCTAGAAGCAAAAGTGAAAATGGCTGCTAATTCTCAATTGTCAGAGTGACAACATCCATTATCAGAGCGTTGACACCCACCCTCTGGAACATTGTGTCCCTTGAGATAAAATCTACTTCCACCCACTTGGCTTTCCATAAAAGCCTCAAAACCTCGCTCTGCTGATGGACTTGGGGCCTGAGTGGACTAGGTTATTGGACTAGGAAGATATCACTTTCATCCTGTAGTATTCTGATTTCTTATTTATCTGTAAGGTTTTGTACCTTTGTTTTTTATGTTTGTAAGCCATCCAGAGTCACTTGTCAGTGTGATGGGTGGCATATAAAATCTAATACATAAATTGGGTTCAATATATTAAAAAAGGAGAATGCAATATATAACAAAGATGACAAATTGAGTGTTGTGCATGCAAGTATATGTTATGTAATCTTTCTCAAACTCAGGACCACATTTGTAGCCACTCAACATACACAACTTAGTTAACTTTGGCTAAGTTTGAAAAGTTAAGCCGGGCTGAGACTGGTTCATATTTGACTGGAAGACCATTAGGAAATTCCAAGATTGGAAAATAATCTGGGAAGAAAGTCTCAAGGCACTATTTCCATACTGTTGCGTGAAAGTTATATGTAGATGTAATCATCAGAGTGGAAATCAACTTAAGGGAGTCTTTTTAACTTTGTGCTCTAAATATGAGAAAGGCCAGGGTAAGAATTTGAAAGTAAAATTATATATTAATAAAATGTAAATTAAAGTAAAGGTGATTTTCCTCCAAATGATTATTAATTTAATTATTATGTGAAAGCAATTCTTAGAGAGATTCTGCAGAATATACACAAATGTTGCTGGGACCTCAAGTCAAACATTCTTGCCTTCTTTAATTTTTCAAATTCCCTTTTAAAGACATTGCAATACATTGGTTTATTCAATTAAATGAACATAGTTTGTCTTCAAAAGACCCATTGACATATCAACTAAGCTTATTTACTAAATTTGCAAAATGCTCCATGCTCAATTGGGGTTAGGGTTATTTGTGATTTGGGGTATTCTCTGATTATTGTTATATGCAAGGTACGTTTGTCTGTTCTGAACCTCCTGCCAATCATTTTCAGTAAGTAAATATAAGTTTTCATTGTGGGAGGGAAAACTCCCCCTATTTATAACCAGGTTTCAGTCTAAAGCCTCACACATGTAAGATTCTGCTGTTTGAATATGCTATGGTACGTGTAGAGCTAATTATTTTTGAAAGAATTCTGTGCCTTTAAACAGTAAATAAGGGGCTGCACGTCAAATTGATACAAAAGAAATTGTTCCAGATCTGAAAGTGTTTTGCTGTTTGTTTAGCATGATGTATGAATCTACCTTTATGACTTCAAGTGGATGAATTAAAAGCATCCTGTGGATGGATTAAAAAGATACTTGGAGTGTCTTGAGGGACGACAGGAGACAGTAGGCACGGTCCAAACAATTCGTTTATTGGGCAGAGGTCCCGGGCGAAACACCGCCGGGAATCCCCCGTATTTATAGTGGACAGGGACAACAACAACAACATCAAGAACCAATAAACAGGCGGGGTTCTCCCGCCTAACAAGAACGCCCAATAAGAAGGAGACCGGCTAAAGGTAGGCGTGGCTGTCAGCGGCTTGTTGCCGGGGCCAGCTGGCAGCTTTGACAGCTCCGGCTGAACTGCGCTTGCGCGGTTTTGTGGAGTTTGACAGCTGTCAGTGTACTGCGCATGCGCGGCAGTTTGACAGCTGTCAGAATCGGCCGGTTTGACAGCTGTCAGTGTACTGCGCATGCGCGGCAGTTTGACAGCTGTCAGAATCGGCCGCTTGCCGCGTGTGTGTGTGGGGGGAATGCCGCGGCAGCCTTTTGACGGCTGTCAACGGCTGCCGGGGATTCCTTATAGTTGTGAGGGGGTTGTGTGTGTGTGTAAATATATAACACCCCTTCCCCCCTTGCCCCTGGAAGTTCAGCTGGGGTCGCTTCGCCGTTTCTGCTGCCGGCCCACTCATAGTCCGCCAAGTACGAGGGGGCTTTCCGCGGTCTGGTGGAGTGGCGAAGGGTTGGGCTGGGCTGGGTTGTGCTGGGCTGGTCTTCCCTTTCCTCGGCGGGGAAAGTTTCGGGGTTTGGAGGTTGGGGGTTGTCGGCGATGTCTGGATCATGTGGTGCTGTGCTAGGTGGCGTTGGTGGTGCCGCTGGGAAAATCAGCGTGCCCGGTTGCGCTCGGGAACTGCCGTCCTGTGGCACCCGCGATCTCAGTTGGTCGGCGTGTCTCCGAATGAGCCTTCCGTCTCCTAAGTCGATGAGGTAGGAGACTGGGCCAGTCTGGTTGGAGATCATGCCTTGTAGCCACTTGTCGCCGGCCCCGAAGTTCTTTGCCCAGATGGGTTGGCCGGGAGGGAAGACTTTGACAGGAGGCGCGTGGATTGGTTCGGCGGCTGCCCTGGTGGGGTGCAAACGGTCCAGTTTGGTGACCAGGCGGCGCCCCCAACGGAGCTCAGCCGGAGACTTGCCGGTGGTGGTGCAAGGTGTGGAGTGTTGGGCCAGGAGGTATTTCGCCAGTCTGCAGTGCCAGTCGCCGGAGATGATTTTCTTTAGGGCTTCTTTAGTCGCCTTCACCATGGCCTCTGCGAGGCCGTTCGTGGAGGGGTGAAAGGGCGCGGAGGTGGCGTGCCTAATCAAGTTGGCCCTGGTGAAAATCTGGAAGTCATGAGAGGTAAATTGGGGGCCATTGTCAGATACGATGACATCAGGCAACCCATGGGTGGCAAATACCCTCCTCAATCCCCTAATTGTGGCTGCTGAGGTTGTGCTGGCTACCGGGATGACCTCGAGCCATTTGGAAAAGCTGTCCACTATTATAAGAAAATTTTGTCCTTGGAAGGGGCCGGCGTAATCAATGTGAATTCTGGACCAGGGGTTCTTAGTCACCTCCCACTTATGGACAGGGGCGTGTGGGAGGGGTGGTCTGGTCTGCTGGCACAAGTTGCAGGTAGCTACAAAGTTTTCAATGTCAGCATCGAGCCCCGGCCACCATAAGTAGCTGCGGGCGAGGGATTTCATCTTGACCACCCCGGGGTGGCCGTCGTGGAGGGAGGTTAGAGCTTGTTGTCTGTGCAGGGTGGGTATGATAACGCGGCTGCCCCAGAGGATGCAGCCAAGGTGGGCTGACAGTTCATGGCACCTCAGGAAGTAAGGCTGGAATTCTGGACCCGGGGAGGTGGATTGCCAGCCGGTTAAGACCCATGTTAGAACCCTGGCCAGGAGTTTGTCCTTGCTGGTGGCTGTAGCTATTTCTTTTGCAGATACGGGGTGGTCGGGCAGTTCCTGGATAGCCAGGATTTGGCCGGCGGGTGCGGGGTCTGGGTCGAAGTTGGGCAGGGGCAGTCTGCTAAGACTGTCTGCGTGACCCATTTCCTTGCCTGGTTTGTGTTCAATTTTAAAGGAGTATGCTGCTAGGAATGTGGTCCAGCGAAGCATTCTGGGGGATAAAATTTGTGGGGTCAATTTGTCCCAGGTGAAGAGCCCTAGCAGGGGTTTATGGTCAGTAAAAATTGTGAAGTGCCGACCGTATAAGTAATCGTGAAATTTCTTCACGCTCGCCACTAATGCTAGGGCCTCCTTGTCAATTTGTGCGTAATTGCGCTCGGCTTTGGACAAGGTCCTGGAGTAGTATGCGATGGGGGATTGAGTTCCATCGCTGTGGAGGTGGCTGAGGACGGCGCCTATGCCATAGGGAGAGGCGTCGCAAGCGACACAGAGGGGCATTTTTTCTTTGTAGTGGGTGACAGTTGATTTGCTCGAAAGGAGTTGTTTTAATTTGTTAAAACTGTCGTCGTGGGCTTGGGTCCAGAGCCACTGGGCTCCTTTGTCTAATAGCCTATGGAGTGGCTCTGCTATGGAAGCTTTGTGGGGGAGGAAGGCGTGGTAAAAGTTTATGAGACCCAAAAAGGCTTGTAGTTCTGCCTTATTTTTGGGGGGTGGTGCTGCCCTGATGGCTCTGACCTTAGAATCCGTGGGGTGGATTCCGTTAGCGTCAATTTTGTACCCCAGAAATTCAGTAGAAGGGACTCCTATGGAGCACTTCTCTTTCTTTAATTTGAGGCCGGCGGTGCGGAATCTTTGAAGCACCTCTCGCAGCCTGTCAGCTAATATTTCCTCGGATTCCCCTGCGATGAGCACATCATCGAAATAAGGGCAGACCCCCGGGATTCCTTTGAGGGTACGCTCCATGGTTTCCTGGAATATTCCAGGTGCCACTGCGATCCTGAACTGCAGGCGGTTCACCCTGAACGCTCCGCGGTGGGTGACTATGGTCTGGGCATTGGCCGTTTGCTCTGAGACCGGCAGCTGCAAGAATGCATGGGCTAAGTCTAATTTGGCAAATATAGTGCCTGCCTGGATAGAGGAAAGCACATCCCTGACAGCTGGGACTGGGTAGGCGTGGGGGTTCAAAGCACGATTTAGGGTGGCTTTATAGTCCGCGCAGAGGCGGACCTCCCCGTTAGGCTTGACAGGGGTGACTATGGGGGTTTCCCAAGTGCCCCGTTCCGTGGGTTCTATGACTCCCAGTCCAATTAGCCTGTCGAGCTCTGCTTCTATCTTAGATTTGAGAGCGAAAGGGACTCTTCTTGCCTTAATCCTGATGGGCAGGACCTCTGGGTTTAGTTTTAGGTCGATGGGGGGGCCATTGAATTTCCCCAGCGACCCGTCAAAAACGTCTGCGTATTGTTGGCAGACGGCTTGTAATTGGTTAGGCTGAGAGTGGTTTACGCCCATAATTTTTATCCCCAGAGGTTCGAACCAGTCAAGGCCAATGAGACTGGCTCGTTTACCAGTTGCGATCTGGGCTGTTAGGTCTCCCTGGAATTGTTGATAGTTAATGGAGAGTCTAGTTTCCCCTTTCAATTTGATAGGGGCGCCCTGGAAATCGGCTAGGAGAATTTTTGAGGGGGTGATAGGGAACCGGCGTCTGCACTGACGCGCGATTCCTTGTAGAGTGTCCCAGGAAAGAATGGAGACTGAGGACCCAGAGTCCACCTCCATCTCGCAGGGGATTCCCTGAATCCGGACCTGAATTTTAATTGTGGGGCGGATAAAGCTGTTGATTAAGGGCCCCTGGTCCATGCTAGTGGTCATGACAGATGACCATAGGGACTTCCCTGGCAATTTGGGGGAGGGAATATTACCTTCCGGGGCCGCCTCCAGGTCGTGAAGGGTCTCGCGGCTGGTGCTGCGGCAGGCAGAGCGAATGTGGCCGGTTTTGCCACAGCTGTGGCACTTGGCATTGCGGAATTTGCATGATGCCCTGGAATGGTTGCCGCCGCAGCTGCTGCACTTGGAGCGGATGGTGGTCTCCCTTGAGCCTCCGGCCGGACGATCTGGTCTTTTGTCACCCTCGCGGCGAGCCTGGGGGTTGGCGGGTCTCGGGCGGATGGCGTCCACCTCGGTCTTCTGCTTGGCCGTTCCTGGGTCGGCATTTCTGGGGCAGTCATGGTGGACTGACCCTGTGAAGGGGTTTCCCGCTGGCAGCGCATCTTCTCGATGGCTATCTTCGTATGCCATAATTTCAATTGTTAATTTGGCCAGGTCCATCGTCGGCTTAGTGACGAGTTTTTTCTGAAGCTTCAGGTTCCTCAGACTGACGATGACCTGGTCCCTTATGCGGTCCTCGAGGTCCGGGAAACGGCAGCGTCGGGCCACTTGTCGGACCGTCGCTATGAACGATTTGGCCGGCTCGCCTGGTCGTTGGTACTGGCGGGCGAAGTTCAAACGCCAGTACAACTCGGACCGTCTCGGCACGAAGTGACGATTGATGCAGTCGACTAGCTCGGCGTATGGCACAGAAGCCACCGGAGCAGGGTCGCAGAGCCCGACGGCGACATCGTAGACCGCCGGGCCGCTGAGGCAGAGGAGCGCCACAGCTTTGGGGCGATCCTCGACGATGTTATTAACGAGTAGGTACCCCTCTACTTGCCCGAGATGTGATTCCCAGCCCTCGGGCTGGGAGACATCGAATTCTCGGACATGCCCAAGATTGGCCATACTGTCTGGTCCGCGGGTCTGCTTAGGGTGATGTACGTGGAGGGCTCTCCCGGACCAGCAAATGACTTCAGCGGTGTCAGCTGGTGGGACGGCTTCCCTCCTTCCCTTGTGGCTTCAGCTAGTGACTTCAGCTAACAAGCAGACCCGGATCCCACCTTCATCGCCAGGTAGAGTGTCTTGAGGGACGACAGGAGACAGTAGGCACGGTCCAAACAATTCGTTTATTGGGCAGAGGTCCCGGGCAAAACACCGCCGGGAATCCCCCGTATTTATAGTGGACAGGGACAACAACAACAACATCAAGAACCAATAAACAGGCGGGGTTCTCCCGCCTAACAAGAACGCCCAATAAGAAGGAGACCGGCTAAAGGTAGGCGCGGCTGTCAGCGGCTTGTTGCCGGGGCCAGCTGGCAGCTTTGACAGCTCCGGCTGAACTACGCTTGCGCGGTTCTGTGGAGTTTGACAGCTGTCAGTGTACTGCGCATGCGCGGCAGTTTGACAGCTGTCAGAATCGGCCGGTTTGACAGCTGTCAGTGTACTGCGCATGCGCGGCAGTTTGACAGCTGTCAGAATCGGCCGCTTGCCGCGTGTGTCTGTGGGGGGAATGCCGCGGCAGCCTTTTGACGGCTGTCAACGGCTGCCGGGGATTCCTTATAGTTGTGAGGGGGTTGTGTGTGTGTGTAAATATATAACAATACTAGATTGGTTTATGTCTGAATATGAAGGAAGTGGTAGTGATATTGTAAAAGTACGCTACAGCAAGTGTTGAATGGAATTCCTATTTCTTATTTCATTTTATTGACAATATTTATATTCTTCTACAGTCTTCACAGTCAGGGCAGCAAGCTCAAGATGCAATAGCATTTTTAAAAGAGAATAAAAAATGCAATTAAAACAATCATAAATCAAAATACCTCTGATAGATAGAGGTGATGCAGTGGGAAGGGGAAGAGCTGCTTTGTTCAGTAGGCCAGGTTTGAAACCGACACCCCATGTGGCCCAGCAAGAAAGGCCTACAGTGCTTTTTTCCCCTTACCCCACATCCTGAATTCTGCAGATCTTCAGAAGGTAAGCAAGGGATTGTGTGAGGGATGGAAGAAGGGGACAAAGCAGGCCCAGTATGTCTGGGCTAGCTGGAAGGGCAAAGATTGGTGGGGAAGAGATAAGTGGGTGTTCTGCAGTGTCTCTGCAAAGTTACGAATTCTAAAGAACTCAGTCATTCTTAAGGGCGAATGACCATGTGGCTTCTGTAGAATTCGTAACTTTGAAACTGGGTCATATATGGAACGTTGTAACTATGAATGGTCACTAAATGATCTTGTACTTTGAGGATTACCTGTATAAGAATAACCCTTAATAACCAAATTAACAAATACATTATATCAATGAAAGGTAAGTAGGTGAAAAAAAGAACCAATAAAGTTATGTTTAGTTAATTAGATTCTGAAAACCAAAGAACTGAGAAGTTTATTTATTTTAAAAAAGCAGGAAATGAATGTGTTGGAAACAACGTTTATTTGCAATAATACTAAGTACAGCAAAATGTAATGGATGGTGTTGGTGAAAATTAATCTTAGCTATATTTCCATAGCTTTACTTTTTTCCTATATAGCATTTAATATATCTTGCTTTGATGGAATCTTAAAATTGGGTAAACAAATGTCCCTCTTTTCTATAATGACAATTTGAAATAAGCCTTGTTTCTTTGTTTCAGTCATTTTAACATGAGCACATTATTATTATTTAATCCAAATTAAGATATACATATATTATGTCATATATTCCCATCATATGTATAGCTAGATATATGAAGGATAGAACAATGATATTCAATATTCAATTTGCTGTAATACTAATAGTAGTCACAGTAGCAAGAATAACAACTACAAGTCTTCCTTTCTGAGTATGAAGAGGATAATAGATTATTTATTTGTATCCCGCCTTTATTGTTTTTAGAAATAACTCCAGGTAGTGAACATATCCAACAGACCTTCCTCTTCCTATTATCCCTACTACTACAACAACACTGTGAGGCAAATTGGACTTATTTTGTACAATAAGTAGATCTGAATTCACTGTTTTAATCTTATTGTGATATATAGGCCAAGTTTAAGGATATTATTCCCAAGTAAATCCAATTGAGCTCCAAAGGGATTATATAGTCCTAGGCTGCAACCTTAAACATTCTTGCTGTGGATAAATCCTAACTCAGATTTGTTTAATTCTATGTAGAACTGTATTAGATTGAAGTAAGTAGACAATAATTTCAATAGGATGCAATTTGAGTTAACCAGTTAGCCAGGCTCTAGGTCAGGGGTGTCAAACTCGCAACATCATGTAACGTGTCGCGACATATCACAACTTTTTTTTCCCATTGCCGGTATGACATCTGGCCTGCGGGCCGGCAGTTTGACCCTGCTCTAGGTTATTTCCAATCCCTTCTAACTCAGCAGCAATCCTGGGGGAAAAATAGGAACTATTATTCCAGTATTTCAAGTTGACTTTTCTGTATCTTTCCAATGAGCTTGCCTGGATAATTCATTACTCTTTATGAATAATTGTTTTGTGTTGTGAATGTGTTTGTTTATATCTGTGTGTTTAATGTAGCCTGTGACACTACAAGTGCTAATAAGTAGGACCTGTGTCTACTTGTAGTTTTTACTGTTGAATCTAAAGGGGAAAAGGTGTTAATCACATGCAAACAGGGACAGTATAAACAAAATATCCTTGTGACTGGTAATATTTACATGGTTTAGTCTCACTGATGACAAAGAATGTCTGATGCAAAGTAAAATTCTTATGTGGCAGTTCTACATGATGCCCTTATCCCCCAAAGCATAAAAAATCACCATAGAATATATTAAAAACTTTGCAGAAATATAATAATATTTGCAATAGCAAGCTTCATCCTGCAATCTTTCTGCACCTAAATCTCTTGTACTGCAAAATTTCATTAATTTAAGGACAACATCTAAGAATGTGAATAGTCTGGAGGATTGCCTCTTAAAATAAATATCTTGATGACAACAATTCATTTTCTGGGTATAATTAATTATGTAATAATGAAGGAATTCTTTAGATTTGGAAAAGATGGTAAATAAGTTTGATTTTGCTCATTCTAAACATAGTTTATTTCAAGAGCCAAAGAGAAATAAATAGTGGCAGGAGACAAGAGGCAAGCCAGAATATTGAAAAGAAGAAACAAAAGGGGAAGAAGGAAGAAGTGTAAAAGTTACTTCTAAGATTAGAAATTATGCACCAGAATTAATTTAATTAAGTGCTCAGTAGCTGGCTGGACCCTATTTTAAGGCAAATTCCTGCCATCATCATCACCTTTCCTAACAATAGTACGTAGTTCTTCAAAAGGCATTTTGGTGATCTTTTTTGATCCTATCCATTAACCTCATTCATTCTCCTACTCTTTTTTTTTACTTCCCTCTACCTGCAAAAGTTTTTCTAGTTCAGGGGTGTCAAACTCAATTTCATTGAGGGCCGCATCAGCATTGCAGTTGCCCTCGGGGCCGGGTGGGTATGGCCAGGGTGGGCGTGGCCTACTGGGTGGGCGTGGCTAGAGTGTGTATGGCCTACTGGGTGGGCGTGGCCAGCTTTACATCATTCGCATCAAGGGTGCCTATGGGGGCCTGGGCAGGAGTGGGACAGATCTGAGGGTCTCTGGCAGAAGGAGGGTCTCTGGGCCAGGGCCAAGGCAGTGGGGGCCGTTCCCTCACTGTTTCCAGGATGGCTTCACGGGCTGCATGAAACCACTTCGCGGGCCGGATCCGGCCCCCGGGCCTTGTGTTTGACATGTCTGTTCTAGTTAATCATCTGCTGCAGGGGGCTGTCAATAGAAAGTGAACACCGTCTGAAGATAAGTGGTATGTGGCACATCCTTGGGAGTGCTGGGCCATGGGGAACCAACACAAGGTGGCCTTCTTGAGGGACAGCAGTTGCACTAGGACTGAAGCAGTTTATTATGGATTGAAGGAGGCCCTTAAAGTGGAATTGTGAGAAACGGTTTCTCAGAGATCTCATGTTTGAGGGACTGCCTCTTACCCATTATATCAGGTCTGGTAAAAATGATATGTTGTAAGTTCCATCTGCTAAAAAGCTATAATTGGTGGGACCCTGCAGACAAGCCTTTATATTTGTAATAATGGTAACTAATGTTTTAAAAATGTTTTAGTATTTGAAATTTTAAATGTGATTATATTTTTGGAGCTGCAGTGAGTACCATAAGCAGGCAGGTCAGGGTAGAACTCTAAATAAATCAAGGAGAAAAAAGCACATCAAACTATTTATACACCATAATAAACTAACCATATTCCGAATTGTTGGCTGATTTGTCCCAAATGTTGCTAAACCTGAATGCTCAGCAGCCAAAATCCTAAAGCAGCATCTGGTGTGGCTAAAAAGGCCAATTTGAGAGTGGCAGTCCCTTCCACACTGAGGGCAGATACAATCTGTCCCCTGTCCAGCCCCCAGATTTTGCTGGTTCCAAGACTGCCTCTTTGCCTCAGCCTGCCGCACAAGTGTCTCTTTGAATTGGAGAAGGCCATGCTGCGTCTTTAGCCTCCAAGCTGAGCAATCAGAGGTCAAGGTTTCCCAACTGTTAATGTCCATTCCCAAGGCCTTTAGATCCCTCTTGCAGATATCCTTATATCGCAACTCTGGTCTCCCTCTGGGGCGCTTTCCCTGCACTAGTTCTCCATACAGGAGATCTTTTGTAATCCGACCATCAGCCATTCTCACGACATGCCCAAGGCAGTGTAGACATCACTGTTTCAATAGTGTATACATGCTACAAATTCCAGCACATTCCAGGACTGCGCTATTTGGAACTTTGTCATGCCAGGTGATGCCAAGAATACATCGGAGACAGCACATATGAAAGGTATTTAACTTTCTCTCCTGCCATGCATAAAGGGTCCAAGACTCACTGCAGTACAAGAGTGTGCTCAGGACGCAGGCTCTATAGACCTGGATCTTTGTAAGTTCTGTCAGCTTCTTATTAAACCGTACTCTCTTTGTAAGTCTGGAAAATCTGGTGGCTGCTCTACCAATACATTTATTCAGCTCAGTATCTAAAGAGAGAGTGTTGGAGATGGTTGAGCTGAGGTACACAAAGTCATGGACAACCTCCAGTTCTTGTGCAGAGATTATAATACAGGGAGGTGAATCCATGTCCTGACCCATGACTTGTGTTTTTTTCAGGCTAATTATTAGTCCAAAGTCTTGACGGGCCTTGCTAAAACAGTCCATAAGTTGTTGAAGTTCTTCGGCAGAGTGAGCAGTAACGGCAGCATCGTCAGCGAAGAGGAAATCCTGTAGGCATTTCAGCTGGATTTTAGACTTTACTGTCAATCTAGAGAGATTAAAGAGGGTTTTTTTTGTCTGATCTGGTCCAGAGATAAAAACCCTCTGTTGCAGTTCCAAAAGCGTGTTTCAGCATGACAGCAAAAAAGATCCCAAATAAAATTGGTGCGAAGACACAGCCCTGCTTCACTCCACTTCGAATGTCAAAGGAATCTGATGTTAAGCCATCAAAAACTACAGTGCCCTTCATTTCCTCGTGAAAGGACCTGATGATGTTGAGGAGCTGAGGTGGACATCCAATTTTGGGGAGAATTTTATAAAGGCCATCCCTACTAACCAAGTCAAAAGCCTTCGTAAGATCTATGAAGGCTACAAAAAGTGGCTGTCTTCATTCGCTGCATTTCTCCTGCAACTGTCTAAGGGAAAATACCATGTCAGTGGCTCAGAATCCACACTGTGATTCTGGGTAGACTCTCTCTGTAAGCACCTGGAGCCTCTTCAGTACGACACGGGCAAGCAGCTTCCCTACAACACTGAGAAGAGAGATGCCATGGTAGTTGTTACAGTCACCTTTGTTCTTATACAGTGTGATGATATTTGCATCCTTCATGTCCTGTGGCACTCAACACAGAAGATTTCATGCAGTTCGGTGGGGATGTTCTCTTTGCAGCACTTCAGAATTTCGGCAGGGATGTTATTTTTCCCGGGTGCCTTGCCAGAGGCAAGGGAATCCAGGGCCGGGTTTAGTTCTTCTAAAGTTGGTTTACTGTCAAGTTCCTCCAAGACAGGCAGGAACTCAATATTATTTAATGCTTCTTCAGTTACCCCATTTTCTCTGGAATATAACTCAGAGTAATGCTGCACCCAGCGTGCCATCTGCCTTGTTCGGTCCTGGATAACCTCGCCTGTAGCAGACTATAGAGGGGCAGATTTCTTCTGTGTTGGACCTAAGGCCTGCTTGATAACATCATACATCCCCTTGATGTTGCCTGTGTCAGCTGCTATCTGGATCCGAGAGCAAAGCTGCAGCCAATAGTCGTTAGCACATCTCCTGGTGGTCTGTTTAACTTTGCTACGAGCAGCTCGCAGAACCTGTAGCTTGGTCTCATTGGAACAGGCTTTATATGCAATTAGAGCTCTCTTTTTCCTTGATGGCTGGCATCAGCTCCTCCGAATGGGCTTCAAACCAATCTGCTGTCTTTCTGATCTCTTTACCAAATACTGACAAGGCGGTGTTATAAACAGCATTCTTGAAATATTCCCATCGTTCAGATGTGTTTGCTTCAGCCGGGCCTGGGAGAGTTTCCTTGAGTGCATGTGCACTTTGCCCTGATTGCGGGTCTTGCTGATGTCAATTCGTGGTCTTCCTTCCTTCTTCGAGTGATGCAATCTCTTTGTTTTCAGTTTTATTTTGCTGCACACCAAGAAGTGATCTGTATTGCAATCAGTGCCCTGGTAGCTGCATATGATTGTAATACTGTGGGAAGGTTGGAGCGCCTGGTAAGAATCAAGTCGAGCTGGTGCCAATGCTTCGATCTTGAATGTCTCCAATAGACTCTTTGTTGAGGCCTTGTTTTAAAGAATGTATTGCTAACACAAAAACCATAGTAGCAGTAAAACTCCAGCAGGTGTTGGCCATTTTCATTCATCTTCCTGACTCCGAACTGACCTAAACAAGTGGGCCAAGAACTATAATCAGCTCCAACTCTGACATTAAAATTGCCAAGGATAGTAGCAGCCAGATCGTCGTAGAATTTGTCTTTGGATTCTACTGAAGATGTTAATGTCGGTGCATATGCGCTAATAAGAGTAACCAGCCCTGTTGATGAGTGGAGCTGCAGGGACAGAATTCTTTCACTTCCTGCAGCAGGTGGAGTAATGAATCCTAGTAGGGTGTTTCTGACTGCAAAGCCAACCCCATATTCCCTAGTCTCATTCGATGGTTTTCTCTGCCAAAAGAATGAGAAGTTTCTCTCCTTAACAGATCCTGTGTCTGACAGCCTTGTCTCTTGAAGGGCAATGATGTCCATCTGCAGTCTGCTCAGCTCCATGTTGATGACAGCTGTCTTATGTACGTCATCTATTTTTTGAATTGTCCAAACATTCCAAGTGCCCAACTTTAGGGCTAAAATTTTCTTATGTTTGTTGCATGGTGCAAAGTCATTGATCTGCTTGTCAGCTTTGACCCTAAACCCCACGCACCCTGTGAGGTTAACAGACCATGGCAGGGCAGCACCTTACTGGCTGGAGGCTGCCCAGCTTAAGGCGGGTGGTAGCTGCCAAGTGAGGTACAGTGACCTCTCCCACCGTCAAAAGTGGCCACTGGCATCATGCTCTATGCCAATCAAGCAAAGACTCATAAGCAGCAACTGCCACTTCCCATGTTGTTTCAATGCTGTATGCAAAGCTGGAGTGTCCTCTCCAGAGCATGAGGCCTGGGTAGATTAATATGGAGGATAGACTGTTACCCAAGCAGCAGATCCCCCCTCTCCATGTTGCTGAAATAGTCCAATGGAACGGCAAGGCCAATACGATTAGTTCCAGCTGCATCACAGGAGTTACCAGAACGTGATTGTACACAGTCACAAACTGCTTCCGGGACTCCGGCTCTGGATTTTACCTCGAGGTTGACTCCTGAAGCCTTTTCCAGTAGTAGATATATCTGTATAGCTCCTTAAATCTTCTTAATCATTTGCTACAGAAATACCCATGGCCCTCCCAGACAGTCTATATTCAGTAAAATTAGGAGCTGAATGCCTTCAGTTATTACATGTTTTGTTTCTCTATAATCTATGCAGTGAGCACAGTTTTTCCTTAGTACATAGTAGATCATTTGCTTATATTTTTAGTTTTCCTACTTCTGAGAATATTGCATTGTAGGAACAGATGCTTCAGGCATCACTTCATAGTATTCTGTTTTGGCATCAAATAACCCATTAGTTTATATTATGTCAAAGATGTAGCTGTTTTTACATGTGATACAATGATTCCTTTGTTGTCACAAACTATTAATTGAATATTGTTTTGATATGTCACATTCACAGTGTTTCAAGCTTTAGGAAGTAGTTCTGATGGAGATAGCAGTAAACAAGCTGGGAAACCTAATAATGAAGTAGTTGCCTCCTTTCTTTACAAATCTAAATGTGAAGTGATTAATTTTGATGAAAGAGACGCGTAGACCTTGCAATATTCTTCTGTCAGATGTTGCTTAAATTCTACAATGGCCTTTACCTTTCCGCTAAGTTAATTATTGAAATACATAGCTACAGCCATAGCCTGAGTATGTCATTTTGCTACTACAGTTGGAATCATTATAATTCTCCAGCTTATCTACTTTAGTTTACCATCTTTAGATACCTCTCTGACGTTACAATTGGCTAATATTTACATATAGGTAGTCCTTGACTTACGACTGATCACTTAGCAACTGTTTGAGGGTCTGACAGATCTACTTGGGGTACTTATATGCTGGATTCAAAGTACCCCACCATTAGACCCTCAGACTGCAGTTACAGTCATTTACAGTGCCCCCAGTTCTGCAACCCATGTATTTTGATGATTTTGCTGAAAACTGGCTGTTATATACTGGGTTCTGTGCTTGATTGAAGAGACGAGGCAAGTGAGTTCAGCAAGAATCATTATTTGCTTACAGGAACTGAACTGAGAAACAGGGCTGTGAATGCAGCTATTTATACCCTGGCCCCTAGGTGGCGGCCAATAGGTTTAAATCAACCTATTGCCGCCCTAGAAGCAGCCAATGGCAGCACTGGAGACGGGTTGTCTGAGGAGCTGGGAGCCGTTAGCCAGCTTTCCTGCTTAAGCAACCTTCCAGCAATTAACCCCACATGATACTCTTTGGTAAGACAAAGCCCAATACATTATACTGGCACTAATGGTTTGGGCAGAACCAGCCTCAATGACTATGTTCTTTGTTTAACAACAACCACAAAAAAGGTTGTAAAATCAGGTGAGACCAACCTGCTTTATGACCATCATGACTTATGATTGTAATGGATAAGTTCCATTATAGTTGTAACTTGAGGACTAGCTGTATTTTTCTCTCTTCTTCTCTTGTCATACTTTAAAAAATATTGAATACTTCATATGCACAGTCTCAGACACCTGAACTATTGTTCAAACCTGAACTGATGGCCAGAAAGTTACAACTTTGCTTCCATCCTCTAATAGCAAAAAGAAATCTAAACCTTCTTGTTATACAGTAGAGAGAAATAAGAGCTATCTATCCAGGCAACAGAAGTGCTGTGCCTGATCAATACTTCAAATAGGAAGTAATTCTTATTATTTCCTTTTTTGTCTTTGGCACAAAAAAAAAATCTAGAGGTATTTGTTTATATTATTATTTAAGGGCTGTTTGCTCACTGCTGAGATTTTGTGGCTGTTTTAGAACAAGCCATTGCTTTATTTTGGGAGAAGGATGGACAAATTATGTACTACTTTTTTTGTAAATGTCATGATACCAAAAGGTGTTACAATCTAATAAGTTCCTTCTGCCATAGCTCCCTAATGGTTATCACATAGCTGCTATCATTTCAAATGAAAACCCTTTATGGAAAGAAAACTGGTATTCTTAATCAAAATTTCTTTCCCTTCATGAATTCTGTCACATACTCAAATGTAGTTATTAAGAAAATGGTATTGTCACTCAGGTTTGTCCTTTATAATACAGATAGGTTGCAAAGTTACTTTATGAGACCTGAACTGAATTCAACTGTGTTTCCATATCTTGAAGAATAGTTAGGTCAAAATCCTTGTTATTGGAAAAAGGCATTCAGTACTGGGGCAACATAGCTGGCTGTGCTGATACCAAACTGATGAAATGCATGTTCTCTGAGTCATAAAATAAACTCTCTACTTTTTGTACTGGCACTGCAGTGTGGCACTCAAGCATATCAGGGGCATAATTTGCATTGCAACATTTTGATACAAGTTTTATTATCTGCCCCTTGCCTCTTTTGTGGATTCAGTAATTGTGTTGAACCTTCACCCTGTACGTGTACTCATGGTAGTTAGTAGAATTCATTTCTAGGTTTAAACAAATATCTGGAATTAGAAAATTATGTTTTTGAGGGCACCGCCTCATATCCCATTGATATTGTCACAAAGATGTCTGATTAACTATTTTTAAAGGAGGGGTCCTTGGTGTTCTCTGAGCTTGCTTGTCTTCTTGCAGACATTTCATTACCCAAAACTAGGTATTTTAAAGGACTTGTATGGAAATGCCTTTTTGTCAGGTCCAGCCCACTGTGGTGGCAGCTTAAATTTATCTTTAGCTGTTCCAATCTTAACATGGTATTTACAAGTGAGGAATGGTTGGAAAAGAAAATGGGTAAATTGATTTCCCTGATTAGACAAAAGACAATATCTACATTTATGATTGAGTGGAAACTCTTTATAGGCTTTTTGCATGAAACTGAAAAACTTTTTGAAGTGGCTAAAAGACCACTCAGCGACAGCTGGCTCATCAACAGGCTTTATTTAGAACAAGGACAAGAAGGTACAGGAGGGTTCGGCTTTTATAGCCGGCAGCCGGCCGGCTGATCCAATCAGAGGCCAGTCCTTTCGCGCCGCGGTTCTCTGCTCCAATCGGCTCCGCGTCTTCTGACAGCTCTCTCCTCGTGGCTGGGCGGTTCCGCATTGTTTTGACAGCCGCGAGCTGTCAACCGGTTTGCGCCTGCGCTTGCTGGGGAATTTTGACAGCTGTCAAAATTCCCGCGTGTTCTCCTGTCAGCTGGCTTTACCTCATAACTTTAACAACGTTATCATTAGTAATAACTATTTACATATAATACACCCCTTCCCCTTCCCCTGGATTGCCTCCACCCCCCGGTTGTTGATTGTTGCTGCCTGCCCATTCGTAGTCCTGGAGGTAGGCAGGTGCTCTTCTGGTCCGGTTGGAGCGTCGTGGTGGCGTTCCGTTTTCCGGCTCCCCTTCCTCCTGCGGTAGTGGAGGTATTACGACCTCGTAGGGTGCAGTTGGGTCATCGGTTGTGGGGTGGGTTTGTTGGTCTGTTGGTGGTGGGGGTGTGTTTTCCGGTTTTCTGGTGCGGAGTTGGTCGACGTGTCATTGTAGGTGTCCCTCGGAGGTTGTGTATACTAGATATGAGATGGGTCCGGTTTGTTGTATTATGACGCCTTGGACCCATTTGTGGCTGCTGGAGTAGCTCCTGGCCCAGACGGTTTGTCCTGGTGTGAAGGTTCGTGGTCGGGGTGGTGGTTCTGGGTCAGTGGCTGCTCTGTCGGGGTGCAGCCTGTCTAATCTCGTTATTAGTCTCCTGCCCCACCTGAGTTCAGCCGGTGATTTGCCGGTGGTGGTGCATGGTGTGGTGTGTTGGGCCATGAGGAATTGGCTGAGCCGTCGGTGCCAGTCCCCTTTTATAAACCTTTTTTAATGCTTCCTTGGTGGATCGTACCATAATCTCTGCCATTCCGTTCGTCGATGGGTGGAATGGCGCTGATGTGACCAGTCTAATAGAGTTCCTCATAGCGAACATCTGAAATTCACGAGAAGTGAATTGTGGTCCGTTATCGGAAACTATGACGTCTGGGAGGCCATGTGTTGCGAAAACCCTTCTAAGTACTTGTATGGTGGAGTTTGTTGTGGTTTTCTTGAGGGGAATGACCTCGAGCCATTTTGAGTAGCTATCTACTATTACTAAGAAACTCTGTCCCCGAATTGGTCCTGCAAAGTCTAAATGGATGCGGGACCATGGGTTTTTTGTGGTCTCCCATTTATGGACTGGAGCGTGGGGAGGCTCTCCTCTTGTTAATTGGCATGGGTAGCACCCCCCTACGTGGTTTTCTATGTCCTTATCAATGCCTGGCCACCATACATAGCTCCTAGCGAGGGACTTCATTTTACCACCCCTGGGTGTCCTTCATGTAGGGTTTTGAGTGTTTGATGTATGTTCTTGCTTGGTATCACCACCCTGTTTCCCCATAGTAGGCATCCTAGATGGGATGTTAATTCTAGTTGTTTGGTAAAAAAGGGCCGGAAATCAGGTTCCGGGCATTTAGTTGGCCATCCTGCAGTGACCCAGCGCAGGACCCTGCTAAGGATTTTGTCCTTAGCGGTGTTGGCAGCTATGATCTTTGCTGAGAGTGGACACTCTGGTAGCTCTGAGATCGCCAGTATGTTCCCTGCGGGGGCTGGGTCTGGGTCCTCGGTTTGTACTGGAAGTCTGGTGAGGCAATCGGCGTGTCCTAGTTCTTTACCCGGCTTGTGTATCAGCTTGTAGGAGTATGCTGATAAAAAGGTTGACCAGCGCAGGATTCTAGGGGATAATATTTGGGGGGTTGCCTTGTCCCACGTAAATATGCCTAACAGGTGTCTATGATCAGTGAAGATCGTGAAGGGTCTTCCATATAGGTAGTCGTGAAACTTTTTCACGCCTGCGACGATAGCTAGAGCCTCCCTGTCAATTTGCGCATAGTTTCTTTCGGCTTTGGTTAGTGTACGGGAATAAAAAGCGATTGGTCTTTGTGTGCTGTCCTTGTCCAGATGGCTTAAGACGGCCCCTATCCCGTACGGAGAAGCATCGCAAGCGATGCATACGGGAACATCCTCTTTAAATAGGGTGATTGTCGAGCTATTGCAGATAATGTTTTTGAGTGATTGGAAGCTGCTCTCGTGTGTTTTTGTCCAGGACCACGGTGTGCCCTTATCTAATAATCTGTGGAGAGGCTCCGCAATCGTAGCCTTGTGGGGTAGAAAGGCGTGATAAATGTTTAAGAGCCCCAAGAACACCTGGAGTTCTTGTTTGTTCTTGGGGCTGGGGGCTGTTTGGATGGCTTTGAGTTTTTCGTTGGTAGGATGGATGCCCTGGGCGTCTATCCTGTACCCCAGGAATTCCGTAGAAGCCACTCCTATGGAGCACTTCTCCTTTTTTAGCTTAAGACCAGCTGTTCTGAGCCGGTCCAGAACAGCTGACAACCTGTCAGCTAGATTGGCTTCTGTTTCTCCGGCGATGAGCACATCGTCAAAATAGGGGCAGACCCCGGGAATCCCTTTCCAAGTTTTTTCCATTATGCTTTGGAATATTCCCGGGGCTGCCGAAATGCCAAACTGTAATCTTTTTACTTTGAAAGCCCCGCGGTGCGTGACGATCGTCTGCGCGTCCGCGGTTTCATTGGTTACAGGCAATTGCAAGTACGCCTGCGTGAGATCCAGTTTCGCGAAGATGGCGCCGGAGCGGATGGAGGCGAGGACGTCTCTCACCGCTGGAACAGGGTAAGTGTGGGGACTTAGCGCTAGGTTCAGGGTGGCCTTATAGTCAGCACATAGTCTTATTTCCCCATTAGGTTTAACGGGGGTTACTATAGGGGTCTCCCAGCTTCCCCCTTCTGTAGGTTCTAACACCCCCAGCTTAACGAGGCGTTCCAGCTCGTCCTCAATTTTCTTTTTGAGGGCGAATGGAACCCTCCTGGCCCTAATAATGACAGGTTGGATGGTAGGGTTTAGGTTGAGGGAGATGGGTGGCCCTGTATATTTTCCCAACGAGCCATCAAAGACGTCTGCATATTTGTTGCAGATGGCTTTGAGGCTTGAGGCCTGTACGGTATTTATGCCGGTGATGGCAATGCCTAAGGGGCTAAACCAGTTTAGCCCTATTAAGTTGGTGCGATCTCCTTGGGTTATTAGTACTTCTAGGGGACCCTTAAATTTTTTGTACTTGACCCATACTTGGGCTTTCCCCTTAAGCTGTATGTTTTTTTTTTGATAATCCGCTAACTGTATGTGGGGGGGTTTCTAAGGGTATTGTCCTTTTGCTGCGCCGGCAGATTTCCTTGTACATTTTCGAGGAAATTAGGGATACTGCCGACCCGGAGTCGACCTCCATGTCTCAGGCGACTCCCTGAATTTTGGTTTTAATTTTTACTTTGGGGCTTAGACAATGCACCCCATCTACCACCTCCACTAAGTTACCCGGGGTCTTTTCCCTGTTGGCTCGGAGGGTGTTCGTACCTGGGGGGTTAGCCTCCACTTCGTGCAAGTTGTCGCGGGGGCGGCTTCGGCAAACGGGCTTGATGTGGCCGGTCTTTCCACAATTGTGACACTTCGCGTTGCGGAATCGGCAGCTGGCCCGGGCATGGTTGCCCCCGCAGCTGGCACAGTTGGCGCGTTGGTCCCTTCGTGGTGGCAGGAGGCTTCTTGGTTTTTGTCGGTCGGTGATGTCGCTTCTTCAGGTTTGTCGCCTCTCCATCCGGCGTTGAAGCGCGTCTCCGTCTGTTAGGTCTACGGATTCGTTGTCATCGCTGAGGGTCGCCTCGTCCTGGTATACAGTTCCGTGGTTTTCTGGCGTAGTCTGGGCTGATTTTTTTCGGTGGTTGTCCTCGTAAGCCAAGATCTCCCGGGAGACCTCGGCTAGACTCATATCTGGCTTGGATATGATCTTTTTTTGGAGACGTTCGTCTCTCAGCCCAATGACTACTTGGTCCCGGATTCGGTCTTCCAAGTCCGGGAAACTGCAACTTCGGGCGGTGTGCCGGACTCCTGCAATGAAGTCGTTCGCAGCTTCATCCGGCCGCTGTCTTCGCTGGGCGAATTGTACCCGCCAGTATAGTTCGGAGCGGGCCGGCATATAGTGCTTGTTGAGCCGGTCGATGAGCTCGGTGTACGGAACCTCGGCGATAGGCACGGGGCTGAACAGACCCACGGCAGCATCGTAGACCAGGGGACCGCTTATGTAGAGGAGCGTGGCAGCCTTTGCTCTATCGTCAGTGATTTTACTGACTAAGAGGAAGCTCTCGACCTGCCCCAGATGCGACTCCCAACGCTCTGGATGGCGGGTGTCGAACTCCCTGACGCGTCCGAAATTTGCCATGCTGTCAGGGTCCGGTGGTCCGCTCCGCTGTGGAAGTTACAACTTCCAGTGACTTGCTCTGCCGGCCGGGAACTCTCTTCCCTGGCCATGACTTCAGCTCGGTGGAGCAGATCCCACCCTCGTCGCCAGTGAAGTGGCTAAAAGACCACTCAGTGACAGCTGGCTCATCAACAGGCTTTATTTAGAACAAGGACAAGAAGGTACAGGAGGGTTCGGCTTTTATAGCCGGCAGCCGGCCGGCTGGTCCAATCAGAGGCCAGTCCTTTTGCGCCGCGGTTCTCTGCTCCAATCGGCTCCACGTCTTCTGACAGCTCTCTCCTCGTGGCTGGGTGGTTCCGCGTTGTTTTGACAGCCGCGAGCTGTCAACCAGTTTGTGCCTGCGCTTGCTGGGGAATTTTGACAGCTGTCAAAATTCCCGCGTGTTCTCCTGTCAGCCGGCTTTACCTCATAACTTTAACAACGTTATCATTAGTAATAACTATTTACATATAATACACTTTTGACTTGTAGCTTTGTCAAAAGACTTTCAAAATACTTTTGAGGAGATTTTGTGGTTGTGTTTCTGCTGGAGACTGTTCTTAACTTGTTAACTTGTTCCTCATTATCACCATAAGAACAACTCTTGTTAGCATTTTCACTAAACTAGAATAGGGTTTGGCAATCTGTATAGAATTATTGATGCTGACATACCCAGGGACTGAAGAAATGCATGCTAGTTGTGGTCATGAGGAATAGTTCTAAATTTGTACTGTATGTGTGTCAAAAAGAGCATAAAGATTTATTTAAAGACATTGCTAAATGAAGATATCTGATAATCTATAATACTTATCCAAGTATCAAACAGTCATTAGATCATACACTATATAGAAAGAATTTTGATATTCATATGTAATTATTACCTGAATTTTCAGTAATAGTGACTTCCTTGGTATAAATTATTTCACAGTACAAATATAAATCATAGATGTGGGAAAAAATATCCACCACGGTCTCTTTTGGAAGTAACAGAATGTTATATAGCCATTAAACTTCATAATGGCATAAGTGCTCACATCGTCAGGCACACCATGCCTTGTTGCCTGCAGTGATTTGTAAAGTAATATTTCTTCCCAGTGGTGGGATTCAGCCGGTTCGCACCACTTTGGCAGAATCGGTATCTAATTTTTTGTTGCCCAAGCCCAGAATGGACTTCCGGAAGCGGCATCCAGACAGAGAACCAGTTGTTCACATATTTTAATCCCACCACTGCTTCTTCCCCTTCATCAAATAAGGCAAGTAATTTTTTCAGCTCTTTCTATGGCATTCTATAGTGTGTCTAAAGTAGCATGTTGATTTTGAGAGCAAAAGACAGACTGAATAGGATATGGTGCCTTGTTCCCAACATCTTCCACTTGACTGCCTAATAATTAGTCAGGTTCTCATCTTGTGAGATCCAGCAAGCAAACTTGGAGAAAAATTCTGAAAATAAAATCAACCCTTTCCCCATGTGGCCACCTGATTTTCCTCAAGTGTCATGAGTGACAAAGACTAGCAGATTTTAAATACATAGGGCTACTCATGCATGGTAACAAACTGAGATACAATTAAGAATGCAAAATTAAATGAACCCATCAATAAAGGATGTCAGTAGGTATGTTTGTGCTGTAGTTTTGTATAAATGGAAAAAGTAAATGTTGCATTCAGATATCAAGCTTCTCCCCATTTATAATGATTATGTTTTCAAAAGTTGCTTCCATGACAGCAATTTGAATTTTTAAAAGGTTGCGTTGTAGAAAAAAAGTAGAGTAATTTGCATTACAAAAGAAATTAATTTGCAGAAACTGCTATATCAGGTACTGGAAAGTGTATGAAAGCGTCATATGTTAGGAGACATTACAAATATAAACTATTGAAAAAAAATACCAGATTTAAAAAAAGAATTCTCTAACAGACCAGAATATCATCCTGTAATTTATTGCAGATAATAAATTTAAAGATATTCAGTCATCCATAAATTAATTTCATTCAGGGTTAAGACTTCAGTGAGCAATAAGTGCTGGTGAGGAATTTACTAATAAATAAATGTATATATTTGTATTTGGAAGGTTCAGATTTTAAATACCTCATTTTGACTGATGTTTATCTTTGTGTGGGAAACTGCTTGCTAGGTTAGTACACTGCCTATCCTACAATTCTTCAGAGTTTCAGTACAAATTAAACCTTTGCTGTTAATCACAAGAGTATTGGCAATTGCATTAAATCTGTGCATGTATGTAAACTCAGTGTAAAACTAGAGTTTGGTTTCAAAATATCGGTTTATATAAACCAAACCAATGGTATTTAAACTAAGATGCTCATTATGTCAGCACTTCATTTAGCTTTAATTAACACTTAAACCACATTACATAAATATAAATGTTATGTGTATTATAATGTTGTGTTAACTTAAAAGGAAATGGTTCAAAGGGAGACTTTGTACCATTTGTTCTCCCCAATCTATATTGGAATAATATCATCTGCATTAGACACTTCTATGTAAAGATAAAAGCAATGAAATAGTTGAATATAGCTATAGAAAATGCAACTTTAATAAATAAATTATAAAGCCAACAATAGTTTCACTCAGGTTGTTTTTTATACCTTTATAAGAAAATTCTCAAGATGGAGAAGAGAAGAAAATGTACTGAATTTTTTGAGTGTCATCAAATAATATAAAATGTTTCATTATTTTCATTATTTGCTATACATTCATTGTATAATTTTCAAAAATATATTTTTCAATTGAACTAAAAACCCACCATTTTAGAAAGAAAATACTCTTGTGTTTCCTGACTATCATATTAGACATGTACAATTTTAGAGGTTTACAGGAATCATCACAAATACAGATACACAGTTGAATTAACTATTTCTCACTGCAGCGGGCAACATGTTTGCAATTGTGTATGAGTATGCACAAGTTATATATTATTAATATTTATCATCTTAATAGTCATAGAAGCAAGCTTAGAGTGTTGGGTTTAGGCAGATGTTTGTATTCCAGAGTTATCCCTTGGGGATTCTGAACTTCTTTGGTTTGATTTAGCCAGTCAACCAGAACCCTAAATGGAGATGTAGAAGGCCTTTTGCTCTTAGCTAGCATTGTCCCTGCTGTTGACCAATATGCACACAAAAAATAGTCAGACCCCACTGAAAGAAAAATTGAATTCAATAAATGTATATTTTTCAAAGGAAGAACATTTTGAATACTTTTTCCCCTTCTAAGGAACAGATGATACTAACTACTGCTGAGATCTGAAAAAGAACCGTATTTCTGATGGCCAGCTCAGTTCACATATAACCTCTGGAAAGGGAATAGGAAGGCCCCAAAGTAAGACAATTATACTTCTGAATTATTTCTTAATACTGTATTATTCCTTAGGAAAGCCTAAACAGCATATTATATTTAGATTTCAGCAATTAAATATTAACCTGTCTGAGAACTAGGATCTTTTTTTCTCTTTGTGGATGAAACAGCAGTCTTTTCTTAGTCACACAGCTGTGTAATTCTGCTCCTCTTTTCTTAAAATATCAACTCAGTGCAGTGCGTCAGGGAAATGTATAATTTGAATTTTAATGATTTTTATTGGAATACTTTTTTGTTTTAGAGAATTTTAATCTGTATTATGACTGGTATTGTATTATTTTGAGAGGTAATGTATTATAAGCAGTAATGTATTATTTTGAAAGATCCATTTAAATGAAAAAGCTGGAGAGAAATTAAATTACATTTACTACTAAGAATCACCATAATAAAACGTATTATTGTTGATAAAAAATACAGAAGGGCAGGAAATTCTTATCGACAAACAATTTACAATTCAGAGAGAGTAAATTAATGGCGAAGAAATGCTCACTCTGTTTTGAAGATACCAAAAAAATATATATGACCAGACTAATATAATTCTATAATATACAGGTATGGTCAAGTGCATTAAAACATTTAATATAAATTCAATACAAATACCGGTAATTTTAATTTATAAAATTTTAATATATTAACTAGATTTTTTAAAAATAACATTACATTTTATATAAAATGGTTTTCACCAACATCCAGAGCAAGAAGTAATAAGAACAGAAGTACTTAAGGTGACCACTGAGTTCCCTTAATTATTGGATTACTTTTACTTCCATTATCATATGGTTGAACTGCTTGATAGCACATCTGTAATATAGAATGTGAGTTTGTGGGTATATCACGGTGTCTTTCACCATCCTTTTGTTTTGCTTTTTCTTGAGCATATATTTGACACCAGATTCCCAGCCATAATTATGAGCATCAGGAGGGAGAAACTGTGTGAGAGAGAACCCCTGTTTAAAGGCATGTTGGTTTAACTGTGAAGGTTGATACTCTACTCCTATTTATTTCTTCAGGATCTTGCTTTTGCTTGTCAGAAACAAAGAAATTTTTTGGAATATATAAAAAGTGGTCCATACATTTGAACCTAAAATATATATCAGTCCCACTGTCAACCAAAATATAGTTAGATTCAGAAATATTAAGAGGTCAGGAATGGTTAGTGAAGATTAACTGACTATGGACAGAATTGGGGTAGAAGACAGGATGCTCATATAGACATTGCAGTGGGTACGGAAGGAAGCAAGTTCTCCTGGGCAACAGAGGAAGAGAAGTCATTGCTACATGCTGAGGAATTGGGAAAAATGTTAGAGGAGTCTCGAGAATAGAAATTCGTGGGAACAAAACTGGAGATTGTTGTGGAAGAAGTCAGGAATAAGAATGAAGATAGTTGTGAAAGAGACAGATATCTTTATTACGGTCATTGTGCAGCATTTTATACACTTGCTGTAAATTGTACTGATATATAGATGCAGTTTAAATAATTAACAGAAGTAAATTGCAACATCCTAAAAAGTCTAAATAATACTAATTAAATACATTATAAAAGCAGTTTGTGAATAAATTACTAAAATACTAAATTATGATAATTCATCTTGTCTTTCAAGGGTATCAGTTGGGAAAAGGCAGGCAGCGGATTTACCGGTATTTATTTATTTATTCAATTTGTATGGCTACCTATCTCTACAAATGATTCTAAGCAAGTACCAAAATTAAAATAAAAACAATTACACAAATTTAGCAGCCATCCATGTTAAGCATAACATTTGGAAACCTAGCAGTGAAATAGATGCCTTAAAAGGAGGGGGAAAAAGTATCTAGAATCCTATTGCTATTATGAACTGAAAGAATTAGTTGCTTTTGTTTATAAATGACCACAGAGTCCATTTTGTTACTTAGTCTTGAGAAAATTTAAGGTTAATTGTTTGCAAGTAGTTTCTCAGTTAGTAAAGAATTCAGCTGTGGTGGTATACTTTCTGCTTTCTGGAAGAATCTTATATGCGTGTTAAATGTTTTGCTAGATCATCTATTTTAAAGCAATAGCTGTTAGTTGATCAAACAAGGGTATTTGGTAATAAAAAAATATCTGAAGCTAGATTGTTACTTAACTCATCAATGGAAACATTGTTGGGGGTGTAGGACTACTAACTGTGGCCAATTCACTGTGGGACAATTTGCCATGGCCAACTCACCATGGGACAACTCGCCGCAGGACAAGAGTTACACTAATATTGAAGAAATTATGGAATAGAATCATTAAAGAGGATGAAAAAGGGGGGACAAAATGGAATGTAAATGACAAAAATTAAAATATATTTAAAATTATTCTAAATGATTAAATTGAATTGTTAAATTGTTCCAGGGTGAGTTGGCCACGGCAAGTTGGCCGCGGCGAGTTATCCCAGTCCGTTGTTAGTGGCATAGGTACAAATGCTATCTTGAAGGCAGAAACAATTTAGGCATAATAGCCACAATGCCTAGGGCCCACAAAAGTGTTATTTTAAATGCAAAACAATAAAAATGAAATAAAAGTTACTTATTTCTCATGACCTCTAATAAAAATTAGTCAAAAAATGTACAAAATTTGAACATCAAACCAATGTTCTTATTTGTAACTATAGGCATAGCATAAAATTGAGCAACTTTGATAATTTGACAGACATAATAATGGATCAGCAGCAATTATGATTATAAAATAATGCATATATTTTATTATTCCCTATTTTTCTTCAAAGGGAAATATAATTTTTAATACTATCATTTTTTATGGAGAAAATGGGTCCTCGAAGATTGAGTGTCCACAAAGTCCTTCTTAAAAGTGAAACTTTTGAAGCAATATTTTCTTAGAAGTCATCATTC
Source organism: Vipera berus (assembly GCF_964194415.1). Lineage (NCBI taxonomy): Eukaryota > Metazoa > Chordata > Lepidosauria > Squamata > Viperidae > Vipera > Vipera berus. Next base: position 94,547,929 of record NC_138206.1, read on the forward strand.
CCTCTGAACCCACCATCTTTATTGGGGAGGGGAGAGTTTGGGGTATAATCGAACTGCAGAGAAACTCCTTGAATCTATAGGATTCACAGCATCTAGCAGATTATAGCATTGTCAAAACATTTGAGGTGAGAGGATAAATATTCTTCATTCATTTTGTAACTTTCATCAGTTTCAACATTTTAGGGCTGGTTCTGTGCTTCTTTTTCTGCCCTACATGTCACACGAGCTTTTAATTACAGGCCAGAAATTTAATTAATAAAAATAAGTAAAGTAATAAACATAAAATAGGGATGACTAAAAATGAAACAATAAAAGCCAAATAAAATAAAAGTTTGAATGGAACCTGCTAAAGGGGCCTTCTCAGAAAGAGACTTAAGCTACTGTTTTTCTAGAAGTCACTGTTACTTCAGCAAATTCTAGAGCTGTGTTTCTCAAAGCTTGGCAAATTCAAGGAATGGAAGTTTCTTTTTCAGCCAGCAATAGAATTTTGGAAGTTGAAGTCCACATATCTTGAAGCTAAGTTTGAGACTTTGCTTTTAAAAGTGTCAGGCTTGACATCTGTGGAGATTCTTAGTCACCCAGGTCACGGCTGTCTCAAAGGTGCTTTTTTAAAAGGCAGCTGGACTGTTTTTTCCTTGAGGAAGAAGAAGAAAACATTTTGCATCTCATCCAAGAAGCTTCATCAGTTGTGATGTTGGGGGATGGAAGGATAGGTACATGCAGTTGAGACTGGATGGTGGGGGGAATGAAACGATAGGTTCTGATAGGATGTGGGGAGTAGATGTCAGGATTTACTGAAAACCTTGGAATAATTTCTGCCATTAAATTAAGAGTAGAAATGGGAAAGAGTGGATATAAATAAGGAAAGGGCTTTTGTCATTGTTTTCTTTAGTCATCCTGGCCTATTATAAATTGTCAATTCTGTCCTGTTTTTCACATCACTTGCACTTAAGTAAAATATTCAATCAGAATAGAGCTGAAAGGGACTTAGAAGTCTTCTAGTCCAACCCTCTGCTCAAGCAGGAGACCCTATACCATTTCAGACAGGTGGCTGTCCAGGCTTTTCTTAAAAACCTCCAGTGATGAAGCACCTGCAACTTCTGAAGGCAAGCTGTTCCATTGGTTAATTGTCCTCACTGTTAGGAAGTTTTTCCTTAATTCCAGGTTGCTTCTCTCTTTGATTAGTTTCCACCCATTGTTTGTTGTCTTGCCTTTTGGTGCTTTGGAAAATAAGTTGACCCCCTCTTCTTTGTGGCAGCCCCTCAAATACTGGAATACTGCTATCATGTCCTTCTTTTCTCTAGACTGGCCATACCCAACTCCTGCAACTGTTCTTCATATGTTTTTGTCTCCAGGCCCTTAATCATCTTTGCACTTTTCCCAAAGTCTCAGCATCTTTTTTGTAATGTGGTGACCCAAACTTGATGCAGTATTCTAGTTGTGGTCTTACTAAGGATTTATAAAGTGGTACTAATACTTAATGTGATTTGATTCTGTGCCTCTGTTTATACAACCAAGGATTGTATTAACATTTTTGGCTGTTGCTGCACACTGCTGGCTCATGTGTAAGTGATTGTCCACTAGGACTCCAAGGTCCCTCTCACAGTTACTGTTTTTGAGCCAGGTTTCGCCTAATCCGTATTTTTGGTTTTTCCTACCTAGATGTAAAACCTTGATATTCTGTACATTAAATTTCATGTTGTTCAAGTCTGTCAAGATCTTTTTGGTTCCTGAGGTTGTCTTCTGGGATGTTGGCTATTCCTACCAGCTTGGTGTCATTTGCAAATTTGATGAGTTCCCTTCTATTTCCTCATCTAAGTCATTTATGAAGATATTGAAGAGTACTGGGCCTAAGACAGAACTTTGTGGTACAACACTGCTTACTTCCTTCCATGTAGATATAGTACCAGTAAGGACTATTTATTTTGTCAGCAGTTACAAATCCATCTGGTGCTGATGCTGTCTATCCCACATTTATCCACAGGATAAAGCAATTGTTGGCAACAACAAAACAAAGGATCATTAAAATTGAAGAGACGTGAATCTGTTCTACACTGAGTTGTCTTCCATTTCAGATAGGACTCTCTTCCATCCTATCAAAAGCATGCATTCTTTTCTGTTCATCAAACTATCCTTTTCAGTGAATGAGCTGGATACAAAGAAGGGGGAAAGACGAGGAGAAAACACCTTCAGAAATCCTTCACCTAAATCAGGGGTAGGCAACCTCGGCTCTTTTTTGACTCATGGACTTCAACTCCCAGAATTCCTGAGGCAGCATAGCTGACTTAGGAATTCTGGGAGTTGAAGTCCATGAGTCATAAAAGAGCCGAGGTTGCCTATCCCTGACCTAAATAATTCCAATTTTTCTCCATATCACACCCACATACTTTTAATTCTCTAAGAATCTAGAGATTTAGATTTCTTCAATTAGATCACAGCTCTACATTCTTGGAACTTAAGTTTTATGCCATATGTTTTATATTCTTCAGGACTGTTTCAGCTGCGCTGAAAATGGAATAAGCACAGATGTATTAGTACAGTTGATAATTCTAATTGCTTGATATGCTAATTGCAGTGTCTGGCTGGCTATAGTTTGTTTTGATGGGGTGACTTGTTGCATTATCCCAAGTCCTCTTCTAACATTTTTATAAGCTGAAAGAGGCTATTGCATATGTAGTGTGACACTTCCAGTACTAGATTAGATTGGAAGCTCCTTATGCTGCAGGTGGCCTTAGAACAAAACCAAGTGAAAATAATATGGTTGCTTTGCAAAGCTGGTACCCACTTTCAGGTGACAGTGGAACAGAATAAGAGGTTCTTATTTGAAGCACCCATTTGAAGCTTTCTCTAATCTATATATTGATCACATTTGATCCATATTTGATAGCAAAAGACACTCTAGTTTTCAGACATATTTATTTAAAGATGTTGCCTCAAAGTGCTATCCAGTTTTATATACTGAAATGGGACAAGACTCTGGCTGTGTCTCCAAAAATTACCAGACCTGGCAGTAACTCAAACCAATTTAATTTAGGCTGGAGTAGCAAATTCCTTTTATTTCAGGACTTAATTGCTAGTCTTTGAAACTACTGAATCAAAAATACAGACTACAGTGTTGGGTATGCATTGAACACACCACATATTGTTTGGAAACAGAAGTTATTACAGAGCTGCCAGTTGTTATCTGCATAGAAACAAAACAAAATAATAACTACGATACTCAAGAGCTAAAAAGAATTACTTTTTCATAATTTTCCAAAGCATAGAGTACCATCCAAAATTATGGCCCAAGAGCTAGGATACTTGGTTTTAAATTTGTTTTAGAAATGTATTTTCCTTTTTCCACCCCTTAACAAACTTGATTTGGTAATATTCATTGTGCATGTGAAAATTGCAGTTGCTTATTTCCATTTCGCTATGGCAATGTCACCAGATTGAACAGCTTTGTTACCTCCCCTTTGTTTCAGGAGAGTTCTTGAAGCTACAGCAAACATTGACTGATTCAGAAGGCTTATTATAAAAATCTTACACATTTGAACAAACAAACAGTTAAACATTATGAATTAAATTTCTATGGTGCTCAAACTTTGTCATTAAAGTTCAAAAGTACCACAATACAGTCATGATAGAAATATTTGTAAAGAAAATAAATATTCAAGCACTAATCCATTAGAAAATAAAGCACTGCCCCACTCCCAGCTATCAAGTACAATTAAATTCAGACAAAGATGAATACTTATCAAAGTGTTAAAAGAATCAGAAGAAGCAATTAAATAAACTGCATGTTAATGAATATGAAACAAGTTTGTATAGTGAAGAAGGAAAATGCAAGGGAATGTTCAGATTAGGTCCAGCTCTAATTCCTCATACAAGCAAAGTTTAACTTAAGATTTTACAAAGAAAAAGACAAAAGCCAAAGGCACAGTTTGTTTAAGAAAGATGGAGAGACGAGGTGAGATAGGTAACGTAAGGTAAATGACAGACTGAAAGAATGTAGAATGTTCACTTTATTGACTCTAGCAAAGCCATTGATTCTCTAGATCAGGAGTGTCCAACCTTGGCAACTTTAAGACTTGTGGATTGCAACTCCCAGAATTGCCCAGCCAACATACCAGACTGGGAAATTCTGGGAGTTAAAGTCCACAAGTCTTAAAGTTGCCAAGGTTGGACATCACTGGTGTAGATTATGCCAGAATGAGGAATATGCATTCCAGAATATCTGCCTTTTCTCCTGAGAAAAAGACCAAGAAGCTGCTGTTAATAACTGAGTTTGGAGAAATAGTTCAGAATGGAGAAGGCAGAGGGGCAGGATGCATGTAGTCATCGTATCTATTTAACTTGCACGCTGACTACATTATCAAAGTATTTTATTTATTCAACTTGTATACTGCCACATCCCATTGGGCTTCCAAATTGGTTGATGGTAACATAACTGAAATGATTGACAGCTGGAATTAAAACTGGAGTTCCAAACACTAATAATTTGAGATATACAGCAGAAAACCACTGAAATCTGAAAAGAAAAAAAAGACTCAGAAATACTTTTTAGGAAATAAAAATGGTAAGTGAAAAACCTGGGCTAATGTTAACTATAAAAAGAAAAGATAATGCCAATCAGCCACAGATGATTACCAAAACAAAGATTCTAATAATTCTTACCTGTAAGATACCTTTTGTATTCACTAATAGGAAGAAATAGTGCAATTCTGCTATCTCCCATAAATGTAAAATATATTACCCTCCAACTGCATCCATTTCAATATTCATCAAAGGAATCACTTTTTCTTTCTTTCTTTTAACCTTATGGTTAGTGATTGCCTATTCTTTTGGGTACCACTGCAAGCATTTCCAATATCTCAGAAATACACTATTCATGATAGGTACTTTTTCTTGTCAACCTAAATTACTTTTTGTTTTTTTTACTGCAACTGATTATAAGTTACAAGTAGACCTTGCTTACCAACTGCCTCACAGTTACTATTTGAAGTTATAATGGTGTTGAATAATAACTTTGCAACCAAGGCATGTATTTGCAGCATCTCTCTCTCAACCACAGGTTTGCCTTCGTTGTCCTGTGCCTCAGCCATTTTTTTCTGTTTGCAGAGTGGAGAGATTGCAGAGGAAAGGATTGCAAGACTGTAAGCAGGCACATAATGGGGAATACACAGCAAAGGGAATGCACTAGCATAAGCCGTTTGCCTAGCATGCTCATGAATCCTAATCCTGAGTGTGCCAAGCAACAATTGGCACTAGAGTATTCCTTTCAATATGTATTCCCCATTGTGTGCCTAGCTATTTTCCTGTAAATTTTGCAGCATATTAATTTATTCATTAAATTTTATATTTTTAAATTAATGGATGGTTATTATATAGCTTGCTCATATTATTACTATAAGCTTCATGTTTACAGTCCAGATTTGTCATTTACTAAAAAAAACTTTGAATTTTGTATCTATTAGCACTCTTGTTATTATAACTTAAAGGTCTTTAGAGATTATTCTACTATGTGAATGATTAATTGATTATACAGTACCCTTGTCAATTTATATATGTTAAGGTTCTTGTAGGAATGGAATTTTGTTGAAGATAAACAGTGTAGAAAACTTATTAGAACTTGGTAATGCCATAATTAATTTCATAATTAGAGTACATATAATGCACCCTGTAATTCCAAACATATGAGATAGCTGTATCAGACTAATGAGTTGTATGCTCTGTTAGTTATTAATTAGGATTTTTTTTGTAATTCTTAGAAAACATAAGTAATGTGATCAGGGATCACTAATCATGATGCTTTTGTTTTAAAGGCTAGACATAATCTGTTACAAAATCATGGTATTTGATCATGAGGATTTATTAAAAAATAATCTTATTGGCATTACTTTATTTTAATGTCACATATGAAACAAGGCACAGCATAGTTTAACAAGGGACAAGAAAAGAGATTGGTTATAAAAAAAAGCAGAAAGTTCTTTTTTTTCTTGTAAACTGAAAGATAAACACCAAGAAGGAAATTAATCATAGCTGTTCATCATTATCCACTAGGTTCCAGACACTATATGGATTTCAAGACTGATTGAATCTTACCTGGAGTAATACACAACTCTTAATATTTTTTTAGTGTTTATGAGTTCCATTTCAGGCACAGAGTCACTTTTGGAAAAGAAGAATCAAGAGATCCTTTTTAAGTTCTACTTCTTCAGGCCACTGTTTTATCCATTGGGATTGTCATTCTTAAGGCCTTTCACTTTGTTTGTCTGAAGATGAGTGAAATAAATAAGTGATCCCTTTACGCTTCATAGCATCGTCTCTCTATGCCTTCTTGCTTTTCTCTTGGCATCAAATTTTTCACAATCCTGGTCAATGAACTCATATTTCCTGTAATAAGCTATAGTAAAGGAAGCCATTATAGTTTTAGCCTCCTACCTCATTCTTTTTTAATTCTCCTATCAAATCATGCCTTGGGATGGGTCTATGACAACTCACCACAGCCAACTCACCGTGGCCATCTCACCACAACTGACTTGCTGTGACCAACCGGCCGTGGAGCAACTTGCCGCGGGACAAGAGTTACATTAATATCAAAGAAATAGTCATATAGAACCATTAAAGAAAGTATGTCAAGGAAGGACAAAATAAAATATGAATGACAAAAAATAAAATTATTTTTAAAATTATTTTAAATAATTAAAATGAATTGTTGAATTGTCCTGCAGTGAGTTGTTTCATGGTGAGTTGGCTGTGGCGAGTTGACTGTGATGAGTTGGCCATGCGGTGAGTTGTCCCAATCCATTTGGGATAGCTATATGGCAGTTTTTATAAGCATCATTTTCTCATCCTGAAGACTTTTCTGTCTTCCAAGACACTATAAGTAGCCCTCAACATATGACCACAATTGACCCTAAAATTTATGTTGCTAAGTGAGAAATTTGTTAAGTGAGTTTTTCCCCATTTTAGGACTTTTCTTGCCGCATTTGTTAAGTGAATTGCTGCAGTTGTTAAATTAGTAACATGGTTGTTAAGTGAACCTGGTTTCCCGATTGTCAGAAGGTCACAAAAGGTATCACATGAATCTGGGACACTGCAACCATCATAATTGTGAGTCAATTATCAAGCATCCAAATGTAAATCACCTGGTCATAAGTCAGTGCTGTTGTAATTTCCAATGGTCACTAAGTGAACTGTTGTAAGTCGAGGACTACCTGTACTTCAAGGCAGTTGTTATATCAAAATTACACTCTCTCATAGGCTTTTGCAGAAAGTTCACTGTATTTTCTCTTCAGTCAGTGGTTCTATATCTGTTGTGGCCATTTGGCTTCTGACTTTTTTTTTCTGTCAATGAGTCATAGGAATCACTATATCTCCTAGCGTTGCTCATGCTGACCTCTCTAAACATTATTGTGATACCGCTGATGCATTCTCTGTCAATGTGTCTGACATCTGTTCCATTTAATGGAAAGTAGTCCTGTAACATTGGTCCACAACAAACTGGACTCAAATTGTGCACCATACAGAGATTTCTTCCTATCTCATCTTTCATGAATGCAAACTAATTCTTTGTCAGATATTTTCAGATATTTACTTCCTTCTAAATTGGTCTCAAGTCTTCCAATGGAAGCAAGTTATTGTATTGATTTATTTCTCCATCTATCACATCTCTAAATGGATACTGACAACCATCAAATTTTATTTTCCCTTCCCCCTTCAAATCTACATCAATTTTATAAGTAGTATTGGCAGCCTTGGTCCAGATATTTCCTTATACTGGAAACTACATGAATTCAGTCCCACATCTTTATCCAATAATTTGCACTGGATGAAATCTTTGGAATGGCTATGATAATTGGATTTTCACTTACAGGTAAAAGGTTTGCTATTTACTCATGTATGTAGTCATACGACTAAAATGAAGAAGAATTGGTTCTTTGTAGGGAACTCTTAATTTAAACAAATGTAATTAGTTTTACCCCCTTATTTTGAGTCAGTCAATGGCTTTTAGCAAGTTTTATTTGAAGGTAAACAGGCTTAACGTAAGGCTAAAGCTTTTTGCAATTGCCACAGCCTTTCAGTCTAGGATTGCAACATTGTGACACATAACAAGGCTGAGGCAGCTTAAAGAAACCCCCCCCCCCAGAGTTTATGTGTTTCTTTATTTTGTGAGCCTTTCTTGCTTTGCACTTGATTCCTGTGTCTTTAAGGGTACAGGGAAGAGATTGGGGGGTACATTCTTATTACACTGAGCCAGCCATGATGGCTGAGGAATTCTGGGAGTTGAAGTCCACAAGTCTTAACACTGCCAAGTTTGAAGACCCCTGAGGTAGCTGGTAGTGGTGCATATTAATAAACATGGATAAATTCATCATACATTTGTCAGTGCAAAGGGAAAGTGATTCAGCAAAGGAACAGCCACCGAAGAAATTGGTACTTTTTTCCTTTTTTTCCCTACAGTTTGTAATATTTTATTGGATTATAGAATAAAATACAAAAATAGAAAAATAAATAGTAGGACACAGTGGGGAGGAAAAAGGGGGGGAAAGTGAGGGGGAGAAAGGAAAAAGAAAAGACTTCCTCTGTTGCAGTAGAAGGAAGCATTAACATTGAACCTCAACTTTTTACTTTTCCATAATATTATAAACTAGCCATTTCTATAACAACAAATGAATCTAATCAGTAAAACCCAAAATCCCCCCCTTTTTTTAGTCATCAAGTTTTTGACACCTTGCTAAGCACTGGTTGTACTCAAATATTGTCATGTCCTAAAAGTGGTACAATCTGTGAAAAGGTTGAAAAGCCCTGCACAATTTTATTAAAGCAATTGTTGAAATGGAAAACATATTCTGACTCTGAGTGATATTTCTTTTTTTATAAAGAGAGAGAAAGATTTTAAAAAGACTTTTAGAAATGTAACATTCATGTGACCAACCTGTTTTTGAAAATACCGGTACTAGGAGGAACTCACAACAGAGAATAATCCTAGCAGCCTATTTTACTGGTCTTTACTAAGCTAACATACTATAAGCACAACAAGATTTCTATTTATATTTAAGTCATCACAATTCCAGGTTTAAGTGAGTTACAGTTCTAGTTATTTGGAGATGATTTGCTGTCATCTGCATGATGATCCATAATCTCATTCCCTCAATTAAAGGTAAAAATATTGGTTGCTTCTGAGCATTTCAGGTAGAAGTCAAGACTTGTATAACTTGAAATTCCGTGATAAAATTAACAAATAAATAATATTGTCAATAATTCTTAATAGAAATGATGAGGATGCCAGAGACACATTTCTGGATGGGCAACCCAAGTCCTGTGAACTGCACAGCCCAATGTGACATCCCAAAGTTTCTGTAGAGAACTCAGGGTGCTTCCCACTTCCCACTAATGTTTCAATATACTGAAATGTTAGTGTTCGTTTCTGTGATTTGTACCTTTAGCACGAAACCCTCAGCCTATCAGAAAAGACTGAATGTCACCCTTAGCCTTAAAAAGTCTTAAAAAGATTGCTTAATCATGTTTGCTATAATTACTACAAGTGTCTTTTGATCTGTTTTGAAGAAGTATATTCTATCATGTGCAGTCATGGGTAATAATATCAGCTGTTGTAATTGCTTCTGTGTACACAATTATCTGAAATGCTAGCCACTTTTAGAAATGCCTACAACAAGTGTAAGATACAGCTTATGAAAGGGGAGACTATTATTGCTGTTAGTGAGAATTGGGAACAAAAAACTTTATTCCTGTGCCCAGCTACCTCTGTCTGCAACTGTATAGGAAAACCAAGAAATTAATGTTAATGTTGATGGGGTGTTGAGGAATGTTGTTCAGTTTTCACAGAATATATTTTATGTGGAATATAATGAGTTTTGTGAGTGAGCTGAGAGTTTGTTACAATGCAGTAGAGAGCTATATGATGGAATAATTTTACTATAGGTGAATTGAAAGAAAAGGTTATAGCCTGCAGGTTTGAGGGTAATTCTATTACTCATTTGTCATCTTAAAGCTTTTGTGTACAGTAGTGAATTAGTGTTTTGCAACTCAAAAGTAACATCAAACTGCTTTTATTGGATGTGTATAAATAAGTTTTAAAAAATAATATATTGTGACTTTTTCTTAACCCTCATGCATCATTTGTCCTGATGGAATATGACAAATACATTCTGGGTGGCTAATGTCTCTGGTCCAGTGGTGGGATTCAGCCAGTTTGCACCAGTTGGCAGAACCGGTAGCTAATTTTTTTGTTGCCCAGGCCCAGAATGAACTTCCAGAAGCGGCATCCACACAGAGAACCGGTTGTTCCCATATTTGAATCCCACCTCTGCTCTGGTCCCTTGTACAAATTGATTTATAGTTTATGGGTCCTAAATAATCAAACTGTTGGTTCAAGCATAGCAAAAAAACATTAAAAAATGTACATTGCAAATCAGACAAGAATCACTCAGAAGGTTTATCAAAGCAAATGGAGAATCTCCAACTTTTTTTAAACAAAATATTTAAGAAATATTTGAGAACTGAAACAACCTTTTTTTTTAAATAAGTGGACTAGAAAAGTTACTTAACTTGCTTAAAATGCTAATGTCTCATCATTGATCAGTTTGTTTTACCTATTTTCTGTTGCATTTTGTCAGTGCTTTTTTTGTAAAAGAAAAAGGTGCCGGAACTCATACATGTCATACAACCTGCCTTGTGTACCCTTTTTCCATCCCAAAAAAGGTGCCGGAACTCCGTTCTGAGTGTTCTATGACAAAAAAAGCCCTGCATTTTGTTATATTAATAGTTTTGCACTTGATGATTGCCTGTATGTTCTTCACATTAGAAGAGCCAAGATTGTAATTCTTATTTGCAACTTATACTTTGCAAGTTATATAGTGGACATCCTCCATTTATATATTTTATTGTATTCATTATTACATTAATATTCATATTATTTCCACTAGTACTCTGTGGAATAGAATGAGGATTAGTTGCTCAAAATTCCTTTGTTACTTCTTTTGTCACTTCCCATTGTTGGGTAACAATTTTAGTCTAGAACTTTCTGCTGTAAGTCTATCATATAACTACTATATGACCCTGACATTTTTGAGGATCTTGTACAAGAAATTTTAACTCTTGAAATCAATTTGCTAGACTCTAGTGCTTTTTTTTTTTAATAGAATCCATTGCTGTAATTTTTAGCAAAGATAGCTTAGAGATTTTCTGTTTCTCAAAGAAAAGCACTGCCTGAGAAATTGGGATATGTATGTGAATTAGTAATAAACTGCCTTTACTTACATTTACAACTCTATTACAAACAAGCAGTCTGAAAAATGATATGATTTATGCTTTAATTTTGTTTCTTAGAAACCTGCCAATATTTGTATTCTGCTGAGTTTGTCCCAACGGCCTCAAGCAATAGAGCAGGCCTTTCTTTTCAGTGTCCTAGCTGTTAAAATGCCATCTGCCACAGTGAGTAAAAAAGATGCCCTCTGGCTATATATTCCACAAAGAAATAGGTGTGGGTGTGTATTTATATATAGGAATATTGCCACTGCTCTGTAGAATATTCGAGCCCAACAAAGTCATTATATTTTTCTTTTGGATTTCCATTTCTTAGACGTTTCCTTTTCTAGACTAGGGATACAAAGAAAAATGACCTATTTGAGGCAATACCAGAAGTTTAAGTCATAAAAGACCTTGCATTTCAACATGCTTTTGTTTTAGAGGGGAAATTTTCAAAATAATCTACTGAGAAAATTGCATTTATTATATATGCATCTTTTTGTGTTACACTAGGAATTAAGAGGAAATAAGGAGCAGGGTTCAGTTTTGCCCAAGCTCTTGATGTGCAGACTTTAGCTTAGTCGCTTCGTTCCAGGTCTCAGTGAAATCCACAATCCCGTATTTCTCATGGTCACAGGGTACCATGTTGAGCAAAATAGTTGCATCCTCCCTGGTGGATCAGACAGCTAATAAGGGTGGAGCTGCCAATGGTGCAGTGGTTTGTTTTTTATTTGGCTTATATGCTACTACAGTCCTAAAGCATTTTGAGTGGCTTACATTACTTATCTTCAGTAAGAAGATGGAACCAAAAAAGTATATAATAAGATAATCAATTACAATAAATATTACATATTGAATGTTTTCCACATGTAAACATTGAAACACAACTCATGAGGATGGACAAAAATGAGTTCCGCTCCTTGATCTATTTAAAAAGTCAAATTTTAATGGCTTTCTGAAGCCCCACAGGTAGAAACTAATCTGATATCAGGAGGTAAACTGTTCTAAAGAGAGGAGGTTGCAGTTGAAAAGGATTGACTCTGGTCTTTAAAGGTACAAATCTCTAAGAGAAGGGTTGGCAAGTTAGCTTTCTCTTCCCAGAAATCTCTGGAAAAAGGCACTCGGTTCTGTTCCTGTAAATACAATAATCACAAGGCTTTTTTTCCTCATAGAACGCTCAGAACGGAGTTCCGGCACCTTTTTTGGATGGAACCTTGTAGGGTAGGCAAGGCGGGTTGTATGACGTGTGAGTTCCGGCACCTTTTTCTTTTACAAAAAAAGCACTGAATAATCATATAACCTGTATATCTTGCTGCTTGACTATCTTACCTTCAAAGTCCACTGGAGCTCAACGGCCAATAATATTTGACTGCCAACTGATGCCAACATGAAATTGGTATTTTGTGTTGTGCTTTATATGTGTATTTGCTTTGTCATTTGCATCTAAGATGATTAATGTCAAGATTATATTTCATTCAATACACACACACTGCATATGGTGATTGTAGGGGACCCAAATATAGAGAGAAAGAGTACAGGTAATCCTCGACTTAGAATCATTCATTTGATGACTGAAATTTCACTAGTGCTGCAAAAGTCACTTACGATTAGTTCTTGCACTTATAATTCTCACAGTATCCCTATGGTCAAATGATCAAAATTTGACTCTTGACAACAAACATGTATTTACAATGGTTGCAGTGTCCCAAAGTCATGTGATCTCCATTTGTGACCTTCCCAGAGGGCTTCTGACAAGCGAAGCTAATGGGTGATGCAGGATTCACTAACTACCACATGATTCACTTAATAACTACAGTTTTGATTAATGACCATGTTATGTACTGGGCTCATTAGTAATACCATGTGGGTTGCTGGAGCAGCTAACGGCTCTCCAGCAACCCAGACTACAGGACTCCAGCGCTATAATTGGCTATCCCTAGGCGGCAATGGTTGCTTCAAACCTATTGGCTGCCGCCTAGGGGCTAGACTATATATTGCAGCTAGTTGCAGCCATTTGCTCAGTACAGATTCTGCACGAAATAAACTATGAGTTTCCCTGTACTCAGTTACCTTGTCTTCATTCCTGCGCCAAAGAACCCGCTACTTAACAGACCATACAAAAAAGGATTGTAAAATTGGGTACAATTCACTTAACAACAGCAGAAGCTCCAGTTCCAATTGTGGTCATAAACTGAGGACTACCTATAGTAAAGCAAATCTTTTAAATTATGTTTGGTGAAAGGACATGTTTCCTATTCTCATACTCAATAAGTCTTACAACTGTTCTTCATTTTCATCTTTCTCCCACCCCCTGCCCCAAACTTCACAAATTGGACCTTATCTACAGTCTCAAATGGATCTATCCAGCTTAATTGATAGTTATTTCTTTATTTAGAAAAATGATCATAAAATGGATTGTTCTTCTTTTCCCTCCACCCCCTTTGTTATAGTGGAACCATATCTAATCTCAATCACATTACGGATTCTTCTTGCATCTTTATCATTTACCATAATAATTTTTTAAAATGTCTATGTTTCAGCTAAAATAGTTTCCACATGCATCAGGCTCTATCAGATTTGGGATTCTATCTTCATAATACCCTTTTCAGATTTTTGAGCATAAGGTATAATAGATCAAAGTAAGAAAAAAGGTACACTGGGAAACCATAGTAATATTTTCATAATGCTGTATTGCAATTAATTTAACCACAGAAGGTATTAAGAAGCTGAACTTATGATTTAGGGGGGAAAATGTAGCCTTTTATATTTGGTAAATTCTGTCCAATTTTGTAAAATTGTAAGGATATATTTTTTTAAGATCAGAGGAAATTTGCAAAAGGTGCATGCTATTTACACAAAAGTGCATACCAAAAAATCACTTTGAAATAATCGGTATTTTGTGGAAGCAGAAATCTGCTAATAATAATATTTTGCAGCATTAGAGTAGCTACCTGAAGAGGTACTAGGAACAAACGCCTTTTCATAATGAAGGCAGCAACCTCTTATTTAGTTTTTGTCCTGTTACTTGGACTTTCTCAATGCTCAACAGAGAAGGTCTTTCATTTTCTCCTGAACTAAATATACTTCATTTCAACCAATACTGAACATGTCCATTATAAAGCATGCAGAAAAAAATCCTTATGAAATATTATGCACAATATTTTTAAAATCTGTGAAGATGGAAATTTAACATTTCTAATTTTTAAAATTCCCACATATTTTATGATATTAATTAGGGTATTTTATGTAATATGTGCAGCATAACCTTTTGCTTTAGGAATCAAAGCCCATAGTGCTGCTGAAACAGAAGAAAATGGCATTTGTAGGCTCATTCTGTGAACTGGCAGAAAGAGAAACAGATGGTACAAAGGAGTGAGCTCCCACAGGAAGTCTCTTCATGTGCTTCACATAATTATGTTAGCATAAATCTTAAATATTCTTCTTGTTTTAGGCGTTAAAACTGCTTCCCTGCCATCGGTTTTGAATGCAGAGCATCTTCCTGCTAAAATTGAAAGATGCAGTTCAGCAGCTTGTATACATATTTCCCGTAATTATTTCAAGACCAAATATATTCTAGAATGCCAGTGTTACCATAGCTACAATAACCTTGATGCATAAAAGTAGAAAGTAGGAATCACCTAGCTAGCCAAAGGCACTCCTAATATTTTAATATTTCTTAGAGCTATAGAAGTAATTTTTTTTACTTCATCAGTGTTTAATATTCATTTATTGGATTGTATCTGTTTGATTTCTGTTATTTTTTCAGTTATCCTGTTAGTATCTCATTGTACACATATACTGACATTTGATGTGTCTTGTGATCTTATTATGAAATAATACAAATCTTTGTGGAGAAGATGTTTTATTCCTCAGTGTTTTAGGCTCCTTTCCATATTCTTGGTGTATAAATGTATGCCCATTAATTTCAATAATATTTTAAGACCTAAATAACATACAATAGTTCTATGAATACCTCCATTTTCACTAGACTTTATCTTTTGGATAAGTGAGCATTAGATATAAATGTTCTTCTGATATGTGTTTTCTTTACAAATACACAGACAATCAATTGTTCTGCAGGATTCTTAATACCCGAGAGGATAATGTGTAAACCAAGAAGATGATATTTTCTTAATTTGCACCAAAAATAAGGTTCTTTAATGTTCCATGATGTCTAGGCACAGACACTGTTCAGAATAATAACAGTTAATAACCATTAGCTTGATTTGATTCCAAAAAGGTATTTTTGAGATATGTGGTAAGGCAAATATAGTATTTTTTGGCACATTTTAAATCAGCCTCATCAATGATCCTGGTAAAAGACTGGAGTGGTGGGTGTAGATTAGTTGATTAGTTCTTAAATGGGAGACCACTCAAAAGTATCAACTGATATATGGGGAATTTGGAAAAATATTCAAGTCATCTATGGCAAAGCACTTCTATTCTGTTGCCAAGAAAGCAGATGGAGATAAACCATGAAGTCACCTGAAGTTGAGTTTAAACAAATATAACTTTTATTAGATATTTGGCTCTTTAGCAAGGAAGAAATCAAAACCTTCCATTTCTCCCCAGTTAATGCTCCAAACTGTTTGATCAGAGTTGTTGCCACATGCCACTGAGCTTATAGTCAAGTTTTTTAAAAAAATGGAAGCGATTACTGGCCAGCAGAAATTGCAGTCACTTTTTGCCATAACCAGAAAAAGTGTAGGAATTGATAAATGGGTCACAATCTGTAACCATGTCATTACTGTAATACATTTAAATTCCTGATAGCACTAAAAATCATTATTGTGCCATCCCCATTTGAACTACCTTTATATTAATTAGCTACAGCATGTGTAAGTTAAAGCTAGAAAGAGGAAGTGTTAAAATTGTTCTCAATAAACATACAAAAATAAGATACTGAAGTCTTCCATCCATGAGTGTAAAGACATTCCTAATGTCAAAGGATCATCACACAAGCTCAGAACAGCTGTTTCAGAAGTTTCTTGAGAGGTTTTTCCAAAGTACCCCAAGTGAAGTCTAACAGATCCTAAATAGTAATTGTTGATTAAGGAAACATAATCTGGCAGACAGTGCTTCCCACCCCCCAAGTCGATGAACCACAGAAGCTGTGCAAGGTCCTCAGGAAATTCCATTTCTAACTCTAACCAGAATTTGTATCGTAGTGAGAACTCATACTTACAAATGGGTTGGTGGAGATGGTGAATGGCATTCTCTTTCCTTTCAGGCCAGTGGGCCACTGGGGTTACAAGTACCTGAAAATCACTGAAAATGGACTGTATATTAAAAATACGAGACTTTGGCAGTTCCTGCGGGCCTTGCACAGCTTCTGTGGTTCATTGACTTGGGGGGTGGGAAGCACTGTTTGCCATTTTTGGCAATGGGCAGCCCATTTGTATCTAAGGGTTGTCCTTAAGTCAGATGTTCTTCACCCAGGGACTTCCTGTAGTTACTGCCATGGACAAAGGGCAATAAATTAGACTTACCTTTCTTCTTAATCAGCAGGATTCTTGCTTGTTAAATTAAATTGAAAAGGCATGGAAATACATTGTTTATTTATTATTCTTAAGAAATAGCTTAGCAAGGTTGTAGTTATGTTTATTAATATCCAAATCATTCCTCTGCTAGCAGAAAATGGCAAAGAAGGCCAAAGTCCAAGGAGCTTTGATGTTGAGGACACAGCTAGTAGAGTATGTTTCCTTTTCAAGGCTTTATAACTGAGGAAACAAATCCCCATATTTTGCTTTTGTACTTGGGCTGGAAAGAGAATTTTTGATATTCAGAAACGACAGAAATGATTATAAAGGGGAAAGAAAAGATACATAGATTTGCAGAAAGCCCCTTGGATTTCTTCACGAGTAATAATGTTATTTTAAACTGTCACCATGTACAGGACAGGTATCTCATATGTTAAAATGTAACAGTATAATGTAGTTGGAATTAGTAAAAGTGCGTCCATTGTCATGGGGAAAAATCAAACTAGGGAAAATAACAATATAAAGAAAAAATGATTGGAATGCTGAACAAAGCAATCTACATTATTTTGTTAAAAGGGTGGCTATATATACATCTGGCTCCTCACCTTCTAGAATTAGAAGCTATTTCAATGAAACCCTGAAATTTTCAGATATACTAAAATCTATACAAACTTCTTAGGGTGGCTTAGGGGAAACAATGTGTATACAAAACATTAACTGTGTGAGAGATAAGCCTGGTAAGTAATAGGATGAATTGACCAGTTGGGAAAAGGGGATGTAGAATAAAGGCCTACATAGATAATTTTTCAGTTGAACTATTTATATCAGGGATCTTCAAACTTGGCCCTTTTATGACTTGTGGATTTCAACTCCCAGAAGTACACAAGTCATAAAAGGGCCAACTTTGAAGACCTCTGATTTATATTGTTCTGGCAGCTTTTTTGATTCACACAGAGAAGCTGTTTTTAAATGAAAGTGGGTTGCCCACAGAAATGAAAGGCAGATACAAGATTTTATTCCATTTGAGATTAGGCACAAATGTGTCCACCTCCTCAAGTCTATCAAAACTCAAATACTGACAAAACTGGAAAAAATAATCTCTTCAAAGCAACCCAATAGGGCCACTGTAGATATTTGAGAAATTTGACTGAGAGATGAATTGGATGGGGAAAAAATGGGTGGTGGTGGTGGTGGAATAAGTTGGCTAAATCTGAAATGTTGTTGTTTTAACCATTCAGTTAAGTGTGACTCTTGGTAATTTTATAGGCAAGCACTCTCCATTCTATCCTATCAAGTATAGTTTTCTTCAGTTGTTGGATATTCTTTGTATCAGATTTGACATTATCAGGCCAGCGTATTCTTTGCTTTCCCCTTCTTGTTCCACTAACCATTCCTAGCATCACTGACTTCTCCAAAATCTTAAATATGAACACCCAATACTGTAAAGTACTGTACTCTACTATCACATTTTTTAGAATTTAATTTTAAGCTTTTCCTTGAGTTGAAATAAAAAGGAAGATATGTCCATACATTTCTTTTTAATACTATTCTGTTTGATGAAAAACAATCTAATTGCTTCAAAGCCCTTCTTAGGTTATGGCAAAGCACTGAAAAATATTCAAACTGACTGTAATGATTTAAGAAGCATCTTATGTAAATAAGAGACATATAGTTAAAAAACCTTAACTCTTCTATTTTGTGATCTGTGAAATAGTATTTGAAATGAAAGATCATGCCAAAGAACTGCTGGCCATCTTTTAACAACCTCAGTAGCTGACAAGGATAAAAATAGATAAAATGAACATGAGTGCCATAAAAGGTATCCGAGTCATGTTGAGTTATTGCCATCAAGTGTTCTGGTGCGATTTTTTCCGAGATAGTCCACCATTACTTTCCCTAACCCTCCTCATTTAATCTGGGCTTGGGAATGGCAAATGGTTGATGAATAATTTAAGTAGAATGTAGAAATGGTCTTTTTGTCAAGCCTTATTACTACAGTTGCATGCTTCACTAGCCCTATATATGTTTTAGTTTAACTTACTGTCTGTGAAAGTACATACATTCAAAACATCAGTCCTTTATTCCTGCATATTTAAAGAAAAATCTGACCAGGTGCTTTGGGGAACAGACAGGGGAAAGCATCTGCTGCTCCCTTTTTTTCCTTTTGGAAAGATGTCTATTTCTTGGGCCAAGGAGTTTCACATAATGTTCCATGGAATCCTAGGGTTCCACAACAATTTGACAAAGTTAAACAATTTGACTAAGTGCTAAATTACTGTATTATCATCATGACCATCATCTTTGCTTTCTGATCAGGAGTTTGGGCATTTTTTTTAAAGGGACCAAAGACTGAAAAAGTTTGAAAACCTATGCTCTTAGAAAAGTGTTTCTCAATCTCAACAACTTTAAGATGCGTGGACTTCAACTTCCAGAATTTCCCAGGGAATTAATAGTAACATTAAGACATTACTGTATAGAAGATACAACATAAAATATAAAACATTGTCAGCATTTATAGATAGGTAAGGTAACAAATACCACTGAACAGAAGAAATCTAAACTATAAAATGTAGGAAAACTAAAGTATCACTAACACATTCTGAACATTCAATTAAATCTTTATTAACATTAGAACTCAAAAGTATATGTGAGAGTCATAATTAATATTAGTTATAAGACTATAACAGCTGTAATGTAGCAATGATAATAATGAAAACTGAAACCTATGTGACTTAGATAGTAGCATACAGATGCATGACTATAGACTCCCAATGATCTGATCTATATTCTCCTTTGAGTTCTTGGTGGCCTGACAAATTTTACTTGCTGCAATGCAAAACTTAACAACCTTATGTTATAGTGAGTATAAAAGTATGCAGAAGGAAAGTGATGTTGTTTTCTCTGACCCTTTAAGAGAGCAAATGACCAAGCCTATACAATGAGACAAAAGAGAAAAGTTGAAAGAACCGGATATGAGTTTCAATGGAAGAGAAAAAGTAAAGTGCAGAAGAGATCTAAAACAGCCAGTTATGCATGGAGGAGCTGTAACTAAAAACATTTAGTACAGTGAGCTATGAGATTCTGAGGTTAGTGTACAGTAGCTGGAAAAGGAGTAGCAGAGACTTACAGTCTCACATGCCTTCCAAAGACAGAGACCAGTTATAACCAACCAGCAATAAATAATTGTTTTCTCTCTCCTACAAACTGATAAGAACTGAGTGATGGAGAAGCAACTCAGTAAAAAGGAGCAATTACCTGGCTACTTTAAACTTCATCAGGACCTACTGAAGTGTAAAGCTAGAAAGTGGAGGGTAATATAAGTCTAAGGGTAAGATAAAAGAACATTAAGCTTTGAGTAAAAGGAACAGAATTCCCTGTCCTTAAAGGGGAGGGCTAGGAAAAGAATTGTGATAAAGATTAGGATTGTGCTAAGAATTGTGCTAAGAAAGATGAACATTTAAGAACACAGGATAAAATAAAATTGAGATTTGGTCAAGTATTGTCACTTAAAGCTATACCATTACCATTTATATATTTGTATATTTTGAATTTCTGCCAACCTAGCAGTTCGAAAGCACATAAAAATGCAAGTAGAAAAATAGGGACCACTACGTTGGGAAGGTAACAGCGTTCCGTGCGCCTTTGGTATCTAGTCATGCTGGCCACATGACCACGGAGATGTCCTCGGACAAGCGCTGGCTCTTTGGCTTTGAAACGGAGATGAGCATCGGCCCCTAGAGTTGGAAACGACTAGCACGTATGTGCGGGGGAACCTCCTAGTCTGTGGTTTGTAATGATAACTTAACTGTAATCATTTCACAGAATAAGAAGCAGACATACAGTAGTCTTCAGTTATATTCCCCTGTACTGTAGTGTAGGAGATGAAAGTATTTCAAATATCTTTAGAATGAACAGTGAAGGAGAAGTATGCTCAACTGATGCAATCTCATAATTTGCCTGGTACAGAAGATACCACAGCTGAGATACCACAGTGTTTCTCAACCTTAGCAACTTTAAGATGTGTGGAATTCAATTCCCAGAATTCCCCAGTCAGCAGGACTGGCTCAGGAATTCTGGGAGTTGAAATCCACACACCTTAAAGCAGGCATGTCAAACTTGTGACGTCACAGGACTTTTTCCCCATTGCCGGCAATGGGGTGGGCGCGGTTTGAAATGCCTGCCTTAAAGTTTGAGAAACACTAGCTGAGGTCATGCAACACTTTTAATACTTTTCGCATATGTAAATCATCAGATGAATTCATTCATGTAAATGCAGAATATCATGCAGGATCTCAAAGCCTAAGATAATACAGTAACAAAACATCATCTATAAATTGAGAAATGTACACCAAATGGAATCAGTTCTAAAGATGGATCTTATGTAGAGTCCATTTTCTCAAATCCAGCTCAATGAAACAATCCAATAAGGCAGCAGTCCCCAACTTGCTGGCTCTGCAGACCGGCAGTGGTGACGGGGAGGAGGGGATGGTTTCATGCACACAGCCTAATCCTGTGCATGCACAAATGGAGCCTTGCACTCTCGCCATCTGCTTGTGCAGCCTGGTTCGCAGCAGACCATGGGCTGGTACTGATCCATGGACCAGGGATTGAGGATTCCTGAAATAAGGTACAATAGGCAGTGATTTAAAAAGCCATTTCATTCTTCCATTTTTTCTGTTAATGAAGATGATCCATTAGGATAACCAAGCCTTCCTTCCTTCCTTCCTTCCTTCCTTCCTTCCTTCCTTCCTTCCTATTTCATATTTCTCAACTGCCCATCTCCCTCGGAGAGAGGCTTTGGGCAGTGTACAATATAATCAATAAAATCAAAATAAAATAATAATTTAGGATCAAAAGTTTTAAAGTTATAAAACTTCAAAAGATAGAGAGTTCCAAGAAGGGGAGATTAGCAGTTATTAATACAGGCACAGGGGCTGTCACTGGGCCAGCCAACCCCATGGTTATATGGGCCTCTGTGTCCTCCAAGTAAGGCTAAAGAGCCAAATTTGGGGCCATTTGCCAGGAGATTGGGGGCTTTCCTCATCTCTGATGACAAGATGTTCCACAGCGCAGGGCAGTGGCCAGACTTTGATTGACAGGATCAGCAGCATACCTTCCTTGCCAAAATGAGTGGGATGGGCTGATATGATGGGGTGAAGCTGGTTCCATAGGTAGCCTGGCCCTATGCCATGTAGGGATTTATACACAATAACAAATACCTTGAATTGTCCAGGAAGGGGTGTAATTGGCACGCAACATGTAGTTGGGCAAAGGCTGTCCTGACCATGGCTGCCACCTGCAATAAGTCCAAGAGGACCTCCAAGTTACATGCTGAATATGTCCATTAATGCAACCCTATCCAAGATCAAACTCCTGGATACAGAGGGACCATTCTGTCATACCAGAATTCAATTGAAGTCTTTTGTTCCTCATCCAGACTTCCACAGCCTCCAGGCACCATGAAAGGACATCCATTGGATCATTCACTTTACCTGGGATGAAATATATAGCTGAATAACATCAGTATATTGATGATACCTCATCCCAGATGATCTCTACCAGCAGTTTCATGTAGAAGTAAAAAAAGGAGAGGATAGACCCCTGACCCCTGTGGCACCCTACAAAGGAGAGGCTGTAAGCTGGACCTCTTACTCCCTTCTCTCCATAGGCCTCAAGGGAAGGAGGTGAACCAACACAAAACTGCTGCTCACTCCCAACTCCCTAAGTCCTCCCAAAATGGTACCATGGTCGATGCTATTGAAAGCCACTGAGAGGTCAAGAAGAGTAAGGATGGATGCACGACCTCCATCCTGTTCCTACAGAGTTCTTCTTCTTCTTCATCATCATCATCATCATCATCATCATCATCATCATCATCATCATCATCATCATCATATTTTGCCCTCAAATGGATCTGAAATAGGGTTAGAAAAATCAGCTTGTTCCAGGAATGATGGAAATTTATTAGCCATTCTTTCTAGAGCATATTTTCTGAAAAGATTGTCTGCAACTGGATGATGGTTTTCCAATACTGCACCTGTAGCAGTTTTTTTTCTAGAGGGGGCACAGAATTGCTTGTTTAAGAGCAGGCAGCAGCATTTCCTAATTTATTATGCATTAATTATAGCTTTGATTTATCTTTCGGAAGGTTCATACACCAGCTAGTTGTAATTAGTCATGATGGACAAGAATTGGGAAGAGAAGTTGGTCCTGCTGCTATGTTTATTTTGTCCAAATCTCATGCCACAGTAACTGTATTGTATAAATTTCATACTATCTACCAGAAAGGATACCATTGTAAATGGTAAAGATCTACAAATCCAATTTGAAGATGATCTAGACTAAAATATTTTGTTCATCTGAAGCAACAACAACTTCATTGTGCTCTTAGATGAAGAGAAAAAAAATAGTACAAGGAACAATAATACAATGACATTAATGCACTTAGTAAATGTCAACTGCTATATCCTGGATCATATAATTAGCTATCTACTACCTTGAAGATGCTGTGTGATGGTGGGTTCTAGTTGCAAAAAGGCAATATTTTGCAACTAAGTAAGTTATTCTGAGGCCTCTCTCAGCAAGTAAATAGTATAAATTTGGTCTCTCTGACCTGGTAAATTGGATTATAAAGCGTTCAGTTGATTGCTTCCATCTCCTCTGCTTTGCAGGAACATACTCTCTGTGTAGCTACCCTTTAAGATTGTTGAATGGGAAGCATTAAAGTGGCCTCTGGAGAATGCAGATGGGTACTTCAGGTGGTTAACTGAAAATAGATAAGCTGTAAGAGAGATTCTCTGCCTTTCCTTGAGCTCATAATAGGTCCCTGTTGTTTGGCTTAAAAAGTTTTGTCATTCTGTGTCCCAAATGCACTGCCTGATTCTTTGGCTTGATCTGACCCTGAAAACAGCATGTATTCCACAGAGAGACAAGATGGTCCCAATTTGTTCATAATACTGTTCCACCTTTGTGACTTAGGACTGTCAGATATAAGAATGGAAAATAGCCGAACTGAACCCAGATGGAATGACGGACACACTTTCTAAATGGGCAGAAGTCCCCCATATCATTTCAGAGGCATCCAATTTAATTCAAAAGATCTAATTACCCCACTCATTTGATTTGAAGTCTGATTCAATTGAATTGTCTCAAAACAATTTCAGAATAGAGCACTTTTATACCCTAGAATAATAGTATGGAAAGCTACCACGGTATTCATTAAAGGAACAGGATGTTATATTTCTTATGCATAGATGTTGACCTAGGACAGGGATAGGCAAACTTGGCTCTTTTATGACTCGTGGACTATGCTATGCTATGCTGGCTCAGGAATTCTGGGGGTTGAAGTCCACGAGTCATAAAAGAGCTGAGGTTGCCTACCCCTGACCTAGGATATTCTCAGGACAAAAGGAAGTCCTCATTTAAATGAATTCAAAAAATTAAATGTATACTTTTTCCAAGACAAAGATCATTATTTTCTTTCCTGATTTGTAAAAGTCTTGTTATTGATTAATAATTGTTTAAATTTAGTATCATAAGTTAACCCATTTTTAAAATACGTCTGGGGTTTCCTTGGGCCCACATATGCTCTAGGTGGCTACTCCTTATGAGGAGACCACAGGACAGTGATTTTCCATGGGTTTGAGCTCTAGGAGATGACATGATTAGCCATCTTGCTTATAACCATAGCAGAGACCTTTAAAGAATACTAAGTTTTCAGACCTCACTTTTTAATCACTTTCAGAAATTATTTATTATTTCTAAGCTATTAGAGACCTTCAGACTCTCAAGTTTGAAAACACTGGGTAAATCTGCATCAGTTAAAAAGAATGTTTCATTATAAGCTAAAGAATTGAAATAAACCTTTAAAAAAACTAAATAAGATTCTGATTTTAGCAAGTTATAAACAGACTAGGGATCAAGATATTGAAACTTTTACAATAAGATTTTAGAATTAATTAAAAAATGCAAAGAGCTTCTTGGAGAAAATAGATCCCATTTTGGTTTTTAGATAGATAAACAATTTTATGATTTTAAAAAATGGATATTGTGACTAAAGATTTTAGACAGAGAAAAAAATATGCAGGCCTGTTAGATGATAAAAAACATTATTACAGTAAAAATATTGAAGCAGATTTCTGAAGAATAGAATCAGAAAATAGTAGCCACAGTATCTACAATGCCAGTAATGTCTGCTTCTGTGGATAGACTATATTCAAAGCTATTGAAGAAATGACAAATATAAAAAAAAATATCTCACAAGAAAGAGATGGTATTGAAAACGAACTTACATTTGACAGGCCAAGAGAATGACTTAGAAAAGAATGCTTCACTGGATCTGTAAAACAAAGCCCAAGGCTTTAAATTTTTAAAATTTAAAATACAAATACAAATGACAAACCAAAACAATCATCTGGATATTTTTTTCTTAGTGGATTTACAAAAGAGGCTTATTAAGACCTTGAAGGACTCTGTGTGATGGCCACAGAAGAAATGAAGAAAAATAAAAGTTTTTGGCAATATTTGAATGAATTAAAGATTAAGACAGAAGTAAAAGAAATGAATTTAAAGTTGGCTTATTTGATCCATGTTAAAACAAGATACATTATTACTTCTGGCTACCATTTTGCAGACTTTTTGCTGACACAAGGACTGAATGATGTTTTATGGATTTCTTTCTTCTTCTTTTATAATATTCTACTTTTTTTTCTTTCTTTTACTTTGTACTTTTTACTCTTTCTACTCTCTTTTCTTTCTTTAAATTTAGTTTATATTAGATGTTACTATTATAATCAAAATTTACACACAGACACATACATATATGCATAAGCATATACAATTAGCTACTCAGTGTAGGCTTTGCTCAACAGCTCAAGAACAAAAATATTTTACAGAGATATTTCCAAGGATACCACAGTTAATTGACTAAACATGTAAATCTACAATTAATCAATGTAGGAATAGATCAGATTTCTTATACTTTATATCTCATCAGACCAATATACCTGTGCATGTACTTTACAGTTTTCTGTTAGTTGATATGTTAGTAGTTTTTAAAATTTATAGTATATAGCAGACAGAAATGAATATTCAGAATACAATCAAATCTTCTTCCCAGTTATGGTCCTGGATGTAATAGCACTGAGAATGTTTATTGGCATGACATTGGTATATGTGTTTGTCTCTGTGTATATGAGTAGTATTATAACCACAGACAAATGTAGTAGTCATGCTTTCCTCTTTTAAAGTACAGCATAAAAGCTTACTGTGTGGCCAAAGATCACTACCCCATTTAGTTTCACGCTCTTTGAATATTTCCTTACCAGATTCCTCAATGTCTTCAACAATAGCAAAGCTTGTAATGTATTGCCTTTACTGCAAATGTTTTTAAAAATTTAGGAAGATAGTCTGCCTTGAAAGTAGCTTGTATTGATTTGTATACCACAGTCAAACTTCAGAAAATGTTTTTGGAACTTTTGTATCATGTCATAAAAAGATTTGTGATAGTTTTTTACATAATAAAATGTAAAATGCCAAAATTTATAACATGGGAATGATGGATTCTGAATTTTGGATGCAGTGTATAAGTTATCCCATTTGAGGTACCTTGGCTGTAAAGGTTTTGCACCATTTCACCCAGTTAAAGGTTACAGACACAAAAATTTTAATAGAATGCAGACATACACATAAGAATGTGAAAGAATCATTCTGGAAGATTGGTGTGAAATGGCCCAATTTATGTAAAGAATGATTAGTTATTGGTGTGAAATGGCCCAATTTATGTAAAGAATGAATAGTTAGAAAAAAATGCTACTTTTGTCTCATTGGAGTAGGAACCTAAGTTCATAGAAAAACCTATGGGCCTATGGTCTTCATAATGTATACTTTCCCAAGTTGAGAAGAAAACCCTAACAATCTCAGCTGTTACTGACTATATTGTTCTTGTGGTAAAATAAATTTTAACTAAAATGAGAGAAATATTTTCAGCATACCTTCATTGCTGACCAAGTTTTTCATTTTTTGTGTGATGCTGCTGCGTTATACTCAAAACAAATACACTAATTTACTACATGCATAAAACCATATAAGCTGACACAATATAGCACATTTATGGAAATATGTTTTTTCTGATGAATGGTCTGAGGAAGTGGCTATACCTAAGCTAAACAGAATCAGGTTAATGCTTGATGGAAAATCTTCAAAGAATACCAGAGCTTCAGGCTAAAATGGGAAGCAAAATAAAATTGGCTGTGTAGCCTCATTGCCTACTCATAAATAAGGTCCACAGCATATGAGGATTGCATTTTAAGGCTCTCATGTACGGTATTTAATATTTCATAGAGCTATTTGCAGAATAACAAGCAACCTTTACGTTAGACTTCTCCCAAACAGATATTACTCCTTAACTAAATTAGAACAGAAAACACTTCATTAAAACTATTGCTACATCTGTCTTGCATACACCCACCTAGGTTCTTGAAAACAGTTTTGTTATGAATGGATTTCAAGTACCTGAAAAAAGCTTCTAAGGTAGAACCATGTACTTGAAATAAATTTCAGATCATCAAAGTGCCCTTCCAACATAGCCATGAGTGATGAAACACTAAAATGACAAAAGTATATATACATGCATAAGAATTTTAAAATAAAAGATCTATTCCTTCTTTCAAGCCTTTCAGTTTTAGATGTTACTTTTTCTACTCTCTGCCTGAGTTAGCCTCAGCATCATCCCTCTCATCTGGTAGGGGGATGGATGAGCTTCAGTGAACCATCCCACTTCTTCATATTATCTTTGCTGACAGCAAGAGAGTAGATAGCAACAATGTAATTTTATGCAGCACACAGAGCTACTGCATCTTATTTGTTAGGCCCAGACCTGCAGGGTCCAAAATAAAGAAATTCTAGTGCATGCAGGTCTAAGGGTAAATCCCTTACTTCCTTATTTAAAAAAGACTAGCTGATAGGATGAAGATGATTTCTGTTTAAAATCAGTCCTAGATCACTATTTCCAAATTGGCCTAGTGGCCAAATTAGGCAATAGGTTATGTTCAGCAGAGGTGAAGAAGGCTCAATTAAGGTGGAAAACTGAAACAAAACTAAACTTCCCTACACTGGTTTTTCAACTGATGTATTTTTATACACTTCATGCACATCAAATTTTCTTGCCAACTTAACTTGCTGCTTGAGAAATGTGAAACAGAGAAACAGAATAACCAAAGGCAGGAAAAAAGCAATGGGAACAGGACTTCCTGTTGGCTACACCATTGACTTTCCTTATGGGACTTGACAGGAAGTGTTGGAACTATCCCTTTCCCCTCTCCTCCCCTTCCCTTCCTAGCAGGCAGATAAATGGCTAATATTGAGTAGACGAAGTAGTGAGGATTGCAATGCTGGCTGGGAAATTGTCATGGAGCATTGAAGGTGAAGATCATATGACTGCAGCAGCAACCCAGGGCCTCAGCAGCAGCCACTAGCACAGAAGCAGCTACAATTTCCCCAAATTTCATTTCTTTGGATGCCTCACATTTTGGTCACACTTTCTAAGTTAGCTCATTTAAGGTACCTTGGTTTAAAATTGTTGCCTCATAATGCACAATCTTTTGCCCAGTCTAAAGATCATGACAAGATTTTTAGTAGAATGTAGATGAGTGGCTGCTCTCTCAATCAAAGTTACGCAGAAAACCTATATTACAAGGTATCTTAAAAATGCTTAGCTGTTGGTCTCACTAGCTACGCTACAGTGCAAAAATAAAAAGCTTGCTTATAACTGGTGTTGCTCAGCTTAAACCTGAGTGATTCTTTTAAAGACAAGTTACAATCCATCTCATGCTTAATGTTAAAATATGTAAGTGCCTCAAAAAACTGCAGTGAATATTCAGAGGCTTGATCATCTGGAAAGAGTATTACGTAGGAGTGTTTCAGTTTTATCTTTGCTAGAATATCTGAAGATAACATGAATTAAAAGGAAAGATTGGCTTGTTAAAAAAAATAATGCTTAGCTGGTAGAAACACTAATCTGTCTTCTGAGCTAACCAGGATCAATCCCAATTAGTATTTGGATGAGAATTTCACAACTGTAAGTTAGATTGGGAAAATATCCTAAAAGAAAGCAGAGACCAGCCAATTTTGTTATACTGCTAAGAAATCTGCAATACAGAAGCAAGCTAAATTCAACAGTGTCTTTGCTTTTAGAAATTGTATACTTATATAGATAACATTTTTCAGGCTAATATTTCCCCCTTATTTATGCTAAATTCTCCAGGATTCCTTGAAAGATTTCTATAATTCTGTTTGATACCTGTCCAAGGTCAACTATTTGTTACAAGGCTTCTACCAGCTTTAACCAACTTTCTTCACAATTTAATTTAACCAAGTTTGGAATCAGTAGCATTTTTCTGCTGCATTTTCCATTCTTCATTCAGAATCACAAGTGAGAGAAGAAGGGGTCAACAAAGAGTAGTAGAATCTTTAATTAACCAACTGTTTTAGTTAAAAGTTTTAATTAATTAATTTGAAAAGAGTTAAAATGTACTTTTAAAAAGATGTATCCTTACAGAATGGGAACCAAACAAGATCCCTATCTGTAATCATAGCGCCATCCTGAAAAGAACATTAACTGCAGATCTTAACAGCTGTCAATTTAGACATTCAGGCCATATGCCAAATGTCCTTGCATCAATTTGTGCTTAACAAACTATTTGCAATCAGGGCAGTGTTCAGTGTAAACATCATATGATTCCTGGATGTTGTAACATTTAGCAACTTAGTCAAACATGTGTATCTATGTATGCAGTGGTGGGATTCAAATATATGAACAACCAGTTCTCTGTGTGGATGTTGCTTCCAGAGGTCCATTCTGGGTCTGGGAAACAAAAAATTAGCTACCAGTTCTGCTGAAGTAATGCAAACTGGCTGAATCCCACCACTGTATGTATGCACATATGCACATGTATAATCCAAAAATATCTTATGAACATTTCAGAAATTCTTTGTCGATCCTTTTGCTCATGAGAACATTTGAGTAGAAAATAGCAATTGTTTATATTACTAGTGGAGGGTATTTAAGTTGGACTGATATTTTTGGATCTCTGCTCTGGATTCATCAATGAGGTTCTTTACAAAAAGACAACATAATCATGGATTCAAGGTGTCAGGATTTTCCTTTTAAAAAACACACAAAATAACACATTTGCAATTATAACACGGGTCATATTTTCCTTCTCCCAAATTTGCTTTAATCAGTTTCTGCATTTTAAAATTCCATCCTTCTCTGGTTATTTTCTTTAAACTTTTTTTTCTAATCTGTCTTTTGTTTGAAACTCATGAATTCCAGTCTTATGTGTTTGAGCTTATAGTAGCCCCAGAAATGATAACTGAGTTGCTTTTAATTTGCTGCCAAGACACATCATGAAGACCATGGGGAAGCACTCTTTTTCTGACAGAGTGGAAGTTGAATTATGCAATCAGGCATTCGTGCTCATGTGATTGAGAGACTGTGCAGTAACTGCCCTCCTTTTTGCATAGTGGTTGTTATGCATCCTGTTGACAATCAACTCATCACTAAGTGCATCTTTCTGTGCCTTGTCAGTTGCTTTGGCTGCCTGCTGTTTCAAGAGACATGCTGTTCTTTGCTACTAGGTTATTTTTTTGAATTGCTTATACACTCATTCACCCTGCAGTATGTTTGGGTGATTCACCGAAACTCCAACAAATTTGCAATAGCGTAAGGTGAAGCTAAATAAATTTCAATGTTCATTCTATCCCATGTTAAATAAGTTTAATTTTGTTTCCTTCTAACCTGATTAGGGTTAGATTTTCTACTTTAACTATTTTATTTTGTGGCTTAGTTGGCATAGTTTTTTTTTTCTAGAAAACTGCAGCTGATGTTCTCTTTAAACATATCAATAAATTCCTTGAAGTATAGCCATATGTTGGGTTGAGTCATATGCACATATGTTGATAAGAATCTGAGCTCTGTTTTTGGATGACACTTTTCCGGATTTGCAAGAAAATCACTTTGCTTTTACCCACTGCTTCTTGCCTTATGGGAGAAATACTCCCTTTGTAGTGAATCTTGTTTGCCTTTGATCTAATCTATACTTACATTATGAACTCTCTTAGCATGGTTGGGGGAAAAAAACCTTTCTAAAATCTGAAGTCCTGTTTTTGTAAATGAGCATAGATAGTTTGAGTTAGATAGACTACGAATCAGACTTGGAAGTAGGCAATAATGAAATGTCTTTATGTATTCCTATCCACTTTAATATAACATTTTAATATTGTATTATAATCAGGAGACTATTATAATCAAGCAATAAGTGTGTTTCAGATTGGCTTTATGTTAATGTGACACTTGTTTAGAGGATATTTCATGTGAGGATGTGGCATTAAGTTATAAAATTCCAGAAATAAGTAGAACTGATAGCAAATGTTGGCTGTAGGAAAAACACTCCAAGTGCCTGTGGGAAACAAATTTCTCAAATCTGTTTTAGGCAAAAGGCCTCATTACTCAGTAGTACAAGCATTGCATAAAGAACTGTCCTTCACTTTAAGGGGAATATCAGGATCAAGACAATTTCTGTTTTCAGATTTACCATTTCAAAGATGTGATATACAAGCAAAAGAAATGGAGAAGGATGAGGAAACACTCTGTGCTCAGTCCTTATCACTGCCAGCTGGATGAACAAAGTTCAGGTAATGTGATTTATTGAGTGTAAAGTAGGTGCCTGTTGACTGAGGATCAGAGCTTATCCCTTCATCAGGCTAGGATAGCACAGTGAACCAAATGGATCAATAGTCACCATCGTCTTTCTGTTGTCCAGGACTTCTTTTTGCTCAGCAGACCATTTTCTTTCTTGGTACAGTAGGTCATGGATGCCTCTTCTCTGCTAGTTTTGTTGTTTCTGCCTGATACATATAAATATTAAGAGTGTAGGAGTTCATCACAGTGTATTCAAGAATACACTAACCAATGCTTTTGATACAATATACAATTTAGTCACTTCACCACAATCCTAATAAACAGGTGTGCACAATCTGTGAGCTTAATTTTCCCTGGCCATCTAGAAGAACTGGACAATCGCTTTAGCAGTTTAAAAAGACCTATTTCCTTATCATTGCAGTTTGCTGCTTTGAAGAGAGAGGAAAGGTGGTCCGAGCAGTGAGAGGCAGAGACTGTGGGCCTCCATCGCATCTTTTTGCCTTGTGCATCATATTTATTCATTGGGAAATTACCTCCTTGGCAGAAGAAAGTTTTCCCCCATTCCTGCTCATAGCAAGTAAGCTTGCTTTGGACTGCATAGATCTAAATTATAAAACAGATTAAGCTCTAATATATGCTTTTCAAATAGCTGGTATAAAATTATTCATTCCCAATTAGATTGCTTGCAACTAAAAACAGAATCAAACCTGCAGATAATTAAAATTTAGCTGCTAGAGATGGGCAGGTAATGTATGGTGCTCCTTGCTGAACCACAGATCTTAGAATTCATCTCCACTGCTGGCCTTGCTTCCTAAGTATGTTGTGAATTGCAGGTTCCAAAATACCTACTTTTATTCCAAAACACAGGTAGGGTAGAAAAAAAACTTCCTTCCTTCCTTCCTTCCTTCCTTCCTTCCTTCCTTCCTTCCTTCCTTCCTTCCTTCCTTCCTTCCTTCCTTCCTTCCCTCCTTCTTTCCCTTCCTTCCCTTCCTCCCCCCTCCTTCCTTCCTTCCTTCCTTCCTTCCTTCCTTCCTTCCTTCCTTCCTTCCTTCCTTCCTTCCTTCCTTCCTTCCTTCCTTCCTTCCTTCCTTCCTTCGAATTCAGGTGTCATGGTGATATCACTGGCAGCTTTAAACTTCCATATCTGCTCTTATGTTAATATTTTAGCTCAAAGCTCAATTATTGCAAAACTGTCAGATTAGCAATGTGACCCCTGGATGTTCTAGGAGCTGCAAGGAAGGAAGGAATCCCATTTAAAAACAGTAATAGAAAGGAAAAAAATTATCAAGATTCTGATAATTTCTTTGCTTTTATTTTCTTTATATGATTTGGTCACAAAATGCAACAGAGAAATCTCTGGTGGTAGTAATATGTATATTATTCCCAAAGGTCTAGGTATCAGAGTATACGATCATGGTATACTCTGGTATACATACTCTCATGGTATAGTGCACAGCATTGCATCATTTATATCATGCAAATGATCCATGTTATAATGAAATCTGTCATCAAAAGCTCCATTTTCACTTGTGAAAGCATACTTTCACATGGCCCAAAGCCATGTCAGCAATTGTTTTGTGTTAATTTTGTTAATGAAAGAACAAACCAGACTGTATTGAATGTTTAACTGTATTTTAACATATAATGTGTTTAATATTTGAGAATCAGGGTGTACTTCTACCTCCCAAGCTTTTGGAGGGCAAGATAGTATTATCCCATGATTCTGTGACATAAGTGGAATAGCTGGAATTTAATATTTTGGGAATGAGATTTGGAGGCTCTGAATAGTGAGAATAGAAATTGAAGGCTTTGAAGGGCAAACTGTTCTCATCTCTATCTCTCTATCTTTCCTCGAGAATGCCCTGAAATTGCATTGCCATTTTGTTGACAAATATTGCAGAGCAACTTGGAAGCCAGGGGGCAGGTGGACTTCAGCTTGCTTCTGGGAGATTACATGTGGCTTACTGGTTGCCCTCTGCTGCTGGACTATGTATCAGTCTTTACATATAATGAACTGTGATAATAGTGTTACATCATACTTTGATTCTCTTAGACGGAAGATGCAGCAAGATTTGAAAATATATTAATAAAGTTTCAGTGTTGTACTGATAAATTCAGTTTGCTTACCAGTTGGTGAAGTGTGCAATGCTCAGTTTGATGTCTACATTTCAGTAATGGAAGAAGCAAATTAATCTAGTTAAAATTAATTGGAAATTCCAGTAATTTTATAGGCAAGCCTGTCAGCCAGTTATTACTGATGAAGTTGTATGGACAATTTTGTTCTATGGAGAAGAAATGTGCTAAACAATTTTATTAGCTTATTAATATTATGAAAGCAAAATGAGCTGTATTAGGCTTTTAACCTTTGTTACAAAGAGGGAGTTTGGTAGTTCTACTTGTTAAGCTGCAGTCTTTTTCATACTTGTTGGGTGTGAATCCCATTGGGCTCCAGATTCTGACTATGCATTTATTCTGTAACTCATTTATTTATTTTATATTATTTTTTATAAAAAACCTCAAGGCAGTGAACATTCATAATGCTCCTTCTTATTTTCCCCACAACAACAACCCAATGAGGTGGGTTGGGCTGAGAGAGGATGACTGGTCAAAAGTTCATCCAACTATTTTTTCATGCCTAAAGTGGGATTGCAACTCACAATCTCCTGATTTCTAGGCTAGCACCTTAACCACTAGATTAGTTGGATAATCTGATCTAATACATGCATATTTGTGCCAAAAAGCTTCCTTTATATTCAGTTATTAAATGAATAGCTGGTTGTGCTTTGTTCAAAAAAAATGATATAACATGTTTGTGAGATGTATGTCTGAATAAGGCAAGATATTCAATTTGAAATTTTGTGCTAGATTTTTTTCTAAAAAGTTCAAATAAGATATAGTTCCCTTTGTCTTTAATATCTATGCATTATATACACTGTACTCCAAAAAGCATATTCTCCTCATTCCCTATCCATTCCACTCCAATTATTAGATTACCTCTAAGCATCTGAGAAACTTGATTCAGACAGTCAAGTTTAGCTAGCCCTGAAGCAGGGAACTGCCACATTAGATTTTGGTCAATGGGTTCATTCCTTTCCATTCAAGTATGGTTGCTCGAATGAAACTAAGTTGTTAAATATTTTTTTCACCTGTGAAGGAAAGGAAGTTGAAAGAATGTTGTGTGTAGAGTCTGTTATTTAAGGATTAATAACACTTAATTAAGTGTTATTAATATTAAATTATTCAATTATTTATTAATTCAATTATTTATAATTAAACATATACAATTCAAACATACCTTACAGCATTAAGATCACTCATTTGTTTCTAACACAATCTATCTGTTTGTAGATATGAAAATATAATTTCCCTATAAGAAAAGTTTGAATTTTACTTCTTTTCATTTCAAAGAATGGGTGATTTTTTAACTACCTCCCCTTCTATCTTCCACCCACCAGTACCGTATTTTTTGGACCATAAGACGCACTTTTCCCCTCCCAAAAGTGGGTGGAAAAACGAGGTGCATCTTATGGTCCGAAGGTAAGTGAAAACACTTGTCTCCCGTTCAGTCAACGCAGTCCATCAGCTCCATTGGAGAGACGTGATTGAATGAAGACATGGAATTCTCCACCCCGCCCCTGTGATTGGTCAGCAGGGGAGGAAATACGGACGTGCCTGCCATGCGTTCTGACTGCCTCCCCCTCCCTGCACGCACACATTTTCTTTCTTTTACCTCGCTGCTAAAGAAATAGTTTTTGCTAAACTAAACCTAGGCGACTTGCCCCAGCAAAGCCATGAGGAGTTGTCCCTGCAGGTTTCTCTGCAAAGTTTATTGGAAGTGATTTCCCATTTGCAAGATAATACTGCTAATTGTTTGAAATTGCTTCGGCATCTTAGAAAACCTATTCAGGGAAAAGAAACTACCGGTACCTACCTACCTACCTTTCTTTCTTTCTTTCTTTCTTTCTTTCTTTCTTTCTTTCTTTCTTTCTTTCTTTCTTTCTTTCTTTCTTTCTTTCTTTCTTTCTTTCTTTCTTTCTCTTTCTTCCTCCCTCCCTCCCTCCTTTCTTTCTTCCTTCCTTCTCTTCCTTCCTTCCTTCTCTCTTTCTTCCTTCCTTCTCCCTCCCTCCCTTCCTTCCTTCCTTCCTTCCTTCCTTCCTTCCTTCCTTCTTTCTCTCTCTCTTTTCCTTGCTCCCTCCATCCTTCTTTCTTTCTTTCTTTCTTTCTTTCTTTCTTTCTTTCTTTCTTTCTTTCTTTCTTTCTTTCTTTCTTTCTTTCTTTCTTTCTTTCTTCCTTCTCTTTCTTTCTTTCTTTCTTTCTTTCTTTCTTTCTTTCTTTCTTTCTTTCTCTCTCCCTCCCTCCCTCCCTCCTTCCTTCCTTCTCTCTCTCTCTCCCCTCCTTCCAGTACTATTTGGTTCAGAATATTTTTTTCTTGTTTTCCTGCTCTAAAAACTGGGTGCATCTTATGGTCAGGTGCGTCTTATGGTCCGAAAAATACGGTATATTTCAAGGGCTATAGTCTGAGATGAAAAGGCTCAAGGGCATATGCACCCTCCATAAAACACATTGACTGATGGCATTACCACCCACCAATGTGAAGAAATGCATTTTTGTAATGATTTGGGTGGATTTGGCATTTATAATATGGAAATAACTTTCATACAGCTATTATTAGTGCTTATGACATTAAAATTGGACAAGCTGATATTCACCAATAATACATACCCTTCATAGAGTGGAGTAGAGTGTAACTTGAACAGTCTTCCTCAAGTTTGCAATGTCTATTCTGACAAAGTTTGTGAAGATCTAGTCTAAGAGCTCTTATGTTCACTTTTGTGATCTCACACAAAAACTAAAAATATAAAAAAGGGAAGCTATTTTTGTGGATCTCTTCCTTTTAAGTGTAAAAACACCTCTGACACTAGTGATCCTAAAATAGTGCTTCCTTTTCTTACTCACTTGTAATAGAAAAGACAAAAATAATGAAGGTGATAGATTTGGCAGGAATAGCAGTATTTTTCTTAGCACATATGGAAGCTATTAGAACAAGGATAACACAACTATAATCTACAAAAAGTAATATGGTTGCCTTATCCACCACATGCAGAAAATCAATTTGACATGTAACACATGTTTTTTCACAGTAAATTAACTTGTAATAAATGTGGCCATTGGGATATGTTTCCTGAAAATACTTCATACCACAAGTAAAACATAGATTGATAAGCTGATAGAGTAAGGCAATGAAGTTTGATAATGCCAGTCAACAGGCTTGTTTGGTCTGAAAGAATCTGTTTAGTAGAAGTCTATATGAACAGAAATTATAGTAATATCTAAATCATTCTCTGTAGTAAGATTCATCTTATTTACATTCTGACTTGTTGCTGAGGCAATTTGTACAAATAGAAACTCTGGTTCAGTTGTGAATTGAGGGTGAAAACAAAAAGTCAATTTTTCCCAAGGATAGTTGTATAAGCATTGTTACTATATTTACTATAGTATAATTACTATATTTGTCATTTACAATAAGCTTGGTGTGCTATGGCTGTTGAATGAGGTCCTGAATTTTATTACAGCACTTTGCCTCACATAGAATAAGCAGCCTGACAAAGACGTTGGAAATAAGCATTCATGGTGTTTAACTTGGAATAGAAAGTACTCAGCACCATTAATTTGAAATTGCTTTCAAAGAAAACACTTATCCTGGGCAAATTAACCAATGGACAACCAGTTCTCAGTTCCATTGGCTTTATATCTTTGAAACAACACCAAGTCAGTACTCAGAATGGGCAAGAGTTTCATGGGCAGTACCAGGAAACCACAATCACTTGGTTGAAGCCACCATCTTGATTTAAAAACAAAACAACCCTCTGTGGCATTGCCATGATATACAGTAGGGGCCATCTGCACAGTTGATAGTGTAGACAAAGCATAGCTACCATGACCTGGGCTTTTCTACTCTTTTCTCAGCAGGAAACCTAAAGCAACAATAATCTATAGAAACCTCTGAGTTTGATCAGCACACATGTTCTTGTGCAATTCACAGTTAGCTTCTTTTATGTGCCAGTGGGTGTGTTTATTTATTTTTTTTCCTTTCCAAAGGGAAGCATTTTATGAACCTCTCTTTACCTCCACTCTGAAATATCTCACTATGACTTACATGTTTTATATCACATTCTTCTGCGGTTGGGTAAATATTTTTTCATCCTGCCTAAACTACTTATCTAAACAACTCATGAAATATGCTCACTGATGGATAAACAGCTGAGGGAAGTCAGCTCCCCAGAAAAGGAAATATTAAAAGGAAATATATTTCCTTAAAAGATATTGTAGAACCAGGAAAGCATGCCCAGTTTTCTTAATAGTCTCAGGTCTCCTTCCCCCCAAGCAGAAAACCAGTTCTATAGACATGCAAATGTGAGCCATCAAGAAGGTTGGAGCTAGAAGCTTAGGAAGACAAAGTCCTAACATCTACATAATCCAGCCCCAGGAAAGCAGGATATGACCTTTGGACATAATAGGATTGACCCACAACCACCAAGAATACCAGAAAGGCACACCCGGACTCAGGTCAAAATACGTGACACAGGAAATACAAAGCCTGAAACAGGAAATAACCAAACAATAGAGTCCAGGGGGTATAAAAACCCACTTCCCACGTGTGCTTAGTCCTTTTTCTGCTGGATCCATCTTTCTGTCTGGCTTTCCTCTGCAATAAACTTTAACCTTCTTCCTAAAGCAGTTGCCATGTTGTTTATCCCCAGCTTGGATGGAACCATGATGAAGACTTTTCTTCCAACACAGTGTAGTATTATAAAACATCTCTCTATTTCTTATATTTTAATTATGGGACTACAGCATAGTTTCCTAATTATATAAAAGAGCATTGGTCATGTTTGAGTCTGGAGACTTTGATTGAGCTTCAGTGAGATAATTAAACTGTTTGACCAGAACTGGGGAGACACAGATTCAAGTCCACTATGGAAACTCAACATGAGATCTTGCAGAAGTCACAATATCTAAACTTTATAAGATTGTTATTATGGGAGGAGAGATAGGGGTTAAAATGCTACTTATGTTGACTTTAGTTCCCAGAGAAAAGACAGACTATAAAATACATACAGTATATACTAAAAATGAAATATATAATATCCTGAACAGAACATATGAAAATATTCCCTAGACATTATACCAAAGTTCATGTGAAAGCCCACATTTCATGTAACAATAAATTATATGTCTCAGACCTAATTTCAGATCTCACCTCATTTTACTACAGGGTGTATTCTGTAATAATAAAAAAAGAATCTGCTATTTTAGCAGTTCCCTGTTTTCAGGTAAGCATATGATTCTGAATGTGGGAAATTATGACTACTAACTAAATCCACCTACCTGTAATGGTAACTAACAAAATATTTTAATTGAAACACCACTTTATCCCAATTTTGTTTTAATAAATTCATGAAATAAACCTAATATGAGTATACTGGCTACAACATGGGCATATATTTATCAACTGTGTTTTAAATCTGTTAGAAAGCTGCTGTAATAAGAATGATGATTATTCTAGGATTATTCCAACACTGAGTTTTTGTGTTAATCAGAGAAGTCAAAACTAAGTATTCATTATGAATGACAAAAATTTTACTTATATATTTATTTTAAACATTTATATAGCTACCCATGTTATATCAAATTCTAGGTGGCCCCTAGAATGCATATATGTATTAAAACCACAAACTTTAAAACCTGGCACCAAAATTAAATTTTCACATGCAGACCATCAATAAGTCCTGCCATCAATCTCACATCAGCCCAATGCTTGGGGGGAAAGCCAGGTCTTCAGTGCTTTCCAGAAGGTTAGGAGAGTGGGCGCCTGCTGAACATCAGGGGGAAAACTCTTCCATTAGGCTGCAGTTGCCGTGGAAAAGGCAGATTTCCTAGATCCCAAAAGATGGCAATGTTTAAGAGAAAAGACTAGGAGCATGTCCACCCTATTTGTTCTGGTAACAATAACAATAGTATGACTTATATACCACTCCATACTGCTTTACAGTACTCTCTGATGTCAGCATGTTGCCCCCAACAAACTAGGCCCTCATTTTACTGACCTCGTAAGGATGGAAGGCTGAGTAACCTTGAGTCAGTCAAGATTGAACTTCTGTCCATAGCAGAGTTAGCCTGCAATACTGAATTCTAACCACTGCACCACCATGATAGGATGGTTAAATGTCTTTAGGGAGAGGCAGTACGACAGATAACCTGGCCCTGTGCCATGTAGGACTTTAAAGGTAATAGCTGGCACTTTGAATTGCACTCAGAAAGAAACTGGTAGGCAGTGCAGCTTGCACAACAGAGATGCTAGATGGGTAAATCTAGGGACACCCATCATGGTATATGCCACCACATTCTGGACCAATTGTAACTTTCAAGTAGTGTTCAAGGACAACCCATATAGAGTGTGTTGCAGTAATCTAAATAGGAAGTGATTAAGGCATGAGTGATCATGGGCAAGGCCTCCCAGTCTAGGAAGGAGTGCAACTGATACATTGGATGAATCTGTGCAAAGATTCTCCTTGGTCATGACTACCACTTGCTTCTCAAACAGCAGCTGTGAGTTTAGGAAGACCCCCAAATTGTGCATCAACTCTGTCCAGGGGAGTGACACCCCCATCCGGAGTCAGAGATGATATATCACCTGATCCTGGGGGAGGAGAGGACAAAAACCCAGAGCCACTTCATCTAGCCAGGATTGTTAAAACTGGACCCTCCCAATCCAGATCCTTACAGTCTCCAGGCACTCAGCCAGTACTACGTCACCTGCCTGACTAGGTATGGAAACATATAACTGGGATTATCTGCACATTGATGATACTGCATGTCATATTGACAGATAACCTCTCCCTTTCATGTAGATTTTGAAAAGGAGAGGTGAAAGTGTCCTAGGTTTGACCTCTCTTCACCCACCAACTGGAACAGGCCGCAGAAGAAGAAGGAAAATCACCATAAGAAAGTATCTCCCGTTCCCAACCCCTGAAGCTGGTCCAGAAGGGGTACTATGTTGGTAGTACTAAAATGTGCTGAGAGGTCCAGGGGTCCAGAGATCTATCTGCCACTGGTATTTCTATGCTGCTCCATTCCACACAACAAATGGAACATACTTTTTTTTTAAAAAAACAAACAAACACAGTTAGCATAAAGACAATTTGCTTTTGCCCATCAGTCAGAAAACCATGCACAGTATCTGAATGTGTAGGAAGAAACAATATGCGCAAAAAGAAATAAGCAATATGTTTCTGCATTGTAGTTACTGCATTTGAACTGATTGACTCTTAGGAATTTGTAGCTTTCAGTAGTGTAGTCTCAACTCTGCTTGAGGCTACTCTATAATTACACTTTTGACCCTTATTAATAGAAAATGAATATAAAATTTCTTATAACTAGAAACATTGTAGATAGAAAATCAGCTTTGCATAGCATTTTGTAGCTTTCTGGCATTCAAGAATTTATGAAAAGTTTATCAGGTTTTCTGATAATTATAGGGTTTCCTGCCTGAGCAGGGGGTTGGACTAGATGACCTCCAAGATACCTTCCAACATCATCATCATCATCATCATCATCATCATCATCATCATCATCATCATCATTATTATTATTATTATTATTATTATTATTATTATTCATGATGATTGCAATGATTGCATATATCTGGACTGCAAATGCTCCCCCTAATGCAAGATATATTTGTGAGAGTACTTGGAATAGGTAGGGAATGGAAACACATTTGTCCACATTGCAACCCCATTAAAAATCAGTTTAAAATTTTAAATCTATGCCGCAACTTAGTCTGTTCAAGGCATTTTGTAAGATTTTCATATAGATGATTGCACAGCTTTGGATACACATGCCTGGTTGTTGTGTATGTGGAGTGAGTTAGCCCCTGGAGGCTTGCTTCCAGCTGTACTTTTATTTTTTTCTTGATACTTACAAATTTCAAGGAAAAAAGTTCTCCATATGGCAAGCTTCAAGCATTGCCTTGAAGCATTGCCTTGAAGCAATGTCTTTTAAGAGTTGAAATGGGTAGTTGGTAGCTAGACAACAATGTTTTGGCAACAGCTAGAATGAGCTGTGAAAACATAGGGACCAAGCAAAGACTGCATTTATATGTGAGTCTTGGCGTAGGCAAAGTTTACTTTCTACAGGTTACTCTGTTGAATGACAAATTGTTGTAGAAAATTGATATGAAAGATTCTGTGTAAACTTTCTCTAAATTTAAATTTGTGTGTTTTGTGCGTATATGTATAAATGAATTTTACCACAGAAAAGTACAGTAAGGAAACTAAACCATAGCTAAGTATCACAGAGTTAGTACCCCTGATATTTTTTATCATTCAGAAGTGAGTATAATGCTTACCACATATTTTATGGCTCCAGACACCTACTCCTGGCAATGAATTTACATGATACTGGCCTCTGGCAACTTTAAGAATTTGAGAGACCAGGAAATAACCATCTTGCTCAAATCATGGTAGGCAGCTTTGAAAGAACTAGGTTTACATACTTACTTTTTGAATCAGCTTCAGAAATTGCTTATTAACTACTTTTCAGCTATTAATATCTTTTGGATTGACAGGTTTTACAGCACCAGATGAGTTTCCTTTAATCCTTAGTGAAAAAAGTGAATTGAAAGTGGATTTCTAAGAGAACAAAGAGAAAAGGAAAAAAGAAAAGTAATCAAGTTCTACAATATTATTTGAAGGGACTAAAGATTAAAATAGTTAGAAGTAAAAGGAAAGACTATAAAGTTGGTTTATTTGATCAAGGTTAAAACAGATATATTGTTATCTGTGCTAACCTTAATGAGCTTCTGCTGATATCAGGACTGAAATAACCATGCTTGATGGATTTGTTTATAAAGAGATGGGATATGGGAAAAAAAGATCATTTTTATATTTCAAGAGAAGGTGATGTTACTAAAATTGTTTATACTTATACTTATGATGAAGGTGGGAAATTATTTCTTTATTACCTTTCTTTTTCTTTATTATATTCTTTTCTTTAAATCTTTTTTTTCTTTCTCTTTCCCTTTTTCATTTCTATCCTGGATTGTCTTTTCTTTTTTTTCTCTTTTC
The DNA here is from genome assembly GCF_964194415.1 of Vipera berus. NCBI lineage: Eukaryota > Metazoa > Chordata > Lepidosauria > Squamata > Viperidae > Vipera > Vipera berus. Next base: position 94,590,495 of record NC_138206.1, read on the forward strand.
CCCCCCAGTTTGTATTAGTTTTTATTGTTGTAATTATAATCTTCAATAAAATTACCATAAAAATTAAGACATAATATCATAATATCATTTGAATTGTGGTTTTACTTTGTTTTCCCCCCATTCTGAATAACATAATGTTAGATGCAATTAATTAAGACTAGAAAATTCTTCTATAAAGATCTAATGGAATTTTCCATTTTGCCAATTCATAGTAATTACTTCAAAATAGTCTCGATGATCATAAAGCTCCTTAATGTATTGTACCTGGTATTAATTAATTAGCCATGTGACTTAGTAGCAGGAGCCTGTGTGTGTGTGGGGGGGGGAGAAGAACAGTGTTTTAAAAAAATCAAGATAGCAGCTTGTACTCATGTTCAAAGCCACCATCTTTTCACTCATCAGCACTATGGCTTTCCATGCCTAATAGATTCCTGGCATTCTAACAACAATAACTTTTCATAGCTTGACTTGTGTGCAGAAGATTTCTCGTGACCCTAGCTGTCTACCATACTCTTATATGACAACCTGTTTATATTACATTCAGATATCAACTTTTATTTTCATACTATGCCTGAAAAGAACATATATGTAAGGGTGTAGGTCTATACATATGTTGTATATAGTATGTTTAAATGTGTTGTATATGTGTACACTTTGAAAGCAAGCAACTAAATTTCATTTTTAATGTGTGCCATTGTGCCCGCAGTAAAAAATGACAAAGGTTATCTACTGTATCTCTCTCTCTCTCTCTCTCTCATCTCTCATCTCTCATCTATCATCAAATGCTAGAAAAGAGCAGTGCTACCTTGCAGATAATATAAGACAATCCCAAAGTTTCAACCTGCATACAAAATAAAATGCAAATAAGACAAGATAATTAGAATGGATTTTGAAAAATATGAACTAAATAGTAGAAAGTATTGTGAGGAAGATTTCATTCAAAAAATAGGAAGACAGAGATTATTTTAAGTGGCTTGCTGTTTCTTCTCCTTCCAAATGTCCTTTACTGTCATGTTATAATTTATGAATTGTAGAGCAATAGTTTTACAAGGAAGGACAGATTTGGTTTTGTAACAAAATGTTGTAATGTGTTCAGGTACACACGTGTTACTTTAAACCTCTGCTCAGAAGAATAAAAATACAAAAGTTTACAGTAGGAATTATTTAATTATTTTAAAACTATTTTGTTAGTTTTTATACTTTTTTAATGTTATTGAGGTTATTATTCTTTTATTACTGTTGTGAGCCATTGAAGGTTATATTACATAAAAGGGACAGTTCTACAAATCTTTTAAATGGATAAATAAATTTGATTAGATTTGATTTGTACTATGCAATTCAGAATAAAATTTCCCCAAATGATCAATCATTGGATGTGTATGACATTCTTGTACGTATCCCAAATAGATAATACAATATTATACTGGTTAAATAACTAAATGGACCTACCTCTCTGTCCATTCTCCCAAGTTCATTGCCTTCTATTGCATAGTGATACCAATTCTGTTTTTGGGAGTATAATGGTTCTTCAAGTCACATTAGCAGAACTCTAACTAGCTAGCTAGCTAGCTAACTAGCAATAGATGGACAGACAGAGATGCAGAAATGACGGACAGATGTATAGAGAGACAACATATTGGCTTTATCTTTTAAAAATTAAGCTGTAGCAAACTGTTGCTTACCTTTATGAGAAATATATCTAATAATCTGACCTTGAATAAATGCTTTAGCACTATTCCATGTAAAAGACAATGACCTGAACATAAAATGAAAAAATGTCTGTCATTTCCCCTTCAATCTACTCAATAACATATTTATCATTCAAGTAAGGCACATTGAAAGACTACTTAAAAAATGTAGTTAATTTTTCATTGCAGTGAGCAATAAGCTGAACAGTGGTAAAATCATAAATTATATTAGTGTCTAGAGCATATGCTTTAATTTTTTTCTCCAGTTTCTTTTCAGATTTTAGAAGTCTTTGAAATTTAGATGCTTAAACATTGAATATCAAAGAATGAGATATCAGAAAATAAAATAATTTAAAACAATTTTGGGGCAGCGAAGATAGCCAAATATTTATTATAGTAAAAGACCAGTACAATTAAAATACTCAAGTATCTAGTTCAAAATTCTAGAATAAAATAATAACAAAGTATGTTAAAATCATAATTTGGGAACTCATATGTCAGTTGTACATAAACAAGAACACAGCTTAAGGAATAATGTATTAGTCCTTAAATTGTGAAGGCCTATAGCCATTAGATACTAAAATTCAACAAGGTGAAAAGCTTCAATACGTTAATTCTATAAAATAGTATAATGGATTATTCAACAGGTTCCGACAAATCTTTAGTGCTGCTGCATGGAATTTAGCTAATTTAAGTAGCCACTGAAGATAAATGTTGTCAGAAACAACCAGAAACACCTACTAGTTATCGGAAAAATAAATTTTGTTCAAATGTCTCTATAAAAAGAGCAGCAAAGAAGGATGTGTCCAGAGATTTCCATCTCTCCAGAATCACAGGGACAGAGCCTTTCATCCAGTTATTATTATTAGCATATGGTGTTGTTACAATAGCCAGGAGACCACAATGCTATTGCACGGTAGTAATTTGGTTTGCCAGGGTACCAGCCCTGTTTTAGGACATGTTTGCACGCTTTCCAAGGGGCACCACAGGAGGGCAAGCTGTCTTTGCACCAGAAAGTTGAGCAACTCTTCTTGCAGCGACACCCAAGGCACCAACTCTTCCTGGAGCTGCCTTGCAAATGGGCAGTGCAACTGGGAAGGTTCAGGGCCATCGGAATCTGAGTTCCTGCAAAGAGCACCAGCTCTTCTCTCCACCAAAATGGTGCCTTTCTATTTACTTGGTTTTGAACTGTTAGGTGGAAAGAAGTTCAGGCAAGTAACAGAAGCTCACCCCGCTACGCAGTGCTTGGGCTCGAACTGTCAGAGCTGAGACTGTCTCTAGCACCTGTAAGCCACTGAGCCAGCACAGCTCACTTTTCAATCAGTGGTATGCCTTTATACTTGCCCTCCAGGATGGCTGATGGAAGCAGATGGCATTGTGCAACTGAAAAGGCTTTCCAATGATTTGCTATCTCTATTTGATTAAGATAGCTGGTAGCTGTGACAGTACAAGGCAAGAAAATGGTAATTGAGCACCTGTTCAGCCTAGACGAGTTCAAATCACCAGGACCAGATGGATTGCACCCCAAAGTTCTCAAGGAACTGTCAGATGTGATCTCAGAACCACTGAACTATCAGCCTGACCTCAATACCTGGGAAGATTCTGGAAAAGATAATCAAACAACATATCAGCGAACACCTTGATGCAAACAAAGTTATCACTAAAAGCCAACATGGGTTTGTCAAAAACAGATCATGCCAGACAAATCTTATTGCATTCTTTGACCAAGTGACAAAATTAGTGGACCAGAGGAATGCTGTAGATATAATTTACTTGGACTTCAGTAAGGCATTTGATAAAGTCGATCACAACCTACTACTTGATAAGATAGAAAAATGTGGGTTAGATAGCATCACCACCAGATGGATTTATTGCTGGCTGACAGGCCGTACTCAGCGTGTGGTCCTCAATGGAAGTGCATCTACATGGAAGGAAGTGTGTAATGGAGTGCCCAATGGCTCTGCAGATGACACCAAGCTGGTAGGAATAGCCAATACTCCAGAAGATAGGCTTAAGATACAGGAGGATCTGGACAGACTCAAAAACTGGGCACTATCTAACAAAATGAAATTCAATGGTGAAAAAGTAAGGTTCTACATTTAGGCAGGAAAAATCAAATGCACAGGTATACTATAGGTGGTACCTTGCTCAATAGTAGTAACTGTTTGAGAGATCTCGGAGTCCTAGTGGACAATCACTTAAATATGAGCCAGCAGTGTGCTGCAGCTGCCAAAGAAGCCAACACAGTGCTCGGCTGCATTAACAGAGGGATAGAATCAAGATCACATGAAGTACTAATACCACTTTACAATGCCTTGGTAAGGCCACACCTGGAATACTGCATCCAGTTTTGGTCACCATGATGTAAAAAAGATGTCAAGACTCTAGAAAGGGTACAGAGAAGAGCAACAAAGATGATTGGGGGACTGGAGGCTACAACATATAGGGAACGGTTGCTGGAATTGGGTATGTGTAGTTTAATGAAGAGAAGGGTGAGGGGTGACATGATAGCAGTGTTCCAATATCTCAGGGGCTGCCACAAAGAAGAGGGAGTCAAGCTATTCTCCAAAGCATCTGAAAGCAGGACAAGAACCAATGGATGGAAACTAGTCAAGGAGAGAAGCAACCTAGAACTAAGGAGAAATTTCCTGACAGTTAGAACAATTAACCAGTGGAACAACCTACCTCCAGAAGCTGTGAATGCTCCAACACTGGAAGTTTTTAAGAAGAGACTGGCCAGCCATTTGTCTGAAATGGTATAGGGTTTCCTGCCTGAGCAGGGGGTTGGACTAGATGATCTCCAAGGTCCCTTCCTCCTCCTCCTCCTCCTCCTCCTCCTCATTATTATTATTATTATTATTATTATTGGTTATTATTATTATTATCTAACAGAATCTGGAACTAGAAATAATGGAACTTTCTCTCAGTTCAGCTGCCTCTCTATGCCCTCTACCCTTTGTCTCAAAGTTTGTTTTTCCATTTTGAGTATTGAAGATGGAGAGAAGTCTAATTTAACAAGGTTGGATTCAACAGCCTTGACCCATGAAGACAAGAACTTACATTGGCAGATTAATGGTGCAAGGCCTTGAGGAAGGAAATTAAGCTTCCAAGGGTTTAAGGAAGCTATACAAATTCTTGCTTCAACTTTTATCAATCCTGTCTCCAGGCATAGAAGTGTATTTTAAATACAACAAGGCATCTGGAGAATTGTTCTAATCAATTTGGACTGAACCCTTTCTACAGGGTGTAAAACAAGAAGCTGAGGATCCTAGCACAACCCGTAAAAATGTTTTGCTAGTGACTTGGCCTGAAAAAGCATAATTGTGGCAGAACATTATACTCTTTCTTTGTATGGAAAAAATTGAGAATAGCATTAGCTGATCTTTGGCCAGAGTCAGTTGCATATTCACAATGCACTTTTTTTTTTGAGCCAGTGGCATGTAAGACCATACCTAGATATTAAAGGTGGTCACTTGCTCTATATCATGTCTGTTAAGATACCATGAATGGAGTTTTGGCCTTTTAGCAAAGGCCATAACCTTAGTTTTCTGATAGTTTTTGACCAGTTTGTCATTATTACAATACTGGATAAGAACTTGCAAAGCTCTTTTAAGACCTACAGGTGTCCAGGAAAGGGTTACACCATTATCTATGTAAAGCAGGGGTGTCAAACTGCTGGCCTGTGGGCAGGATGCATCATCTGGAAGCCACACCCACCTCATTGCTGGCAATGGCAAAATAGTCCTGATACGTCTCGCAACGTCATGTGATGTCACGAGTTTGACAAGTCTGATGTAGAGCAACAGAGCAATGCTTTGATCACCTATTTTGGGGGTGGGGGTAGTAGTTTGGTTTATTTAACCATTTTACCATATGATTAATGTAGAAGTTGAAGAGCGTGTGTGGTGGGGAATAAGGTAAAGGTAAAGGTTCCCCCGCACATGTGTGCTAGTTGTTTCTGACTCTAGGGGCCGGTGCTCATCTCCGTTTCAAAGCTGAAGAGCCAGCGCTTGTCCGAGGATGTCTCCATGGTCATGTGGCCGGCATGACTAGATGCCAAAGGCGCATGGAACGCTGTTACCTTCCCACCATAGTGGTCCCTATTTTTCTACTTGCATTTTTATGTGCTTTCGAACTGCTAGGTTGGCAGAAGCTGGGATGAGTAACAGGCGCTCACTCTGTTACGCGGCACTTGGGATTCGACCCACCAAACTGCCAACCTTCTGATCGACATGCTCAGGGTCCTAACCCACTGAGCCACCGCATCCCTTTTTGGTGGGGAATACATCCCTGTTTAACCCCCTTTTTAGTTTGGACTGACTTAAAGAAAATCCTTGCAGGGTAGGGAAGATAGATGATTAATTTCTTATGAAAGAGTTACAGAACCCCAACTATCCACAAAATTAACATTAAATTAAATTGCAGGAGCATGTTGGCTAGGGTCCTGGGTTCCTCCAAGATACAGGACAAGTTCAGAATGCAAAAGGAATATAATTATATCATCCGTCTGATAATGCAGGGAGGAAGATGTTAACGCAGGCTAGAGACAAAGCTCTATGGGGTGACAGGAAGGTGATGTTGAATAAATAAATTTCTAGCTGAAAAGACTCCTATTTATATATTGCCAGTTAGAGTGCCCTTATATGTCCTGCTTCACTGGAAGATCTGAAAAAAATCACTTTGATGTATGGTTTTGGATCCTAGCATTCCAAGAAGAAATTATTAAAAATAGAAGAATGAAGCTTAAACCAAAATTCAGTTGGCATTTATGGGGCCTTAAAGCTAAGGGAAGAGCCAGTTTCTAAGCAAAGTGCTGCATTTGGAACACAGCAGGATACTGCAAGTTGCACTTTTAATTTAGAGTGTAGGAGTATAGCCTTGGCACTATTATTTACCTTATTGGAATAGTATCCCTATGCTTATGATGTCTCATTCCTTTGAAAATAATTTTAGTTTTCAAATAGTTAACTGTAAGAAATTCTTCTCTGCAGTGATCAGCTCCAGCTTGTAGGCGTCTTTTGAAATTAACAAAAGAAACAATAGCTGCATCATCTGTATACAAGAACAACTGACTGTTCTTATTTATTTATTAAATTTATATGTTGCCCATCTCACTGTCTAAAGCAGGCATGTCAAACTCATGACATCACATGATGCCGCATGACGTATCACGACTTTTTCCCCATTGCCGGCAATGGGGTGGGCGCAGTTTTGGCATGACACATCCAGCCCATGGGCCGGCAGTTTGACATGCCTGGTATAGAGACTCTGGGTAGTTTATGTGTAGAGCACTGGAATTCCTTTTTGTTAAAACAGCAATCACTGAATATATATATCTGCAGAAAGCTGATCATTACTACCACGTGTAACTTGTATGATCATATTATCATGTAACATTCTAATTAGGCAGAATAATCTTTATAATTAATTTATAAAGATTATAATTATAATATATAATTATTTATACAATAATTACAATTATTTTTAATTACTTTCTAATAGAAAGTATTCTTTCTAATTCAGAGTAATCATTCTAATTAGACAGAATAATACTGTGAGTTCAAGTCCCTCCATAGCCATGGAAGCCAGCTGGATGACTTTGAGCCAGCCAGTCTCTCTCAGCCCAATTCACCTCAAAAAGTTGTTATTGTGGAAAAATAGAAGGAGGAAGGTGTGTTGGATAGATATATTTGCCCCCTTAAGGTATTTGGGAAAATAATAAAAATGAGATGTGAAATAATTAATTAATTATTTCCCCAAACTATAATAATTTAATAATAATTTAATTTAATAATTTGATTTCTATACCGCCCTTCTCCTGAAGGACTCAGGGCGGTGAACAGGGCAATACACAATAAAAATCGAATACAAAAATTAAAAAGTCATTAAACATCATGCCCATAAATGATTGCAGCACTTTCAACTTCTCTGACTCTTGAATCAAATATCGATTTTAGATCAATAAAGACAACTTACAGAGAGAATATATGAGAGTATATTTGCCCAAAACTGCAGGGTAGCACATTGATCCCTGGTAAAGTGTGTGTGTTCATCTTGTTCTAATTGTTCCTTTGCTTACCTGTCAAAGAATTTATGAAGTAACAAGGATATGTGTAGTTTACTGGAAATACTTAGGAGTCTAATAGGGGGATAATTAGATTGGTCCATGCTATTATCCTTTTTAAAATAATACACCAGTAATAGAACAGTTCCAGTCTTTAGGAATATGAAAGCTGTTACTGAAGTGGGTGAAAAGGAGGCCAAAAAAGGATCCAACCAATCAATGCCATTTTTTAAACAATTCAGGTATCAAATTACTACTGACTTTATTTTTTAATCGATCAATTTGACAATGTCCAGCCAAGAGATTGGTAACTAAGGGAGAATATTTTTTTTTTTGGGGGGGGGGGAAGGGATGATAGTAAATTGAGATGAAAGACTGGTGAGGTGAGCTCCATATAACTGACAGTAAAACTCTAGCCCCCCCCTCCTTCTGACAGGATGTTAGCTTCTGACTGGCCTGACCTATTAGTTGGCCTATCCCAACCTCTTATAGCATTGGGTACAGCATTAAGTGGATAATAATAAATAATCTTGCAATTATGGAGGTCCTGGAAAACAAGTAACAAAATCATATCATATGTGCAAATTAAGTCTAAAAGAATTGGATTATCTTTTTTTAGGCTGCAATGTTTCAGGAAATCAGAAAGAGCCTCTTTTGGCTTTCACTCAATCAGTCTGAAGATTGTGGTTAGATCTGCTATATGTCTAATTATATTAAAGACACATTTAAATTTAATTTAAAATAAATTACATAAATCCTAATTTGTAATATCCTTGATTCTGTCTACATACATGAGTAAAGTAATCAGGACATAATGATTTTTAATATATGTGGCCAATGAGATGGATAATGAAGAAAATTTAGCAAAGGAAAACATTGTTAATGAAGACCAATTCAGAGAATATAATATATTGTCCTCCCTATAGTCAAGGTTATCCAACTATAGAAATTCCATGTGTGATTCGGAACCAGGCATAAAAAAGTATTAGAACCTGAATATAATAGCTAAACAAAAAGAAAGGAATAATGATAAAAATAATGCTCCAGAAGGTTAAGAAGTGATATATATTTTCCACTTCATTATGCTTTCCAAGTACTATTTAATAATTTCAGAGCAATGGCAGGCAACCTGATAAGTATTGAAGATTATTCTCTCAAGCAATATTCTAACTATTTTCCATTTTCATAGAACTTCCTTAGTGAAATTGGCATAAAATGTAAAGCTCCCCATTTAATTATCCAAGTGGATTAGGATTTCTACAGAATTTTTTCTCATAAGACAAGTCTAAGGAGCCTCATCTTACAAGGAGAGAAACCCACACTATATGCAGCTAATAATATTCCCTTTAAAGTTATTGTGTACATTTGAAGGTTTCTTGAACATGGATGCTGGCAATTTGGCTATGGAAGTACAGATTCTATTCTCTGACAATTAAAAATAGACTATAAAATACAATTGAAATCCCATCTGCTAATTTTTTCTGTACAAATATCTCTAATTTTTAACATTTATTTATTACTACCCTAGGGCAACGTTTTCACTTTTGTAATTGTTAAAATGCCCCAAGGATTAATGTTAAGTACATAAATTTGCAGTACTTTCCTACTGTACTTCACAGGAACAGTTGTCTTTACTAAAGAAGAAACATGCTACATGATATTGTTATGGAAAGGAACAATTTCTGTTGAAATCCACAACTCTATTTGTTATCTAGAACATTACCAAAAAACATTTTCTTGAGGCAGAAATGGCTTGAAACAGCAATGAAATTATATAATCCTTTAATCCATTAATAAAAGTGTTCCCAGTACCTTCTTTACAAAAGTAGGTTTAAACTGAGAAAGCAAAAGTATACCCTATTAAATGAAGAAAAGAAGAAATTGTCAGTGCCTGGCAAGTCTTATAAAGTTATTGTAGTAATGAAATAAAAAAACAACAATTCAATATTTTCTCTTGATGCGAGTGTACATATGCACATATTGAGGTATGATACAGGAAAATGGATTAATATTTCACATCCTTACAACCAGAAAACTGCAGTATGGGTTATAAATAAGAGAGTAGATTTTCTCCAGGCACTGAGGCGCCTTACAAGAATCTTTCCCAAACTACCTTGTGAGCAGCCAAGTATAATGAGTAGAAGAATAACCTTGAGGAAGAGCTGCAATCAAGACAACCATCAGATAAAAGATATCTGAATTGAGGCAGATCTGCAGTTTGAGAAAATGACCTTTTTTTAGTTCTCACAAAGATAAAGGGAAGGAGGAGGAAATGTAGTCAGACTGGCAAGATTCTGTTATTGTAACCTTATACTAAAAATAGCATTCACATTTTTAACTTTGGCTTCCTAATCTGGTCTACCTAGGACTGATACCAAGGGATGCTTGGTGTTTCCCTTTGTACTTCATGGAAAGACATGAACAGATTTATTTTGTATGTTATTCTATGCTACATGATATATTTACAGGGATATACTGTAAATAGTGGTGGGATTCAGCCAGTTTGCACCACTTCGGCAGAACTGGTAGCCAATTTTTTGTTGCCCAGGCCCAGAATGGACTTCTGGAAGCAGCATCAACACAGAGAACCGGTTGTTCACATATTTGAATCCCACCACTGGATATAAATTTATAGAGATATCCACAGATATTCTTCATGGCGAGTGTAAACACAGTGGAAGCTTTTAAAGAATTTTAAAACCAGTGTGTGTTGTTACAGAAGACATTAAGGTAAGAAAAACATGAACTGCCAACTGCCAACACAGAGGCCACAATGTGTCAAGTCTCTCTGTCTCTTAAGATCTATCCAAATATTTGGGAGCCTTTTGTTCTGGGCATTCATACTTGTAAATGCTGTCTCAGAAATGTATCACTATTTCAGTTTCCATTTTCTCACACTTGGGCTCAGTTACTCCTACTCCTCCTCCTCCTCTTCTTCTTCTTCTTCTTCTTCTTCTTCTTCTTCTTCTTCTTCTTCTTCTTCTTCTTCTTCTTCTTCTTCTTCTTCTTCTCCTCCTCCTTCTCTTCCTCCTCCTCCTCCTCCTCCTCCTCCTCCTCCCTGTTGCAAGCACCATAAAAATGGTTGAAACATTTTAGCCTCACACTGTCCTTTTTTGTTTTTACATTCCGAAAGAATAAAACTCTTGTAAATTTTCATGAACAATCATATAATATATAATTTGTGTCAATAAATGAGAGATATGGAAGCAACCTTTTCTTAGGGTGGTATTACTCTTTTATTGGCAGTTAATGATTGACATAACTATTTCAATCCTAGTTACTTTTTATTTACAAATTCATTCTGAGAGTTATCTGATTTTTTTCTCCAGACTGTTAATTCTCTCTCTTTATTTGAAAAGTAAGTGCATTTCAGCAACTTAGACAGTAGTTCTGAGTGTACAACATGAAAATTGTCAGAACAGAGTGCTGTAAAATGTACTTCTGTAATGTTAACCATCTTGATAGTAAGAACATTAAATATTTTTGCAGAAACTATATTAGTGAAAATGAATAGAGCTTTAAGTTGCTAAGAAAAAAAATAGATGCATTCATTGAGGCAAGGTAACTCTAGGAATAAAAGATCCACAAAAACATGTTTGCTTATAAGCAATCTCTAATTTTCTTAAATTCTTTTCTTGATCTACCTTGAGTTTTCAGTCAGAATATTTTAAAGATAGAAAATTTCATTTGCTTTGTTTTATTTGTCTATGGTGCTATGTAATGTGATCCGTATGACCTATGGCTAACATATCTATCTGAAACATTACTTTCTGTACCTAACCATATTTTTTATCACACTGTTGCAAGCAAATGGTTCTAGTGCTTGCAAACTGAACTTTGAGTATGTGGTTTGCAAGGTTCTCTCACAAATTGAATCCTAAAGATTACCTAAGTGTTAATATTTGCTTGGCAACAATAGCACCACCATTAGAACTTTCTTTATTGATGATTAAAACCTTTAAATATATTAAAGTTGTGAAGTAAGTTTCTAGAAGGCAGTATTTTCAATATTAATCAGAAATCAAAAACATGGGGGCCTCATAACCTCAAACTGACAAGTTCAAAAGTAATGTTGGGAAGTATTACTTCAAGAAAGAGTAGTGGAAACGTGGAACCAATTTCCAGTAGATGTAGTGAGTCAATCTTCAGTAACTGAGTTTAAACATGCTTGGGATAAACATGTCCATCATCCAATAAAAATTAAAAAATAAAATAATAAACAATAAATACATGAAGTAAAAAGAAAACAAAAACAACAAGAAAAAACTCAAATGGCAGACCTGATGGCCCACAAAATCTTTTTCTGTCATCAGTTTTGTATATTTCTATAATTCTGTGTACTTGGGTTAGAACAGCAATTCTTTGTTATCGTGAGATTTCCTTCATGACAAAAGCTTTGCATTGTCATACAGGACATAAAAATGTGAGCTTAAATCTTTATAATAGTTAATACAGAGAATGTAGAACTGGTAGGCTGGACATGCTGATAAAATCCTTTGTCAACATCATGTAACTAGTTTTTGATAACTCACAGATTTATGCCTTCTGCTTTGAATTCTCACCCTCCTGCATCCCTGGTTATTTTATTTTAGTCCATGTATGGTACATCAGGTTGTTTGACCTATGTTGATTAGCATTTCACTGCTGGATTTCTTATACTATTAGTTAACCTCTGCCTATCAGAAGTGAGAAGAAATGTAGAACTAAGCTTTTCAAGAAACTAACAAATCAGTTTGTTCTTGTCAACAGGGATCTCTTATTTTGGTATTTATTCAGAGTGACTTGCAATAAGGCCACAATTTTGTCTCACATATAGAGCAGAATTGCAAAAAAAAAAGATTAGTAAGGAAAATTCTTATTATTTTCTTGTCAAGAAAAGAAGAAGAATATGATATATGACCAGGGGGGCTTTTGCCCAGGTTCGCCTGGTGCGCCAGTTGCAACCCTATCTGGACCGAGATGCCCTACGCACAGTCACTCATGCGCTCGTGACCTCCCGTTTAGACTACTGCAACGCTCTCTACATGGGGCTGCCCTTGAGGACCACTCGGAGGCTTCAGCTGGTGCAGAATGCGGCCGCGCGAGTTGTGATGGGGGTTTCCCGATACTCCCATGTAACACCTCTGCTCCGCGAGCTGCATTGGCTCCCGGTTGCCCTCCGGGTGAGATTCAAGGTGCTGGTGATGACCTATAAAGACCTAAATGGCTTGGGTCCGGGATATCTGAGGGAACACCTGCTGCCGGCATCAAGTTCCCTTCGTCCAGTGCGCTCCCACAGGGAGGGTCTTCTCAGGGTGCCACCGGTAAGAGATTGCTGGCGGACGACACCCATGGATAGGGCCTTCTCAGTGGGGGTGCCTGCCCTTTGGAACCAGCTACCAGTGGAGCTGAGGACTGCCCCCAACCTCCGTTCATTCCGCCGGGACCTGAAGACCTGGCTCTTCGAGCTCTCTGGCCCAGGCTGAGAATTAATCTTAATTTTAACTGGGGTTTTATTTATGCAGGGACAAATATAATTTTTTTAAAATTTGTTTTTAACTTTTGTATCTTGGTTTTTTAATCACCCTGTAAACCGCCCTGAGTCCTTCGGGAAAGGGCGGTATATAAATGTAATAAAATAAATAAATAAATAAATAAATATTTTAAACAAAACTCTACAGAAATATGAAGAATTCCTCCCAATCAACTTTATCTCAGGGCCTCCAATCTCTAAACTTACAGTACAACCATCCTCCCCCCCACCTCCTGCATTTGCATTTACACTGACAGATATTCAGCGAGTTGTGACACAAGCTTTCCAGCAGGAAATGAAGGAAATAAGGGAAGAATTTGTTAATCAAAATAACCAGATGAGGGAAGATATAGTGCTTGCACTTCAGGGTCTGGCCGTACATATAGATCGCCTGGATGACTGTGGACTCAGCTATAGAGCATGTGGAGAATTTGGATAATAAAATTATTGATGCTGAACAGAAGATTGTCAGAGTAGAGGCTAAGATTGACAGAATAGAAGACGAACTTACCATATTAGAATATAAGAATATGGAGTTTGCTTTGCGTATTAGAGGCCTCAAAGAGAATCCTAAAGAAGACTTGGAATGGGAAGTGGCACGAGCAGCGGCTCCTGTTTTGAAATGTGAACCTGAAGAATTACTTAAGGAAATGGACAAGACATTTAGGGTTAACTCCTGGATTGCTAGACAAAAAAAAATTACCTAGAGATGTAGTGATTTATTTTTCCAGGAGATTAACCAGAAATTCTATTATCCAGGCTTTTTATCGGGAAAAATTTCAAATTACAGGCCAAGATATTATGATTTTAAAGGAGATACCCCAAAAAATTCTTAGAAAACGGAAAGATTTTGCTTTTCTGTCTGATGAGCTTAAGAAGCGACAAATCCAGTTCAGATGGGAAATACCTATTGGCATTGTGGTAAATTATGCAGGGACCAGATACAGATTGGACACAATTTTAAAAGCAAAAGATTTTTATACTAAGGTCCTGAAAGCAGGCTCACCACCGTCTCCCCAAATCAAAAGAATAGAAGTACAAGAAGATAAACAATTGAGTGAAGGGGCAATGTCATTGCCTCTTGAGGAGATGCGGCAGGTGAAGTCTATGGAGCAGAGTTTGGCATTAAAGAAAGACCCAAAAGAACTGAGGATGACAAGAGCTGCATATAAGCGTATGGAAAAAGAGCAAAAACAAAAGCCTGTAATTGGTCCAGTTACGCAAGATGTGGCTGCCTCTGAGCTTGTGGGGGGAGTACGTCCAAAGAGAGCAATAGCTGATCTTTAGGCTATGCTCCAAAGGCTCATGGTCATCAGAGATGGGGAAGTTTTTGATATGCTCCAAGTTAACAATAGTAAAAATTCTCTAAATTTATACATCAGAGACTAATCGAACTGGATTATAAATTTGTTATTATGATGAGGGACTGGAATAGAGTTTTGGTGCCGTTTGATAAGAAGAGATACTTTAAAAACTTTATTTGAAGGAAGAGCTGGAATTATGGCGGGAAAGGAATATGAGAGACAGACTTATTCTTACAGAAAATATATCAAAGAATCTTTTGTTATAAATATGCATAGGTACCTTGATAGAAAAGGTTTGGGATATTAGTCTTATTTTGAATCCATTGGATAATGTGGTAAAGGAATATGAGAGACAGACTTGTTTTTACAGAAAATACATGAAAGAATTTTGTTATAAATATGCATAGGTACCTTGATAGAAAAGGTTTGGGATGTTAGTCTTATTTTGAATCTATTGGATAATGGGATATTATTGTAGATTGTGATGTTAAAGAAACTAATTTTATTTATTTTATTTATTTATTTTTTTATTTTTATTACATTTATATTTATATCCCGCCCTTCTCCGAAGACTCAGGGCGGCTTACAAGCGTTAGCAGTAATATGTTGATGTTGAATATAAGACAGACTTATTCTTACAGAAAATATATCAAAGAATCTTTTGTTATAAATATGCATAGGTACCTTGATAGAAAAGGTTTGGGATATTAGTCTTATTTTGAATCCATTGGATAATGTGGTATTATTATAGATTGTGAAGAATTATGGTGGGAAACGAATATGAGAGACAGACTGGTTCTTACAGAAAATACATGAAAGAATTTTGTTATAAATATGCATAGGTACCTTGATAGAAAAGGTTTGGGATGTTAGTCTTATTTTGAATCTATTGGATAACGGGGTACTATTGTAGATTGTGATGTTAAAGAAACTAATTTGATGTTGAATATAAAAAGGATAGTTTGTTTATTATAGAAGAATGGGTGTCTAAAGTTTTGAATCTTGCAGAGATGTCTAAGATTTTCTGTGTATTTGAAGGATCATCCACAGGAAAGATATGTTTCAGTTTGGAGGAGATGGATAGATTATATCTAGAATAAATATGGGATTAAAAAGTTCCATTTAGTTTATGAGTAGATGTTAGTGGGATATTGTTATTGGTACTTTGATTGTAGCTATGTTAAAGGGGAGTTAAAGCACATTATGAACTTGGTTAATTATATATTTGCATAATTTTTATTTAGAATATGATTATTATAACTACAATCCTGTATTTAGCTCTGGGAAGTGGGGGGAAGTGGGGGGTTTTAGGGTGGGGGGGATTTGGGGGTAAAACTTTGTTCTTGTAAAACTTTTCAATAAAAAAGTTCAGGAAAAAAACCTTTATCTCAGATAATGATGATAATACTAATACTAATAATACTAATACTAATAATAAAGTTGGAAGGGACCTTGGAAGTCATCTAGTCCAAACTCAGGCAGGAAACCCTAAACCATTTCAGACAAATGGCTGTCCAATCTCTTCTTAAAAACTTCCAGTGTTGGAGCATTCACCACTTCTGGAGGTAGGTTGTTCCACTGGTTAATTGTTCTAACTGTCAGGAAGTTTCTCCTTAGTTCTAGGTTGCTTCCCTCCTTGATTAGTTTCCATCTGCTGCTTCTTGTCCTGCCTTCAGGCACTTTGGAGAATAGCTTGACTCCCTCTTCTTTGTGGCAGCCCCTGAGATATTGGGACACTGCTATCATATCCCTCCTCATCCTTCTCTTCATTAAACTATTCATACCCAATTCCAGCAACTGTTCCTTATATGTTTTAGCCTCCAGTCCCCTAACCATCTTTGTTGCTCTTCTCTGTACTCTTTCTAGAGTCTCAACATCTTTTTTACATCATGGTGACCAAAACTGGATGCAGTATTCCAAGTGTGGCCTTACCAAGGCATTGTAAAATGGTATTAATACTTCACATGATCTTGATTCTATCCCTCTGTTAATGCAGCCTAGCACTGTGTTGAATTTTTTGGCAGCTGCAGCACACTGCTGGCTCATATTTAAGTGATTGTCCACTAGGACTCCAAGATCCCTTTCACAGTTACTACTATTGAGCACGTTACCCCCTATACTATACCTGTACATTTGGTTTTTCTTGCCTAAATGTAGAACCTTACTTTTTTCACCATTGAATTTCATTTTGTTAGATTGTGCCCAGTGTTCGAGTCTGTCCAGATCCTCCTGTATCTTAAGCCTCTCTTCTGGAGTATTGGCTATTCCTGCCAGCTTGGTGTCGTCTGCAAATTTGATGAGTTCCCCATATATCCCCTCATCCAAATCGTTGATGAAGATGTTGAAGAGCACTGGGCCCATAACAGAGCCATTGCGCATCCCACTACACACTTCCTTCCATGTAGATGCAGTTCCATTGAGGACCACATGCTGAGTACGGCCTGTCAGCCAGCAATAAATCCATCTGGTGGTGATGCTATCTAACCCACATTTTTCTATCTTAGCAAGTAGTAGGTTGTGATCTACTTTATCAAATGTCTTACTGAAGTCCAAGTAAATTATATCTATAGCATTCCTCTATCCACTAATTTTGTCACTTGGTCAAAGAATGCAATAAGATTTGTCTGGCATGATTTGTTTCTGACAAAATGACCTTGGCTTTTAGTAATGACTTTGTTTGCCTCTAGGTGTTTGTTGTTTGATTATATTTTCCAGAATCTTCCCAGGTATTGAGGTCAGTCTGATAGGTCTGTAGTTTCCTGGATCTATTTTTTCCTTTTTTTGAAGATGGGAACTACATCAGCTCTTTTCCAGTCCTCTGCTAGTTCCCCAGTGCTCCAGGAACTTTGAAAAATATAGTTCAGTGGTTCTGAGATCACATCTGCCAGTTCCTTGAGAAACCTGGGGTGTAGTCCATCTGGTCCTGTTGATCTGAACTTGTCTAGGCTGGACTCACTTACCATTTTCTTGCCTATCTTAACTTGTGTTTCTAATCTGTTTTTTATGGTACTGTTTTTGATAGGTTGGGTTGTTTTTTCCCTTTGTGTAAACACAGATGCAAAAAACGAGTTAAATAGTTCTGCTTTCTCTCTGTTGCTTGTCACCTTCTTGCCACTTTCCCCCACTAGTGGGCCAATCATTTCCTTAACCTTTTTCTTGTTTGGTAGATATTTGGTAGATTCAGCAGATATCTCAACTTTCTTTGACATACTCTTCATCTAGTGTTCCTCCTTAACTTCAAATATGTGCTGTGCCTAGATAACAACCTCTTCAACTCATTTACTCCAAGCCTATCTAACAACAGAGGTTATAGAAGATTTCTCTCAATAGGTACTTGCTGACTCCCATATTTAAAATATGAATATATCAGGTAAGAATTCAGTTGGGTATCTAAGGATTATCTTGATTATTTGTGGGCCTTTGTGAAAATGGGTGGGCAGGCAGATGGTACCATCTCTTTAGCTTTTTTGTTCCATTTAGTGTTATTTAATCTTGTAGTTAAAATGTTATTATAATTAGGAAAACAATATTAATACAGAATAGTTCCAAGCCACAAAGAATTTAACAAAATCTTTACACTTTGACAGCAGCTGGAAGCACAGTATATTTCCAATATTTATTGGGAACAAATGAAACAAGAAAAGGAGAGTTATTTTTCTTGATGTAGATTACCATTCATATGACCTGTTATTAGGTATTTTGCTCATCAATCACCATTTCCATTAGGAACAAAAATTAACAGTGTTTGAGAACCGATTTGAGTACTGATTAGCAGAGTGTAAAGGAGTTTGGAACCTAAGCTGGAAACATTATTGCAACTCAGTGTAAAGTTTTCCCAGTTCTGTAGATACCGGGCAAGAGCAATTTCAAAAGCAAGTGCATGGGAGTTTGCCAACATCAAAGTCATTATTAGTAAAGACCAGGTCAGCTAAACAGCTGATTGTAAAAGAAAATGTATTTGACATTTTGCTTTCTCCTCCTCAACTGTCATCATAGCATACGATTTCTGTGGATACAGTTGACAGTTTATTGCTGTGCTGAATATCACAGCCCTGTCAACATTGAGTCTGTTAGCTGACTTTGATGCTTATGGAGAATCTGTACTGAGACTATAAACAAACATCTCCAGCAACAGAAATAAACTGAACTAAAATCCGCTATTAGATCAAAGAGAGTTTAATTTTTTTTTCATTTTGCACAGCCATTAAAATCTCCTGCAGCTCTAAAAAAAACAAACAACCCTTCACAAAAATAGTATAATAAAACTAGAAATGTATTCAACAGCATTGTGAAAACAGCCCACCATCAAGATTTAACCTCTAATTTCAGTAGAGATAAAGTGCTTTGTTTATTTTAACATAGGCTTCAAATAATACATATTTCCGAATGGCTCCTCCATTGTTTTGTGTTGCTAAGGTGGTAATATCATGGCAGTTCAGCACAGTTATAATCGCACTGACTCAGCAAGGAATGAATGACTCATTTCCTAAAACAGATTTTCAGGAAGAAAAAAATGACTTTCTGTCTGATGTTCTTGTTTTCTCATTCCGTGCCCATTAAGAAATGTTGGTTTCCAAGACAAGGCAATAATATTGCAAATGTCAGATGAGCTTGCTGTGAAACTGTAAAATTTCTGTAAGACAGAGTTGGACAATGCTGATTTATTGGGCATGCTCAGAGGCACGCTTATCATAGTTGGGCATCAAATAGGAAATTGCAGCTAATCAGAATACAGCAGCCAAGTGAAATTATATACCGGCCATAATTGTAGGAAAACATCTGCAATTGTTGCCAGTTAGGTACTAAATTAGGATTCAGACTTTATTTTGACCTACATATATACAGGCAATGCTGTATAGGTTATGAATAACATCTGATTTTAAATCTTTCTTAAGTTGAATTGGTAGGTAAGTTGGAACAAATACATATGGTTCTTATTCAGCAAGTGTTAGTCAACTGTCTTAGTATATATGTTATGTGTATATAGATGTATATAGTTGGGTGATCATATTAGCAGTGGCCACTGACACCACCAGGTGGCGTTATACTGCGACAGGATTGGCTGGCTCATGGACGGCGGGAAATTCAGTTAAAGGGATTGGCCTGGGGTGTACCTGGCCAGGTATATAAGGGATCAGGCAGCCCCTTTGTTCCAGTTCAGTCTGACCACAATAAAGAGCTGATATGCTGCACTCATCTGCCTGGCGTCTTTCCATGCGGTCCACGCGGTCCAAAACCCACTACACAATAGTGGCGACGAGGGTGGGATTGCTGTTTCGTTCAGAGCTGAATCATGAGCTGATGCACTAGCTGAAGTCACTAGGGATCGAGGGAAGAGATATCTCTCCCTAAATATATTCTAATGAAGCAGCATCTGCCGGATCGGACTCAGCATGGCAAAAGTCAGCCAGATCCATGAATTCGACGTCAGTCAGCCCAAGCGCTGGGAGTCGCATCTGGGACAGGTCAAAGGGTACCTACTGGTTAACCGGATCACGGAAGACGGGTTTAAAGCGGCAGCTTTGCTGTGCCTCAGTGGCCCGTATGTTTACGATGTGGCTGTCCTGCAAGTTCAGAACCGCGAAGTGTCATTCCTGCGGCAAGATGGGCCACATCCAAGCCATCTGCTGGAATTGCAACCGGGACAGCTGGCATGAACTTCAATCCCTGGATGCGGCACTAAAAGGTACTGAGCCCCCTCAGCGCACACCTCCTAATTTTTGTGAGAGCAGGAGGACCATGTCTCACACAGAAATCCACCGTCTGCTCACCCCAAAAATTAAACTAGAGGTCCATCTGCAAGGTGTAGCTTGCAAGTTGGAGCTCGACTCCGGTTCCGCAGTCTCAATAATTTCTTATGAGACTTTTAAAGTGGTTTGCGGCCGGAGCAAGTGGTGGGTTCCATTGAAACCCACCAGCATACAGTTGTCTGATTTCCAGCACGCCCCTATTAAAATCAAGGGGGAGGCCACTATGTTAGTGGGGTTTAAGGATTTCAAGGGTCCCTTGGACGTACTGGTAACCGAGGGACAGAGGACTAGTTTAGTGGGGCTGAATTGGTTTGAGGCTTTGGGTATTGGGATCTCTGGGATCCATAATACCCAGCCAAAAAGCCTTGAATCCATCTGCAAAATGTTTGCAGACGTATTCGATGGCAAACTTGGCAAATACACAGGGCCCCCCATTAAATTTAAGTTAAACCCGAATGTGTTGCTGGTACAAATTAAGCCCTGGAGAGTTCCATTCGTGCTCAAGCATAAGATTGAGAGCGAATTGGATAAGTTAGTTAAACAAGGTGTGTTAGAGCCCATGGAGGGGCGAGATTGGGAGACCCCCATAGTTACCCCACTTAAGGCCAACGGGGAGGTTAGAATTTGTGCAGATTATAAGGCCACAGTGAAC
Organism: Vipera berus; assembly: GCF_964194415.1. NCBI lineage: Eukaryota > Metazoa > Chordata > Lepidosauria > Squamata > Viperidae > Vipera > Vipera berus. The sequence continues at coordinate 94,611,465 of NC_138206.1, forward strand.
CGGGCCTTAAATCCGCATGCTTACCCGGTCCCGACGGTCCAGCACGTCTTCTCTGCAGTCCAGGGCGGTGCCATCTTTGCTAAGTTAGATTTAGCGCAAGCGTACCAGCAGCTCCCAGTTACTAGGGAGATGGCTGACACTCAGACAATTGTTACACACAGAGGAGCTTTCAGAGTTAACTGTTTGCAGTTCGATGTCTCTGTAGCTCCTGGAATTTTTCAAGAGGTGATGGAGAAGACTCTGAAGGGCATACCTGGAGTATGCCCTTATTTTGATGATGTCCTGATTGCTGGGGAGTCTGAGGAGATTTTGGCTGACAGTTTGCAGGCTGTTTTAAACAGATTCCACTTTGCAGGCCTCAAACTAAAAAAGGAAAAGTGCAGCATTGGAGTGGCATCCACTGAATTCTTAGGGTTCAGAATTGATGCCAAGGGAATTCACCCAACTGATAACAAGATAAGAGCAATTAAAATGGCTCCTACTCCTAAAAACAAGGCTGAATTGCAAGCTTTTCTGGGATTACTTAATTTTTATCCTGAGTTCTTGCCTCACAAAGCAGCAATTGCTGAGCCTTTACACAGATTGTTGGACAAGAAAACCCCATGGAATTGGACCACGGTCCATGAACACAGTTTCAAAAATTTAAAACAACTTTTGTCTAGTAATTCAACTGTCACACATTTTATAGAAAATAAGTCCATCTGCATCGCATGTGATGCATCCCCTTATGGCGTGGGCGCTGTTCTGAGTCACATAGAGGAAAATGGGGAGCAGAAGCCTATTGCTTATTACTCCTGAACACTGTCTAGGGCGGAAAGAAATTATGCTCAAATTGATAAGGAGGCCCTGGCAATAGTATCGGGAGTCAAGAAATTTCATGATTACCTGTATGGCAGGGAATTCACTATTTTCATGGATCACAAACCACTGTTGGGACTGCTCACGACAGATAAACAAACTCCACAAATTCTATCCCTGAGGATGTTAAGGTGGTCCATATTTCTATCTGCGTACACATGCAAACTGGTCCACAAACCAGGAAAAGATATGGGCCATGCAGATGCATTAAGTAGGTTACCTTTAATCATGACTGAGCCTGATCTGGTGCCGGCTGAACAAATACTGGCTATCCAAGATCTCCCAGAGTGCCCTCTCCAAGCTAAGGACATTGCTGCCGGTACCACAGTAGACAGGGTCCTGAACAGGATTTTAACGTGGGTAGTCTCAGGGTGGCAAGAGAAGAGCCCAGGCCCAGAGTTCCAGGCATACTTCACGAGGAGACATGAGTTGTCTTCTCATAAGGGATGCCTATTGTGGGGTAGCAGGGTCATTATTCCAGAGAAATTGAGGCAGGAGGTTTTGCAGTCACTACACGAAGGACATCCAGGCATAGTCAGGATGAAGGCATTAGCATGGAGTTATGTGTGGTGGCCTGGCCTGGATAAAAGTATAGAGGAACAAGTAGCAGGGTGCTACGTTTGCCAAAGGCCAGAGCAACCGCACTCCCCGGTACATAAGTGGGAAGTAACACACACTCCCTGGTCCAGGGTACACATTGATTACGCTGGATCATTTCAAGGACAACTATTTTTGGTGGTGGTAGATAGCTATTCCAAATGGCTGGAGGTAGTTCCGCTTGCGAGTATGACTACAGCAAAGACTGTCCAGGTGCTCAGGGGACTATTTGCCACACATGGCCTGCCTGATGTGTTAGTCTCTGATAAAGGCCCACAATTCACATCTGCTGATTTCCAGGCTTTCACCAGGGCCAACTTGATTAGGCACGTCACATCCGCGCCCTTCCACCTGTCGTCCAATGGGCAAGCAGAACGCATGCTGAGAACGACTAAGGACACGTTGAAACGCATCATCAGTGGAGACTGGCACCAAAGGTTGGCTCAATTCCTTCTGGCGCAACATACCACACCATGCACAACCACTGGAAAGAGTCCTACAGAACTACGTTGGGGACGACAGCTTATCACCAAGTTGGACAGACTCCACCCCGACAGAGTGGCCGCAGAGACAGAACAACCAAAACCTACCAGAGAAATAAACATTGGCGAAATGGTTTGGGTTAGGAACTATGGGCCGGGGCATTTGTGGATTCAGGGGGTGGTAGTTGACAAAACGGGGCCTTTGTCATACATTGTAGAGGTGGAGGGAGGCTGCCAGGTCAGGTGACACATAGACCAATTGAGGAAGCGGGCTCCTGAAAAGTCACAAACTGACCAACCCCAGCAACCATCAGCAATGGATCCGGGGATGGAGGAGGATCTCACAGTCATTGAACAGTTGCCAGAGAGTTTTGGCAGGGCTGAGCAACAACAGGCACAGGCCTACCACAACAATGTGGTCGTTAGGGCCCAGTGCCAGGACTCAACTAATGACTCTGCTGACCAAGCCGGTGAGCAAACTATGAGATGGTCATCCAGGACTCATAGGCCACCCGCGTATCTAGAGGACTATGTAAGGTCATGAGGGTGTGGGTCATGTGGTGTCTCAAAAGAAATAACCAGTGCAACAGTGTATTCATTTTTTGTGTTGTTGTTTATTGTTTGTTCTTCTGGGGGAAGGGGTGTTATGTATATAGATGTATATAGTTGGGTGATCATATTAGCAGTGGCCACTGACGCCACCAGGTGGCGCTATACTGCAACAGGATTGGCTGGCTCACGGACAGCGGGAAATTCAGTTAAAGAGATTGGCCTGGGGTGTACCTGGCCAGGTATATAAGGGATCAGGCAGCCCCTTTGTTCCAGTTCAGTCTGACCACAATAAAGAGCTGATATGCTGCACTCATCTGCCTGGCGTCTTTCCATGCGGTCCATGCGGTCCAAAACCCACTACACAATAATATAGTATACATTTTACCTTGAAATAGGCATCAAGAGAGATTTGTCCAGAGCTTTTCTTTTTCTCATCATAAATATCTTTCTAGCAGCTGAGGTTCTTGGTAACTGTAAGGTAAACTTTGTGGAACTTCTTTGTATAAGAATCTTGGTCCTCTAACTTTGCAATTCTTGCCTCAGTGAAATGGAAGGTTGCAACTAGCTCTCTTGTCAAAAACTTTTTTTTGTTATGCAGTTTTTAGGCCCCAGTCTTCAGTTTTAGAGATACACTTGATCTAAATGGGGTCATACAGCTGTATAAATCAAGCTTATGGTTTGTGGGGAGCTCCTTGATCCGATATTCATATTAGATAGCCATATTATGTTGGTAGGGGTATCAGCTTTTATCAGCTTCATTTGGAAGAAAGATGAGCACCAGGGACTTCTAGTCTTGATTACTGCAACATCCTTAAAAAAATTTCTGGAGAAGACATACCCTATAAGACAGGGGTCCCCAACCCCCTGTTTAGAACTGGTCTGCAGAAGTATCAGGCAAGCACACATGTGCTTGCAGCTCAAATCACATGAGAGGCAGGCAAGCATGTGCGCAGGTCCACTCTCATGAACGGCTTATACTTGCACATAAGGCTCACTCACATGGAACCATCCATTCTTTCTCTCCCCCCCCCCCCAAGTGATCACCAAGCTGGAAAGGTTGTAGACCACTGCTCTAAGAGATATCAGCAGACTGCGGGAAGCTTTGACCTTCTTAATCTTATCATTGAGCACTTCACTTTCACTTAGCTTCTCATTATTGGCTGCCAATAATATTTCCTGCTGCCACCACTCATCTTCCTAGAGAAAGGAAATATTCTTTGCCTGGTTTCTCCCTTTTTCACACTGGATTGTGAAAGAAATGCAACTTCATTGCCTGAGCACTTATACACACATAAAGTGGCTCAGTAATCGTTATGGTGACAATAATGCCAGTGAACGAAGAAAAATGAACATTTTTGTGTCTGATTATAGTAGCATCGAGGCATAGGGCCAGAGGTTAGCAACCCTGTCTCTTTTCAGGAGATGAAAACAAGGCATTCATTTTGTTATTTAAAAACTAACTTTTCTGCCCGAGACAGTTACAGTTGGATGGAATAATGCATTTTGTTGATAAGATCACTTTAAACATAAGACTCTGATTAAATGGTATAGGGAGATCCACTTGATTGGAGACTGAGATTCAAATAGCTTAGAAAGAACAATAAACTCTTAATAGAAATAGCTGGCAGATATATCCAAAATATCATAATCCCCAAAGCATCCTAGCTATTAAAACAAACAAACAGAAACTGACTTCAAAACCTTATTTTATCTCAAGGGAAGTGACTTTTCCTGGTTTGCTTCTCCAACTCTCTTTTCAGACCAATCCCTTACTTCCATAGATTGCAATCTTCAACTGAATCTTTAAGACAGGGGTGTCAAACTGGCTACCCACAGGCCGGATGTATTATGTGCAGGCCACACCCACCCCAGTTCGGCAAAGGCAAAAAACATTGTGATACATCATGATATGTCATGTGATGCAAGCAAGTTTGACACCTGTGCTTTAAGAACAATTCCTCTTAGTGCAGGCCAGGCAAAAGAACAACTAGCCATTGGAGCTGAGATTGTAGCAGCTTCGTTATAATTTAAAAGGTTGCTTAACATTTCTTTTGATTCAGGACTTTTAGAAATTTTAGCTAAAAGTGGTTAGGGGATAGCCAGGTTCAAGGCCAGCCCTTAGCACTGGAACCCCACCAGGTGATGACTTTGGGCCAGTCCCTCTCTCTCAGTCCAACTTATCTCACATGGTGATTCTTGTAGGAGCAAAGGGGGAGGAGCTGGGTATATAAGTATACTTACCTGAAAGAGAAGGTAGGATGTAAAGAAAAAATTGCAAATATTTATAAGCTGCCTATAGACACACATAATTGGTGGTTGTCGTAAGTAAAAATTCAGAATAAAGCACGAATAAACAGCAGGATAACAGATAATCTGTGGGTTTACAATTGCAATTTCTTTGCTTGCTGCTGGAAATTTGAAAAGAAGAGAAAGCAGGAATTGATTTGCCTCTCGAGGGCAGTTTTTCAGGCCCCTGCATTTATTCTATCTGTTGTCTTGGTGAGCCAAATGCAAATAAGATGTCAGCAGTTCAGTTCCTTTGCGCTGGCACAGTCCATTGTTATTGAAGGAGAAGCCTCTTTCATTCCCACAGAAATCACTTTGCAAATGCAGAAACCAAAAAATAAAGTTTTGACAGTTTTGAGGGAAGAAAAGGTAAAATCAAGAGAATGTTTATTTAAATGAAGCTCAATGGGAACAATTTCTTTTTCTTTGTAAAAAAGAAATGAGCCATGTCAAAACAGTAACCCATAAGATGTAAATTTTAAAGAATGAGCAACAATACATTTTATCCAGATATTTAAATGGTCAGATTTAGCAGCACCCAAAAAGTCAAACTGACAAATGCCAATAAACTTTGAAATCAGCAACATCTATTACTAATAAAAGTCTGAGGAAACAAGAATGATATGCTCATGAAATCTCCACCAGGCCTGATAAGAGGCATTGCTTCAAGATGACTGATCACATAAGAGTTTATTATAGTTGTTTTAACTTTTAGCTTCTTATATTCCAACTTTATAGATCACATGAGTAAACTGACAATCACTTTTCCCCCTCACAAATCCTTTCCCAAATATAGACCCTGACTGCTTGTACGTATTTTGTTATATCACATACATGAACTCCATATGTAAGAATTTTTGTTTAAAAGATAATACACAACAAATGTAAAATTGCATGCCAATTTAATAACTAATTTTAGTTTTTATAATAGAATGAAATCCTTTGACAATGATCACGTACTGTTTGTGTTTCAAGAATGCTGTTATATAAAATGCAATTTTATCAAATGGGAACATTTGATTTAACTTTACAAATACTTGTTCGTCAAAAGTTAATATGAATGTAACAGGTCCTTATATGGTGACTTAGGTGGCTCTTGAAAATTTTACACCAGATTTCCTATTATAGTTCCTTTGGTGTTTAGATAGCTGGAAATTGTAGAAATTAGAGGCTCACCATATCTGAAGGCACTAGGCTGCAGAAGATTGTTTGAGATTTGCTGTAATATTTTTACTGGTTATTTACATCTGAGCAGAATTGGGTTGCTACAAAATGCAAGGTGTATTGAAATATGGTAGAAGCCAAATGTTAATGAGAATTGATAGTTAAACTGGTAAAATAACATTTCATCTTCTCCTTCCCAAAATGAAATTATATTTTAAAGGTTTGTTTTAAAATGATAACTATCTATTGTTAGCAATGTATCCTCAGGCATATGCATTCATGCGAGGAAATATTATTTAATATACTTTTCCTATTTCACCATTGGAAAACAATGCATTTATTTTCCAGCAATAGGGAAAAACTGAAAAATGGGTAATATTTATTCATTCTTTATTTCCCGTAAATGCTTATCATGTAGTTAATATTAATTTTGTAGGAAGTTAGAAAACTATGCATTCTATAGACAATCCTCACAGAGGAAGTGATAAATGTTGTATATGCTGTTTATATGAACAGTTATTATATATCCCACGTTCAGAAATTCAAAGATTCAGCATTGTGTTAAGAATTTGCAGCAACAATTGGGTTCTTGAAATATTCTCCTGGCCATTTCTGACTTCTCATTATGCACATGAGCTTCTGAGCACATTACCATAACACAGCTGAGGTACAGAATCTCTTGATATACAGGAAAGTTCTATTTGCATCAGAGTTAATATAAATATAAAATATGGTGTGGTCTTTGCTATGCATAGCAACATAAGGATTTGGGGGAAGGCGTTTCTAGATTTAATACTCAGGTTTAAGATAAGATAAGATAATCTTTATTGTCATTTTTTACTGTGGGCACAATGGCACACATCAAAAATGAAATTTAGTTGCCTGCTGTCAAAGTGAAACACATACATGACACACACCTAAAACATACTATATACAACATATGTATAGACCCACACCCCTAAATATACATAACAATAAAATATTAAATACTGTCCATCTTGAATATATAACGGAAGGAGGAAGACTGAGAGTTCACAAGGTTAATGCTGTATGGAATGAAACTATGGTTGAATCTGGATGTTCTGCTTCGGATACCATGAAGCCTCCTCCCAGAAGGTAACAAGAAAAACAGGTCATGAAGAGGATGAGTAGTGTCCCAGATAATCGTACGGACCCTGTTCAAACAACACTTTTGTGCTATGTCCTGGATGGGAGGGAGGGAACTGCCAATGATCTTTTCGGCCATCCTCACCACTCTCTGCACTGCCTTCGTATCTGAAGCAGTGATACTTCCAAACCAGACTGTGATGCTGTATGACAGGATGCTCTCGATCGTCCCCCTGTAGAAAGTGGTCAGGATAGGGGAAGGAAGATGAACTTTTCTCATGCTATGCAGAAAGTGCAGGTGCTGCTGTGCCTGCTTCACCAGTTTCTCACTGTTGAGTGAACAAGCCAGCCTACTCGTTAGCTGCACACCCAGGAATTTGATGCTGGTAATCATCTTCACAGGTGAATCATTAATGCACAGAGAAGTGTGGCTGTGCCTGCCTTTTCTGAAATTGACAATGATCTCTTTGGTTCTTCTGGTATTTAAAACTAGGCTGCTTTCCTTACACCAGTTCACCAACCCCTCAACGTCCTTGTGGTAAGCTTCCACATTGTCATCATGAATAAGGCCCACTACTGTTGTATCATCTGCAGACTTCACATTATGGTTGGTGGCAAACCTAGCACAACAGTCATAAGTCAACAGGGTGAACAGCAGCGGACTTGGGACGCAGCCCTGAGGAGAACCTGTGCTCAAGAAAATGGTATTAGAGGTATTTGTTCCAGCTCGCACCTATTGGGGCCTGTTGGTAAGAAAATCAAGAATCCAGTTGCATATATATATATATATATATATATATATATATATATATATATATATATATATTTGTTGTTAGTTGCGAAGTCGTGTCTGACCCATCGTGACCCCATGGACATTCTTACATTCCAGGTTCCTATGGAGTAAAAATCTTTACAGCATAGGACTTTCCTTTCACCACCAGAAACATCAACAGCTGAGTGTCCTTTCAGCTTTGGCCCAATCGCTTCATTCCTTCTGGCGCTACTAGTACTAGCCCTTTGCTCTTCCCCAGTAGCATATTGGAGCCTTCCGATCTGAGGGGCTCATCTTCCAGCGTCATATCTTTTTTCCTTTTGGTACTGTCCATGGGGTTTTCATGGCAAAGATACTACAGTGGGTTGCCATTTCCTTCTCCAGTGGATCACATTTTGTCAGAACTCTCTGCTATGACCTGTCCGTCTTGGGTGGCCCTGCACAGCATAGCTCATAGCTTCATTGAATTACGCAAGCCCCTTCGCCATGACAAGGTAGTAATTCATGCAGGGGTTATGTATATATATATGATACTGACATTTTACTTCTACCTTGTTTCATAGAGATTGAAGGAGGTAGATCTCAATTAAAATAGAGTATTAGCAGGCCCTCAATAATTTCATAAGTGTTGTCCTCCAGAATAGCTCTGTAGAGAAATATTTTATTGTATTCAACCTGTGGCTGGATGGATAGATGGAAAGAAGGGAAGGAGGGAGGGAGGAAGGAAGGAGGGAGGGAGGGAAGGAAGGAGTTGCTATAGATCCAACAAGTTTGAGTTAGCTTTCAGTGGTCACTTAAAGGGATACATTTTATATCTATTTTTAGGAAGCAGTATAGAAGTGGTTGCCACTTATGACTTCTTTTCAGGGTTTTTTTTCCAACTTACTAACGGAACAGAACAGAATTACAAAAGTTGGAAGGGACCTTGGAGGTCTTCTAATCCAACCCCCTGCTAAAGTAGGAGACCCTGTACCATTTCAGACAAAAGCTTGTCCAGTCTCTTTTTAAAAGCCTCTAGTGAAGGAGCACCCACAACTTCTGAAGGAAGAAGTTTTGCTAGTTTATTGTTCTTACTGTCAAAAAATTTCTCCTTAGTTCTAGATTGCTTCTTTCCTTGATTAGTTTCCATCCATTGGTTCTTGCCTTACCTTCCATTGTTTTGGAAAATAGTTTGACCCCCTCTTCTTTGTGGCACTGTTATCATGTCACCCCTCTTAATGATTTCTTATAAGTGTAAATGCACACTTAAGATCAGTGGCATGTGGAGGCCTCAAAATTTGTTCAACTACTAATGAATGGTAGCTTTGTGTGTCAGATGTTATCCATATACAAAAGCAATAGCCTTAGAAATCAGATAGAGTGGTGAATTCACTGGCATTGTAGTTGGAAGTGTTGTGGTTTATTGCTGATGAGAAAATAGTTTTTCATAAAATGTTAGTAAGTGCCAAACTCTGATAATCTACTGTTAAATTAGGCTAATAAACTCTTCATTCTCATTTTAACAGATCATATAATTTGGTGATTGTTTTATTACAGTATCTAGTAATTCAAGTAATAATATAATTATTTTTATAATCTATAAAAAATCATTTATATGCAATAACACAGAATCCCAAATATTTCTGTGTGAAACTAAAAGTAGCCTATCGCTAAAACAGCAGGAAATCCATAACAAATGCCCTGAACATAATATGTATTCACTGAGCTCAGGACTGCCCCTGACCTTCGCTCATTCCGCCGGGACCTGAAGACTTGGCTCTTTGAGCTTTCTGGCCTGGACTGAGAGTATTAATTGGGGTTTTAATTGGATTTTAATTGGGGTTTTATATTTATTCAAGGTTTAAATGTAATTATTTTAACTGTTCCTAATTTTTGTATTTTTTTTTATTTAAAAAGTTTTACAATACATTTTGACTTTAATCCCCCCTCCCCCACCCCCACCCAACCCTCCCTATCCCTCTCCCCCATTCCCTCCTCCCCCCCCCGACTTCCCAGAGCTAAATACAGGGTATAAAATAAAAAAACAAACATAAGCACCCCTATGTTATCAGCAATAAACTATTAATTCTATCTCCCTCTAGCTCATGTAAAATGAATACAAACAATATTAATATTACAAATAAAGTAAAAAAGAAAAAGAGGAAAACAGAAAAAGAGCTTTACTCAGAATAGATTTTCTTAATCCCAGTCCTTATTCATATTAATTTCAAAAAAAAAGAAAAAAAACTTTCACCTACTATTTACATTCTCCAACCTTTCTCTAATTTCTAAACAAATTCTCAGTTACGCGCCAAAAGCGCCTATCTCTATTAACCTAATAATCTCCAACCAAACTAAACCATGATCAAGAATAATTCTTGCATGTATCACGCCAAATGTCTCGCAATTCCAAATCATCCTTGAGTTCAAATAAAAAGAGTAAAAAAAAGAAAGGTTTAAACAATCTGTAAGACAACTTGTTGTTAATTAAGAGCTTGGATACCCATTCTTAGTTCAACACATACTTTTAGTCCATAACCCTAATATACTTTTCTAACAAGCAAATAACATCAATCTTAAATTATGTTAAATATTAAAAAAAAAACTTTCTTTCTCCTCTATGATAAATTTAATCCATTGACATTCTAATTTAAAAATGTAATCACCAATCTTAACGCCCCAAAGCTTTTGGAGCACGTCTGTCATGACCCCCAAAACTTCTTTGGACCACGCCCCTCCCACAGCTTCACTGTAAGTACACTCTGGAGATTCCATAACTTTCTGCTGGTCTTGCTCTTGCTCTCGTCTCGCTCTTCTTAGGGCGGCACGCGTCATCCTCTGGCCTCCTGCAACATCCGATGAAACTGTATCTTGATCCCCTCCAACACCATTGTCCTCTATCTGTCTGTCTGCAACATCTTGAAGCTTTCCCTCGCCGTATCCCTTTACAGCTTCCAAAAATGATAGGGGGGTTGCTTTTAACACATTGCTATAAAAATCACGTGCCTGGGCCACAGTGACCAGACAATGTCTTTTACCTTCATGCGTCACCACCAGTCCAACTGGAATCTCCCATCTAAACTTAATATCACATTTCTTAAGTTCCTGTACAAGAAATGCAAAATCTTTCCTTCTCCTTAAAATCTTCGGAGGAATCTCTTTTAAAACCAAGACTTCTTGCTCAGCCACTACCAATTTAGTATCATAAGCAGCTTGAATGACTTCATCTCTAATTACTCTCTTTGTAAAATAGACCACCACATCTCTGGGTAACTTCCTCTGTCTTGCAATCCATGAATTTACACGAAAAATTTTGTCCATATTTCCCTCAATTTCAGATGCTGGCTGGCCCAATACCCCTTCCAGAGCCTCAGAAATCAGCTGCTTTAAATCTTCTTTACAATTCTCCTTTAAACCCCTGATTCTAATAGCATACTGCATCTGATGATACTGAACAAGGCTCAATTCTCCGTCCATTTTATCCCTTATATTTTCATTTTCTAATACCTTTGCTTCTAATATAGAGTTCTTTTGACTGAGATCCTTCACTTTTACATCCAGCTGTTGCACACATTCAGCTACAGATTCAATCATAGACAACATGTCCACCCTCATTGCTCTAAACTTCTCTTCCATCTTCTTCTCCAATTTCTCCATTTTCTCCTCCATTTTCTCCTCCAGCTTTTTCAACTTTTCATCCATCATGTCAGACATCAATTGTGAATGCTTTCCAAGAGCATCTTGTAAATCCTTAAGCGTCAATGCCGGAGGAGGTGCAGGAGGAAGCAAAGCTTGCAATGAGGTCTGTTGCACCAGGGAAGACCCCGCACTCCGAAGAGCTTTAGAAGTTTTAGCCGCCATCTTCCCCCACTTTCACTTATTGCACACTTTCACTTTAAAACTATAAAATCCATTGAGCTAGAGAGTAAAGATAAGAGTCCACATCACCTTGACCTCCTGTACCGCTCTGCCTGCATCTTAACAATCAAAAGTATTTCCTTTTGGCAGGGGTGGTTGCTAACGCCTGGCTCTGCTCCATAAATCCCGGAGCAGGGGCGCTGTGCAGCTCGGAGCAACCCAGGCTTCGGGGGGGCTCAATCCTTCAGCCGCCCAAACTCTCAGCTCAGGCGGCCCCAGAGAGCTCAACCCCTACCTAGGGCCTCACCCCCTCCTCTTCTCCCGAGGAGGGGGCTTCAAATCCATCTAAACAGCTGATCGGCGCTGTTTATGATGGAAAAACACAGCTGCGGAGCGGGCAGCCCGAAAACGGCTGTCTTCGGCGTCGCGTCACCACCGGAAGTCCAATTTTTGTAATTGTTGTATTGTTATTTTAAAAACCTTGTGAACCGCCCTGAGTCCTACGGGAGAAGGGCGGTATATAAGTCTAATAAAGATAAAGATTTAATGTCGCGTACAGAATTTAATGCAATAAATTCTTCAGATTATCTGACCTTTCCTTTGAAGTTTTCAAAATGACAGGAGGATCCATGGAGGAAATCTGTGGTTGTCCAAAAGAGAAAATATTTTACGTTTTTCACATTAGATGTGAATATTTAAGTCAAATTGGAAAACTGGAGAGCAGGTAAGAAAATAGTGCTGAAAGCTTTTAATTCATAATTTTTGTTGTTTGTGGTTAACATACAGAAAAAGAAAATACTGTAGTACAGGTAGTCCTCAACCTATGATCACAAATGAGCCCAAAATGTCTGTTTCTAAGTGAAACATTTGTTAAGTGAATTTTGTCCCATTTTACAACTTTTCTTGTCACAGTTGTTAAGTGATTTACTGCAGTGCAATTGTTAAGTGAATCTGGCTTTCCCATTGACTTTGCTTGTCAGAAGTTCACAAAACGGGATCACGTGACCCCAAGGCACTGCAACCATCATAACTATTAATCAGTTGCCAAGCCTCTGAATTTTGGTCACATGACCATAGGGATGTTGTAATGGTCATAAATGTGAAAAAATAGTCATGTCACTTTTTCCAGTGCTGTTGTAACTTTAGGCAGTCACTAAATGAACTGTTGTAAGTCAAGGTCTACCTGTATTTGGAAGTAGGTAGTGAAAACATGTTTATGGGCATTGAAATTAATCACCTCATTAGAGAACATATGTGAATAAAAAGCTTGCCATTGCTCTTTTTCCTACTGTCTCCACATAACTGATAGGATTGCTATAGTATAATCATAAGAGCCTTGGTGGAGCAGTGGGCTAATGCCTCCTTAAGTAACACCAGCTGCCTGCAATTAGTGCAGGTTCACATCCCACCAGGCTCAAGGCTGACTCAGCCTTCCATCCTTCCGAGGTAGGTGAAATGAGGACCCAGATTGTTGGGGGCAAAAAGCTGACTTTGTAATAATGCCGCTTGGGGTGTGTGTGAAAGCCCTAACAAGCAGGCATATACATAGAAGGAAGGCTACTGCTAAGCTTGTAAGCCGCCCTGAGTCTTCAGAGAAGGGCGGGATATAAATGTAATAAAAATAAAAAATAAAAAATAAAATATAAATAAATAAATAAATAAATAAATAAATAAATAAATAAATAAATAAATAAATAAGCCCATCCAATGTTGACCCCATGCCAGGAATGATTCCATTGCTACCTGCAGCCAGGAGATGCATTGGATTTATAGCTCTTTCCTGGATAGGGATTCTTTCCATTCATTCCCTGGTCATCTCCCATTTGGACTATTGCAATGTGCTCAGGTGGGGCTATCGTTAAAAAGTATTCATAAGCTTCAGCTGGTACAGAATGCAGCCACACAAGCAATCTTAGGCATCCCAAGGACAGTAAATGTAACACCTCAGTTACTAAAGTGGAAGTACTTAGCCTGTCCCTTGGGAAATTATTGCAGAGGTACAAAGCATTTTAAGAATTAATTCTGTTCTAGAATATTTATCACAAAATTAACAATTCTTTTGGCTTTCCTCAGATGGGCAGTGTCATTCCTGCAAAGAAAGAAGGAAATTCATCCTTACAAAATAAGCTGTGCTTAGTCACACATTAGTCTCAGCTTCCAGTATGTTTCTGCTACATATAAGGCATCTTTGTCTTGTTCAGATCCCACATATTGATCATTTATGACTTTTATTTTCATTGATATATACCAAATCTTGCTGTTTTAACTGTGATGCAGACTTTTCTCCCCTCAAGAAATACCATATGCTTTATTTTCCAATTGCACTTTTATTACAATTTTTACTCTTCCCCCCCCCCCAAATCCTGTTTTAAAAAGTCTGTCAGATTTCTTTGCCGTGCAGTTCCTTAAAATGGATTTTCTACAACTGTTAATGACTTGAATCAAACCCGTAGATGGTACATCATAGTTTGGATAGGCAACAATTTCACATTAGAGACCAAAATTCAATGTGAATTCTCTGAAAGCCTCTTTCTATCCTCGTAGTTTGACTTACAGTGCCTTGTACAACCTTGCCTTGTCATGTTTTAACAGCTATAAATAGAGAAGAGAGGCAGATAAAAGGAAGAGGAAACATGAAAGAAGTCTTATGTTCTGTATTTAGAGTGTCTTTGAATTGTCCCTTGTAGAGTCAGTATGACATGAAGTCAACATAGCACTCCTTCTGGTTTGTATTTAAGAATTGATATTTAGGAAGGGTTAGCATCATTGGTTAAAAGTAAATTGTAAGAACGTATCACAGGACATTAATCTGGGAGAAAGTCTTAAACAACAAGAGCATTGATGCTCACATTCTCTAGGATGATTGAATATTTTCTTCTTATAAATACAGGTGGTCTTTGGCTTACAAATGGGCACTTAGCAACCTTTCAAAGTCAGAACCTACCTGAAAAAGGAAACTTACAATTCAGATCTGAAGTTCTGACCTTGTTCACTTTTCTCCAATTTGGACACTCAGTAACTGCTTGCAGCATCCCATTGTCCTTTGAGCACATTTTACAACAGTTTATTACTTTGAGAACATAAAATGTACTTTTTGTATATTATAAATATTACACAGAAAAATTAACGTCTCTTTATGTTTTTAAAGTTGATTGTGCTTTATGAACAATGTGGCAAACTGATCAGTTGTTTAAAAGAGATATTATTATATCATTTTCTAGGCTTTTTTTCTTTAGGAACACTATTAATTTTAATGTTGCATTATATTGCTATTATATTCTGTTTGATATAATACGATTGTATTGAAGTAACTATCAACTCAAAAAGGAATATATGCAAAATATTACTACATAGTTTTTTATTATTTGGGTATTATGATAAGCTTAATAATTGAAAGTAGAAATCAGGATCCCACAAAACACAGTTTAAAAGCTGGCTTTAAGAACCATTTAAAGGAAAAACTTTAATAAATAACAAAATAACAAAGAAACAACAGGTGTAGATATTCAGCAACCCTTTGTCGTGCTATGCTTTGTGCTATGATATTTATTTGACAGGAAGCTCAGTTTTATTTGATCTTACATGAGGAGAAACAAAATGGTTCCTGAAAAGTTTAGATGTCTCTGAAGATTAGTCAAGATTAGCAGATCCTCAGGAGCAGATGGGCCCTGTCTGGTTAGTTTAATCCTGTATCTAACATGTAAACAACATTTTGCTCTCTTTTGTTCCTTCGATTTTCAGCTTTCTTTCCCCTCCTTCTCTTCCTCCTCATTTTATATCTGCTTTTTTCTTTCCTCCCAGCTCAGTCCCTATCCCTTACCCATCTCCATCCAGTTGTGAATTTCTCCCTTTAAACTCCATTCTTTACACCCTTGTGTGATGCACAAATATAACTTCTCTTTGCTACTTTGCTATTTAACAATCATGACTCTTTTCAAATGGCAAAAGAGGCAGAAAAAAGATACCACTCGTCTAATGAATCCATAAATTAAAATTAAGATCTTAAAACTTTGTTCTTTTTTAAAACTAAATTAGATTCTTTAATATATAGCAAAGATCATGTTTATGCAAGAAATGCTTGTGGAGAATTTCTTCTGAAATACTTTTGTAACATTCACAGTCCTAGTTGGTATGTGTGAGGGAGTGAATTCAAATTCATGGACAAAGACATGAATCCATGTACTCATATATACATATAGCATATGCACACATCCATTGGGAAGGACAAATCACTAGGATTGTTTTGGTTTAAACTGACAACTTGAGTTTGAGTAAATAGGAAGCTGAACATTGCTCGGGACTGGAAGAACCAGTCTGATGTAATGTTTAAAGGCAATGGGGTAGAAGTGGAAGATTGTGAATTATAAATGTTGCACTAGACACAAAGCCAACTTGGAGTCATTGGGCCAGACTTAAGTACTTGCATCAGACCTTGTGACAGAAGTATGTAATTGCAACTTTTGTGTGATTATACCCTTTGTCAGGTATCATTTTGCCATCACCATAGATTATTGTAGGTTTCCAAAGCTTTTGATTTATATTTCCGTGTTAACTGTACTAACATTGCTAATAATCTTGTGTTCTTATTCTCATAACATGAGTGAATAATAACATAAGAGATAGTTAACGTCTTGTCCTTTGATTTTGTTTTGATTTAATAATGGAGCGTGTTTACTGAATATTTTGATTCATTTTGTAATATTTTGTAATAAAGTATTTTTTTAAAATATATTTTATTATTTTTTTGCAATGACAATCTTAAATGTTTCGTGAACAGTGTGTTGTCTGGATTCATTTACTCAAAACAATCAATAACAATTATTTTCTCAAATTGATCAATATGTTGGTTGGCAATATATTTATTGATCCTTTCTTCTTCCAATAATAATCTCCATTTGTCTACAATAAAAATATAATTCTTAATATTTTCAATACATACCAAGTTGAATATAAACATTTTTTGTATTTATGCATATGATAACATCAACATAATTATTAATTCATTATATGTTCTGTTTTCAACTTTTTAAAGCTTAGTTTCCCCTCAGTATTCAGACCACTCTTATCAGTCATACTTTTCTCAAAATTTATTACCTTTAAATATCCAAACTTTTCATTTAAATACACCATCTCCATGTTTTAACATTTTATATATTCTAGAAATATATACCACTTATATATCTTATTTCTCTTACTATAGGGCCTCTTTACAAATTTTATCTATTCTTTTGGCCATATTCCAACAATATTTAACACTACAGCATTTAATAATCTTAATTTAGGGCCTCTTTATATCCAAACTACACACACACACACACACACACACACACACACACACACACACACACAAACACACGGGTTTAGTCATATAATATTCCCGCTGATATGTTGAATCACGTTTCTTGACTCCAATTTTAGTCTTCTTCTTTTGCCATGTTGCTTTCCAAGTCAGTAAGTTTAGCTTGCCAGGTTGTATTTTTGTGAGTGTTGCTGGGGACAAAAAAACAAACATGTCAAGTCAAGTATCTTTTTTTGTCTCCCACATTGTGATGATTCTTCTGACAGTTCTTTAATCCATTTTATTAGTTTTTCTTTTTTATCCTCAAATTTGTTTTGAAATCCTGGAGGATAAAGCATCTTTTTTTGTCTTCTTTATTACATTGAAGTTTTGCAGATTTTTTTGTTTATATTAAATTGTAGTTTTCTTCATCCGTAGCTTTTCTATTTAAGTCACTTTCATTTATTTTATGTTCTGTTGTCTGATTTATTTGTTCATACTTTGTTGTCATTTTTTGAGTGTTATTCAATTGTAGATTTAAGTTAGAGATATGTTCATTTATATTGTCAGGTTTATTTCTAATCTCATCTTGGTTTGAAACAATTATCATTTGAATCTGTCGCTGCATTGTGTATATTTTCTCCTGGGATGTATTTGTTTTGTCTTGAGTCATTGTTCCTGCAGATCTTTGAAACTCCAAACTGGGGTCTTCAGGAGAAGGTGTTCAGTATAGTTTTCTATGACTTTTAGATAGGTATATAACGTCCATTTTATCTCTCCCCTTTAAGTAATTTTTCATCAGTGTCATAGTCTTTTAATTGGCTTTATCAAGCCAGCCCATCTTAAGTTCCAAACAGCCAAGTCTTACATAATTCTTATCTTTATATAATAGTTTTATAGTCCAATACATTTCCAATTGTCCAGGCACCACTGAAAACAATATTTTATAACAGTTTTTCTTTTCAGGGGTCTTGTAATTATCAACCAGTCAGGATTCAATCCAAAGTATTTAACCATCTAAAAGTTTTCTAGTAATTTCTCCTTTAGAAGATTAGCCAAAGGCCAAGATTTTTTCTCTCTCTGCAAACAGTTCTTAAGTTTAGACATGCAGTTCAGTATGTTTGTAATCCTAGAAGGTCAGCAGTTTCTAAACACATGTAGTTTCACTCCATAAGAGATAACTTGGTGCTTTGTTCCCAGCTGTTTCTTGGGGATCTTTTCCAGGACATTAGGTATAAAATAGGAGAGAGAAGATCAAATTCCTCACCCAGTTTCAAGCATGCTGTTCACTGTTGTGCTAGCTAGTGCCTTTGGACTTTGGCTGCTAGTAGCTTGGGATGGTCAGTGAAGTGTGGCCAGCCTTTCTCCTGTCAGGTTAGAAGGATTTTCCTGAATTGAACAGAATGACTGCTGTCATTCCAGAATCACTGGGGCACCTTTCTTTTCTTTGACGCCTCTCCAGGGTGACTTAGACCCATTTTTAGGGTGCCCTGGCAGGACGAAATTAGCTGCGGGGGTGTGGAGATCTGCAATCCTGCAACTGGGCGTTACTGTGCAAAACTGGAAGTCCTATAATAAAGTATTACCTTAAGGGAAAAATGTTTCAAGTGAAGTTATAAATGTACTGTTATTTGAAACAATCCTAATGCACAGTGGGGCCAACTTCAAGTGTTGGGGGTCGCAACTCCAAACCAGTGTGACCAGAGTCCATGTGTGGCAATAGCCTTGCCCGGGCTGCTCGACGCCCTCTCATGGTTGGCAGTGGAGTTCCCCAGGTTTATAGTTCTGGGTGACTTCAACCTACCTGCCCTGGGAGGGTCATCGGAGTTAGCTCGGGAGTTCATGGCTTCCATGATGGCCATGGACCTGACCCAAGTAATTCATGGCCCAACTCATGTGGGGGGTCACACTCTCGACCTGGTGTTTTTATCTGGACAGTGGTTGGATGATCTGGGAGGGGGTTTGCCAGCTATTGTCCCCCTATCATGGTCCGATCATGATCTCCTGCGACTGGTCTTCTGTTATGTTACCCCCCGCTGCTATGCTGCGGAACCGACCAGATGGTTCCACCCCAGGCGCCTAATGGATCCAGAACGGTTCCAGATGGCGCTTGGGTCTATACCCATCGCCCTCACTCACAACCCGGCCAGTGCCTTGGTGGATGCCTGGAAAAGGGCAGCCACCGAAGCACTCGACCGTGTTGTACCCTTGCAACTCCTGACTTGGCGCAGATCCCGCTGGGCTCCATGGTTTTCTGTGGAGCTCTGGGTGATGAAGCGTCGGAGACGGGGTCTAGAGAGCGGTTGGAGGTCCAGCCGATCCGAATCTGACCAATTGCAGCTAAGAACCTTTATAAGGTCTTATCTTGCGGCGATGAGGACGGCGAAGGCTAACTACTTCGCTGCCCTCATCGTGTCCGCAGATAATCGCCCGACCGCCCTGTTTAGGGTAACTCGCTCCCTTCTTAACCAGGAGGTGAGGGAGGACCCCTTAAAGGGACGGGCTGAGGAGTTTAGTCATCGTCTGATGGACAAAATCGCTCAGATCCGGCTTAGACTCTGACTGGGTGGAGTCTGATGTGGAGGAATCGGACGATCTTGAGCATGTTATCTGGACTGAGTTTGATCCTGTTTCCCCTGATGATGTGGACAGGATTATGGGGAGGCTGAGCTCCACCACCTGTTTGTTGGACCCGTGCCCCTCCTGGCTGGTTTATGCGGCTCGGGAGGAGACATGAGGCTGGTTCCACGCAGTAATAACTGCTTCCTTGAAGGAGGGTATCTTCCCCACTGCCTTGAAGGAGGCGGTGGTGAGACCCCTTCTCAAGAAGCCTGCCCTGGACCCAGCTGTTTTAAATAACTATCATCCGGTCTCCAACCTTTGCTTTCTGGCGAAGGTTGTTGAGAATGTGGTGGCGCATCAGCTTCCTCTGTTCCTGGAGGAAACTGATTATCTGGACCTGTACCAATCGGGTTTCAGGCCCGGTCACAGCACGGGGACGGCATTGATCGCGCTGGTGAATGATCTCTGGCGGGCTCAGGACAGGGGTTGTTTCTCTGTCCTAGTCCTATTAGACCTCTCAGCGGCTTTTGATACCATCGACCATGGTATCCTATTGCGGTGTCTCAGGGGGTTGGGAGTGGGAGGCACCGTTTTATGGTGGTTCTCCTCCTATCTCCTGGGCCGCTTGCAGTTGGTGTTGATGGGAGGGCAGAGATCTGCCCCGAGGCCTCTCGTTTGTGGAGTTCCTCTGGGGTCGGTTCTCTCTCCCCTCCTGTTCAACATCTATATGAAGCCGCTGGGCGAGATCATTCGTGGTTTCGGGGTGGGATATCATCAGTATGCTGATGATACCCAACTTTTTTTCTCCACCCCGAACCAACCCAGTGATGCCCTCGCCGTGATGTCCCGTTGCCTGTAGGCAGTCCAGGTCTGGATGGGGAAAAACAGGCTTCGTCTCAATCCTGCCAAGACTGAGTGGCTACGCATACCGGCATCTCGGGTTAACCAGACTATTTCATCTTTAACGATGGGGGGTGAGGTGTTACACCCCCCCCCGTTGATAGGGCTCGCAACTTGGGTGTCCTCCTGGATTCACGGCTCAATTTTGAAGATCACATAGGATCCGTGACCAGAGGAGCTTTTGCCCAGGTTCGTCTGGTGCACCAGTTGCGACCCTATCTGGACTGAGATGTCCTACGCACAGTCACCCATGTGCTCATGACCTCCCGGTTAGACTACTGCAACGCTCTCTATATGGGGCTGCCCTCGACGACCACTCGGAGGCTTCAGCTGGTGCTATTGCTGCTGCGCGAGTTGTGATGGGGGTTTCCCGATACTCCCATGTAACGCCTCTACTCCGCAAGCTGCATTGGCTTCCGGTTGCCCTCCGGGTGAGATTCAAGGTGCTGGTGATGACCTATAAAGCCCTAAATGGCTTTATATTTGAGGGAACACCTGCTGCCGGCATCAAGTTCCCTTCGTCCTGTGCGCTCCCACATGGAGGGCCTTTCAGTGTGCCGCCGGTAAAAGACTGCCGGCGGAAAACACCCAGGGGGAGGGCCTTCTCAGTGGGTGCGCCTGCCCTTTGGAACCAGCTGCCCGTGGAGTTTAGGACTGCCCCCGACCTTTGGTCATTCTGCCGGGACCTGAAGACCTGGCTCTTTGAGCTTTCCGGCCCAGGCTGAGAGTTTTTAATTGTGGTTTTATATTTTTCAGGGATCAAATTTAATTATTTTTAACTGTTTTTAACTTTTGTATTGTATTGACGTTTTTAAATACTTTGTAAACCACCCTGAGTCCTACGGGAAAAGGGCGGTATATAAATTCAATAAACTTAAACTTAAACTTAGTTCAATATTCTGCAGATTGCAAAGCCAAGATACATACTGACAGTATCTACTGGGGAAGGTTGACTGAGGCCATAACAAAACAGGGCAATAAACACAATAAGCTTATGTTGCCAATTATATTTGGACAAATGCAACAGCTATTCTTTAGTCTGAACCAATTAGATGGCTGTCAACATCACCAGGAAACATGTCAGCACATGAGAAATTAAGAGAACAGATTGCTTAAAAGAAAAGCATTAATACCTCAAAACTTGAGCTAAACATGGTATTTTTGCATTAGAACAATGAAACCTCTAAAATATTTATGAGTTCTTCATTATTCTAAAATGGCAATTTAAAGAAAAACTTGGAATTGCAATAACAATCATGGAAGTTCTGAATTATGGGTGTGCATTGGATTTAATCAACCCAAGTTCCTAAAGAAGATCAAGGTAACACAAAACAGGTTTTCCTGGGGTAGACTGAATGGGTTAATTCTGAATCTGAATGCCAATAAATCACGATTCTCACAACATTATCAGGGGTGAAAGCTGTGCAAAAAACAAAGCAAAATAGCAAATTGATAGGGCGTTGTTTGACTGATCTTTTTGTAGCATCTCAGTTACTAAAGAAACTCTAGATGGCTTATGCATTACAGATTATGTTGTGAGATGTACTCATAAAATATTTTTCTAGCTGTTTATTTTTATTCCTTAATAACTGACCATTTCTTTTCTTCCATTCTTTTTTCTTTCTTCCTGTTTTGTCTCATTCCCAATATATTTCTATATTTTTTTGCAAAACAAAATTGTCTTTTAAAAAATAAATTCACTACTAATTTATCTGTCTGATTATAATGTATTAATGATTATGTTGTTCTTTACTGTGATTTTTGATCATTTGATTGACTCTGTATGTCATAATGTGTGTGCCTAATATTGTTATGTATCTTCTTATAATTTTTATGCCAATGTTGCATAGGGAACAACTGAGACAGCAAGCTAAGAGTAATCCATAATTCTATAAATCTGGCATGTAACTTCCCCCTGAAATTAAGGTCAGCCCCATCCCTTCTAATATTTGGAAGGCCCTCAAGAACTGGTTACGCTGCCAGATCTAGGGCTAGAGAATTGGCTACATTGCTGAGGGGGGCATTTTTATCTTCCCTTTGCCAGTGTTAGTATTTTTGTTTTTATGTTATTTATCATTGTGGCTTTTATATTTTTACTAAATTAAATTCTACCATATTCTACTGATAAACAAAAATTTTATGGTCATGTTGTTTTAACCACTGTAAGGTAATGAGATATCTGAAACTAAATTGCATGTAAAGACCCAAATCCGAAAGACATACGTACTGTATGTATATCTGATGCCATCTGAGATTGACATCAATTGGAAATTGCCAGATTCAGGGATGTCTACATGCTGTGGTCAGAAAAATTCACGCTAGCATGATCAAAGGTCCACCTTTTTGTTACGTGTATACCTGCACATAAGCATTGTGCTTTCTGACCCCACCAACTGAATCTAGAAACTATCAAGAAAAACCCAGGCAAATCTATGAAAACTCAGTAATTGTAAGCTGTAATAAGAAAGTAAAAAACCTGGTATGTTTATTAGTTAGGAGCATAAAGGGAAAATTGCCAAAAGGTACAGTCTAACACATGAAAAGACATCAGGTTGGAGAAAGCTAGAATAGTTCAGAATAGAAATTTAATATATCAAAGTGAAAAAGAACAAGTAATAATATCACAATTATGAGAATTACCAGGGTGAAATTACCAGGTGCATTAAGGAAATCCAGTTTCTCTTTAGATGACACTGAAATAAGTAGTATCTGCTCAGCAATGACAATACATTTCAGTAAGAATTTCATATAGTAGAAGTAAAACAAGAAACCCTACATTGAGAAGATGGCAGCTGTGGAATTAGCACCATCACCTATTTGCTTGTGGAATTTCTAAATCATTTAGCATTTACTTTGTTACTATTTGCTATGATAGAGGCCAATTTAACAGGAACAGCCTGTTTCATATTTGTATTTTATCTACAGGATAAAATAAGAAGTAAGATTAATGGAACGTATGGCAATTAAAGCCATTTAATATTTTAAAAGAAGAAAGAATAGTGCGGACTTGGTTTCAGTATGGGCAGTTACAAGCTAGATGGAAGGAAGATCAGGTATTTCGACAACTGATGAAAATTTGGTTAAACAAATAAGAGATCAAAGTCCAGCGCATATAAGGAGGATATATAATGCACTGATAGAAATAGATTCAGAAACGGAACTTGTTAAAGATTGCATGATAAAATGGGCCCAGAATTTTCAGGAGCCCATAACGATGGATATCTGGGAAAAGATATGGGTCAGAAATGTGAAATTTACACAGGCACAAAATTTAAGAGATAATTTTTATAAAATGTTTTATAGATGGCATTTAGATCCTAAAAAATTAGCATGTATGTATCCGGATTATCAGCCTAAATGTTGGAGGTGTGGTTGTGATGATGAAACCTATTATCATATATGGTGGACTTGTAAAAAAGTTAAAGCTTTTTGGATTAAAATTTGGTGGAATATGCAGAAGATATTTAAGAAAAAGATAAGTTTTTCTCCACAGTTATTTCTGTTGGGCATTATTACAGATTGTACTGTTATAGATACTAAATTGATGTTAAATTTAATTACGGCAGCAAGACTCTTGGTAGCGCAATATTGGAAGAAGGAGGAACTGCCTACTATAGAAGAGTGGACTTTAAAAGTTTCAAACCTGGCGGAAATGGCAAAGATTTCAGCATATTTGAAAGAACAATCGCAACAGAGATATAATTTGGAATGGAGAAGATGGATCGATTATATTCAGAATAAATATGGGACTAGAAAGTTTCATTTAGTATATGAATAAGTATTAGTATTATATGATGCATTATTAATTAGTTATTATTCTTTAGTTATTTAGTTATGTTAAGAGGAGTTAAAATGCGATAGAATTTCAAGTGTCTTTTTTAGTTGGTTAGCATATTTTAGCTTAAGTTGGTTAAAGTTTATACCCTGTATTCAGCTCTGGGAAGTTGGGGGGGAGGGGGAGGGAGGGGAAGTGGGGGGAGGGGGAGGGAGGGAGTTTATGTTTTTAAAATGTATTTTAAAACTTTTCAATAAAAAAAAGAAATAAGATTGAAAGCATTGAAAAAAGCAAAAAGAAATAAAATTTGTATAATTAAAAAAAAGATTATTCCAAAAACGAAGCAGTAGAACTTTCACTTTTACAGGTAAATAATTAAAAATAACAGCAACATATAATTTTTCATTAAGCAAATAATTCTAGTGGCAATATTTCCCCTTCAGAATATAATGATTTAAAATCCAAGGGAAAGTCAGAAATCACAGTTTAGAAATATTGTTTTTTAACGGTTGCCTAGCAACTTTGTTACTATCTGTTGCCACCATAAATAAACAGAAGATAGCTCTATAAATTAACTGACAGAAAACTGGAACAGATAAAAATAAAATACATTTAAATGGCACAGAGTTTCTAGGAAATTGCCCTGAAAATTTCAAGCAACTGAATTTTCAACCTTCACTTTTCATCTCCTTCTGTAACTTATTGTCTGATTGAGAAAAGCCACAACTAGAAGGAGAAAAACATGTTCTATAATTGTTCTTTTATAATTCATGGTAGAAGAAACTTGCCTAGAAAAATGCTTAAATTGTTGTTATTCACATGCTAGGAAAGAGAGACGGGGCCTAGAGAGCTGTTGGAGGTCCAGCCGATCCGAATCTGACCGATTGCGACTAAGAACCTATATGAGGTCTTATCTCGCAGCGATAAGGGCGACGAGGTCTAACCACTTCGCTACCCTTATCGCGTCCGCAGATAACCACCTGGCCACCCTGTTTAGGGTGACCCGCTCCCTCCTTAATCAGGAGGTGAGGGAGGAACCCTTGCAGGGTCGTGCCGAGGAGTTTAGTCAAAATCTGTCGGACAAAATCGCTCCGACTGGGCAGAGTCTGACGATCAGGACAAGGGTGGTCTTGTCGATATTATCTGGGAGGAGTTTGATTCTGTGACTCCAGAGGAAGTGGACAGGATTATGGGGAGGTTGAGCTCCACCACATGTTTATTGGACCCGTGCCCTTCCTGGCTGGTTTATGCGGCTTGGGAGGGGACACGAGGCTGGTTCCAGGTGATTATATCTGCCTCTTTGAGTGAGGGCAGTTTCCCCGCTGTCTTGAAGGAGGCGGTGGTGAGACCTCTCCTCAAGAAGCCTGACTTGGACCCAGCTGTGTTAAATAACTTTCGTCCGGTCTCCAACTTTCGCTTTCTTGCGAAGGTTGTTGAGAGTGTGGTGGCGCATCAGCTCCCTCTGGTTCTGGATGAAGCGGATTATCTAGACCCGTACCAATCGGGTTTCAGGCCCGGGCACAGCACGGAGACGGCATTGGTCGCTCTGGTGAATGATCTCTGGAGGGCCCAGGACAGGGGACATTCCTCTGTCCTAGTCCTATTAGACCTCTCAGCGGCGTTCGATACCATCGACCATGGTATCCTGCTGCGGCGTCTCAGGGGATTGGGAGTGGGAGGCACAGTCTTTCAGTGGTTCTCCTCCTATCTCCTGGGACGTTCGCAGTCGGTGTTGGCAGGGGGGCAGAGGTTGACCTCGAGGCCTCTCGCTTGTGGAGTTCCTCAGGGGTCGGTCCTCTCGCCTCTCCTGTTCAACATCTACATGAAACTGCTGGGTGAGATCATTCGTGGTTTTGGAGTTGGGTATCATCAGTACCCAGCTTTTTATTTCGACCCCAAACCACCCCAGTGATGCCCTCGACATGATGTCCCGTTGCCTGGAAGCGGTTCGGGTCTGGATGGGGAGGACCAGACTTCAACTCAACCCCGACAAGACTGAGTGGCTTTGCATAACGGCATCCCGGGATATTCAGAATATCCCATCTCTTTCTATGGGGGGTGAGCTATTACCCCCCGTAGATAGGGCTCGCAACTTGGGAGTCCTCCTAGATTCACGGCTTACTTTGGAAGATCACATAGTGGCTGTGACTAGGGGGACCTTCGCCCAGGATCGCCTGGTGTGCCAGTTGCGGCCCTATCTAGACCGGGATGCCCTGCATACGGTCACTCATGCACTTGTGACCTCTTGTTTAGACTACTGCAACGCTCTCTACATGGGGCTGCCCTTGAAGACCACTCGGAGGCTCCAACTGGTACAGAATGCAGCCGCGAGAGTTGTGTTGGGAGTCTCCCGTTACTCCCATGTTACACCTCTGCTCCGTGAGCTGCATTGGCTCCCAGTTGTCTTCCGGGTAAGGTTCAAGGTGCTGGTATTGACCTATAAAGCCCTACATGGCATGGGTCCAGAATACCTTGGGGAGCACCTGCGGCCGGCATCAACTTCCCTCTGCCCAATACGCTCCCACAGAGAGGGTCTCCTCAGGGTGCCACCGGTCAAAGAATGCCGACTGGTGGCCCCCAGGGGGAGGGCCTTCTCTGTGGGCGTTCTGTGTGCATGCGCCGGATTTATGGAACCGTCTTCCAGTTGAGCTCCGGATGGCGCCCGACCTTCGCTCCTTCCGGCGCGATCTAAAGACGTATCTCTTTGAACAAGCTGGCCTGGCCTGATGGGATGGGGTTGGGTTTTTATTACTTTTAAATGTGTTTTAACCTATTTAAGAGTTCTGGGCACTTTGTTTAATCTTTTTTAATTTTTGTATTCTGTCTTTTTAACATGTATTGCCCTGTTCACCGCCCTGAGTCCTTCGGGAGAAGGGCGGTATACAAATAAAATTAATAAATAAATAATAAATAAATAAAGAAGTCCTTTTCCAGACTCTGTTTAAAGGGCCCTTATTCTACTTATTGGGAAGGTGAAGTATTTCTTTCTTTTTCTTTTTTTTATTGAAAAGTTTTACAATACATTTTATCTTTAACAATCCCCCCCTCCCTCCACCCACCCCTACCTAACCCTCCCTATCCCTCCCCCCCATTCCCCCCTCCCCCCGACTTCCCAGAGCTAAGTACAAGGTATAAAACAAAGAACAATCATAAACATCCATATGCTAACAACAATAAACTATTAAGTCTATCGCACTCTAGCTCATATGAAATGACTACAAGCAATACTAATATTACATAAAAAGGAAAAAAAAGAAAAGAAAAGAAAACTTATTCAAATGCTAGGTGAAACTTTTTAGTCCCATATTTGTTCTGGATATAATCAATCCACTTTTTCCACTCCATAATATAACGTTCTTGCGAATGATCTTTCAAATAAGCCGAAATCTTTGCCATTTCCGCCAGGTCAGAAACTTTTAGAGTCCATTCTTCTATAGTCGGCAGTTCCTCCTTTTTCCAATATTGACCTATTAAGAGTCTTGCTGCTGTGATTAAATTGAACATCAACTTAATGTCCACAACAGTAGCATCTGTAGCCCAATAAAAACAATTGCGGACAAAACTTTATCCTTTGCTTGACGATCTTCTGCATATTCCACCAAATTTTTATCCAAAAAGCCTTAACCTTTTTGCAGGTCCACCATATATGAAAATACGTTGCATCTTCGCCACCACATCTCCAACATTTAGGTTGATAGTTCGGATACATACTTGCAAGCTTTTTAGGATCTAAATGCCATCTATAAAACATTTTATAAAAGTTCTCTCTTAGGTTTTGGGCTTGCGTAAATTTTACGTTCCTCACCCAAATCTTTTCCCACGTGTCCATTGTAATAACTTCTTGAATATTCTGAGCCCATTTTATCATACAGTCTTTAACAAGTTCTGTTTCTGAGTCAATATCTATCAATGCAAGATAAATCCGTTTGATATGTGCTGGACCCTGGTTTCTAATTTGCTTTACCAAATTTTCATCAGTCATTGAGAAACCAATTTTCTGGTCTTCTTTCCACCTGGCACATAATTGACCATAGTGAAACCAAGTTTGAACGATCTTCTCATCTCGCAAAAGATTGTACGGCTTCAAACACCAGACGTTCCTCTCCAAGCTTAAGATCTCCTTGTACGTAGTTACATCATATTTGAAGCCAACATTTATGTTTTCTATTGCATGTTTCGGGATTGCCCACAACGGCATCTTGTAGTCTAACTTATGTCTATACTTCTTCCAAACTCTCAACAATGCCTGTCTTAAAATATGCACTTTAAACACATTATCTACCTTCTTATCATACAACAAATATGCATGCCAGCCAAATAACAAGTCGTGGCCCTCAAGATTTAATAATCTCCCTTGTGTCAAATTAATCCAATCACTTATTCCTGACAGCGCAGCAGCTTCATAATATAATTTAAGGTTAGGCATTTTAAGACCACCTCTTTCACGCGTATCCTGCATAATCTTAAGTTTAACTCGTGGCCTTTTCCCTGCCCATACAAATTTATTGATACCCCGTTGCCATTCTTCCAGATTAGAGTCTTTTTTAAGAATCGGTATCATTTGGAATAAAAATAAAAATTTAGGCAGGACATTCATTTTCACTGCTGCAATTCTTCCCAGTAAAGACAATTGCAATTTTTCCCAGCTCTCCAATTCTTTTTGAATTTTTCCCCTTTCATCAGAAATTGCCAATCCGGAAGGTGAAGTATTTCATCTTTTAATTAAAGCCTATTTTTTTACATTTACAGTTGTCTTTTATCTTTTGTTAGACAAAGTTTTCATTTATTTAATTCTTTGCATTCTGCCATTTAAAATAAAAACAAAGCAGCTTTTCTAAATGTAAAGTATAAGAGCAAATCACAATCATAGTTCAGCTCATTGCTTGATACAGTCTTTTAGGGGTTCTTGGCCCTTCATAGGTTTCTATGGAAAGGTGCAGCACATAGAAAAGCCAACAGGTGGCTTCTGTCTCACCTTCGTGGGAGAGACAGAATTTAACAAAATGTGGAAAATACTCAGATTATGCAAGGATTATTAGGCTGTCACACGGACATATAGATCTGGATTTGTATACATGGACATTAGAATAAAAAGGTATTAGCAGGAAGGTTATAAGTATACTCAACTGAACACAAAGGATTCTTACAGTTTTTTTGCACTGAAGGCAAAAAGTTGCAGCCTTAAATCTAGTACATTGTGAACTTTACAGAAAATTCACCTCCCACCAGCAATTTACCTTGTAATCCATAGGCATGCTGAGAACTATAAAACTTGGTTAGGGCCACAGTCAGAGTGTAGGATATTCTAAACCTTTAATCAATGCAAACACAATGAATTTCTATATCATAACCACTATATACAAATTAGTTATTAAAGAGCAGACTTATATAGCCTTAAGAAATGCTATGACTTGAAATATTGAGAATCAGAATCTTGGATATGAAATGCAATGCCATGTTTATAAGCAACTCTTTATAACCATGTTTGATTTAGATGCTCCAGCAATTAAAATATTATATATTTATGTAGGAGATCTAAACCTGTCCTCTATTCCTTTTAACTGTTTTAGCCTAGACTAGACCTTACTAAGGGACGCGGTGGCTCAGTGGGTTAGGACGCTGAGCTTGTTGATCAGAAGGTCGGCAGTTTGGCGGGTCGAATCCCGAGTGCCGCGTAACAGAGTGAGCGCTTGTTACTCGTCCCAGCTTCTGCCAACCTAGCAGTTCGAAAGCATGTAAAAATGCAAGTAGAAAAATAGGGACCACTACGGTGGGAAGGTAACAGCGTTCCGTGCGCCTTTGGCGTCTAGTCATGCCAGCCACATGACCACGGAGACGTCCTCGGACAAACGCTGGCTCTTCGGCTATGAAACGGAGATGAGCACCGGCCCCTAGAGTCGGAAACGACTAGCACGCATGTGCGGGGGAACCTTTACCTTTACCTTTAGACCTTACTAGGAGGTAACTAGCACCAACTTTTGTGAATATTTGTGACTTAACTTTAGCCAGTAAAACTGTTACAGGCAGAGGTAACTGTTTTAGCTATTAAAAGTTTAAGGTTTAAATATTTTCCATGCTCCTTGATAGATTGTGGATTTATTCATTCAAGGAATTATTTGCAGGATACAAGGGCAGAAAAGATGTGTGTCTAAACAATGAGGATTGATGAGAGGCCCCAAGGCAGCAAGCCTGCTTTTTCTTCTCTGCTCTTACCATATAAAATCCTAGCTGCTTCATTTCTTTACTTTCCACTCAGATATTTCCTAGTTAGCTTCACTATGGAGGCCACATTTTAAGGCAGCTTGATTTACAGCTCTCTTAAACTGGAAAAAGAGAAGTGGAAATGTGGGGCTTCAGAAAGGCTGGTCTGGATTGGGATATGTTTGCTGGAAATGATCCCTCCCTCACTACCCTCAGATCATTTGGCAGTCAAACTCAGAGCCTTTTTGGAATCTTCGGCATCTGACTGGCAGGATACTAATTGCCAGAATCCCTTGGAAAACATTAAGAGTCTTATGAAGCATATTTCTCAGAATTTCTAATGCCCAGAAATCTGGCGGGTCAGCCGCAGCTTGGTTGCCAGAAACAACCAGTAAATGGCCATTTAAATAATTTTGGCAAGTTGGTAAAAGTTGAAATTTATTGGGAGGGTTAGCTGATGTGTCTTAATAATTACTTTTTTGTGCGACTGAGAAATAACTGGAATAGAAATCTGAATTGTAACACCAACTGAAGAAAAAAGGTAGCAAAAAGGAGCACAGCTAATTCAGATTCCAGTGAAGGAAACGAAGGGCATTGCAATTTGAATTTGACACAGATGGAGACAGGGCTATCAATCGCAAGGCATTGTACCATCTTTTCTTTCATAATCATTTTTTTTGGTGATAAGAAAACAGCCTGAAGACATGGCAGAAAAAGCACAAGAAGGTTATAGATGGAAAGCTAGGGCTTAACTTTGCTAATCGGTAAAATTCTGTCAATGAAGTGATTGCACGGTAAAAGCACTCACAGAAAGCTTGGTCTGGGGCAGTATAAGCATCTCTCAGTATCCTGATATGAACCAGCAGTTTTTGGCTGTTGGAATGCTGATAAGCTCTGCTTCGTTTATACCAAACCAGTATATTGGTAGAAAGTGCAAGTATTATGAAATGCCAGTGATCTCCTTCCAATGAAGACAGAATATGAATGAGTGCTCCACATGTTACATTCTAAGTCTTGGAATTAATAAGCCAACAGACTAAGTCATGATAGAAGGCATGGAATGTGACTTTCAGGCAAAGGAAGAAAGTGATCTGTTATCTAAAGGATCCCTGCTTTATTTTACTGAAAAGCTTTTAAAGTGTGATAGATAAGAATAGAATGATGAGAACAATTCTACTGGTGCTGCTTTGGCTTGTCAATTAATCCAATTCTTTACTTTTCTTCCTGTCTTTCTTTTTCTTCTCCTTTAGACTGTCTACAAAGCCTGGCTCTGTTCCCAGTATTTTGAAGTCACACAGTCTCATTGCAACAACACAATTCCTTGCAAGCAATACTGTTTGGAGGTTCAGACAAGGTGTCCATTTATATTACCAGACAATGATGATGTCATCTATGGAGGATTATCCAGTTTCATCTGTACAGGTATGGCAAATTTCAGCAGCTCTTTCTAACACCCCTTTCTGGAGTTATTTTCTGAGGGCCACGTATAATTAAGAATTCCTTTTCACTTTCCACTCAAGACCTCCTTTTCCATTATATATCCCACAAGAATGATGTTGTTGCTCTGTAATCCTCAAGAGCTTTTACTTTTGCCTTCTCTCTTTCCCACTTTCCCTCCTCCTCATCTCCATTTAGGCATGACTCATCTGCCTTAGATACCAATTCACTTTATTTGTTCTCTTTTTATATTACTTCCGGAAGATAATTCCACTTGCATGTTCTCAAGCACTTCCTATTTATGTTACCTGTACAGAATCCCTCCACTTGGACAACATTTTTAAGAGCTTGTTAAAATGAAGTTTCCTGTGCTGTTGATGGAGGCTAAGATGTAAAACTCAGTGTGCAGAATGAAAAAAAGTATGATTCGCTTTCAAAAGAGGTATTTTTGGAATATCACCATGCCCCATTGGTTGCATCATCTATGCAACCAATGCTAGAATCATCTCTGCTTGTAACTGTAGCTTAAAAATACCAGGCAGTTCTACAGAAAATACTTCCTGCGTGAATCTGAGCTTTGCTGCGTTTCTTCCATCCTAAACTGCATACTGTGTACTGGTCCAAGTACATTCACAGAGCTTGCAAATGTGCCAACAAATTGAAATATTGAAAGAACAAAGGGCTGTACTCAAGTATGGAACCTATTTGTGTAGTGGTTAAGGCATCAAGCTAGAAACCGGGATACTGAGTTCTAGTCTCACATTAGGCACAAAGCCGGATGGGTGACTTTGGGCCAGTCCTTCTCTCTCAGCCCTAGGAAGAAGACAATGGAAAATCACTTCTGAAAAATCTTGGCAGAAAGCTGCAGGGGCTAGTTCAAACTGTCACCAAGAGATAACACTGACTTGAACATGCACACATGCATGTGTGTGCACGTACACACACACATAAACACACTCACACACAAATACGGACAACAGAAATTCTAGGTGTTTTTAATACTGCTGGGAGAATAATTAATTATTGAAAATAAAGCATCCATTCACATTCTTGCTTTTGGCATGACTATTAACTTTGATATATGCCTATAATATCATGATAAATTAAATATGAATATGCAGTGCAAATAATTGTTCACTTTTAAAGATCTACAACTGGGATTTTTTTTTGAGTAGGGAATTTTATATGCTAATACTGCATTTATGGATCTTCATAAAAGTATTTTAGAATTAACAGGAATATTAAACATTTTGTGGCCTGGGTGTCATGCTTATTTATTTTGGTCTGCCTGGAGAAGCAAGAGGATTATAGCTATAATGCTAGTCAATCCAAGCATTCAACCTTCACCAAGCAAAAGGTCCAAAATGTTCACCCCAGATACTATGGCATCCAGTGGTGGGATTCAGATATGTGAACAACGGGTTCTCTGGTGGATGCTACTTCCGGAAGTCCATTCTGGGACTGGGCAACAAAAAAATAGCTACCGGTTCTGCTGAAGTGGTGCGAACCAGCTCAATCCCACCACTGATGGTATCCTGTAGGGGAGTCTCATATAAATGAAATCTAGGAGCACCGGCCCATCCACAGGGGGGGACAAGGGGATCAATGCTAACTCACGTGTACTGATTTTCAGTGATGCAATTTCCACAACTTACAATTTGTATCATATATCCTGACACAATTACATGATTTCAGAATTTTTGTGATTATGTCATACATATTATACAAACATGTAATATTTTGGCATGATCATGATTTGCTGACTGGGCAACTGAACAGATAAAGTTAAGAGAAAGACAGAAAGATTGTACTTTAAGTAGCAATGATAAATTAACCTCTTTAAATCTAATGCCATTACAAATTCCATGATCCCCAATACTTGAATGGTTTAGCAGATGGGAATATCATCTAATACATCTGAAAAATATCCTTTGGGAAATGCTATCCTAGTCAATCAATACATTTCTGAGTTGACACATATTGTGAAATAATGCAAAGTCAAATAAAGGATAGAAATCCATAAATAAAAAAGAGCCTCAGTGTTAGGAATTATGCATTTGCAATCTGTAAAACCTCAAAGATGTTATTTTTGTAGTAATTCATAATCCCAACTCACAAATCATATAGCTTGATTGAAGGCAAACTTCACTATCAGAACCTGGGTGACTCTATCAGGAACACTATTTTTCTTGATATTGTTCAAACTAGTGTCTTTGAACAGTACAGCAGCTTCTCTGTTGATAATATCAGAGGGTAGAAATAAATATAACTCAAAACACTGTCCAGATTATACTACTACTTTATTGTTGCAGATACCATTGTCTCCAATAGTTCCAATTTGTGAAAGACTCTAAAACAAGAACTTGAACTTTGAATGATTAGTGAGCTATTACCTTTTCTGATTTTCTACAGGATTAGAACAACAAAATATTTATTTTATTTTTTATTTTATTTATTTTTATTACATTTATATCCCGCCCTTCTCCGAAGACTCAGGGCGGCTTACAAGCTTAGCAGTAGCCTTCATTCTATGTATATGCCTGCTTGTTAGGGCTTTCACACACACCCCAAGCGGCATTATTACAAAGTCAGCTTATTGCCCCCAACAATCTGGGTCCTCATTTTACCTACCTCGGAAGGATGGAAGGCTGAGTCAACCTTGAGCCTGGTGGGATGCGAACCTGCACTAATTGCAGGCAGCTGGTGTTACTTAAGGAGGCATCAGCCCAGTGCTCCACCAAGGCTCAAAGAAGCCTCAGATTGTTGTAATGCTCTGCTTGGTAGAAAGAAAACTCTTCTTTTTAATTGGAGAAGGCAAAATCCTAAAGAGGAGAAAACGTACTTGCAGATTCAAAATGCAATATTTTTTCCTTTTACTATTTATTTCTCATACAACAAATCCCTAATAAGATGGTTGTGGATGCCAAGAATTTGGGCATTAAAACCCTGCTTTAATTATTTAAAAATATTTTGTTTTGATGTTAGGCCTTAAACACACAGGAAAAAATATTTGCAATACAGGGTTTAATGTATGTGGACAAAAAGTAACCTACTGTTTTGTATTATTGAAATAAACAATCCCTGATACTGAAAGTTATTTAGGTAAAATGGTCTTTTGTCAGGGAGACAGCTTAATTAAAAGAGCAAGGCAATCCTCCATATGAAAAGTCATTGGCCTTCAGAGATCACTCAAAAGTTCTCAATAACTACAGGGGTTGCTGCTCTGTAGATTGTAGGATTGTACCTGAGATGATAATAGTATTGCACCATTGCTAAATTTTATTGAAAAACTTAATGTTGATGAGTTTCTGAACCTATTGAGGGTGTTTAGCTATAGTAGCCAGGACAATAAAAGCTGGAAAAATGCTTTATGCTATCCAGATGACTCACTAATTTCTGTGTATTTTGTAAAAATGAAAACTGAATGAATGAATGAGTCTTCTCAAGAGTCTTCTCCTTAGCAGTGTCTTTTCCCAGTAGAAACTCTTCTGCCAAAGAGGAAGTATTGTACAGTTCTTCAGGTCCTACAAAGATTGAACTGCATCAGTTCTGGTTGGCTGCCAGTCTAGTCTGACCACGGACAAGGCTAGAGACTTCTTGCTGCCTTTTGGTGGTCATCTAAAATGTGGTAATCTTAACTGTTTCTCTGCATTGTTAAATCAATCCATCATTCAGCTGATGAAAGTGATCACAACGAGGAAGATGACCTGGAGACTCTTTATCCTATTTACTTAGAGCCTCGAATCTAGAGAATCTAAAAAAAAAGAAGAAGAGAAAGGGACATCAAGCATAGAAATATCAAGCCACAGCCTTTGTCCTGAGATATGTTTGTAGAATCTTGACTTAAAGAGACTCAAATACTATGTTTCTTATTAAAGCTGCTTCCTGAATTTAGACAGCAAACAACAAAACATAGATGTTACATGTTCCTTAGAGCCAATCAGCATTATTCTGCTTGTAAAAGAATGTACAAAGCGTTGTGGAGATTTCAATTTTATACTTTAAATTCTGGGAACTATTGTGGATTTATTTTGTAGTTTAAAACAGGTGACTGGGGACATCTAGTGGAGAACAGCAAACATTTCATGCATAACAAATTACATCTGAGTTCTGAATGAGAAGCATTCAAGTCACTACTATAATTTCTAAGTAATCAGGATTGACCCTGTTACAAAAGAACCTCTAATATGAATCTGTGACTCGTCAAACAATAAGATAACTACAAAGTGAAGGCTTTTAAAATTGTTTTGTAATAGTATGGTGAGGCAAGAAAGGAAATTGTAAAAATCACAGAATTGGAGTTCATGATCGAGGACAAATTTTTTATCTGATTTAATTTCATTTATCTGATTTCACTAGTTGTTCCTAGTATCCGTAAGAAAGTATCATTAGATATTTATGCAGTGGTGGGATTCAAATATGTGATCAACCGGTTCTCTGTGTGGATGCTGCTTCCAGAAGTCCATTCTGGGCCTGGGCAGCAAAAAATTAGCTACTAGGTATGCCGAAGTGATGTGAACTGGCTAAATCTCACCACTTTATTTATGGTTTGGGGGAATATTTATGAATTTCTTCTTTTCATTAAGTCTGAGGTGACAAGCCAGTTGGTCAATTCCTGTTGCAACCAATGGATCAATCCTTAATTGATCTGAAAATGTGGATTTGCACTTGTGGGAAAATGTTAGGAAGAAAATAATAATTTTTGATTGGCAATTTGGGTAGTTTCGGTCCAGGATCTCTGACAGATGCCAAGCTGGGAATATGTGAATTATTTTATTACAAGGGCTATTATAGGGAGATATGGCTGCAAGAGCTGGAGGACACTGCCATTAGTTAAGGGAGGCAAACTCTGTGAAGAGTGATTGATGAACTAATTTTGTCTCATGATAATGAGATATTTGGAAGTGAGGCTATAGTTGTTTTTTCATGATATTTCAGGTACATTTTAGATTATGTTGAGACTGTTGATTTATCTAAAAACCTTCTATAATAGTTTGAAAATTAAGACATATGTATTGTAAGTCCCAAATTTATGAAAAAAACCCCCTGTCAAATAATACTTAGTACAGAACAAAATTCTCTGGTAAATTTGTTCAGAGCAGCTTTCGTTAAATATTTGATAATGAGTAGTTGTTATTAGTATTACCATTAATTAGTCCTATTATATACTGCTTTTCCACTTAGGTTGTCTGGAATGACTTCTGACACAAGAGTAGCAATGTAATCACAGCCATAGATACTAAATATTTAAAGTGAGATTATATTTGACTACTGGGCAGGTTATATGGGTCTATTCAGACATTCCTTACCATCTTTGTTTTCTTTTTCTTTATAAATTTTATTTTAAAAAAATTAAATTTAGAGTTTAGTAAACAACATGTTGTCTGGGTTTACATATTTAACATTAACTTCTTCAATATAAATTGGAAAAAAATCCAGATCTTTTCCATATTTTTTTCATTTTCCCCTCATTAGACAATTACAATTCTTGGTACTATTGATGTATACAAAATTAGATATATACATTTTCATCATATTTTACTAATATTATACAAATAACAATAATATCAATTCATAAGTCAATATCCTGTTTTTCATGCTCTTATTAAAGTTTGATTTTCCATCAATATTTAATCAATATCTTTGTCATTTATGATTTTCTCAATATTATTTATATTTATATAGCTAAAAAAATATTCATACCAATCCTCTTTATTTTCAAATTTCCCGTATCAAAAGAAGAACAAAAAAGGGCTATTTTAATTCTAAATCATATCTTCCATTATAAAAATCTAGTTATATCTAAGGGCCATCCATTATTTTAATCATATTCAGACAGGTATATTAAACAGATAGAGCCCCATCTGATAAAGCAAATCCACTGGGTTTTTTTTAATCTGACTCTCGCTTTCTTTCTTTGCCAAGTAGCTTTCCAGGCCAAAGCAAATACATTGCCCAAAATTATTTATTTCTATTTTTGTGAAAGCTGCTTGGCATGAAGAAGACAATTTAGGTAGAGTATTTTTTGGAGGGAACTCCGTCCATCCACATTCCCTAATCATTTCCCCTGCCCGCTCTATGTTCCATTTTCTAGAATCTTCTTCTTTGTCATCAGGTGTATTTTGGAGAAAGGAGTAAGAGGTCTTCTCCTATCTCCTCCATCTCTAGGTCCATTTCTTCTGTTTCATCCTCTGGTTTTTGGTTTATTTGTTCATACTTTGTAGTTATCTGGAAACTTTCCAGTTGTAGCTTCAATTTGGAGATTTGGTCCTTTATATCACCTAGGTTATTTTTAATCTCATTATGGTTTCTTTTTATGTCCTCTTTGTGTGCAACAATTGTTTGATGAATTAGCTGTAGCATGGAGAAAATTTCCTTCTGAAAGGTATTTGTTTTTTCTTGAGGCATCATTCCTTGAAATCCTCTACTGTCACCAGTCTCAGTAAGAGTAGAACAAAGTTTCCTCTAGTTTTCTAGTCTTTATATGTAGCCTTTATAATCCAGTCCTAATGGCAGTATTTTATAGTAATCCTTTGTCTCAAGTATCCTGAAAATTATCAGTCAGGCAAGGTTGTAGTCCACAATGTTCCAAGTGTTCAAAATATTCAAACTCCCTGCAGCCAGACATATTCAAAAGTCAATTTTTTTATTTCTCTCCCACTAGCTCTTGAGATTAAAAGTCCAAGCTCAGTAGGTATTGATAGTCCAAGAATGTCAGGATGATAAATATGCCAAAATATTTTCCTTTATTGCCAGCTGTTCTCCCTTCAGCTGAAAGTCACCAAGTAGCCAGAGTGCTAGTTATAGTGCTAGACTCAAATCCACCACTAGTCCATTTTACTCGTCCATTTTCCACTCTTAAAACAAAGGGTTGATTTCTTATATTTCACCTCAATAATTTTTTTCCCCAAAGAGAAATCTTAACAGTTATCTCATTACTCAAATTTATCAAAATTGTAGCTTTGTATAACTTTCACTTCAGTATTGTGTATTTCTGTCCTCCATTAAAAAATAAAATAAAATGCTGCTTCCGTTCACATCTGGAGGTTTTTAGCTTCTTGGGAGCCTTTCCCAGGAAATTCAGTTGTAAAATAAAAAAGAAAGGATCAATATTCTCACCCAGTTCCAAACATGCTGTTTACGATGTGCTAATTGAAGCTTTTGTTCTTCAGTTGTCAGCAGTTGATGGCCGGGCACAGAGGTGTGGCTGGTCTTTCTCCTGCTGGTTTATTCCTTGGATCAAATGGAAAGACCGTCATCTCTCCATTATCAACAAGGCACCCCTCCTTCTTCATTGCCTTTTTGGGGTGACTTCAGGCCCTTTTCAGGGCCCCCAGCAGGGCAAAATCAGGTGTGGAAGGCAGAGCCCTGCCTTCCTGTGTCTTATCTTACCACAACTCAAAACCAGACATCCCTTTGTTTTCTTTTTTAAAGACTGTTAATATGCTGCTCTTTTTCTCTCCTGCAGGGCTCTATGACAATTACCCAACCAATGCAGAACCAGAATGCTGTGATGTCAGATGGGGACTCTTATCCGATAACCAATCCAAAGGGACTATAAAAACAAGTGACTCAATGATGTGTCACCGGACATCACTCACAGTTTCATCAGCATCAAGACTGTGTAACAGCAGACTCAAACTGTGTGTTCTTGTATTAATTCTCTTACATACAGTACTCACTGTCTCAGCAGCACAGAATTCAACAGAACTGAGCTTTGGAGGCATAACAAATTTTGAAGATAATTCCACCAATGAGGAATAAGAGACCTGATCCATCTCCTCCTAGAGGCACACAGCAGGACCACCCGTACGGCAGTCAGACCCAAAAGACTGGACCTTTTTGCCCTCTGTTCACTCCTCCAAAAGCCTTCTGGGTAAAACTCAACTGACGGGCCACTATCCAAACAAGGACATGTCCTATACAGCTTTTTATTGACTAAAAGGCTGTCTGGTGACTTAAATTTCTCACACCATTTTATACACTGTGTTTTAATGTTTGGGGTTTCTTTTTTTTTGGTTTGTTTTGCACTTGTTAATACAGGATTTTATTTTTCAGACAGTTTCTCAGAGCTAAACTAAGTCTTTTCACTGTCTTATCTATTTCTAGTCATTGTGTGTGTTCATCAAATAGTTTGGTCTTTTATGTCTTGTCAGTTTCTATTAGAAGAAAGAACTGCTGTGGTTCCATGGCAAAAGATTTTTTTAAAAACAAAACAGTGAAAACCAGCCCTCCCCTCCCAGCCCTCCTCTCCATAAAACCAGTTCTCTTTTTCCCACTATATTTTCCCCTGCTTCAATGCCCCAGAGCAAACCATTCCTGCTTGCTTTCCTTTGGTGTAATCACAATGAATGGGTGCGTGGTCCAACACACCTCTGCCACTGTTACACAAATCATCTGACTGGAGAAACCCAAAGTAAGGGAGGGGCGAGGAGGAGAGCACAATTAATGGGTACTCTCCTTGAAAGTGGGATCTGACAATGAAATCTTAATATAAAGAAATCTATAACAAACTGTTGCTCCAAGGTCCATTTTTAAAAAGTCTAGTCCTTTCTCATTGGTCAGTTGAACAGGAGCGGCCTGATATAGAACACCGTGTGTGAAACCAAGCCAAGAGCTCAGTGAAGTAATAAGAGGGGAGACCAACACACTGGTGGTAAAAGTTTGGCATTCATTGTGAATTACGGTTTTCATTCCTCTGTTATCACCTCTGTACCACATGGTTATGCCATCTATAAAAGCCAAAAGGTTTATGGAAAAAAAGAGAAAAATTTATTTCTACCTGTTTGATTCTGAGGATATCTAGAGATATCACAAAGGCGGTGAAGAACACAGGTTTCCTATCAAGTATAGGTAATATGGTCATTGCATGTGAGTGTACATACTCTGAACATAAATACTGGTATCTCTTCTGGGATCACTTGCCCAACCAAGCAGATGACCATTTTAAAATGAATGCACCCTTGTGTGCTCCTCAAGGCTACAATTAAATCCTTGGAAGTAAGGTAGGGTGGGAGGAGATCAAATGAAGTTAGTGATGCTGGAAAAAAATACATTTTTTTTTCTTTTTAAAGGATATTTTTCATGAGTGTGCAATAACATTTAGATGCTGGGCTACAGTATGAGTAGTCAAGTATTGTGAGGGGTTGGTGGGAGAGGATAATCCAATTGCCTTTTTCATTGCTCTTTTTATAGGACCATATCACCTGCTGAGTGGATGGGATCTTGCTTTTTAAAATGGCTTTTTAGAGTTTACACTAGAATAAATGGAAGGAAAAGTTAATAAGGGCTGTTTTTTAAAAAACAAAACAAAAAATAAACTTTTCATTCCTTCCTGTTCTCTGACTACACTTGGAAAGTGCACTTTAGAGCTGTTTGCTGTGTAGCTGAGAGATGAAGGAAAAAAGATAGAAAATATTTTCTGACTTCTTGCATAAAACAATATTTCCTTGCCCATTTCAAGAAATGTTTATGTTCCTCACTGCATTGTTAATATGCATTTTTATTCATGTTTTATGATTTGTGAAGTCTGAAAAAAGACAACCTAGAGAAACAACCCTACTGCTTTAGCAGATTAAACTAATGCATTTGTTAAGATGTATAATCTGAACTATTTTGCAAGACTTCTTGTTTTGATAGTGTTTTGCTATGACTGAGAATGAGGATCTTAAAATGACCTGTGCAAATACAAAACAAAACAAAACAGCACGTAAATGCAGAATTCTTCAGCTTCACTTTCTTTCCTTACGTTTTCTCTCCTTTCCATTGTGTGTGTACACTCACAGGTATCTACATGGCATAAAGCACCATGCATTTTAGGGTGGGTTTTTCCCCTTGGATGAGTACATTTTCTTATACATACATATTGTGGGAACGCACTGAAAATAGGTATGGTATGAAAATGGAAAGCTTTATTTAATGATTGAATGTAAATTTCAAAGAAAATCTGATATCTTCTGACAAAATCCACGCAGCGAAATCTGCACAGAGCCACAGCACTGGAGGGTTCAAGTGAGAAAACTTTTAGGAGAGCTCTTGTTCAACTGACCACTCCCCCCCCCCCCGATCTTAACATGTAAAATGGTCAGTAAACAGTTTGTTATATACCTTGATCTACCTCTGCTGTACAAAGGCCATTCAGCAACATCCATTTCTGTGACATTCATTGCATCATTTTGTTTTTTCCATGAATTAAATATTCATATTTTTTCTTCCTTTCCCCCCCCCCTACTATCTCAACACAGTAGTGTGTTCTGTTCATATCCCCCAGTTAAAATAACATTAAAAAGAGATGCTAATTCTTCTCAGTGGGATCCTGTTTTGCCTAATAATGATCTACTGCAGGGAATACCAGTAAAAAATGTATTCTCTTTTCCCCCACCCCCTGTCTATCCCTCACCCCATCCCCAGCCATCCCTTTTCAGTTGAATTTTTAAGGGGGGGGGAAAAATCAGCTCACTTGCTTTTTGGCTTCATGCAGGGATGCAAGAGAAAAAGAACTCATGAAAAAAAGAAACAGTGGCAACATTATTGATTTGCTTTAAAAAAACACACACCAAACATTGAGTAAAATGAAGTAGGAAGCACAAACCATTTTACTTAAAAATATAATAAAATGTTTCCTTCCTTTCCAAATAGGTGCCTCCAGTTACATTGTCTCTGTCACTATCCCATGCCCAATCTAATTCTTTTACTGATTTTTCTTTTTCCCCCCAAAAGAAATACAGTATAGTGTTCTTGGGAGACAGCTGCTGCGATGTATGTTATTGTTTGGCCTGGGTATGTTTACTCCAGCAGTGTGGTCTGTATTCTTTCTTAGCAGCTGCTAAGAAATCATGCCTAGAACAAAAGGACTTTTTTTATGAAGTTCAGAGAAACATAATCATGTATGATGCAAAAGCTCATCTCATCCATTTCTCATCCGTAACCGTTTTCTTGGCACAAACCTGAGCATGCTTGATATTGTGCATCTATTACTTTTGCCCAAATAAATTTGCATCTTGCCACTGTAACTGCCATCTTGTTCCATTTCTCCTTGTACTGTATGAGTTGACATACATGATGAAGAATTGGCTTCTAACAGACCATAGTTCAATATTCTAGCCTAGTACAATGAAAACAGAGAATGACATCTATTTGAAATTGTGTGCAAAATACTTCCCCTCTTTCACATGTTTCATGATTTGATTTTCTGAAATAAGGAAAAATCCAGAGTTATTGCAATATATTAATACTGCAAAGCCAAAATGTCATAGATCATAATCAGAGTTACTTATTGTTTCTTCCTTACTGCACTTGAGAATTCATTATACTGACTTTCTGTTCATTAAAAAGAGAGAATACTTTTTTGGATGTGGCAAGATAAATAGAACTATTGAAAGCTATCCCTCAATGCAGAATTACTCATTTTGTGGAAAAGTGTATTAAAATTTGGGTACAGCTGAAGATCAAGTTCCAGTGAGTGGGTGGAAGACTGAGTAAGGATTGAAATATTTCAAAGAATTATTTTTTGTAATTCTTTGAAATACAGAAACATTTAAAAGGTAACAGTAATCACATATGAGATACAGCAAGTGTAATTGGACTAAAATTGTGTGGTCTAGCCTGAAATAGCTTTATTAGAACAACAGAGAATAAAAACATTTCTTTATTTTCCTCTGTTTTATAAGAAAGATCTCTATTTCTTACTAAACTTAGTGAAAAGAGCTGAAAAAGTAGAATTTCAAAGTAAAGTCTCTTTAACATTTTGCAAAATTAATTTAACAGAATTTAACTAAATAACAGAGCTGGAAGGGATGTTGGAGGTCTTTTAGTCCCCTGATCACATGAATAGATAAACACAACTTGATCACAGATGATAAGACAAGAATAAATATTAAATAAACAAGAGAAGGTTGTATGCCAGTTAGTGTAATTCCAAGCTTCTACAAACAAAATGATCTATTGGAATGAAAAGTTAGAGGAACAAAACATTCTTAGACATCCTTAGTCAGATTAAAAACTCTGGCTTCAGAGTCTCTTCCATCAGGTTCTTTCATGTTTGAT
Organism: Vipera berus; assembly: GCF_964194415.1. Classification (NCBI taxonomy): domain Eukaryota; kingdom Metazoa; phylum Chordata; class Lepidosauria; order Squamata; family Viperidae; genus Vipera; species Vipera berus. Next base: position 94,655,318 of record NC_138206.1, read on the forward strand.
GAAGTTGTAACAAACACTGTTTATAAGAGTGTAATTTTATTTTGAATATATTTAAATAATGGGTTTCTTTATTAAAAGCTTGCTGAAGGTAAGATACAGGATTTGAAGTGGAACATGTACATACATAAACGCTACTTAACATATACATACATAATATTTTAAGCTGCTTGGATTCTCCAAAGAAATGTGTGATATGAATTGTTATTCAGAGAGAGAAAGTTGAAAAATACTAAATCTTTAACATACCTAATGCAGTTTTGTATACCCCAAAATGCTAGTTGAAGTTCTGGAGTTAACATAAGCAATATTATTGATGGCAAAATAAGGATGTGGTGAAGCTGTCTTCAGCAGTTATTTCCCCCAAAATCTGATGACATGTTGCTTAAAGAATTATTTGTTAGATTTATAATCCATGTTTTTGTTCAGTTCAACCTCAGTTTGAGATTATTGTATTTTATTTTAGCATATTAGATATGCTTGATTATAAACTCTGTGTTTCAAATGAGCTAGATCCCTTTGGATGAACCTTGTTTTTAATCGTATTTTTAATGCATTACATATTTAGACTAAGATCATGACTTAAAATGCCATGGCCAAGATCAGATTATCTCCTGCATACATAACTCTGCTGAACATCTACTGAAGGTTTCTGATAGAGAATGTAAATGCAGCAAGTTTCCCTAATGTGTTTTATTAAAATTTGCAACAAGAATGAGGTGCTCAGTAAAAACACGCAAAGCATTTAACAGTACACTTAACAAAGACAAAAATGAAGCTCCTGACATGAATGGTTATCAGCACTTTGAGGTAGGCAAGGTCAAGAAAGAGGAGAAGCTGGGATCTCAGGAAAGTTTTGAAAGGTCTTGAACATCTTGAAAGCTTATCAGTCTTCTATCGGCCACATTTGCTGTATATCAAAGAGAATCAAGACAGGTTTATTTTGAGTTTACTTCCTACACTTTCCCAGGACTGATTAATCTCCCTTAATGGATTGTTGCTGTTTTCCCCCCTCCTGGGTTCAGCACAAAATTGTTCTGAGGGAGTCACAGTCTCCAAACATATAGGCACAATTGCTTCAAAGGCCTTTCCAATACACCCCTGTAATATGTGCAGGCATACTGTAGCTGTGCTTCACCAATAATCCTAGTATATGTATATGCTGTACATGCTTATTTTAAAATACCCAGATAAGTTAAGAAGCAGCTGTGGCAAACTCTGAAACAGCTGCATTAATAGCAAATCCTTAAGACTCTGTGGCTACCTTAACATTTTTATCATGAACTCATTTTCAAATGCTTTGCGCAGATCTGGGACTTAGCACCTATGGAATTATAATCTTTTCCACTGAATTAACTCTATAAAATAGATTAATCTGAGAGTCAGTAATGAGACTTAAGGTGAACCAGGATTACTAATTTCATGGATAGAGCATTATCAAATACATTCACAGGAGAAGCAAGAAGGATGCAAAGAACAACATGGGCATCAAGATGTTATGTTGCAAATGGCATGACATAACTGTCAGAAATGATATAACTGCATAACTATATGTCAGTAATTTCCCCATTCTTATGGTATACATTGGTGACTGTATTCCCAAGTTAACAATATTTATTTTTATTTCTTTGATTTATATAATTTTGTTTCTTCAAAAGAAGATCTAGAGCAGACATGTCAAACTCGTGATGTCACATGACACATGCAACATATTGGAGCTTTTTCTTCATTGCCGGCAATGGGGAGGGCACGGTTTCCTGGTGATGCGTCCGGCCTGTGGGCCGGCAGTTTGACACCCCTGGTTTAGAGCATCTTAGTCAAGGTGGGATTGGATTCTAGTGATGAATTGTGTTGAAAGTTTAAAGCATAAGTTAGAGTAGAAAGAAAAATGGAAGAAAATGGGAGAAGAAATTCAGGAAACTATATCTAAACACAGTTTACTCTTCCCATATCTCTAAAGTGATAGCTGGAAGATCACCTGATGGATAATGGACATAAAATGAAACAGATCAGATGGTACAAATGTATATAATCTTTAAATAATCAGAGTCATGTTTCACCGAGAGGAACAAGAGAATGAACAAGAGGAGAAACATCAAGAGCTAATTATGCAGATTCTCATTTTCCATAGCAAGCATAGAAAGAATTTGTGTGTCTGCAAAACTGATCAAGAGATAAGCTCAGTGGTGGGATTCAAATGTGTGAACAACTGGTTCTCTGTGTGGATGCCACTTTCGGAAGTCCATTCTGGGCCTGGGCAACAAAAAATTAGCTACCGGTTTTGCCGAACTAATGCGAACTAGTTGAATCTCACCACTGGATAACCTGTATTAAATTCACAAAGAGTAGCACAGCAGAGTTCCCTTAGCATGCATAAGGATTTCTTTCATATATAAGCAAGAGATCTGTTTTGTGGGGAGGTGCATCTTTTGTTACCTGCAAAATTTAGTTTTCTGATCCATATTACTTGTGAGACCTCTCCTCATAATGGCTTACATTTTGGGCAGATTTGCTACCAGTTTTCTAGACTCCACCTAAAATTTAAGGAAAGGGGAAATCTATAGTACCATCTGATAGAGACGATTCTAGGTGCTAAGTAGTCAATGACCTTTGATTAGATTGGACTGGATTTATTTCAGATGCTTTTATGCTGCTTCAATTATATAAATATAAGTAGCTTAGTGCAAAAATACCCATCATATAATTTCTGGCAGGAGCTTTGCCACTGTGAGTCTGAGCTTAATATAAAGGGATCTGTTTTCTAGATAGATTTAAGAGCTGAGCTTTTACAAAACTAAGAATTCATTTACCATCTGCACAGAACTGAAATAAAAACTTTTGGTAACTCTTTTTAGTCAGAAATTTCTGAAATATAAACAGCCTTAGACCCCCTTCTCTGGCCTTTAAGAAATAAAAATCTGGATTTGCTATTACTACAGGTGTGTGTGTATGTGTGTGTATTAATAGATATAGGTAGTTGATGATAGATTATCTCTCTCTCTCTCTCTCTCTCTGTGTGTGTGTGTGTGTGTGTAAAGGTAAAGGTTCCCCCGCACAAGTGTGCTAGTTGTTTCCAACTCTAGGGGCCGGTGCTCATCTCCGTTTCAAAGCCGAAGAGCCAGCGCTTGTCCGAGGACGACTCCGTGGTCATGTGGCTGGCATGACTAGACGCCAAAGGCGTACGGAACGCTGTTACCTTCCCACTGTAATGGTCCCTATTTTTCTACTTGCATTTTTACGTGCTTTCGAACTGCTAGGTTGGCAGAAGCTGGGACAAGTAACAGGCGCTCACTCTGTTATGCGGCACTCGGGATTCGACCCGCCAAACTGCCGACCTTCTGATCGACAAGCTCAGCGTCCTAACCCACTGAGCCACCGCGTCCCATATATATATATATACATATATATACACATATATATATATAATCTACTGCTCAAAAAAAATAAAGGGAACACTTAAACAACACAATGTACTGTATTTAATAGTAGGATGTCTTATCTTGTGTTCCCTTTATTTTTTTGAGCAGTATATGTGTGTATATATATGTGTGTGTGTGTATCTAAAATAGTTTTAAAAATGTGAGCCTTGGGTAAGTACATATTTAAAAACTAAAACACAGATCACCGAGGCTAAGAATTTATTTAAAACCTTAGCTTTCATCAGCAGCTGCTGACATTGTCAGAGTTCTAGCCAGGATTGAGAATCATGTTTTTATAGTGTCTATAACACCAATTGTTTGGCTAACGAGTGTGTTACTGGTCTATTCGGTGCACGCCCTCTTGCAAACAAATGCTCAATTGCTGCTTCCATCGCACTTGTTGACAGCTGTTTGAATTTCGGCACGCTTCTCCTCACCTCTTGCCCTGCCCATGTGGACAAAGCATTCTGCCGCTTGCCGTCATCTTACTGTTCTTCTGACATCTCCATGTGTGGTGCTGCCATTTCAGCTGGTTGTTGTTTCTTGTTGTCATTCTTCCTGTCCATGTTGGTTCCAAATCCAAATCATCGGTGCCGTCTGCCTCCTCTTCATCATTTGCTGTGAAGCTGAGTCCGTTGAGGAGGGATTGCGACCATCTATTAGCCTGCTTGTGTCAGTCAGGGTCTGTGGCTGTTTCATCCTTGCAGTTTTCTTATTTAAGGATGTCTGCTGGCGTAATGTCTGATAGGCTGGTGCTAATTCAATGTGCTGGTTGATGGAATCCCGGTTGGATAGCCATGCCTCTTTTAGCAGATGACCAGCCTTTGTTGCATCATGAGCAATGACCCTGGCCTCCATGAAGTTGAATGTGTGGTTGTGCTCTGTGTTGTGAGCCCACACTTGTGAGCACTGCTTGTGATGTTTAATGGCCAATTCATGTTTGTGCAGTCTCGTTCTGAGACGTTTCGTGGTCTCACCCAGATAATTACATGCACAGTTATTACAGTTTATTTGATAGACCACTGATGACATCTCCCTCATGGCTAAGGGTTCTTTGGGGCACATTATGCATGTTCAAAGGGTCTGGTTCACTGAGTCTCCAAGATTAAATACAGCTCCTCAATTTCTGCCTAAAAACATACTTCACCTATATATGAACAGATATGAACAGTTCAAGGGCACGCCAATGGGATTTCCCATCTCAGGAATAATTGCAGAGGCGGTGCTGCAGAAGCTAGAACTCATAGCGATGGAGGATTACAAATCCAAATTATGGGCCAGGTATGTGGATGACACGTTTCTGGTCATCAAGTGCCGTGACAAGTCTTCCTTTATGGAAAGATGATGGCAAGCTGCAGAATGCTTTGTCCGCCTGGGCAGGGCAAGAGGAGAGGAGCAGAGTGCCGAAATTCAAACAGCTGTCAATGAGCGTGATGGAAGCAGCAATTCAGCAGTTGATTGCAGGAGGGTGTGAGCCGAAGAGACCGTTAACACACTCATTAGCCAAACGATTGGCCTTACAGAGACTATAAGAACATGATTCTCAATCCTGGCTAGAACTCTGACAATGTCAGCAGCTGCTGATAAAAGCTTAAGGTTTTAAATAATTTTTTAGTCTTGGTGATCTGTGTTTTAGTTTACATATAGATAGATAGATAGCAAGTGATAAATAGATAATAGATAGATAGATGATAGATAGTCAGATAAACAGACAGATAGATAGATATCCCTTCGTTGTATCCTTCTTTTGCTCCTTCAGACTTTTGTTCTATTTCTATTTCTATCTGTATTTGTATTTTATTTCCTTGTAATATCCCTCCCATTTCTAATACCATATTTGCCTTCAGATTTTTATTATGTAATAATGCACACACACACACAAACACAAACACAAACACACACAAATACACACCTTGTAATCTCACCTAGGACCAAAGGTTTATTATTCTGGATATAGTGCCAGATTCACCTGCACACTTTCATCAGGGAAAATAGCTAAACAGGGTATATTTAACATCTCAATGTCTTTAAGAGCAAGGGAGGATAAAGATGATGACATAGAATCTTTGCATTGGTAGAAAGATAGTTTATGATAAATGACTATTAGAGCATCTTTACCATCTTGAAAGAAACTGCTCATATGTGAAGATTTAAAACTGCCACATAAAGGACAGTACAGAGCATCAATAAATAATGAGGTTCAGTATACCCATTAATCTCCCATGTGCTTGGAGAATATTTCTTATGACAATGACACACAGATGTAAATGTAACACCAAATTTGCCTGAGTTGAGCATATTCTTGCAAGGTTTTTGTTTAACCAACCCAAACTGAGGAGGTCAGGGACAGGAAATCTCCATATCCAAGCCACTTAGAATTTTTGAATGGGAAGTCTGGATGACAGTGATAATCAATTCCAGAAGAAAAAATAGATCTGGCTCCAGATTTCCAGAGAAAGAATATATAGGTGGACAGGACCTGATCAAGGATTGTTGATAGATACATACAGCAGATAGATGATAGATAGACAGATGATAGATTAATAGATGATAGGCAATGATGATGATAGATATATAGAGATGATAGAGATAGATAGATAGATAGATAGATAGATAGATAAATAGATAGATAGATAGATAGATAGATGATAGTAGATAGATAATAGATGACAGATGATATTAATTCTGATAAGGAAACTGGAATCAGTGTTAGAAGTATAACAATGGAGAAATGTTGATAAATACTATCCAGAAGAAACTAAGAACGAAACTACATCAAATTAGCATATAGTTCAATCTGGGAGGAAAAACAGAATAAAATAATAAATTTGTAATAAATGTAGAAAGAGTAAGATGATAAAGAGTTAAAGTCACTGGGAAGAAAAATGTTCTAAGTAAAGAGTACCATTAATTTAGAAGTAAAAAGCAAATTAAAGTACAATATAGATATATGGAAAAAGATTATATTGCAATGTTTTAAATGGTTGGAAGCTAAAGAAAAGAAACTGAACAAAAAGGGATTAGATGAAGGACAGGAAGAAAGAGAGAAAAATATTGGTAACAAGCTTCCTCAGCAGGATGCTGACTAAGAGGCTGGCTGGAACTGCACTTGAACCTCTTTCGGTTTCCCAGATACCTTGGGGTGTTTTTTTCTTAAGTGGAATTGCTGTTCAGGAGTGCACAAAAAAGAATGCACTGGATTATTTACTGTGTTTACAATGCAGTCTAGGGTCATTCAGCAATGTGATTGCAAAAAAAAAAATAGAACTTAAAGTGGAGGCCAACCTCCTCTTTCAAACTTGTTTTTCTTTAAAAAAATAAAGATTTGTCACACTTTGGAATGCCATAGCTGCAATATATATATGGCAAAATCTGGACTTTGAAGACGTTTCTTGAAGAAAAGACCAGGAATGGAAGAAGAAGAGGATGAAAAATGTGCTGGTGAGGAGGCAAGACTCATCAGTCATGGTTTATTACTTTAATTGATCTTTATTGAACAAATATTGAACACCAAGAGCCTTGGTGGAGCAGTGGGCTAATGCCTCCTTAAGTAACACCAGCTGCCTGCAATTAGTGCAGGTTCGCATCCCACCAGGCTCAAGGTTGACTCAGCCTTCCATCCTTCCGAGGTAGGTAAAATGAGGACCCAGATTGTTGGGGGCAATTAAGCTGACTTTGTAATAATGCCGCTTGGGGTGTGTGTGAAAGCCCTAATAAGCAGGCATATACATAGAATGAAGGCTATTGCTAAGCACATTGATTTGTGCTTAAATTGTAAGCTGCCCTGAGTCTTCAGAGAAGGGCGGGATATAAATGGGATTAAAAATAAAAAAAAATAAACAGCAAATACACAAGGCTGTAAGACACAGATCAGACTTTTCCCAATATTAGTAAATAACCAATCTTTGATCAAAAGCAAAAAAAGTGAAGGAAAATATATCAAAGCCCCAAAAAATCATTTTGAAAATATATCTATAGGCTTGATCTGTAATTCTACTAGAGTGAATACAAATAGTTCAATCGCTCATGTTCACCAACAGAACCCAGAAAAGAGATATGGGGAAAAAATAAAGAGAAACAAGGAAGAAAAAGAAAGCAAGAAACAGAGAGAGAGACAGAGACAGAGAGAGAGGGAGAGGGAGAGGAAAAATTGAGAGAGAGAGAAGAAAAAAAGAGAAAAAGAAAGAGAGAGAGAGACATAAGAAAGAAAGAAAGAAAGAAAGAAAGAAAGAAAGAAAGAAGAAAGAAAGAAAGAAAGAAAGAGAAAGAAAGAAAGAAAGAAAGAAAGAAAGAAAGAAAGAAAGAAAGAAAGAAAGAAAGAAAGAAAGAAAGAAAGAAAAAGAATTAGCCAGTTGGTTTGGGTTTTCTGAGCTGAGAGAAACCAACCAACCAACCAACCAACCAGCAACCAACCCTAATGTAGATTGTCCCCCCAAAAGACAAATAACTATCACAGAGTAGCCCTTATCTTCACCTGCTTTTTCATGAACCAGATAATATAGTCAATTATCAAATATCTGTTCTATATTACTACACAAAGTATCATTGAGAAATAAATTTATCCTGCAGATCTCACCTTTTAATCGAGACATTCTATCTAAAGGACATATTTCCTCCAACTGGCAACAGTTTCAGTATTTGATCTTTTGATATATATTTTTTATATATCAGGAATCCAAAATTGTCAAAGCACTTTGACCATTCCTTTAAAGTTAAAATTGCTGTAAATTAAATTACTCTAAATTACTTTCCCAACTTAAATCTAACTATGATACAAAGCTGCCTTGGCAACATGTTTTTTTCTGCCATGTTTTCATAATATTGACTTCATCCTACCCTCAACTTTTGGTTGAGTTGGCCTTAAGCCGTCCTTAATTATATAGGTATATAGTCCCGGCAACCACTCCCCGGTACCTGTAGCGAACTGGAACTCGTGCAAGCTATCTCGCTGCTTGCTCCTGCAGACCGCCGCGATGTGCCCGGTTTTCCCGCATGCCCGACACTTGGCCGATTTGAAACGGCAGGTAGACCGGGGATGCTGTCCTCCGCAGTTGGTGCAACGGGTAGACCAGGAGCTGTTCGTACCGCAGCTGGAGCACTGGGTAGACCGGGGTTGTCCGCAGCTGCTGTGCTGGGTAGGCCGGGGGCCGCAACCGCAATGCTGGGTAGACCGGGGCCGATTCGCACTGTAGCCATGGAGTTGGGTAGACCGGGGACCGTTCGCTCCGCACCTGCACTCCTGGCACCTTGGGTCCGCCGCGGCTGGTCTTGGCTCCCTCACGTTGTCTCGGTTGGAGATGACGGGTCACTGTTGTTGGTGGATGGCGTCCACTTCCGACTCTGCCCCGTCCACGTCGCTGCAAATGCTCAACTGGTGGATGGATCCACCCTCTCTTGCGTCGGACTCCTTGGCCACGTCCCAGGCTAGGAATTCCTCTTGGACATCCCTCAGGGTCAACCTCTGCTTTGCGAAGATTTTCTGGCGCAGCTTCCTGTCCCTCAACCCACAGACGATCCGATCCCGCAGCCGGATCTCTAAATTTTTAAAGTTACAGAGGCGAGCTGCCTGCCTCAGGGTGGCCATGTATTGCTTGGCAGACTCACCCGGCCGCTGGTCCCGTTTCTTGAAGCGATACTGCCAGGCAATCTCGGACGTCTCGGGCTTGAAGTGCTCGGTCAACTTCGCCAGCAACTCATTGTACCCGACGGTGTGGATGTCGTCGGGTGCGCAGAGACCGACCACTAGCTGGTACATTTCCGTGCCGGAGCTTCAGAGTAGCACCGCCACTCTCTGCCGGTCATCTTTCACCCCGTTTGCCCTTAGATAGCACTCGAGCTGCCCCACGAAGGCTTCCCACTCCTCTGGGCGGTTGCTATTGAAAAGGGGATACTGACCCAGTTGTGCCATTCTGCCGTCTCGGTCGTCCTGCGTCTTGGTCCGGGGCTGCCGATTGGATTCCGTCCACGGCTAGCGTTGTCCGGTGCAGGATCCCACCCTCGTCGCCAGTGCAATGTCGCATGGTCGCACAGAGAGACGGACACTTGAGCTGGGTAGTACTTCTTTATTTGATCAGGAATGAAGCTGAGCCAAAGGGGTTACCTGGCGTCTCTTTATACCTGCCCAGGTGAATCGCAGCCAATAGATTCAAACCTGGGCTTCCCGCCAGTGCAGGTGGCCAATGGATTTAAACCCTGGCTTCCCGCTGACCATGCCCTGGGGCTGTCAATGACTAGCTCTATTCAGGCTTTCCCGCCAAAAGCGGTTATAGCCTGGAGCTGTCCAGCCCCCTGCTGTGCTGACATTCCGTGTATGCTTTAAGAGCATACACTACAAAAGGTTTATTATTATTTAAGAAGTGTGAACTTCAAGTCTAGCATGACTGGCTGGAAAATTCTAGGAGTTGAAGTCCACACTTCTTAAAGTTCTCAAGTCTGATAAACCCAGAACATGCTAGCTGGGAAATTCTGGCAACTGAGATCTACATGTCTCCAAATTTGATAAGTTTGCTTTCTATTCCCTCATCTAAATTAAACCATGTTGAAGAGGCCCTAAAATGGAACCTTGGGATATCCCACTCCTTACTTCCCTTTATGTAAATGCAGTTCCATTAAAGACTACATGTTGAATGTGGTTTGTCAGCCAATTACAAATCCATCTGGTGGTGATAGGTCTGTCCCAAATTTTTCTAGCTTACCAAGAAGTAGGCTGTAGTCTACTTTGTCAAATGCCTCACTGAAATACAGTACTTTGCTGGTCCACTAACTTAGTCACTTTGTCAAAAAAAAATTGTTTGGCATGACCTGCTTTTGACAAACGTGTTGCCTTCTGCTTTGCTTGCTTTGCATATCTGTTGCTTGATTATCTTTTTCAGGATCTTCTCAGGTATTGATGTCAAGCTGATTGGTCTGTGCTTTCCTGGATCTGTTTTCCCCCCCTCTCCCCATTTTTGAAGATAGGAATCACATAAGCTTTTTTCTGGTCCCCTGGTAGTTCCCTGGTGCTCCAGGATTTTTGAAAGATATGGTTCGATGGTTCTGAGATCACATCTGCCAGCTTTATCAGAACTCTGGGATATAATCTGTTGGATCCTGGTGATTTGAACTTGTCTAGAGTGAACAGGTGTTCTCTTACCATTTTCTTGCTTTTGTTAATTTACATTTCTTTTATGGTTATGTTTTTGGTAGATTGGGCTATATTATCTTTGGCATGAAGACAGATGCAAAGAATGAATTAAGCAGCTCTGCTTTCTCTCTACTGCCTGTTACTTCCTTGCCATCTTCTCTCATTAGTGGACAGATTGTTTCCATGACTTTTTTTTATATGTTGAAATAAACTTTTTAAAATTATTTTTGACATTTGTTGCAGGTCTTATTTCGTTCTGAGCCTCAGTTTTCTTGTCTGCATCTTTGCAACTTTGGGCTATTTGTTCAGGACCCTATCTTGAAATTGAGGCAATAAAAACACAATTGGCAAAAGGAAGGCAAACATCAGTGGCAAGAGTACCTTTATGGGCAAATGAAGGGAAGGATTGCTATTGGGTGATAATTGAATGTTTATGCAATAAGTAAAGTCTGACATTGGTCACCAGATGGCAGTGGTGTTCCATCCTTAAGGACCAAGAATAGTTTTTATCATAGAGCTATCTTTTAAAATAAATATCCACTTACTAAGATTGATTTTTTTTCCACTAAAAGGATTCTGAGCAACATAATGATAAATTGGATCAAATTAAACAAAGCACTAATATCACTATGCTGCTTGCTTAATAACACAATTTGTGCATAGAACAATTTTTAATATTTAGAGTTAAATTTGTTCCTGAGTATATAGGTTTGCAGTCTTCATCTAATTTAACTGTTACTTCAAGCTCTAGAATTACTTGAGAAAACAAAATGGTTTTTTTTGTAAAACACACTCAAAAACAATCTATTAATTGATAGGAAATGAATTGATTTTCTATTGAGAACTATGCATAATGTGTAGTAGATTCGAATCTTGTTATTATTTATTTGCAAATTTATTTGCAAATTCAGAGGGATAGAATCAAGATCATGTGAAGTATTAATACCACTTTACAATGCCTTGGTAAGGCCACACTTGGAATACTGCATCCAGTTTTGGTCACCACGATGTAAAAAAGATGTCGAGACTCTAGAAAGAGTACAGAGAAGAGCAACAAAGATGATTAGGGGACTGGAGGCTAAAACATATAAGGAACAGTTGCTGGAATTGGGTATGTCTACTTTAATGAATAGAAGGATGAGGGGGGAGCATGATAGTAATGTTCCAATATCTGAGTGGCTACCACAAAGAAGAAGGAGTCAAGCTATTCTCCAAAGCACCTGAAGGCAGGAAAAGAAGCAACGGATGGAAACTAATCAAGTAGAGAAGCAACCTAGAACTAAGGAGAAACTTCCTGACAGTTAGAACAATTCACCAGTGGAACAACCTGCCTCCAGAAGCAGTGAATGTTCCAACATTGGAAGTTTTTAAGAAGAGACTAGACAACCATTTGTCTGAAATGGTACAGGGTTTCCTGCCTGAGCAGGGGGTTGGACTAGATGACCTCCAAGGTCCCTTCCAACTTTATTATTATTATTATTATTATTATTATTATTATTATTATTATTATTATTATTATTGTTGTTGTTGTTGTTGTTGTTGTTGTTGTTGTTGTTGTTGTTGTTGTCGTTGTCTTTTAGGAATTGCATTGCTATTTAGTTTAATTAGATTGAATGGAGGTTCAAGAAAAATTAATGAAATTTCAGTGGGATTTGATGTGTGTTCCCCAAGCATTAAGAATGTGCCAATATGATATGGTGGTCCTAAGGGCCAGGAAAAACAACTGATTGAGCAATACTAATAAGTTGATTTGTCAGTTAGATGTCTGGTTTGAGTTGATCAGTGTCAGCTCCATACCTGGTGCCAAATTTATTGAGGCTTTAAGAGGCAAATTTCACAGAATCTTACCTTTCTCATTTTCTTAGGAATGATCAAAGTGAGTTAAAAGCACTAGGTTACAATTTGCTTGTTTTGCCTTTTTATGGGGCACAGCAATTGAAGCGCATTATTCAAGAGACCATAAAAGCCTAACATTGTACTGAAGAAGTTGCACTAGGATAAAACATACATCTGTATGATTTCATGCCTACTCATCTTCTTAGATAGACATTTGATCATCCCAGGGTGCTAAAGGTGACTCCTTATGATCTGCTGTAATCCTGGACTATAGATTATACATATTGCGTAAGTTATCACTCACTCCCAGTGAAACATTTGTGAACCATATTTCGAAATGCAAGTTTGCAATTATGCCATCATATGTAAAAGCCTTTGAAGTTTTGAAGTCATGTGTTACATTTTTTAACAATTGATTTTTCTCTCTCACCATGACCCTCACAGCAGCCTCCACAAAGGCATCTAATAAATAGATGGTTGTGGGACAGGGATAACTTTACTGTACTAAGTTATTATGTAAAGGAAAAAACAGGAATTTTTGTAAATTCATAAGCTATGGGAAGGTACAAGTAACAATTTGTTATTGGTCAGCTTGGAGCAGCTAGAGCCAGTAGACATTACTAGCACTCAAATCTCTGCAAGCACCAGAGATGCTTGATTTGGTTTTGAGAGGTTTTTTTTATGTAGACATATTCATCATTACTGTGGTGTATTAGCATCCTTGATTTACATGTAGTGACTGTTCAAAATTACAATGGCACTTTAAAAAGTGACTTATGACTGATTATGACTGCTAATACAACTTCTGCAGCATCTCCGTGGTCACATGATCAAAGTTTGGGTGCTTGGTAACCAGCATCTATTTACAAAGCGTGCAGCATCCTGGGATCATAAGAAAGCTATTTGCAACTTTCCTAGCCAGCTTCCAACAAACAAAGTCTAATAGGAGAAGCCAGATTTGCTTAATGACCACATGATTCACAACTGTGGTGATTCACTTAACAACTGTGGCAAAAAAGTTTATGAAATCAGCCATGAGTCACTTAACAATTGCCCTACTTGGTAACAGAAATTCTGGTCCCAATTGTGATTATAAGCTGAAGACTATCTGTAGATGTGAAAACAGTAGGGAGAACTAGAAAATAGTTTTACCTTGTTTATTGTTTAAAAATTGGGGGATGGAAACCCAGATGGTCTAAAAACTCTGATGTATAGCTTTCCATACTTCTCAAAAGTTTTGAATATATGACTTGGTTTCGGATATTTTCCAGGGACATAATTTTGTACCAGACAGATAAATGATGCAGTCTGTTCATCATTCCCATGAGATGGGTCTTAATATGGGTTCTGCCCTTTTTTCAGCTGAATGCATTTCAAAACTTTCTCCTTTGTCATTCTCAGAACATCAGAACATCTATCAGCAAGGATAATGACATCATATGTCCAAAAGACCAAGTAAATATTTGAAAAGGACAGCTCTGGTGTCTCCCCCTTTCTTTTCTTCTCCCTACTGTGCTTAACATGCAACCTGAGGAAGTTTTCCAAAGAATTCAAAAGTTTGCTCTCTGTTTTGTGACATGTTCATTAGACCTAATGAAGATATTGTCTTACGGTAGATTTAGAGCTACCCTAAGTGCTAGTGCTCAGCAGTGCATTATCCTAAAAATGAGGCCAAGGAGAAAAAAAAGCCCTAACTCATGAGCCAATTCCAATAAGTATTTCACGCTGTGACTTTGCTTGCCTCAGGAGCAGTGTTTTATAGTCCTGTTCTATTTCCAAGGAAAGGTGCTTTGAAGAACAACATTATGGCTTCTAAATCTCCCAATTGCTAAAGCCATAATTCGTCCCCCCCCAAAAAAACGGCATGAGTACAGGCAGAAAATGAATGGAATTTAGAGTGAATTCAGAAATGGGGAATGTTTCAACCTGATGTTCTTTTTTTATTGAAAAGTTTTACAATACATTTTTTAAAAAGACAAAACCCGTCCCAACTCCCTCCCCTCTCCCCAACCCTCCCCAACACCTCCCTCCCTTCCCCCTCCCCCCTCCCCGACTTCCCAGAGCTCAATACAGGGTATAAAAATACAAGCAATCATAGTCTACCTTAAGTAACACCAGCTGCCTGCAATTAGTGCAGGTTCACATCCCACCAGGCTCAAGGTTGACTCAGCCTTCCATCCTTCCAAGGTAGGTAAAATGAGGACCCAGATTGTTGGGGGCAATTAAGCTGACTTTGTAATAATGCCGCTTGGGGTGTGTGTGTGAAAGCCCTAATAAGCAGGCATATACATAGAATGAAGGCTACTGCTAAGCTTGTAAGCCGCCCTGAGTCTTCGGAGAAGGGCGGGATATAAATGGAATAAAAAAAAAATAAAAAAAATAAATCTATTGCACTTTAACTCTTATAAAATAACTACAAGCAATATAAATATCACATAAGTACTTATTCAAATGCTAGATGAAACTTTTTAGTCCCATATTTATTCTGGATATAATCAATCCATCTTCTCCACTCCACAATATATCTCTGTTGCGATTGATCTTTCAAGTACGCTGAAATCTTTGCCATTTCCGCCAGATTGGAGACTTTTAAAGTCCATTCTTCTATAGTCGGCAGTTCTTCCTTCTTCCAATATTGCGCTACTAAAAGTCTCGCTGCCGTAATTAAGTTCAACATCAGCTTAATGTCCACAACAGTAGTATCAGTAATAATGCCCAGTAAAAACAGTTGCGGACAAAAACCTGATGTTCTTCAGAAGACTCCCTTTACCATAATGTTCGACCAGCTAGCATATTGATTGGTAAGAATTGAAAAGTACAAGGTAAGCCAGGACAAAAATGGCTTTTTTTTTGCAGAATTCTAGTATAAATGAAAACAAAGACTTATCACTTTTCTTTCAGTCACATTAACACTCATTATGAACACTCCTAATACATATATAGTATTCAGATTTTTTAAAAAAGAAAAGACTATTTTTCCCCTTCTTGAGGACCTCTGGAATGTTGTTCAATTGTAATTCACTCCACTGAGCTCTGTTTATGCACTGCCCACTCAGTGTAATGTGTAATTTGGCTTTAAGCTACCCTAAACTCTGATTCTTTTTCTTGATTCAATTATAAAAACATAGATGAGCCCACTTGTCAATCCTTAAGTCACAAATTACTAAGTGACTTCCACCTGAGTGTTCAGTTCCCATTACTAGCTACCATAGCCAGTTTTCCAGAATGTAGAAGTCATGGTCTTTAAAATCTGGAGGGTATCATCTGACTTGTTTACACCATATATTAAAAACATAAAGAATCCTACCTCACTACAGCCCTAGTTCTGCACTGGCTAGTCAGCTAGGGGTTTACATGCCCTGAAAGCCTGCCATTCCATTATTAAACCAACTTACCAATAATACTGCTATCAAAATTCTTTTTCTTCTTTAAAATCTATTGGTGAAACTCCAAGCTGTTATGCAGATTATTCTGTTCATACGGTTTCAGCTTCTGAATGTTTTTAGCTTCTGAACTTTTGGTGAAATAAGCATTTTAAGTGAGATTTTTATATTTCAGCACAAGTTGTTTCTGATCTTAGACTTG
Organism: Vipera berus; assembly: GCF_964194415.1. Classification (NCBI taxonomy): domain Eukaryota; kingdom Metazoa; phylum Chordata; class Lepidosauria; order Squamata; family Viperidae; genus Vipera; species Vipera berus. The sequence continues at coordinate 94,671,278 of NC_138206.1, forward strand.
CTAATGCCAGAAAGCTTTCTATATTCCAGGACTCTGGAAAGAGGAGAATGAGACAAATAGATCTTTTATTTCCTAGCTTGGCTTCTATTGCCTCCATTAAACAATTGCCCAGTAAATGAATGAAAGAAAGGCAGGCATGATGAGAATCTTATTTAAATATGGTGATAATAAATTATCAAATATTGTGTCACTCACTCTCAGTGAAACAATTATGAACTATCAGATACACAAAGCATTAATTTTTCTAAGGGGTTAGGTAAGATAATATATTAATTAGATTTCAAATTCTAACTGAAAAATCCATATGTAAAAATAATAGGCCTGGATGGTTTTTTCTTTTCTTTTAGGCAGACTTAGCTTTCTCCTAGGATATTAACAACATCATTCGCTAAACTTCCTCCCTCTTTTCTCAAATAGATGGAGAGGAACTGGTTCCATTACATTTCATTCTAGCTTAATCCTTTGTTGTTAGGAGAAGCGGAAAATGCAATTAAATGCACTTTTGAAACTCTTCCCTAGAGTACTGTTTACCATATTGCTTACATTAAAGACTGAGTTTCATTTTGTATCCCCATGGCATCGTCAATTCCCATGAATATTGAAATTACAAAGAAATAATTTTCAGAAGAAAAGAATGCAGGTAACTATGCTTTAAATACATGCATGCATATTTAACTGACATCTAAAGGACTTTAGCTTACAAACAGTGTATTTTGCTAGATGTATCTTCTCCCCTGAGTAGGGAGCCTCAGGCTAAGCTTTTAAGAACAGATGAGTGCATATTTGCATGTCTTTCCTGCTTTAGTCCAAAAACACTAGTTATTTTAGTCCCCTTCCCACTGTGTTTCCCCCCTATTGTATAGCATTGCCCTACATACCTTCTATTTCCTTTGGAGAAAAATCAGTTATTTGTACTCATAGAAGATTTTTACCTGAGACTTCTATGGAGGATTGTTACTGAAAAAAAAATATGGTGCTTATGGGAAGACTTAAATCTTTTCCTGGTGTTAGGGCCTCAATCCTTTCTTTAAGTAAATGAATGAATTACTCTATGCCAAGATGAAGACAAGTGAAATCTTAGTTCTATTATATCTTGCAAGGACTTTTTGGGGGAAACATCTGTCATATACTTCTGGGAAGCTCAATATTGCTCCTGAGAAGGAAATAAATATATAAGGAGATTTTGGCATGAGTGATAAGATGATCCAATCTAAACCAAAAGTTCTGTTTCTATGCTGAACTAGAACCTTTAGGGTTCAGGGATGGATCAACCTATCTCCTGTCGAATTTAATGAAGTTATTCTGGAGAACTGCTGCTGCACATGCAATCACCACGTACTGTCTCCTTTCCATCACAAAAGTCATTGTAAGATCTGAATGGTAATTTGCATTAATGATAGATTGGATATGGCCTAACAAAACTACGCTTCATCTTGAGGAGGTAAAGATCAAAAGCAAAAAAACATGCTAAGATTCAGCCCTCTGATCCCAAAGTATTTTTTAGAGCTATTCAGTATAAGTATTCAGTATTCAGAGCTATGGTGGCAAAGTGGTTAGAATGCAGTATTGCAGATTAACTCTGCTGACTGCCAGCACTTCAGTCCTGACTGGCTCAAGATTGACTCAGTCTTCCATCCTTCCAAGGTTGGTAAAATGAAGACCCAAATTGTTATGGAGAATATGCTGACTCTGTAAACCGCTTAGGGAGGGCTTAAAGTCTAAGTGCTATTGCTATTACTATCCATTAATTTAGATTCAGAATTTTTCTGCCAGATCTTTCCATGGAGGAAGGGGTTGGAATGGGTGGGTTGTTAGGAACAACCCCCCCCCCCACACAGCATGATCAAAGGGCTGCCGTGACCAAAGCATGTAAAAAGAGGTAGGTTTCAATCTTATGATCCTGGTCTTGATTTTTTTTCTGACAAGCCCAAAAGGCAGCCTATTATGTTATGAAGGACAGAACCATTTGCCTTGATGTCAACCCAGTTGAATACTATAATACCAACCTTCTCTATATTAGAAAAGCTCAATGTATAATATACCAGAAGATCCATATTAGAAGCTTTTTGACATGTTGAATCTCTGCTAACAATAGTTCACCTTAAAACCTATGTTTTCAACATTTAAATAAGACTGAACATTATTTTTCAAGAATCTTTTTGAAAATCTCACAGCAATGCAGGATGGCCACTCTGCTTTCTTTTCCTAATCTTTGAATATCTCTGTTCAGTCTGCCATCTGCTGCCTTGTAGCCATGGATTTTGTCTGTGAGGTTGCCAAGCAACTCAAATACACTCTGCACCTGACAGACTTTATTTTAATTCAGAGTTGCTATTTAATCCCTTGGTGTTAAGAGATGTAGAAAACATTCATTTTTACCATTGTGAACATCAGTTCCTTCTCTTTCTAAGAAGAAAACAGCTGAGGAGAAATAAAGAGACATGCTTAAACCATTGTCAATGAAGAATATTTAGAATTAATCTTGGTCTTAAGATTACCTTCCACAACCTCCCTAATTTAAGACAAGCTTTAGCAAGGCTTGAATCATATGAAGGACTGAGCTGTAAGGGTTGTCTCACTCATTACGAGTACTGTAATTGGAAATAGCTATAAAACCACATTTAAACCATCTTCCAAAACATGCCTTTCTCTTGTCTGTAACTTTTCCTTTCTCTTGGCTCCATACAGTTCACGTCCAAATATGTTCTCCACTTGCCCTCAACCTCATGGTCATATTTGGAGATGTGCTCAATAATAATAATAATAATAATGCTGCCTGGATATCCCTCAAGTGGCCGGCAGCGGGACCCAAGGCCCGAGATGTGTTATTTGGGAAAGGTGCCAGCAAGCTCCCTCTGGCTTTTTGCCACCCTAGACCCCGTTGATAGGGCGCGCAATTTAGGCGTCCTCCTGGACTCACAACTCAGTTTTGAAGATCATATTGGAGTCGTGGCCAGGTTCGCCTGGTGCGCCAGTTGCGCCCCTATCTGGACCGAGATGCCCTACGTACGGTGACTCATGCACTCGTTACCTCTCGGATAGATTACTGCAATGCTCTCTACATGGGGCTGCCCTTGAAGACCACCCGGAGGCTTCAGCTGGTGCAGAATGCAGCCGCGCGGGTAGTGATGGGAGCATCCCGATACTCCCATATTACACCCCTCCTGCGTGAGCTGCATTGGCTACCAGTTGTCTTCCGGGCGAGATTTAAGGTGTTGGTACTTACCTTTAAAGCCCTACATGGCTTAGGCCCGGGATATTTGCAGGACCGTCTGCTACCGGGGATGACTTCCCATCGCCCAGTGCGCTCACACAGAGAGGGCCTCCTCAGGGTGCCGTCGGCCAGACAATGTCGGCTGGCGACCCCCAGGGGGAGGGCCTTCTCTGTGGGAGCACCAGCCCTTTGGAACCAACTCCCCCTTGAGCTTCGGATGGCCCCGGACCTCCAGTCCTTTCGCCGCGACCTCAAAACTTTTTTCTTCCATCAGGCTGACCTGGATTGATGATGGGTTTTTAAATATGTTTTAATTTTTAACTGTGTAGTTAATTTATTTTGGGGCTGTTATTTAATTCTTTTTTTAATTTTTGTATTGTTTTTTATTGTTGTTAGCCGCCCTGAGTCCTTCGAGAGATAGGGCGGCATATAAGTCCCAAAAATAAATAAATAAATAAATAATAATAATAATAATAATAATAATAATAATAATAATAATAATAGTTGATTTGGTTATTAAATACCTGTTTATCAAAATGGTCTCCACTGTTGTGATTCAGGGTCAGCCTGTGGGTTCGGCAGTTGGGTCGGATGACTCAGAGGAGGAGGGGGGTGTTGAAGACCTTGCTGAGGGGGTTGAAGATCTTGCTGATGATAGCCCTCAGGCAGGCCCCTCCCACTTGGTCACCATGGAGACCCAGCTGTGTGAGCCTGACAGTGTGGATGAAGATGACCCACAGCTGGCCCTGTTCAAGGACGCCCGACGCAAGAGGCAGTCAAGTAGGAGTAAACAGAGGAAGGCTGTGGGGCTTCTCGGAAGGAGGCAGAGAGAGGCCACGCCCTGAACTCTTTATAAAGGGAATGTGTGGGGAGGGCTGGTTTGCTGAAAGCAACCGCTCAGATAGTGTTTCAAAGCTCCTGTATCTTGGTTCGTGTCTTGTTTGTTTTTTGTAGTAATAAATTTGGCAGACGTCATTCCAGCCTCTTGCCGTTTATAAAGGGGTTGCCTTTTCTGCAGGGCCGGTAGCAGGCTGGTACAGAACATCCACCAACTTTCGTTATCTTGCTTCCGCCCTCATCCCCACTCTGGCACATGGACATAGTTTCATATCAAACCATTTCTAACCATACTATTTTCTAAATAAAATGCCTCCAAGATCTATGTGGGCTCCAAAGCTGTTGTTAGAAATATATATTAGGTCTAAAGTTAATGCTTTGCTGTAAATCTGACCTGAAAGGCTTTCACATTTGGACTGTGATGCTTTCTTCATCTCCCTAGGTCATGGGTGTCAAACTCGCCACGTCACATGATGTGTCACGATGTATTGTGACTTTTTTTTGCATTGCCGGAGCTGGGGTAGGCGCGGCCTCTGTATGATGCTGCCGGCCCATGGGCCAGCAGTTTGATACCCCTGCCCTAGTTCCACCTCCTCCCCAAGCCCTGGTTTTGCACCTTAAAGAGTTTTTCTGCCTTACCTTTCCCATAAGGTGAAATAAAGAGGAAAGGAAACAGCTGTGCCCAAGGCTTAGAATGCCTTGAAACAATATCTTACATTTGTTTCATGTTTAGGAGACACATTTCTTCTAATATGTACCTTTTTCATAATATTTTATTAGTTTTCTACATTTACAATTCATACGTGCTTAGTAAACAATGGGTTGTCTGGGTCCATTTGTTTTACTTAATAATACACATTAAATTCCTAATCTCTACCCAGTTTTTCCAGCCATTGATAAAATACATCCCATATTTCAAAATATTCTATGTCTTCTTTTTCTTTAATCTTCAGTGTAAATCTATCCTTTTCTGCACAGTCCAGTATTAAGGTAAAGGTTCCCCCACACATATGTGCTAGTCGTTTCCGACTCTAAGGGCCGGTGCTCATCTCCGTTTCAAAGCCAAAGAGCCAGCGCTTGCCCGAGGACATCTCCGTGGTCATGTGGCCGGCATGACTAGATGCCAAAGGCACATGGAATGCTGTTACCTTCCCACCGTAGTGGTCCCTATTTTTCTACTTGCATTTTTACGTGCTTTCGAACTGCTAGGTTGGCAGAAGCTGGGACAAGTAACAGGCGCTCACTCTGCTACGCGGCACTCAGGATTCAACCCGCCAAACTGCCGACCTTCTGATCGACGAGCTCAGCGTCCTAACCCATTGAGCCACCGCGTCCTAGTATTAGGACTGGACTAATATGCACTGCGTCAAGGGACGCGGTGGCTCAGTGGGTTAGGACGCTGAGCCTGTTGATCAGAAGGTCGGCAGTTTGGCGGGTCGAATCTTGAGTGCCATGTAACAGAGTGAGCGCCTGGCAGAAATGGCTAAGATTTCTGCTTATTTGAAGGATCATTCACAAGAAAGATACATTTCGGTCTGGAGAAGATGGATAGATTATATTCAGAACAAATATGGGACTAAAAAGTTTCATCTAGTTTATGAATGAATTATAGAATGATATTATTAATATTAGTATGTTTTATGGTATTTTTATTAGTTTTTATTATATTTTATTATTATTTTTATTATTAGTATTGTTTAAGAATATGGATATTATTTTGTTTTTATGTTCTTATTATTATTATGTTTACTTTTATCTTGTTTGTGTTCATGTTAAAGGGGAGTTAAAGTGCGTTAGGAACTTGGTTACATATATAGTTGTTTAATGTTATTTATATTTTGATTGTTATTTTTGTAACCCTGTATTCAGTTCTGGGAAGTGGGGGAGGGGAGGGGGGTGGTTTGGGGGTAGGTTTGTATTGTAACTTTTATAAAACTTTTTAATAAAAAACAAACAAACAGAGTGAGCGCCTGTTACTCATCCTAGCTTCTGTCAACCTAGCAGTTCAAAAGCACATAAAAATGCAAGTAGAAAAATAGGGACCACTACGGTGGGAAGGTAACAGCGTTCTGTGCACCTTTGGCATCTAGTCATGCTGGCCACATGACCACGGAGACGTCCTCGGACAAGCGCTGGCTCTTCGGCTTTGAAACGGAGATGAGCACCAGCCCCTAGAGTCAGAAATGACTAGCATGCATGTGCGGGGGAACATTTACCTTTACCTTTAATATGCACTTTGTTAAAGTGCATGCATGGAATTAATTTGGGGACATGCTTTCCTTAATATATAAACATTACAATGATGCTGTAATAGTGAAGCATGTTCTTTCATATAGAAAAAAATCCTTTAAAATTCATTAAGACTTTAAGGAGATGTAGAGAAGTGATCAAAAAGGATATAATTTTATTACAACATTATCACCACACACAAACTTAAATTATTCCTTACTAAAATATTTCATGGGCTACATGGTTTTGAATCCTGAGTTGAAACTGGTCTGTTTTTATATATTATAACTTTTGTAAAGTGAAAGATATTTTACTGTACAAAATCTTGCAGATTCAGGACCTTGATGTTTGCTGGCATATTCATGGAGCTATTTGCCTTTCCAAAATGCTTTGAAAAGATCAGCATGCCATATGAATGTTGTTAAAATTATTTTACAGCCTTGGCTTGTGCAAGATGAGGTTACCATATTATATTTTTGAACCTAAATAAAGATACAGGAATTGTGTTTTTTATTTTTAAGTGTTCGTATTTTTTCTATGAGTAAATTTAAATATGGCAATATAACTTAAAGTTTGGAAGCTTTCCTTAAAAGTCAAATTATGGTTGAATTTGATTGACTGCTGTGAAAGAAGGCCCATATTGGGAAGAAAAAATAACATGAAAACCTACTTGGGCCAGGAGACGTTTGAGGGATAAAGGAATTACTACATTCTGCTCTTTCCTACTCTACCAGTTGTGTGGGCTTTTTGTGGTTGTTGCTGCTTTTTGTTATCATGTGCTGTATCCTTGTCTAGAAAATTGCTTGAAGGGACCAGCCAATCTCATTTGGAATTGCATGTTGGATCCACAATTATCACTTTTAGTAGTAGATTTTGAAGAGGATTTCTAATTACATTGTTTTTGCACTGGATCTGGATGTAAAATCTAATCAATTTTTCACTTTCTGATTGTCACTTAGTGGTTGAAAGATAACATTATTCTGTAGTTTTACTCAGTACTTTCTTTCTCTTATCTATCATCTATCATTATATCTATCTATCTATCTATCTATCTATCTATCTATCTATCTATCTATCTATCTATCTATCTATCTATCTATCGTCATCTCCATCATCATCATCTCCATTTTCTTCATCATCATCTTCTCTCTCTCTCTTTCTAGAAACTGTGGCTCTATCTTTCAAAAGAGAGACAATACTGTGGCATGAGGGTAGGATGGAAGGGGATCAGAAGAAACAAATTTGCCTTTACGAAGTATGAATAATAGTGCTTCCCATAGTCATAAAAATCCCAAGAGGCACCATTTCCTTATTTATTATATTTCCTATTTATGTTGCCACAGGTATTTTCATTGCCAAATACTGAGCTGAAGTAATGTGGATGTCAGATCCTTCTTCTTGAAAAGTCTACTGATATGTATGAAGTTACTTGGTGAGGTTGTTTGAAGAAGACTTATCAAAGTTGGCAAGGTTTCAGGGCCAGTGGACAAAGAAAAGATGGGCTTTTATTTGATTATCAAGATGGCAGGACTGACTCCTTTTATTGGGAAATGAAGGCCACACCCTTGACCTGATTTTCTTATCTGGACGGTGGTTGGATGATCTTGGTGGGGGCTCTCCATTTATTATGCCCCTGTCATGGACCGATCATCACCTCCTGTGGCTGGTCTTCCGTCTTGCCACCCCCCACCGTTGGGGTACGGAGCCAATTAGATGGTACCACCCCAGACGCTTAATGGATCCTGATAGATTCCAAGCGGCGCTGGGGTCCCCACCTGCCTCCATTGCTCACAACTCGGCGGATGCCTTAGTGGAAGCCTGGGAAAGGGCAGCCATTGAGGCACTTGACCGGGTTGTACCCTTGCGGCCCCTGACCCGGTGCAGATCTCAGCGAGCTCCATGGTTCTCCGCGGAACTCCGGGAGATGAAGCGTCGGAAACGGGGCCTAGAGAGCTGCTGGAGGTCCAGCCGATCCGAATCCGACCGGTTGCGGTTAAGAACCTATATTAGGTCTTATCTCGCAGTGATGAGGGTGGCGAGGTGTAATTACTTCTCTACCCTCATCGCGTCCGCAGATAATCGCCCGGCCGCCCTGTTTAGGGTGACTCGCTCCCTTCTTAATCAGGAGGTGAGGGAGGATCCCTTGCAGTGTCGTGCCGAGGAATTTAGTCAACATCTGTCGGATAAAATCGCTCGGATTCGGACCGGTTTGGACTCCAGCTTGGCAGAGTCTGACGATCAGGACACGGGCGGTCTTGTCAATGTTATCTGGGAGGAGTTTGATTCTGTGACCCCTGATGAAGTGGACAGGATTATGGGGAGGCTGAGCTCCACCACATGTTTATTGGATCCGTGCCCTTCTTGGCTGGTTTATGCAGCTAGGGAGAGGACACGAGGCTGGTTCCAGGCGGTTATATCTGCTTCTTTGAGTGAGGGCAATTTCCCCACCGTCTTGAAGGAGGCGGTGGTGAGACCTCTCCTCAAGAAGCCTGCCTTGGACCCAGCTGTATTGAACAACTTTCGTCCAGTCTCCAACCTTCGCTTTCTTGCGAAGGTTGTTGAGAGTGTGGTGGCGCATCAGCTCCCTCTGGTCCTGGATGAAGCGGATTATTTGGACCCGTACCAATTGGGTTTCAGGCCCGGGTACAGCACAGAGACGGCATTGGTCGCTCTGGTGAATGATATCTGGAGGGCTCGGGATAGGGGATATTCCTCTGTCCTAGTCCTATTAGACCTCTCGGCGGCTTTCGATACCATCGACCATGGTATCTTGCTGCGGCGTCTCAGGGGATTGGGAGTGGGAGGCACAGTTCTTCAGTGGTTCTCCTCCTATCTCCTGGGGCGCTCGCAGTCGGTGTTGGCAGGGGGGCAGAGATCGGCCCCTAGGTCTCTCGTTTGTGGAGTTCCTCAGGGGTCGGTTCTCTCGCCTCTCCTGTTCAACATCTACATGAAACCGCTGGGTGAGATCATTCGTGGTTTTGGAGTTGGGTATCATCAATACGCCGATGATACCCAACTTTTCATTTTGACCCCAAACCACCCCAGTGATGCCCTCGCTGTGATGTCCCGTTGCCTGGAGGCGGTTCGGGTCTGGATGGGGAGGAACAGACTTCAACTCAACCCTGACAAGACTGAGTGGCTGTACATTCCGGCATCCCGGGACATTCAAAATGTTCCATCGCTTTCTATGGGGGGTGAGTTCTTACCCCCCGTGGATAGGGCTCACAACTTGGGAGTCCTCCTAGATTCACGACTTACTCTGGAAGATCATATAGTGGCCGTGACTAGGGGGGCTTTCACCCAGGTTCGCCTGGTGCGCCAGTTGCGGCCCTATCTGGACTGGGATGCCCTGTGTACGGTCACTCATGCGCTAGTGACCTCTCGCCTAGACTACTGTAATGCTCTCTACATGGGGCTTCCCTTGAAGACCACTCGGAGGCTCCAACTGGTACAGAATGCGGCCGCGAGAGTTGTCTTGGGAGTTTCCCGGTACTCCCATGTTACACCTTTGCTCCGCGAGCTGCATTGGTTACCAGTTGTCTTCCGGGTGAGGTTCAAGGTCTTGGTGATGATCTTTAAGTCCTTACATGGCATGGGTCCGGGATACCTCGAGGACCACCTGCTGCCGGCGTCAACTCCCCTCCGCCCTGTGCGTGCCCACAGAGAGGGCCTCCTCAGGGTGCCTCCAGTCAGGGAATGTCGACTGGTGGCCCCCAGGGGGAGGGCCTTCTCTGTGGGTGCTCCGGCATTATGGAACCAACTGCCGGTTGAGCTCCGGATGGCATCGGACCTTCGATCCTTCTGCCGCGGGCTGAAGACCCACTTATTTGAATTAGCTGGTCTGGCCTGATGGGGGAATATGGGTTTTTTAATTGGTTTTTTATTATTCTATTATTGTTGTATTTTAATTGGGCATTGGTTTAATTTCCTTTTAATTTTTGTACTGCTATTTATATATGCCCTGTGAACCGCCCTGAGTCCCTTGGGAGAAGGGCGGTATAGAAATCAAATAAACTATAAATATAAATATAAACATGTTGTTCAAATAGGAACCTGGCCAGATGTGTTCTCTGTCTCCTCTAACAATCTTTGGTTTTCTGAATCATTTGTTCAATCTGATCATTCCCTTGGGAGCAACTATGATGACTTGGATAAAATTACCATCCATAAAATCCATAAAGTAAATGGTTGTAAATGCAGATATACTGCTTGAGACACAAAGTCTGGCAAATCATATATTACAAATAATTGGTACAGAGCTGCAATAATTTCACCAGCCACAAAAACCACTTTCATATATTTTGAATAAAAATCCACTGCTATTAGGCAGAATGGGACAACTCGCTATGGCCAACTCACTGCAGGACAACTCACCATGGGACAATTCAACAATTTAATTTAATTTTTTAAAATAAGTTAAAAAATATTTTAATTTTTGCATTTACACTTCATTTTGTCTCTCCTTTTGCATCCTTTCTTTAATAATTCTGTTCCAACATTTCTTTGATATTAATAACTCTTGTCCCATGGTGAATTGTCCTGTGAGTTGGCCTTGGCGAGTTATCCAGCGAGTTGTCCTAGACTCGCTATTGCAATTTCTTTGTCTGAAAAGGTCCTGCAAATTCAATATGGAATCTTCATCAAAGCTTCTCGATCACTTCATAGGTTATGTTGAGTAGCCTGGCATCTGCTCTATTTATTTACAATGTCCAAGTTACTTTCTGGATTGCAAACATATAAGGCAAGACTTATAATATTTCAGGCTGTGCTACATGCAATGTGATTAGAATGCTTTGATTATCTTTTTTTGGAAAAAGAACATTCCCCACAAGAAGCACCTTTTGTGGGCAGATAGTTTCACTGTTTCTTGGCAGAATTTGTCAGCTGGTCAACCCTTCCATACCCAGTTTAATTCATAAGATGGCTTAGGATCCTGAGCAATCAATATCAGAATTTAAACAGCCTAGATTGGCAGGTCCTGGAGCACTTCCAGTATTAAAATGTATGAAGTGGCAACAATACAGAATTCAATATTTGATGTGGCAGGTGACTTTCAGCATCAACACTGACAGTTCTACAAATTGGTTTGTAGCAAATGTGTAATCATAAGTGACAAACAGAGATTTCAAAGCTGAATATGATGTGTTAATATCATAGGTATAAACTTTGTATTAGAGAAGATTCCAACAGTTGCTAACACACATAGGCCAGAACAACATTTTGTAAAAATATTTATTTTGTTATTTAAAGATGCTGCTAAGATGAAATACAGAGGGGGGAAAAATAAAAAGTAGAAAAGAGATTTACAAACTGTATAAAATTGAACTAAAAAAATCTAATGTAACATTAGATCTGTATGGCATATTAAAATTTCTTGTATTAATTGACAGTTTCAGAACCACTATTAGGAACAAATTGTGGTCCTTGGTGTTCTCTGAGTCTGGTTGTTTTCTTACAGATGTTTCATTACCCCACATAGGTAACATCATCACTGCTAATTCTAGCACTGATGGTGTCACCTAGTTTAGATATTGAAATGTATGCAGGAAAACTACCAAGCTCAGAGACTACCAAGCACTCCTTATTTCAACCCTGAGCTACAGACATTTTCCTTTATAGGATCAAATCATTATTTAATAATTAAATAAAGTTCCCAGTATAATATGGATTCAGAATTCTAATTCAGGATTCAGAATACTTTGTTATGGGTCACATATCCACCAAACTTATAAAAACAAAACAATAAAATACAGAAATAAGAAAATGAGCAGAAAAGTAAGAAATAATAATATAATACTCTGGTGCTTAATCATAATTAATTATTAATCAAGGTTCCTATCAAGCCTAAACATTAAATTGTTATTTAATGATTCAAATATATAGTATAGTTTCCTGCTAAAAGAAATTCAGACTTCAAAATGCAAAATATCCAGTTTAGTCTAGTGGTTTAGGTGCCAGACTAGAAACCAGAAAACTACAAGTTCCACCTTAGCCATGAAAGCCAGCTGGGTGACTTTGGGTCAGTCATGCTCTCTCAGCCCAAGCCACCTCACAGGGTTGTTTTAGTGCATGGGTGTCAAATGCGTGATGTCACGTGACATGTCACGACGTATTGTGACTTTTTTTCCCATTGCCGGCAATGGGGTGGAAAATTTGACACCCCTGTTTTAGTGGGAGAAAAAACAGGAGGAGAAATGAATACTTGATATGTTCACTGCCTTTTGTTAGTTATAAAAATAATAAAGATGAGCTAAAAATAATAGAATACATATTGTATACAATTTTGTATACATTTGCAAAATTGTAATCTATAAATGTTTTCTAAGTTGCATTAAATTCTGTGTCAGAATTAGATAAGCCATCTCCTCCCCTCCTTTCCTTCCTTCCTTCCTTCCTTCCTTCCTTCCTTCCTTCCTTCCTTCCTTCCTTCCTTCCTTCCTTCCTTCCTTCCTTCCTTCCTTTCCCTTCTCTTCTTTCTTCTTCAATCCTTCTCTCCCCGTGTTTTTTCTTCCTGCCACATTAAGTTTAAGCTTCCTGCCAGCTTTCTCACTGAATTAATAAAAAATAATGGGCTGGGGACGTTGCACAGAGTTGTGTGTGTGTGTGTGTGTGTGTGTGTGTGTGTGTGAGGGGGGTTAGGGGCTCATAAAAGATGTGGTGGTCATTTGGGAATGTGCACAGGGATATGGCACAGTTTGGGAAGGGTATGTGTCAGTGGTGGGATGTGAACAACCAGTTCTCTGTGTAGATGCTGCTTCCAGAAGTCCATTCTGGGCCTGGGCAACAAAAAAAATTAGCTACCGGTTCTGCTGAACTGGTGCGAACTGGCTGAATACCACCACTGGTATGTGTGAACATGGGTTCAGGGATGCAATGGAAAGTGAAGCAAAGGTTGTGATGGCTCAGAGGGATGCTTGTCTCATTCTGATACCTGCTACCATTAAAATAAGTCATCCCAACACTATGAGGGATGAAGTGAGCAGCACTGCTTGTTTACTATTTACTGGATATATGGATCTGCAGTTGTTGCTGGTGTTGTTGCTGGCCTTACTTTCAAACTCATTAAAGATAATTCCAATTATATTTAGTAGGACTTATCGCTGAGTAAAAAAAAATCCTTGCCCTGTTATAGCCAATCTACAGAGCTTGAAAATCACCTAGCCAAGCATTTATGAATATATGTTGAACCAACAGTTATCCCTGCTTCATTTCTTGCAAACTCAGGAACAGTAAAACTCCCAGTAGGCCACAAAAGATTGTTTTAGAAACACTCTTCATTTGGAGGGTTATATGCCATCTTGTAGTAGAAATCTAGTTCACTTGTATTATCAATCAACTTTATAATATTTTTCTTTCTTCTTACCCATGCTCCTTCGGTTTCTAACTTTTTATTTTTACACAGTTTCAATCTTTAATTGATGCTGATTGTTGCTGCTTTTCAAGGCGTAGCCTCTTCAGAATTTGTATTTCTTTATTTTTCTTCCATTTTCTTTTTTCTTTGTTTGGATTTCATTTTGTTTCCTGATATATGTCATTATTTCATCTGCTGTAGGCTTCTGGCATTATGCCACAAAGGGCCAACATGAATGTGGTTTTCAGTGACCCACAATGCAGCCCCTAATAACAAAAAATGGAATGATTATTATGCTCACAGATGTATTTATACAAGCAGGGTTTCTGGCTCTCTATGGTAGATTATTTTCTCAGCTGGCTGCTCATGCATTTTTCAAAAGAGGTGGTGATAGTGATGGGGAAATGCCCTTATCTTATGAGAAATATTTCTCAGCATTGACTGTCTATCAATGGTTAATTTGGATTATGAGTGTGAGTCCAACATTACAAAAGGAACCTTTCGTCAACAGCCCTGAAAACTTTAAGGCTACTTATACATACAGAGAAATATGTGTCTGCTGGTCGCACCATGTTATCTGCCACTTGTGGCTCGTGTGCAGCACTTGACTCTAAATATATTATTCCTTAAAGCCTCAGAGAATTTGCCTGGACTGAGATCCATTTGCCTGCTGAGCCATCCTTCTTTAGGTTCACAAAATGGGAAATTGCAGCCTAATGATGTGGTGAAGTCTGAGTTAGACGGCACAAATGAGGCTCCATTGTGGGAAGATTATAAAGCCCTCTCAGAGTTGTTTAGAAATTAGTAGCTAAGAGCAATATGGGAAAAAGTGTGGTGGCACTAAGGTGGGTTAAAGGTAATTTGATCATAGTACCAGATTGTTGTGTGGGAGAGCTCTATTATTAGAGAAAACCAGCTAGTGCTTTCCAGATATGTTGGAGTGAACCATTGATAGTCTCTTACCCTTAGCTGTAGGAGCTGGAGCTGGTGAATATCATATTATGAAATCTCTGGAAAGTACTAGTTACCTACCATTCATTTTAATTAATAATAATAATAATAATAATAATAATAATAATAATAATAATAATAATAATAATAATAATTTGGAAGGGACCTTGGAGGTCATCTAGTCCAACCCCCTGCTCAGGCAGGAAACCCTATACCATAATGAGCCAACATTTCTCTTTTCATGTGATCATGACCAGCGTTTTTCTCTTTTCATATGACCAGCGATTACATCCATAATATCCTAGCTGCTTGAGAAATATCAGGATAGTTCTAATGCCAGAGAAAGCAAGTGATCATTTCACTTTAAGCAGAGGATCTTACCCAAGAGATCTCTGCCCTCTTGTCTTAGTGTTTTCATGGTACTGATACTTGTTTTTTGATGACTTAAAAAGTCGCTTTGCAGTGAGATGGGCAGCAAACAAATTTCATAAATAAATAAGACCTTATACCTTTTCTAGTTACACCTTGTGTATCATAGTCAAACTATTGAGAGTACATGCAAACATGGGCCAGGTCCTACATTCTGAAGTTCTCAGTAATACGTAGTTATTGCTCTGTTTACATAATGCATGATGCCACATTGAGCAAGCAATGAACAGATAAGCTTATGTGTCACATGATTGGTCCTGGATATTTTCTCAAGTATTATGACTGGAGTTTAAGCCAAAAGCAATGCTTGTCTGGCCAGAACCCACATCGACCTTCAAGTGTTTCAGGATATTCTTGCATAACACAGAAAGCAAGATTCCAGGGGACATATAAACTGAAGAGCATTGGATCAGGATTACTGACAAAAATTACTATTTCAGCCATATGATGCTACTTCCTTAGTACTCTGAGGTTTGTTCATCTATTACCTTTTCCATCTTCTAACAGAATATGCACTAAACTCTGTAATTGATTGCTGTACAGCAGCTTTTCTGAAACAGAGGAAGTCCTCATTTATTTCACCTGCAAATGATCATTCAAAGGATGAAGGACCTCAGAGATTCAGTAAGCTCTGCTGTAACAAATGGTGTTCATATATTTTTAGGCTATGAAGGCTCATCAGAAAACATCAGCTTCAATCCTCCTCAGATAGGGAGTATTTTCACCAAAAGTAAAACAAGATATATACAGACACACAACCAGACATTTCGTGTTCATGTTTTTATGTAACGTTTTACACAAAAGTTCGGTAAAATGTCACTGCATTTCCTTATAATCATATATAATCTGCATTGTAAGTAATTTGTTCCTAGATTCTGAAAGTTTCTCATTATTTTTCAATTTTTTGAATGCCAATCTCCAATCAACTTCAAAATTATTTGGAAAACAAGAAGAGTAAAACCAATGATGGTGTGAAAATGCAAGTGGAAGAAGAGAAAGAGTTGTTTTCTGTTTTTTGATAATTGCCTCGTCCAGGGAGAAATCTAACTGTGGGTGCATTTGATACCTTGTTTCTGTGCCGAAATATAATCCAGTAAATGTTTTGTTAAATCTATGCTTTCAGCAAGGGTGAGCTGATGTCAGAGATAAAAAGAAGTTAAAGCCATATAAGCATATCTGATTTTTTCCCCTCAAACAAAAAAAGTCAAGGGGTGTATAAGATGTTCCTTTCTAAGGGTCTTGAGTACTGTCATCTATATACATATAATTTGAAAAGACATTTCAAAGACCCCAAAGGTCTTCTCAGGTGGCCCTCATAGACATTGATATTTTAATAAAAACTCTATGACTTTCCATTCACTATTTAGCTCAAAAAAAAAGCAACAAAATGCAATTTTATTTAATATTACTTAATTTAAAAACCCACCTTGTCTGTAGTTCTGGGCAGATCTTTAGAAGATAGCTTAACTTTTAAAACTTTAGATTTTATAGCATCAAAAGCCTTAAAGAATAGCTAATAAATCACTTGCCAGGAAATACATAAATAGATACTTATATGGAACAGTAATTCAAATTTTGAATAGATATAGGATAAATCAACCAAATCAGCCTCCCCATAACACGATATATATTAGGGTCTGTACTTTAGCATAGTCCTTTCTCTTTTTCTCTTTTTCTTTTTAATGCTATTTGAAATATGTTAAGAATTAACAGTTGGCTCTGAATACACCAATAGCACTAATTTCATGCCCTGCAGAAAAAAAAATCCACAGAAGATTTCACTGGCAATTAAAATGCTAACTGAGCTTGCTTCTGTGTCTCCAGTTTTAGTCTGGAGAATGTAGGATCATTTTGACAAACGTCTAGGAGCACCATGTCAGGGAAACAAATGTTTCTCTATGGGGGAATGGCTGTTAGCAGTTATTATATCACCATTTGCCAATTGACTATATTTGAAAATGCTGTAATAGGAGATGGCCCCTTTGATCTTTCTAGAAATTTAACTGGAATAGCTGAACCTACAGCCTGGCTTCCAGGTCTCTAATAGACACACCTAATTAGTGGATTCATCTGCTAAGAGAGAAGTTGTGCTCTCCACTTCTTTAAGTCCAGAGTAAATTATTTCTCTGCATTTCTCTTCAGCTTCAAGTAGTTCAAAACTTTGCATCTCTGTGGAGTCAGCTTCTGAAAGGCTTCCCTTTGAATGAGAGAGTGCTTTTGTTCCTCCGTTATTATTATTCACTCACAAGTATGAAAGGTTTCCTTCTCTCTCTCACTAAAGTGGGTTTATTTCAGGGCGGAGGTTTGAGTTGAGATAACCCACCCATTCAAGAGTGTGCCCTTTGGAGAAGCCCTTCAGATTGTTTAACGAAGCAAAGCCCTGGAAAGGAACTTTGTTCTTCTGGCCCACATCTTGGATCAATGGCATTTACCAGCTTACTAATGAATCTAAGATACTGCTGGATAAAAAAAATACAGTTGCTGTAGCCATTTCTAAATGTTTCAGTTGTTGCAGTACTTTTTTAAAAAGCCATGCTACAGCACTTTACTTAAGTGATCAAATCCTGTTTATTTGAGTTTGTGTTTTTTTTTTTAAAAAATCCTGATAACTTTGAAGACAACATAGTTTAGTAAGATTCTGTATAGCCAGAAGCTTATTGTATAAACATCTACCAAAATACACAGTCCTTCTTACTTTATGGAAATTGTTCTCCCTCCAGTCAAAAAACTCTATAGTCCCAGGACTCTGTCTATAGCTTTGCTATAACTATTGATTTTAATGGAGGTAGCAATTCTGAATACATCATGAAGAGCACAAGGAAAAATTGCCCCACTCCATTAAATAAAAAAAGATTCTGACTCACATTACAAACCATATCAGATTGTGAATGTTGGTCTAATTTTCATACACACAAGTAATATTGATATTTAATATGAAATTGTGGAGTAATTCTTCATTCCACCCATCTATTTAACTCCTTGCTTAATAACATCCTTTTTTGTGTTGAATAAATCATACTGATTTGGGAATTGCTGCATAGAATATATAAAGAATAAGCACCTGTCCCAGATAAAATCAGCATGCATGCACACAATGATTGCAATGTGTGGGAATATAGAATTGCTTGGGTCACCTCTATCACAACTATGTGTTACATACAGTTGCAGAGAACTGTTTTTGTATTACAAAGTTGCTTAAAGATGCTGACTCTCTGCCTTGCATATATTTGGTCTTCTAAATTAATCTTAATATTGACTGGACATCTTTGTTTAAAGTCCATTTTGTTCAGGCAAAAGAAGTAGTAGTAGTTAAAGTACTATATTAGGACTTGAAGAACTAGGACTAATCCAAATCCATCAATTTATTGAATCATTTTGGACCAATTATTCAGTCTCAGTCAAAATTAACCCATAAAATTGTCAGTGTAGGAAAATTGGAGGATATATCCACATTACATATCTTCACCAATTCATATCTACCAGTATGGTCTCCGAAAGAAATAGAGGAATGAAAAAATGAAATAGAGCAAGAGATGGAAGTTTGCCTACATCTTGTCATCATCTATCTTCTAATCCAGTTGAGATACTATGAATTTCTTTTCATAAAAACAATTTTGCAACCTCTATATGTGGCACATTTATAAAGAAGAAAAAATGAGAAAAAACAAGATAGTGCAAAGGAACAGTCATACATGGATGCCTGGCAACTTGTCATATGCCTGCAAAATGTCTCATGGGATTTCTTGACATAACCAAACATGTCAAGACATTCCTCCCCTCTTCCCCACTGCATGCTGTGACACTAATGGCCCTTCAAAGCTAATTTTTTTTTATCCTGGCAGTTTTCCGTACAAATGCAGAAATGAAACAGGACCCCTTATTTATGGTGGAATGTTCCTTTTGTCTCATGGCATTTCCACCACTTATTACATATGATTTATTTATTTTGGCAAAAATGAGAAAAAAACAAGATAGTGTAAAGGAGGGCTTGTATACTATTAGTAAAACATTCTATACCAGTTCTCCCTCTCATCATACTTTGGGGTGAATTTAATAAATCCATTCCAAAGTTTTTCTCATAATTGTAATGTGACTGTTTCTTGGAAATTTTGTATCCAATTTATTATACATATTTTTATTCCGTCTGTTTCTATATCACATTCAAATAAAACTATATATATATATGTATACCCGAATGACCAAAGATCTACATACAAACACCCGCGAAAACCTCAGAAAACATATATATATATGTATATATATATATATATATATATATATATATATATATATATATATATATATATATATATATATATATATATATATATATATATATATATATATATATATATATATATATATATATATATATATATATATATATATATATATATATATATATATATATATATATATATATATATATATATAGTTTGGGACCTAAGCAAGTGCATTCTAAATACTTAACAAACATTTAACACATATCTCCCTTGCTTCTCAGCTAACAAAGAGAGAGAGAGAGCCTGTGGCCTAGGGGTTAAAACAACTGCTTAAGACGCAGTCGGCCCAGGTTCAAATCTCAGAAGGGTATGGCTGACTGATGAGAACAAATAAGTTTGAAATGATCATATCTGTCTCCCTTTATTCTTTGTTAGCAAGCCAAAAAATTTACACAAATATGAGCTGCCACTGCTGTGGCTACTGCCTGTAGATGGCCTTGGGTTAGGCTGAAACAGGAAATAAGATTTGTCCCATGGGAACACTTAAACAACACAATGTACTGTATTTAATAGTAGGATGTCTTATTTTGTGTTCCCTTTATTTTTTTGAGCAGTATATATATATTACCTCCCAAATTCTTTATTAGCAATTTGAATAATTTACACAAATAATGAACTGTTAGCCTTGGGTTAGGCTGAAACAGGAAAGAAGATTTAACTAGCAAGGTATTTAAAAAGACTTGACAAATACTCACACACACACACACACACACACATACATATAGGGACGCAGTGGCTCAATGGGTTAGGACACTGAGCTTGTCGATCAGAAGGTTGGCAGTTTGGCGGGTCAAATCCCAAGTGCTGTGTAGCAGAGTGAGCGCCTGGAATGCTGCAAGTACATCAGATGGTTGAAGAAGAAAAAATGGCTTTGGAAGAATATCTGAAGGGCAATGATGAAGATGCACTGAAATTAGTATATCAGGAAGGCTTACTGACTACTGGAGAGACCAAACTGGCCTACAAGAAAGACCAAATGAAGAACAGAATAGAGGTATGGGAAGACAAAGCACTACAGGGCCAGTACATTAAAAAAATAGCTGGGAAAGCAGATAATAACAAGACCTGGCAATGGCTAAGTGCAGGAAAATCAAAGAAAGAGACTAAGGGACTAATTGTGGCTTCACAAGACAAAGCCTTAAGTACAAATGCATACAAAGTCAAAATTGAGAAGACAGAAACAGACAGTAAGTGCTGCCTATGCAAAGAAGCTGAAGAAGTGGACCACCTGGTAAGCTGCTGCAAAAAGATTGCGCAGACTAACTACAAGCAGCGGCATGACAAAGTAGCAACAATGGTGCTTTGGAAGATCTGCAAGAAATATCATTTTCCTGCAAGCAAGAACTGGTGGGATCATAAAATATATAAAGTCATAGAAAATGATAGTTAAACTGCTCTAGGACTTCAGAATTCAAACAGACAAGCACCTGCAACCTAACACCCCGGACTTAATTTTGTTGATAAGGAAGACAAAAAAGTCTGGATAGTGGACGTGGCAGGGCCGGGAGAGACCAGAATAGACGAGAAAGAATTGGAGAAGATAACAAAATACAAAGACCTACAAATAGAAATAGAAAGACTGTGGCAAAGGGAAGCAAGGGTAGTATCAATAGTATTAGGTGCCTTGGGTGCAATCCCGAAAAAATTGGAGCACCACTTGAACACCATTGGCATTGACAAATTCACCATTAGTCAATTGCAAAAGGCTGCCTTACTAGGAACTGCTTCTATCCTGTGATGATATCTGCAATACCATCAAACATCCACATCTGCCTATCCCAGGTCCTTGGTAAGGACTTGATAGGTAAACAAAAATGCCAAATCCAGTCTGAACATCTGGCTGACTGTGTGATGAATAATAATAATAATAATAATAATAATAATAATAATAATAATAATAATAATAATAATAATAATACCTTGAGCTGGAAGATTTGGAAGATTTTAAATAAGGACTGGATGCCCCCCTAACAGAGATGTTGGTGGATTCCTGTTCTGAGGAATCTGAGGACTTTATGATCTATATGTCTCTTCCAAGTCATATGTTCCATAATTCCAATCATTTATGAAAAATATTACAATAAGCACCATAATATGGTATGATGCAGAAAATATTACAGAAAGAACAATGTAGTCTTTCTTCTTCGTCATCTGTTTACTGTCCTGTGAAGAATAAAAGTCAATTGACTCTGATGAGTCCGTTCATTTTTTCATCAATGGTAACAACCAAGCATCCCTATATTCATATGATTAAGAATCTGTCAGATAAGATACAAAGACATTATGGTCTGTAACCATGATTTTGCTCTACATGTAATAAATTTCACAGAGTGAGCCTGGTTGGGAAAGGTTACTGAAATAATGTTTAAACTCAGTGCTCTGAATCAGTGATAATGTAATCAGTGTTAGAGTGTAAAGAAGGCTTGCTGCATTAAAGCAAATATCTAGCAATAACAAATGCAGAAGAAAATGCATATTTAGCCAAAATAAGTAACACAGAGGAGTATGAAAGCAAGATATATAACCTTATGTTCACTAAAGCAATGTTTATGTCCTTATTCAGATCCCAATTCTAACTAGGTCAAGTGTAATGTGAGGAAAGGAATGATGGTTACATTCCTTGATCTGCCAATGTCTGCCTTTTCAGTGTTGAATTAATGCAGACATTCAGAGTAGCAAAATATGTGATTATACAAGTTGCTGTAGCTCTAATCTGTGCAATGTTTACTCAAGAAAAAAAAATCACCAGTTTAATAAAAAAAACATATTTTGGGGGAAAGACCTGGATAACTAGACAAGATAACCTTTATTGTCATTTTTTTACTGTGGGCAAAACTGCACACATCAAAAATGAAATTTAGTTGCCTGCTCAAAGTGAAACACATACATGACACACACCTAAACATACTATATACAACATACGTATAGACCCACACCCCTACATATACTTAACAAATAAATATTAAAAACTGTCCATCTTGAATATATAACAGAAGGAGGAAGCTTGAGAGTTCACAAGGTTAATGCTGTATGCAATGAAACTATGGCTGAATCTGGATGTTCTGCTTCGGATACCATGAAGCCTCCTCCCAGAAGGTAACAAGGAAAACAGGTTGTGAAGAGGATGTGTAGCGTCCCAGAGAATCTTACGGACCCTGCTCAAGCAACGCTTCTGTGCTATGACCTGGATGGGAGGGAGGGAACTGCCAATGATCTTTTCAGCCATTCTCACCACTCTCTGCACTGCCTTCCTGTCTGAAGCAGGGATGCTTCTAAACCAGACTGTGATGCTGTATGACAGGATGCTCTTAATCGCCCCCCTGTAGAAAGTGGTAAAGGTAGAAGAAGGAAGAGGTGCTTTTCTCATGTGATGCAGAAAATACAGGCGTTGCTGTGCTTGCTTCACCAGTGTCTCGCTGTTGAGCAACCAAGCCAGCCTACTCGTTAGCTGCACACCCAGGAATTTGATGCTGGTAACCATCTCCACAGGTGAATCATTAATGCACAGAGAAGTGTGGCTGTGCCTGCCTTTTCTGAAATCGACAATGATCTCTTTGGTTTTTCTGTATTTAAAACTAGGCTGTTTTTCTTACACCAGTTCACCAACCCCTCAACTTCCTAGTGGTAAACATCCACATTGTCATCATGAATAAGGCCCACTACTGTTGTATCATCTGCGAACTTCACAATAAGGTTGGTGGCAAACCTAGCCAAACAGTCATGGGTCTACAGGGTGAACAGCAGCAGACGTAGGACTGAGGAGAACCTGTGCTCAAGAAAATGGTATTAGAGGTATTTGTTCCAATTTGCATATACTGGTGCCTGCTGGAAAGAAAATCAAGAATTCAGTTGCACAAAGGAGTGTTTAAGCCCAGTTTGTCTACTAGATTCTGGGGAATGGTTGTGTTAAACGCCGAACTGAAGTCAACAAACAACAAACGCACATGGGAGGCAGAGCCAGTTGCCAAACGGAATGGCTGTGTTGAGATGGTGCTCCAAATAAGCGTGCCAATTCCACAGCCGCTTCCCCGTACCCGGTGGACTTTCTAAAGCCCCAGATCTCTTAGAGGGAGATCTGAAAGAGAGGTGCCTAGCAGAACAGTTCTGGATGGCGGTCTGAACCGTAAGAAGCAGGAAAACCTCAGAGAAGTCAGGTGGGAGAAGGAGATGGCCCAGAATGGTGGCCGCGAAGAAATGACAGCTGTCAGCTGGACAAAAACAGTGGTGGTTTAGCAGGACAACGATACAACAAACCTGGTGGCATGAGTACCCAGCGAGTCTTTACAAGTGATCCAGAGCGTAAAACCATTCTGGAGAATTTTGAAGAAGAAAAGAAGAGAAGGGAATCCCCAGAGCTACAGAGACAGCGGCAATAAAGATTTCGGTGAAAAAAGAGGCTTTACCTTAAAGTAATAGATTTACAAGTCAAAAGGATTAATGACTAAGGGTAGTTTCTCTTTTGGGTTCTTTCAACAAAGCTAAAAAGAAAGTTAAAGACTTGGAAAGTGAAAGTGCTGACTGAGCAGAGAGAGCAGACATTTTGAATAAGACTGACTAGCAATGAGGGAAGAGAGACACCTATAAGTTAAGAAGAAAAATACGCACAGAATGAAGTAAAGAAATTGCTCTAAAATTACTCTAATAAATAAAAAGGACAGCTGTAACTGATCTGAGGGTTCAGGCAAATAAGAATTAATTGAATATAACCTATTATATGATTGAACTGGAAAAGATTGGAAGAGACTAACTAGGAACAAAAGGTTGAAAACTTAAAAAGGGTGAGAAAAACCATTTATCTGTCTACCTTGCTGAACAGTGTAACACTTATAACTGTTAAGAGATTAACTGTAAAACTTGGACTGTATTGCCAATGAACTGAATACTTGTTATAATATTTAAGCGAATCAATTGCCATATTATTATTATATACTATCATTTAAACGAATTAGAATTGTAGTGGAATATGAATATTTGAAATTGATAAATATATTAGACTGTTAATTACTGTATATTAGAAGTGCCAGTGTTAGAGGTTTCATATTGTGTTAGTAACAGAATATAATATTGTTAAGTTGTAACATAGCAGTGATTATAATACTAGAAAAATAACAAATTTTTCAGGTGTGGTGGAGGGAAAGACAAAGATTGTACATAAGTGGGAGGGCTGGTTGACATCACTTCGAAAGATGACAAGCATCCCCAACCTAACAAGAGTTGGGACTGGAAGAAGGCAGATAACCCAAGCTACATCAGCGGAACTAAGCCCAGCAGGGCAAAAGTCGATAGAGGAGATGATACCACGGGAGAGAGCAGGCTCACTTAAAGACCTACAATTGATGTTACAATCAATGCAAGAGGTTATGCTGAGAAACCATGATGACTTGAAAAAAAGAAATAGGTGAAATAAGGAACGATACTGGAGAGCTTAAAGAGAAGATGAGAGCAATGTATGGGAAATTTGAATGCTTCCAACAACAAATACTGAAAAATGAACAGAAACTATTAGAAATGGAAGATAGAATGAATAAGGAAGAAAGAAGAGTGGATGAAATGAACGAAAAACTCTCACAAGCAAATAAAGAATTATCTTGCTAGAGACAGAGAAAACAGACCACTACCTACATTTTCAAAACGTGAAAGAAGAGAAAGGGCAGGACCTCCCAGAAATGATGATGGATATGTTAGCAAGAGCTTTAGGAATCAGGAAAGAAGAGATGGCAATTGAGATGGACGAAATATATAAAATCCACACAAATTATGCAAGAAGAAACAACTTACCTAAGGAAATGCATATTAGATTCATCAAGAAGTCAATCATGGACGAGATCTTGCACAGAACTAGAGACGACCCGATTGAATACAGAGGAAAACAATTAACAGTTCTTAAACAAGTCCCCAGGAGGGTAGGTTAGGACGCTGAGCTTGTCGATCAGAAGGTCGGCAGTTTGGCGGGTCGAATCCCGAGTGCCGTGTAACAGAGTGAGCGCCTGTTACTCGTCCCAGCTTCTGCCAACCTAGCAGTTCGAAAGCACGTCAAAATGCAAGTAGAAAAATAGGGACCACTCCGGTGGGAAGGTAACAGCGTTCCGTGCGCCTTTGGCGTCTAGTCATGCCGGCCACATGACCATGGAGACGTCCTCGGACAAGCGCTGGCTCTTCGGCTTTGAAACGGAGATGAGCACTGGCCCCTAGAGTCGGAAACGACTAGCATGCATGTGCGGGGGAACCTTTACCTTTACCTTTTTATCAACACATCACATAGAAATTAATAAGACAAAATATCAATTTTAGGTGGCTGATGCCAGAAGAAAATGGCAAGAAAAAAGATACAGGTTGGATACGATAAATAAAGCAGAAGAGTTTTTTTCAGTTATATCTAGGTAGCGAAGATGAACTAGAAGAAAGAGAACTAAGGGAAGAGGACACTACAGAGAGACAAAATAGAAAGGCACAAGAACCACAAAGCAAAGAATGGGAAACTGAGAGAAGGGGGGAAAAGCGAACTATGGCAATGATGATGAAAGCAGACTTAAAGAACTCAAAGAAGATAGTCCGATGAGAGCGACAAGATCAAAATATAGACAGTAATACGGAAGAACTAACAACACTATCACTAAATGTAAACGGTTTAAAGTCCCCGACTAAGAGAAATAAAATTCTGAACAAGCTTAGTAAGAAAAACTTAGACATAATAATTTTACAAGAAACACATATAAAGAACCAGCACCAAGATTTATTAAACTACCCCAAGTTAAGAACTAAATTTGTATCACTGACACACCAGAAAAAAGGAGGAATAGTGATATATGTCAAGGATAGAATTCCAGCAAAACAAATTTATCAGGACGAAGAAGGTAGAATATTGATAATTGAAATTTCCCTGATTAAAAAAAAATGTCATCATGGTAGGAATTTATGCTCCCAACAAGAGACAAAGACAATTCGATAGGAAATTACATAAGGTTGGCTTCTGGTATGTGCACGCAACACTGGCGGACGTACTCGGAGAATCTCTCCCACTGCCGTCCGGTCTTACTCCTTCGGAGGACCCTGCAAAGGGTTAAAAGTCACCCTGGAAGGGTGACCACTGTGAGAGGCCAGCTCCCTGAGATCGCTGAAGGGCGGCAGCCCTCCGTTTGATCCGGAGTTCTCCTCTGGCCCGAAGAAGAAGAGATCGGCCATGTTAATGGCTGATCACTAAGCCGTTCCCTGCTGAAAGCCACAGCACCATCTAAGCACAATGAAGCAATCTGGAGGATTTGGGTGAGACCTTACCCTTCTTACTTCCCTAATCTCTTTCCTGTGGGACTTTCTTGGAAAATTCTCCCCCCTTTTCAAAAAATCGGCGGCTGCCTACCTGGGGATTTATAACTTTAAAGCCTCAAAAGAATTAAGCTATTTTATTTTGGATTTTTGAAATTTTTGGGTAACTAAAAAAAGGATTCTATATGCAAGTGAGGACATCTTGTGGCAAAACCTGGTATAGCAAGTAAACATTTTTTTTTTAACTCTGAGATGTGACTGTAATAGAGTTGCCCTTGACACTATCTTTAAAGGTAAAAAATGGGAACACCTGGCATTGAAAACAACTTTTGGGAATAGTGGAGGTGGACATTTACTGGCTTTTCTTAAATTAGCCTCCACTAAAGGCCTATCTGCAAAATACTAAAGAAATGGAAGAATACATCCCACCACTTGACTATAAACTCATTCTTGATACAATTTTGGCAATGACTGCAGAAATAAAAGCTAAACTTAAAGACAAATCTGACAGCATAAACTCACCTAATGAGACTCTGACTTCAACTGATGAACTTACAACTCAAAATCTAACAGAGGATGAGGAAATCAACAAAAAATAGGGGACTTTAAAACACAGCAACTACAATCTACTGAGAGTCTTGATGCCCAAACTTTAATCTCAACTATAAAACCTACAATCCAACAAATAACAGAAGCTGAAGAAAGCAATATTAAAATGGAGGATGCCAAAGACCCTCAAATTCAGTACATTAAGACTCTAACCAACCAAACGATAATTACAACATTAGAAATGACCTCTTATCTAAGCCAGATGGATTTGAAAGGAGAAGAAGATCAGATTGAATTAATGACAACTGTACTACGCCAAACAAGGAGATTGGACTTACTAGAACAAAAATTTAATGACTGTAAAGGGGTCATTTTCTTTCAAAAATTGATAATTGGATGGTCTCCCTGGATTCAAACAACATGTGTAGGAAGAAAGGGAGAGACATTTAAGAAGTTAAAGGCAATGATATGGAAGTCTGCCTGGCACAAGAAGAAAGTGAGAGTTAGATTTCAAAAATGATTTATTGCTTTTTGTTGTTGTTGTTGTAAATGTGGGGATTGGCAATAATAAAGCTTAAATTCTCTTTTAATGGGCCAAGGGGAACTGTTAAAAGAAGTAAACTGATTTTATATTTAGGATTTAGATTTTTAAGGGAATGAAAATTAGCCACAAACAATAAAACATACTTTGTCAATTATAGATCAACTGTAAGGATGATAAATAGAATATGTATGCATTTTAGATACGGAAACTATTATATAATGAAATAGATTAGTTATTAGAATATAACTTTGAATTATATTATAGATTTTGCAATGACATAATAAAAGATATTATGTTAACAATTGATGAAATATTAAGAGGATAAATTACTTGTTGCAATGATAGAACTTAACTTTTTTTCTTTTTCTCTTTTTTAATGGCTTAAGGGGAATTTTTAAAAGATATACAGATTTATACTTAATTTTTAGACTTCTAAGGGAAAAGAAAGCTACTTATTAGAACTGATTTATACTATTAAGATATTAAACAGAACAAAGTGGTATAAAATAAGAATGTATTGAAATGAACAATGTATCTATTTTGGACAGGATAGTTACTATATATTGAAATGGAGAAATGTGGGCTACCCGAAAACTAAGTTTTCATTTATATATTATAGGCTATGAACATCTTATTGCAATTCGGTAAAACTCAAAAACAGGACATGGTTATGTATAAGTGAAAATACTTTGAAAATTGTTTTAATTGATTGTATTACAACTAGAAATGTATTAATTTGATTAATTTGTCTATGTTATTATAACTAAGGGAATAGGAGAGGGAATTTTTGTTGATGTAATTTGAGCTATTTACAAATGATTCTGTTATTTGATATTGTTTACTTTTAACTACCCAAACACTGTATTGCTTCATAAAGATCTGGATGTAAAATTAAAAATAATAATAAAACTTGTATTAAAAAAAAAGAAATTACATAAGGTTATCGGTGACATTGAAAATGAGAAAATCTGTTTAATTGGCATTTCAATGCAATTGTAAACAGAAAACTAGACTATAAAAGTGAGAATGCAAGGAAAGGAACTAGAAGAACACTACCTGGTACTTTTTAAAAATTGGCAGAGGAACTTAACATCCAGGATATTTGGAGGGAGAGAAATCCGAACGTAAAGCAATTCACATATTATTCAGGTCGTCACCAATCGTGGTCCAGAATTGATATGTTCTGAACAACGAAAGAATTAAATTCAGATATAGATGACGTAACAAAAGATACCAATACATGGGCAGACCACAATCCTATTATAATTAAATGGAAAGGACAGAAGACAACAAGGAGGTGGACTTTTAAAAAGGCAATTTTAAATTAAAAAGAATTTAAACAAAAGATGGAAGAACAAATGTGGATATTCTTCCAGACAAACAAGAAAGAGGAGACTAATATCCAAAATCTATGGGATACGGCCAAGGCAATCATGAGAGGAACTGCAATTGCATACATGGCCAATGAAAATAAAAAGAAAAGGCAATACCAAAAAAGTCTAGAGGAAGAATATAAAAAATTGGAAACAGAACTACAAAAAAAAAACACAACACCCACAATTCAGGGATTTAAAACAACAATTAGATTTAAATAAACATAAACTGAATATTATAGAAAAAGAAGAATTGGCACAAAAAAAATATCAGACAAAATTTTTCTGAACAGGCAAATAAACTGTCAAGCTCTGTGGGTTTGCCACTTCAGGGAAGGGAAAGGAGGGGAATTCCCCTTTGCCTGGGAATCCCTCTGCCTGACCTACAAGCAGCTGAGGCTCCTGGCTGCATGCTGGACTGCTGGAGACAATGCTGGAGTGGGGAGACAGAGGCCAGCTATGCTGGTTTTAGGGATAGACACCAGATGCTGGCTGGTTGGATGGTGGGTGGAGCTAAGGGGACTGCCTGTATATAAGGCACTGGGAGCAAGTCACTCCCAGTGCTGACCATCATTTACCATTTGTGGAACCAGGGCTAGTAAGGATGTTGACATAAACCCAGGAGATGGTTGGCTTATAGATTAAAAAAAACAAAAAGATGGATTAGTAAACTATGCAACGAAGTGGGAGAGATGATATACCAGACTGAAGGAAAAAAAAACACGTGACGTACGAATTCTGTAAAAACCTCTATATATACGATGAAAAGATTAGTGAGGAAAGAATCCGACAATACCTCATAAATGCCAATTTACTGAAGTTCCTGGAAGAATTCCAAAATATACTAAATAAGGACATAACACTTCAGGAAATTATAGAAGCAATTAAAAAGCAAAAAATTAATAAAACACCTGGCCCTGATGGATTACTGTCTGAAATATATAAAAATCTCCAAGAACTTTTGAGCCCAACTGTACTGATACATTTAATGATGTATTAAATTCATGGAAAGAGCAACTATTACGTTAATCCCTAAAGAAAACTCCGATTTGACTCTCACTAAAAACTATAGGCCTATTTCTTTCTTAAATATGGATTATAAGATTTTCATGACAATAATGGCAGAAAGATTAAAAAGATACTTGGTTGAATTTATCCATACTGACCAAAACGGTTTCCCGCCCAAAAGGCAAATAAGACATAATGTTAGGATAAAATTAGACACACTTGAATACTACAAATTGCATAATGAAAAACAAATAGCATTGATTTTTGTTGATGCGCAGAAAGCATTTGACAACGTCAAATGGGATTTCATGCTGACCCAAATCAAACATATGGAATTTGGGGAAAGATTCATAAACATGTTCAAAGCAATTTATTCTAAACAAGAAGCAAAAGTAATTATAAATGGAGAGTTAACAAAAAGTTTCCAAATACAAAAAGGTATGAGACAAGACTGCCCACTATCAGCTTTATTATTTGTACTCTCTTTAGAAGTCTTAACAAGAAGAATTTGAAAAGATAAATTGATTAAAGGCCTAGAAACTAAAAAAGAGATATTTAAATTACAGGCTTATGCAGATGACTTAGTTTTTATTTTGGAAGAGCTCCTAGAGTCCGGAACAAGAGTATTACAGATTTTGGAAAACTATGGAGATGTAGCAGGGTTGAAGATTAACAAAGGAAAAACTAAAATGCTAGTTAAGGACATGACCAAATCACAAGAAAATGAGATTGCAGAAAAAATTAATATCCAAATAACTAAAAAAGTAAGGTACCTGGGGATTCAACTGATGGCAAGATGCATCACACTTAAAAGAGAAAACTACGATAAACTAATAGACCAAATTACAGTGGATTTAGATAGATGGAAAAACCTGCAGTCCTCTTTGATGGAAAGAATGGCGACAATTAAGATGAATGTACTCCCTAAATTACTTTTTCTATTTCAATGCATACCAATTAAATTAGGCAAAGACTTCTTTGAAAATTTAAATAAAATTACATCCAAATTTATTTGGCAAGGGAGGAAACTGAAAATTAAATTCAAATTATTACAAGACGCAAACGAAATTGGAGGATTTGGCCTCCCAAATTAGGAAAGATACTATCAGGCAGCAACAGCTGCTTGGATAAAGGAATGGATACACCTAAGGAATAGGAGACTGTTAGCATTAGAAGGCCACGACATGCAGATAGGGTGGCATGCGATACTGTGGGATGGGAAACATAAGGCACATCAGTATTTTCAGAAGCATTATATAAGACGGGCACTATTAGATGTGTGGACTAAAATTTTAAAAAATAATTACATACAAATTCCCTATTGGATATCAACATTGGAGATATTTATGCACCCAAAATTTATGAATTTAGGAAAGGTAATTACATATAAAGACATTTTAGATGAAAGTGGAGAGTTGAAAAGAAAGGAAAACTTATTAGAAGATGGCATAGAGCTAGAATGGTGGGCATATCTGCAAATACAATCACGATACAGAAAAGATAAAAAAGTACCCGGGATAAAATTAGAACGCACAGAATTAGATAAAAATTTATTAGGAACTGAAGATAAAACAATAAAAAAGATATATCAATATTTATTAGAGCAAGACATGCTAGAAGAACAAGTAAAAGACACAATGCTAATTTGGAGCAAAAATTTTGGCTATAGTATCAATCTAGATAATTGGCAATTATTATGGGATAGGAACAGGAGACTAACATTAGCCACCACCTATAAAGAAAATCGTATAAGATGTTTTACAGATGGCATCTCCCCTCCCACAAGACTAGCAAAAATGGATTAAAAAACTTCTTTGATATGTTGGAAATATAGAAAACTGCCAGGGACCTACTATCACATGAGGTGGGAGTGCCCAAAAGCTCAAGAATTTTGGCATCAGATAAAAAAAATGGCTGGAAGAGATATTATCACAAAAAATAGAATTAAAACCAGAAACTTTTTTTATTAGGGATTACTAAGGATAAATTCAGTAAAGGATCTTTATATTTAGTACTGCATGTTCTAACTGCAGCAAGACTAGCCTATGCTCAGAAATGGAAGAGAAAAGAAACCCCCACCGAAGAAGAAGTAATAAATAAAATCCTATCCTGCACCAAAATGGATAGGTTAACATTAGAGCTTAAGAACAAAACTGAAACAGACTATTACGAAATTTGGAATGAAGTGTATAAATGGCTAGAGTTAAGGAGGAAGGTTGGGACAAATGTTGATTGATAAGTTGATAGCTTAGAAATCTTTACACCAGTATTCTCTGTAAGATAGAATTGAAAGTTATTTAACTATAATGTACACGATCAAAAGAATATTTACTAGAGAGTTCACAGATTCTATACGTATATTTTGTCATATTGTAAAGAGACCTTTTTCTTTTTCTTTTCACAAGGTAATACTAATAGTATTGTTTAAGCCAGGGAAGTTGTATCATGTCCACTGTGGTTTTTTTGTGTTTTTAACTGTATATTCAATAAAATTTTGTAAAAAACAAAACAAAAAACAAGTGCACATGAGTATTTCTTTCCTCTAAGTGCTTCAAGCTCAGATGGAGAACGGAAGAAATAGCATCCTCTGTAGAGCGATTTGGTCGGTAGGCAAACTGAAGCAGGTCAACTGCTGGTGGGAGGCTAGATACAATAATGTCCTTTATCAGCTTCTCAAAGCATTTCATAATGGTGGATGTCAGTGCAACCGGACGGTAATCATTGAGGCCTGTAATTGTGGATTTTTTTGGCACTGGCAAGATGATGGCCATCTTAAAACACAATGGGATCATTGCTTGCTGTAATGAGAGATTGAAAATGATTGTAGGGATACTATCAGTATGATATTTTTTATTTCAGTTAACTATTTTGCAAAGTGAGGGTCATTTGGTGTAGTGGTTAAAGGCATCAGGCTAGAAACTGGGAGACTGTGTGTTCTAGTCCCACATTAGATTAAAACAAACCACTGCTGAAAAACCTGCCAAGAAAACTGCAGAGACTTCAGGTGGTCTCTGAAAAATCAAAAACAACTGAACAGAAGAAAAAAATATTTTTTAAAGTATCCAATGACTTCTAATTAGCATTGGAGTTCAGTGTGGGCTGGGTGGCATGACAATCAAATTAATACCTAGCTGGTTCAATATATCATCTTAAAAGTGCACATCACTGATTCCTAATCAAACTGAAGAGAGGTAGAGTACATTTAAGGTCCAAGTCTGAAAAAAGAAGATGTAATAATCTCATGAGTGATATGACTTGAACAATGATCTAGGAAAAATTTGGCTATTTTAATGAATAGCAAAAAGCTGTTTTTCTTGTTCTTCTGATCTGAAAGACTTCTTTCAGATCATATTTGAAGGAGGCATTCAAGTAGTTTCTGACCAGAGAGATATTGTTGATTTGTGCAGTGACCTTATGTAAGAGTCTTTAGCCATAGGCTTAGACATCTGTAGTATGAAATTCAGTTCAGTTTTGTATTGTGAATTTAACAGGACTTGAATTTACTCTATAGGTATGTATAGGATGGAAAGCTAAAGCTTTTATATCACAGAGAACTCTCAAGGCAGTATGCACAAATACAATTATATTGCTCAAACTATTAAAAGTTTCCAGTTAAAGCATAGAGTAAAAATGGCTAATCAACCATGGTAACCATAAAATCCATAGCATGTTTTTTTAACTATTGTATGTCCTGCATAGCTATCTACAGTATAACAACTACAGTAATCTTACAAAAGATTATTTTATACAATGCCATGATAAACAAAAAAGTAGATGTTGGTAATTGTCACAATAGAAAAATGCCTACAACTAAATCACCACTGACTTCCTGCTTCTGTCCCAAATATTTTGCTATACACTGTCTTCTCATCACAGTCCCCCATGCAACATTCGGTGGTCCCCATAATCTAACTAGGACTTGCTCCAATTGCTCAAAGGAGCAAAAATCAGTTTCCAGCCAATACCCTCCATTTTGATTGTAACCTTGGTCAAACAGTGGCTAGATGCTATGTTGCATTAGCTTTTGCAGAGAGGGGGCAGTGCCACTCAGTGAAATGATGGGTGAGTTAGCATAATACCTTGACTTCAAGAGGGAGGGAAACTCAGCAAGTGATAACATGGTGTGTTATCTCCAGTGGGAAATCACCTACCAGGTCCTCTGTTGTAATTGTTGCAGAATTGATCTCACAGTGCCTTCTCTGGCTCTGCAGCTGAGCTGGATGGAAATGACCTTAGCTGCAAAAGCCCAGCATCATGGAAACACAATGGCAAGACACTCAATGTTTGCAAATGCTGCATAGGGGGCAGGGGCTAAAAGTTAAAAAATAGCTTGGAAGCACATGATAAAGTTGTACTGTGATAGTGTATCTTGAGCCGCTTGTGACTCAATAATAATGAAAATGGAAATAGTCCCTTTGGAGAGAGCAATCTGGTGGTCACACAATGCTGATAAAATGTCAGCTTAGCATAGGGTCCTTTGTTCTGTGATGCCTCTTTGGATCAAAGAGAGAAAAAACATCCTGGATCAAGCATACATTCATTGATGCATATACACAGATACATCCAAACTGGGTTTGGGTCCTCTCTGATGCCTTGGGGGGAAGACTTCTGCTTGTGGAGAGAGTTCAAGGATGTAATGTATCCAAGACAATAAGATATTTGGCATTTATACAAATTTCCTTATATCTTTTCAGCGTGCAATAGTATCCATAGGTTGGGGTTATGTGTGCATATAAGCACACAGAAAATTGTCTCAAAACAGTGGCACCAAAGAGGGGTTGTTACCATTTGCACTTTGCGTTCTTGCAATGAAAGCAAAACATCTTGCAAAGATAAGGATGGTCAGACAAAGCATTAATCACTCATTTACTTCAATAGGCCCAAATGTAAATTGGTAGAAAGGTAATAGCAAATTTCTCTTTGAGAAATACTATGTCAATTAATACACTCCCTGCCACAGTCACAATTTTATGTAAACTCTTAAGTGGAGATAATGAGGATTAATGGATTTTCTGTGGTTTTTCTTTCTCTCTTTCTCTCTTGTGGCAATGGTGAAGAAGGTCATTTCCACAGATACATTTGATTGGAAAACAGAATGGTACAGCTTTCCCTCAGATGGAAAGGAAGCAGATAACCAGTGTAATAAGTAAATATGCCAACATTGCAAAAGTTAGCAATTAACTGGCCATTGTTTTCATCATCTGGGGTGGCACTGTGCAGACCCAGTCAGTTGTCTTCCTCCATATTTATATGCATATTTTTACTTTTTTTAGTTATCTCAGCTTTGATGCAGAGCAGAAACATGGGAGGAATTTCTTATTCCTCTGCCTATGCTGATTGGGCTAGGTACACAATTCATCCTATCATTCAAATAAAAATCAATTTGTTTCCTGCTTGAGCTGATGTCTTCCTTCCATTTGTACCTATAGATCTAAAGGTACTGATAATTAACTTTTTTCTGTAGGAAACATTATCTTTCTGATAGGAAGAGCAGCTAGTTTTACTCCAACTCTTGGTCCTTTTTTCCTTATCAACAGCTACATGAGTATGTCTTTGAGTGGTTAATCAATAACCATAACCTTACTATATAAATATCTCCTCGTCTTGAGCTATGGCTGAGGATGATTACTCATTTACAACTTTCATAACATGGTTGCTATGAAGATTTTTCAGAAATAACCTGGATATAAAATTCAATCAGCATGTTTTTTGTAGTTACATTTTAGATTTTTATTTAAATATCTATAAAATAGCATATATGGTTTATATTTTGCAGCATCTATAGACAGTTGAACATATCAATCTAAGGTCTCTAAAATGAAGCAATTAATACTTTTGATTTCTTACTCATTGCAAAATAAGGGCCAATTAAAAGATAAACTTTAATTAATGAAGACTTTTTTTCCAGGCAGAGAATTAATTTACAAATTTGCAATGCAAATCATTTGCCTGCCAAGACAAAATATTTCATAGCATTGTGTGGACAAAAAATATATCCCAGATTTACCACTCAGTTCCCAGTGGTCCTGGTTCAATATAAAGTGAATATGAAGCCTCATTTACTAGATGACCTGCAAGGTCCTTCCAACATTATTATTATTATTATTATTATTATTATTATTATTATTATTATTATTATTATTATCATCATCATCATCATCATCATCATCATCATCATCATCATCATCATCATCAGAGTTTATAATCCTTACATTATTTTTTAAAAGCCTGTATCCAGAGGAATAAGGATCAGTTGGTCAGAACTGGCAAATATGTTATGGACACTTCTAATTTCATTGAGGGGTCCTTGATTTCTCTGAGCTTGCTTATTTTCTTGCAGATGTTTCATTACCCAAACTAGGTAACATCATCAGTGCTAGAACTAGCTCTGACCAACTGTCATGTCAACCCTGAGCTACAAATATTCTCCTTTATTAATCTCACTAAGTCTAGATATTATCTCTTCTATTCCATGTTCAATTATTCTAAAATGCAGATCTGAGCTTGGACTCTGATCTTGGCTAACAACACCCAATCCCATAATTCCTCAATCAGCATGAGGAATGTTGGGAGTTGAAGTCCATACATATGAATTAAGTTGTTTTATTTCAAAATGGAGAATGCTGAGAATCATTTAATACTTTAAAGCAGGGGTGTTAAACTGCCAGCCAGATGTGTCACGCTGAAGCCGTGCCTACCCCAATGCTGGCAATGGCAAAACACTCCCAATACGTTGCACGACATCACGTGACGTCTCGAGTTTGACATGTTTTCTTTAAAGGAACGTAGACAATATATTAGATAAATATTATGGTATTGAAGCATACTACTGTAAAACAGGGAATGTGGAGCAATAGAGAGTTTACATGGCTTGATTTAATATATTAAAGGTTGAGTTAGTTTTATATCAAAATACTTTTAGATTCTATAATGTTGCTTATTCATTACAAATATTCTACTCTATAGACACATTCCTTCCCTCCCTCCCACTCTTTCTCTCTCTTAAGAATCCATACTTGTAATGAAGATTGAGATATACTGAACGGTTTTTCAGTAACTTTCAGAGTTATTTGCACTGGTATATCTATTTGGCAATATATCTATATGCATTAGCACTCTATGTAAAAAAATGAAAATTTCCTATTACTTATTGGGGTAGTACATTTGAAGAGCTTTTGCAAATCACTGATCAGGAAATTGCTCCCAAATTAAAAAGTGAACTTATTATTGCTCAAAACCAAAATAAAACAAAATTTAGAGCAATTACTATCCATGATGGAAATGAATTATGCATGTTAGCAATCCAGTGTATACATTATATACAAAACAGTCATTAATAATGAAAACTTAATTTTCTACAAATGACAGATACTTTGGAGTGACATATTGTTACACTGGGAAAGTAGTTGGAGATGCTTTTTTCCCTCCTCCTCCTCCTCCTCCTCCTTCTCCTCCTCCTCCTGGGAAAGGGGGCTGTGAATTTATCAAATTCCAGTTCTATGACTAACCAGTTTCTACCAAAACTTCAAATATGCTAATACACATCATAATACTACATTTACATTAATAAAAGAAATGCAATATGCATTTAAATGTTTTAAATGCAAGTAATAATGCATATTATTTAAAAAAGGAAATACTATAATTTAGCTGATTATTTTAAGACAGAAATAATTTCCAATATAACTCTTTGTAGTATTTTCAATAGAACTTCCAACTTCATTGGATAGTGAGTGTCCTGTGATCTCATTTTGGATGACTGTTAAGATGTCAGTTGCAACCAGTTGATTAGAGTTCATTAGAACTCCATTAGTACATGGACAAATTATCCTAGTAGTATAATACTGAAAATGGCTATTCATACATGTCCTATGTGGATTGATTGATTGACTTTCCCCTAATACATATGAAGTCAGGACTTAGGGCACAATGTGCATTTTGCAGATCTGTTTCTCTTTTTTGTTTATTTCAGTGATTTTGGACTGGAACTCAATACACGTAGAGGTAGTCACCAAATCCTTTTGCTGCTCCCCTCTTCCTAATACTGTAAGTACCATATACAAAAAATACATTACATTAGAATCACTGCCCAGTTGTGGTTGTAGAAAGAAATGAGAAAAAATATTAGTCACTGCCCCTCTTGGTTGGGAAGTTACATGTTTACATTACATAAATAAGCAAACAAAGAATTAGAATAGAACAGTACATTCTTTACATAGTTTAGACTGGGCCTTGCCCTGATATCAGTGTACTAGGAAAGCTGTCTTAACACTCTTATAGTTGAGTTCTACATAAGATCTTCTGTAGCAGACCCTTTCAGCAATTCCAATCTGCCATGATCTGCTATGATTATACAGGTTCACACTCTTAATTTCCAATTGATCTGCTATAAAGTTATTGCCCCATGACAGGAGGAAAAGAAGTAATTAGGGAGAGACAGAGGATTTTGCAAACTCCTTCAGGCTTGATAGAAATGTCATTTGCACCATTGGCATTTGCAAACAAAAACTTGGTGAACATTTATTTAGAAAATTAGCAAAAGCTAAATCTTTTCTGATATAGAAAGATAGTTTTGCATTCCCACTACAATCTGGTCCAGGAAGAAAAATCACCACAATGCCAAGTTTAGCTTTGTGTCACCGCATTATTGAGTGTCTTGAATCATGTGTTTTATACACACACACACACACACACACACACACACACACACACACACACACACTCTATCTATCTATCTATCTATCTATCTATCTATCTATCTATCTATCTATCTATCTATCTATCTATCTATCTATCTATATTTCCTCTCACCTATGAGTTAGGAGACATATCTTGAGAAACTGCCCCACTAAATTTAGTGTTGGTTGTGACATTGATAAATAGCCCATACATTGAAATAATTCTCTTTAGAGGAATAGACTGGAAAGATACTCTAAATATATTGGCTCACCAAGAATGTTTTATTATCCAAAACCTTCTTACCTTGGTGTTTTTATCCAGCTTTTCTGCCAATATTTCAGAGACAGACCAAATATTCATGATCCTATTATCCATTGGGTAACATTTAATTGCAGTATTTGCATCATTCAAAATATTTTAAGGATCATTTGATATGAAAAATCTAATGCACTTCAAGGGGAATGCTCTTAATTGTAACATTTTGTTCAACTCATTTTTAATGAGCTTAACAAATGAGGAAAAAATGTTAAATTTGATCACGATACCTGCAACCAAATTTTCAGCAGCCATAATGGTAGATCATTGGAAGACAAACAAATAAAAGAACATAAGAAGTTATGTAAAAATAATTTTAAAAATTGGCACAGAGAAAAGCTTCTAGGGAAAATCAGAAAGATTTCGTCTCTAAATCAATGTAACTGCCTAGTATGGCTTTCCATAAATCAATGCAAAAATGTTACTTTCCCTAGTAGCTATTTGCCTTGCCAAAGAGAAGGTTCAATTAAAGAGCACAAGGTCCTGGTAAGGTCCTTTGGGGAGAATTACTGCTTAAAATGGTAGGACTGAAATTGTTCAGAGGTTTATAGATTAATATCAGTACTTTGAACTGGATTTGGAAATGGCCCAGCAGTCATTGAAGATGACAAAGTGTTGAAATAATTTGGCCATATCT
Source organism: Vipera berus (assembly GCF_964194415.1). NCBI lineage: Eukaryota > Metazoa > Chordata > Lepidosauria > Squamata > Viperidae > Vipera > Vipera berus. The sequence goes on from NC_138206.1 coordinate 94,710,940, forward strand.
AGTCCCAGTTAGAAGTACAGTTGCTCTGCCTTGAAACGTTAGAAGTTTCTGGATCTTTTTCAAAGGCAAATCCTTGTCTAAGCATTGCAGAAAAATAAATGAGATGATATTAATGCATGAATGATAGAGAGCTGTATTTTATTATAATTATTTCATATAAGGTATTTTTCCTCAAAATCATACTATTCTAAATTATAATAGGCATGTTTGTGTGATTAGGAGATATTTCTTTTTCGGTGGATGACAAGACAATAACTAGGAAACTAAAATATAAAGATGATCTAGAACTTCACTGTTATTATGAGCCTTTCTTTCCAAATTAGTCATCTCAGTAGCTTACATCTGATACGCAGAGTTATTGTACTAATTTATGAAAACAACACCACATACCTTTTCAAAAGCTTGCATTTCAAAAAATATCATGGCAGGTCAGGTTAACAATGACTTTATTAAGAAATATGGGACTGTAGTTCCAATTCATCTGAAGGATTGTACTCACCAGGACTAAAATAAATGTGGTTTAACTCAACAAATGGCAGAAAGTGAAGAGGAACTGAAGAGCCTCTTGTTGCAAGTGAAGAAGGAGAGTGCAAAACTTGGGTTGAAACTAAACATTAAGAAAACCAAGATCATGGCATCCGGCCCTCTCAATTCCTGGCAAATAGATGGGGAAGAAATGGAAGTAGTGACAGATTTTATTTTCCTGGGCTCCAAGATCACCGCAGATGGGGACTGTAGCCAAGAAATTAAAAGACGCTTGCTCCTCAGGATGAAAGCCATGGCAAATCTAGACAGCACACTAAAAAGCAGAGACATCACCCTGTCAACAAAGGTGCGTATAGTCAAGGCTATGGTCTTCCCAGTTGCAATGTATGGCAGTGAAAGTTGGACCATAAAAAAGGCTGAGTGCCAAAGAATTGAGGCCTTTGAACTGTGGTGCTGGAGAAGACTCCTGCGAGTCCCTTGGACTGCAAGGCGATCAAACCGGTCAGTCCTAGAGGAGATCAATCCTGACTGCTCTTTAGAAGGCCAGATCCTGAAGCTAAAACTCAAATACTTTGGCCACCTAATGAGAAGGAAGGACTCACTGGAGAAGAGCCTAATGCTGGGAAAGATTGAGGGCAATAGAAGAAGGGGACGACAGAGAATGAGGTGGCTGGATGGAGTTACTGATGCAGTAGGCGTGAGCTTAAATGGACTCCAGAAGATGGTAGAGGACAGGAAAGCCTGGAGGAACGTTGTCCTTAGGGTCGCGATGGGTCGGACATGACTTCGCAACTAACAACAACAACAACTCAACAACTGCAGTCATACCCATTCCATGGCAATGAGATCTGATGATGTTCAGCAGTTTAACTCATTTATTTTTTACCTTGCAGTTCAGCATCCAATCCAGTTTTCCAGCAGAAGTAGTAGCTTTGCAGAGTTTAGGGGCAGACCATTTCCCTATTGATAGGAACTTTGAGCTCATTTCTCTCTTAATTCCAGGTCTGTCCCCCCCCACTGTTGCATAAATTAAGCCACCATTGTTTACATATATTTCATAATGGTTTGAATAAATTGAGCAGGGAATGACTCCCTGGTGTAATGGCCTCTGACTGGAAGCAAATCACACTATGGATGGAGAAGGAGACTTGGCTGAGTGCTTGTTTTCATGTTTTTCCATTAATGAACAGGAGCGAATGTTGGTTCACTCATACCATGTTCTCAGTGCTTCAAGGTCAGTAATGGCAATCATTGATCAGTTTGAAAATACTTCTGAGGCTATGGAGAGTGAAAAGGGAGAGTGAAAAGCACATTTTGAAGGTCTTTGAAAGAAGCTAGGTAAGCATGTAAGTTTTTGAATGGCTTTTGGAATTACTCACAAAACTTTTCTGTATTCCAGTTTCTTTTCCTGCAATTTAATAAGTAGAACCCTGAATGCCTGCTAAATATATAGAAGAATGAACTGAATGCCAACTTCATAATTCCAGTGTTTTTAAAAGCTAATGAAATGGACCTTTGTACAGGGAATCATTATGAAGAAAGCATCTCTATAGCCAAAAGATTATTAAACCACCCATATGGATTTTTCTAAATGCATGTTATTTTATAAACGTCAGGAAAACAGAGAAGCACATTATTTGGCCAAAATGAACCCATTCTGTGAACTCCTGTTCTAATGCTGGGGAGGAGCACAATTATGTCTCGATTGCTTTAAAAAATGCAGGTCCTCTGGTCAGTGCCTGAATTAATTATGTCATCCTGACTGATTGTGTTTAAACCAAATAACAGCTTGTCTGCATTTAATACCAGCCACAAGCTGTACTTGACCTGCCCGGGCATGCATGGCCTTTCCATTTGGCTCTTCTCTTGGTTTCTGCATGGCTAGGAATGAAATCACAAACTGGGAAAATGAGGATTCTTAAAAAGAAGGGGTATTGTGAAACTGTATAAAAACATGCAATTTCTCTGATTGACTGGATTTCTCAGTATTTTGAAGACATTTGATGATTCAAGGGAAAGATTGGGCCCTAAAGGCCAAACTGTACAGAATGGATCTGTCGATATTAGAAATTTTACCTTAAGTTGCCACTGAAACTCGTACCATTGACTGAAAAAAGTGGCAGTGAAAAGAATTATGTAATTCTAAATAGCTTATGTGCAAATTCGGCCATAGTGTGACACTTCTCCCATGGACTAACATAAAATTCAAGAAGGAAAATTCAAGAGCTAAAAAGGGTTGATTATAATCCCTCTCTGTTTCTTTGCTGCAAAATGGAAATTCTTGTCATAGATTTAAAGTGAAAAAAGGAAGGAAGGAAGGAAGGAAGGAAGGAAGGAAGGAAGGAAGGGAGGGAGGGAGGGAGGGAGGGAGGGAGGGAGGGAGGTTGGGAGGGAGGGAAGGAGGGAATGAATCTTCAGCATAATTTATAGTTTCATCCTAAGATTTTAAAATTCCAAACCTTACAGTTTTGTCTCATAAATCAGAAATTACAATACTGTTTTCTTACAAAGTTCAGCAAAACCTCAGCTGCAATGAGTTTAGCTTGGAACGGTCCATTTTTTTTTTGCATAGATTAATTTGCTGCCATTACACAAACGATACAAATTTCTGTGAGTGATAAATTCTCTGTTTAAAAGGACAATTGTGAATTCCTTTGAATCCATTAAAATTGGATTTCATTGTACACTAATCATTGCAGTCTTTTGCTTTAATAATGCCTTGCAGTAGGTTTTTAAATATAATTTTTTTGCTCTGATAATCTACATATATGTTGGATTAGATGCAATACAGGTAACCCTCAACTTACGACCACAATTGAACCCAAAATTTCTGTCACTAAGCAAGATAGTTAAATGAGTTTTGCCCCATTTTGGAACCTTTATTGCCATTGTTGTTAAGTGACTCACTGCAGTTGTGAAGTTAGCAACATGGTTGCAAAGTGAATCTGACTTCCCCATTGACTTTGCTTGTCAGAAAGTTGCAAAAGGTAATCACATGACCCAGGACACTGAAACCATCATAAATGCAAGTTAGTTCCAAGCAGCCAAATTTTGATCACATGACCACGGGGATGCTGGAATGGTCATTAGAATGAAAAATGGTCATCGCTCACTTTTTTCACTGCTGTTGTAACTTTGAACAGTCACTAAATGAATGGTTGTAAGTCGAGGACTACCTTTATGTTAGCATTTTGTTATGAAAAAACAGCAGTTGGAGGGATAGTGTTGAGGAGAAACATTTGTAATTCTTTTTCTGTACCATATTCGTGCCCAATATTATTCTCCTGTGGTTACTAGGTGCTGACTATCACATGGCTCCATTTTTAAAAATTTATTTCTCCTCAGTGTCCTTGTATGTTGTTTTTTGTGGCTGATAAAGAGAGTTTCTATATCTGTTCAGCTCAGTCCTTCCTTGCAGAAGCAGAAACTGATGTCTATGGTGCTCCTTGATCTCATTCTGGAGGGTGAATTAGCCTTTGAGGACACATTCGATCACTTTGTATTAGGACAGCCCAATTAATCCAACTTTTGAAAAATGGGAAAGGTCCAGGCTCTGTGTTCAGAAGACAGAAGGTGGCAATTATGGAAAGAAATAACTCAGTTACTGGCATACTATATAACCAGTACTGGAACTCCCTTCTTAAATAAAGTAAGATAGTAGAACACTAGAACAGGGACTCAGGTGACTTATACATATTTATGGAAAGAGACAAATTAGCAAAATTCTGCTAATTTTGTGGGAAGACTGCACAACAAAAGGATAATCTATTTGAATTTTTTTTCAGACCCAGCAATAATCTTGAGTCTGCTAGTACTTTATAGATTAGTTTCACTTATTACCTTAATCTGCTTTAAATTTATTTGACAAAACCAAATGATGCTTTGTGGAATAGCTGGGTTCACCGGTTATGTTAAGCTGTAAGCCACAGTGGCTGAGTTCACACATCATACAAATGCCCAAACCAGGCAAACATGTTACCTTTTAATGAGATCTTGGAAGCACACAAGGAATGTGGCTCCTGTTTCCACAAATTGCATTCATTCTCTCATCTTCCTAAGCATTTCCTACTCTAATATTTTTTAAGATCAAGGTGACATAGGATTAAAAAGCCAGAAAATAAGAAGACGAATCAGTGAAAGCAGTGCTTTTTTTCTAAAAAAAAAAAAAAAAGTTGCCGGAACTCTCATCTTGGCAGGAGGGGGCGGTGGCACTGCTGCGGTCACGGGTGCAAGGGGTGTTGGTGGCGGGCTGCCCCCCAGGGCCAGAGCCAGTGCGGCTGGTGCTATGGGAGCAGTGGGGCCTGCTCTATATGGCGGGGTTGCGCGGGGCAGAGGTGGTGTGGGCCAGGCGATGCAGGGTGGCCACTTAGGCACGCAGGGCGAGGCAATGGTGGCACAGGTCCAGCACCAGGTAGGCCACCAGCCTGGCTGACATGGGTGAGCACAAGGAAGGAGTGCACATGGACTCCGCAGAACCCACTGTTATGACTCAGGGCCAGCCGGTGGGTCCGGCAGCCGGTTCAGATGTATCGGATGACTCAGATGAGGGGGAGGAGGAGGGTGTGGAAGACGAACCGGCTGATGATGGCTTGGAGGCTTCGCAGAGCCCTCAGCCGGGGCCCTCTTCTCAGCTGCGTGAGCCCGATAGTGCGGAGGATGATGACCCACAGCTGGCCCTGTTCAAGGACGCCCGACGCAGGAGGCAGTCGAGCAGGAACAAACAAAGAAAGGCTGTGGGACTCCTCGGGAGGAGGCACAGGGAGACCACGCCCTGAACTCTAAATAAAAGGAGTGTTTGGGGAGGGGCTGGTTGCTGAAAGCAACCCTTCCGCTTGAGGATTCAAGTTCCTGTGTTTCTTGTTCTGTTGTTTTGCTTGTGAATTAAACTTGGCAGACGCTTTGCAACCTCAGACGCTCTCCAGTCTCTACTGCTTGAACAGGGGTTTGCCTTATTACAAGGCCGGTAGTTGGCTGGTTCAGAACACCCACCTCCCACTCCTTGTCCTCTCTTACTTACCTAGTTGAGATGGTGTAGTTGGGCAGCAGGGGGGGATGCAAAGTTCCTGCCAACTCGCCTTCACTGCAGACAACTTGCCGGTGCAACGTTTGCCGGCCAGGTCTTTTGCCATGCTCAGCAACAATTCCTATTGGCTTTTGAAAGCCAATAAGCTTTTGAAAGCCAATAGAGGGAGTAGCATAGCTTGTGCAAAAGCTTTTTTGTGTGTGTGCAAAAAAGGGTGCCGGAACGCCATTCTGAGTGTTCTATGAGAAAAAAAGCCCTGCTTTTATGTTTTAATCTTATAATTTTAAAAATATTGTAAGTTGCCCCAAACCTCGCTATGTGGATTGCATACAAATATTATATAATCAGTAAATAAAGGTACAACATATGTTAAATATACATCAAATGATAATATGCTTCCCTACAAAGTCAATTCTTGCTCAATGACAGACCAAGGAGTTAACTTGGAAAGCCAAAAGGAAAATCTAAAAGAGGTCTGTGCAACTTGTAGAAGGGAAAGGCCCACACTGATAAATTAAAAATCTTTGTGGTCTGCAAAGGAATGCTGGTGGGCTAATCAAGGATTTGGTGACTAGAGGAGCATCTACAGTGTTGGAGTTCGTGGTCATGGTAAGCCATGAAGGCACTAGGCAACATGACTTTCAGGGCAGTGGTGGTGATTTTATTACCTTTTTTATTTTAAAAAGTCTGTGCTCTGTCCAAGGGTGCTTGGTAGGCTGCATGTACAGGCCTGGTCTAGAATTTATTTTGGAGCATTCAATGATCTAGAGCAGGCATGTCAAACTCATTTTGTTTGAGGCAACTTCTTATAAAAGAATTGCCATTAATTTGTTTTAATAAAATAATTTAAATCAATTTTTCACTTGATTTCAAATTAAATGAATTATATTGGTTGACAATGAGATTTTTTTTAGTACAATTGCCAAATACAATAAACTGGTTTAGGTATATGTGTGCACTAATTATTTCAACACTAATACATTTCAACAACAAATTCTATTTGTAAATGAATTGAAAGGCAAATTATACAATTTTTTTGTGCAAAAATAAAACAAAATAACAGATTTAAGAGCTGTTATCATTAGTTATCCTTAGATAAAAAATAATTCCATCATCCAAAACTTTGTTATACTGTATTTAACGAACAGATGCTTTGGGATTAAAAAAAAGACTGACTACATTTGATTGTGTATCACCATGACATTAAAACAAAATTCGAACAGTGTATGAAAAATAAAGCTTCCCTAAATGTCTGCTGGCTCTATCTATACATTTTCCTTGATAACACTCTATTGCCTTCTTTTTAGTCTTTTTTCCAACTTCCCAGCTTAAAAAAGGCAAGGCACCAGGAGCTGAAAGTTACAGAGACTGTTTAAGCAGGTTGCTAAGCAACCTGTTCACACTCGGCCTTTCTTACCCTCCCACTTTCAAATTAGCCTGTACGGATCGCATTTCCTTCAATTTGAGCCATCTGAAGGCCTGTCGCTGCAATGCATTCTGCTGCTCTGCAACCTGGCTGCCTGAGGAGAATTTGGCTCTCCAGAACAGTTTCCTTCAGCTTTTTTTGTGCAAAAAAAGGTGCCAGAATGCCATTCTGAGTGTTCTATGGGAAAAAAGCCCTGTATATTTCACATACAATTGAAGATCGTAATTAGTTGCATGTGCACGTTCAGCAAGTGTGATGTATTTGTGCTGGCATTTCTAGGCCTCTTTCCAACCACATCCAGAAAAATTTGTAACAAACATTGGAATTCTTAAGGCCATGTTTGGTATTTCCCAGCAATCTGTTACTGGAAGGAAAAAGCAATCACTGCTGCATTACTGATCCCAGAGAAGCATTTGCATGTATGCAGGTATTCTTAGGGTGCCATAGTTATGGATGAGAAATATTGGTTGCAAAGTTGGCATTTCTGGATGTAATACAGATATTTTGGACTTATTTTTGTTTCTTTGCATGTTTGATATTTTTAAAAAGGCATATGCTACTGACTACACTTATTCATATATGTAACATCTTTTGCTAGGATACATGACCACTGCTTTTCCAGAATGTGGAAAGTGAAAAATTGTGACTAAAATTTTTTTTAATGTACAGATGATACCACCAGAAATTATTTTAGCCTTTTTAATAAATGTTGTTATTGATGTTAAGCTCATCATGGAAAACATCATATATTGTTATGTATATACTAGATTAATTATTTAAAGACTGAAGTGCAACATAACTAGATTCTAAATAATCTATTTTTCAAAACACACAACAGTCCAAACAGTAAAAGTAAAGTCTAAATTAAGAATATTTCATTCTTAAGAATTGTTTAATTTAAAGTGGTTTAGTTGTAATAGATGGTTAGATTCAAAATAGTTTTCAAGAGTATGTACAAAAGATACTATTTTTTTCTAGCATCAGCTAAATTAGACATATTACATTGAGAACAATGTTCCTCATTTCTTTCCTGTTACCTTTATTGATTTCATTGCAGAGATGTTAACATAGGAAATAGATTATTTGGTTATCTAATTTTACCTTCCAAAAGACAGAAGCAGATGAAAATGTGAGGTTCTTTCCTGTTGGCTTTTTTGAATTAGCTGTTTTAGATTCTAAAAGTTTAGTTCCTAAAGAAGTAACCCTGTAAATAATTTTAATGTCCTCCTCTAGTGCAGGCTCTTTTATGACTCAAGGACTTCAACTCCCAGAATTCCTGAGCCAGCATGGCTCAGTTTGGAAACCTCTCCCTTTCCCCTCAGCATGGCTGGCTCAGGATTTCTGGGAGTTGAAGTCCATGAGTCATTTAAAAAGGGCCAAGATTGCCTAGCCCTGCAATAGGCTTTCAGAGGGAGCTTTTTCTTTTTTCTTTTTGCAAAAAAAAAAAAAAGGTGCCGGAAGGCCATTCTGAGTGTTCTTTGAGAAAAAAAGCCCTGAGTGAAAGTTATTTAATCTTCCTTCCTCGCCTTTTTATTATTTATTTTATTATTATTTATTTCACTAGTAGGATCATCTTCTGGAATTTTTTCTCATATTTCTAGAAGGATCCAGTCCAATTAATCTGCTTTTATTTATAGAAAAGTATAGAAAGTTCTGCTTTTAAGACTCAGCATTATAATCCCTAACATGCCAAAGTATACAGGTGTTTCGTAATTTTTTCTTAGTAATTTATTAACCATATATTATTCTATAATTTGCTGATACTGAATCAAGTGGTTAATATTAACTCAAATCAATGGGATCTAAAATATTAACTTTAGCTGAAATATATTTTGGATAATTAAATATATATTTAGTGCAACATGTTAGGGTGCATTAATTCCTCCTGTCATTTTCCCAGGTCAAGTCCTATTAGGTTAAGTAAAAAGGTAAAGGAGCCCTTGCAGATTTTACTCTGCTAGTCATAGCTGACCAGAGGGAGTGGCGCTCATATCTGTTTCAAGGCCATTGAGCCAGCACTTTTCGAGGATGTTTCCATGGTCATGTGGCCAGCATGATGTCATGGAGTGCTGTTACCTTATTGTCAAAAGGTATCTACTTGCATTTGCATGCTTTTCACCTGCTAGAAAGGGAGCTCACTCCTTCATGGGGCACTTGGATTTTAAACCTGAGCTGTCAACTTTCCAGCTGACAACCACTGAGCCATTGAGTTGCCCATAAGAAGGGAAAAAACACCTTATAAGATTAAGCTTTCACAATTCCCATGTTGTTTATCATTCAAAATCTCCTTAATAATTTCTAAAAAAAAGGATGACATCAGCATTGTGAATAGGAGCATCATATACAACACGATCATATCATATACTGGATAAGGGAATTTGGAGTTATTATTGGAGAGACAACGAAAGGGGTGGCTTAATAAGAGGGAAAATAATTACTTATTAAGTTTTGAAATAATCTCAAAGAAGACACTGATAGATTAAACACTCAATGGGCATTTCCTTTTACCCACATAGTACCACAAGAAGGGCCATAATTCCTTTATGGAAAGCAAAAGTTTATAAGATACTCTACTACTATCCTTTCATGAATCAAAAACTTTTGAAGAGTCAATAAATTTTACCTTTACCAGCTCATTATCTTCCAGCACAACAAAGTAGCATTAGCTTAGTTGAAAAGGGCTGCTAATATGAGTGGGGGTAGAATGTGGTAGGTATAGCTACCACTATAATTACAGAGAAGCCACTACTTGGTTTCAATTAAAGGCTTTGCAAATATTATCTTAGAATGAACAGATGTGTGTGTAAAGCACACTTCTCTTTGAAGTAACAACCTTCATACTTTTACATCAGCTTATTATACTTTAATCACACAAACTGCAGGATCCAGGCATTCTTCAAGTATATTCATAGGGGTGCTCCAGAATTGCAGATGACAAGTTCACTGATCACTGTGGAAAGTTTGAAGAAAAATCCTTAAATGCATGCGACTGCCCACAACTGGAAACTCTGTGCAACTAAATCTCCTATGACATGAGCTCTAAACAGCTTTGGATCGGTTCTTCAGATTAATCATGAATACCAAATGTGCCAGTTTTTTCAACTAATTACAATATGCTGTCTTATGCCTGAAAAATGAAAAGAATTGGGTACTGTCTGGCCTTTTATGAACTATATATTGATTTATGTCTGGTCGTACACTGTGGCTTTGTTTGGGCCCATTAAGTTGTGGTGATGAAGACTTAGGGCTTAGTGAGAACAAGCAGCATGCTATGTACTCTTGCTTGAGTGGTTCCTTTTGGCTCCTCCTTGTCTGTTCCAGTAGGAGTGGCTAAATAATTGGCCTACAAGTTGTTTAGGACAATTGTTCTTTCTGTTTTAATGAGTCAGAGTTTGAAATGTGAACATTCTGTGTAATGTACTTAGTTGATGTGCAAATGATTTACCTATTTTATAGAGAGTTGAAAGAAATTTTGTGACAATTTTTTTAAAACAGAACAAAACCATTAGAAAATAGGTATCCCAATATTACAATCCTTTTCTCCAAACAGTTCGTTTTTATATTTGTTTACATACATAAAACCAGTGCTTTTTTTGTTTAAAAAAAAGGTGCCGGCCACATGACCACGGAGACGTCCTCGGACAAGCGCTGGCTCTTTGGCTTTGAAACAGAGATGAGCACTGGCCCCTAGAGTTGGAAACGACTAGCACGCATGTGTGGGGGAACCTTTACCTTTATATATATATATATATATATATATATATATATATATATATATATATATATATATATATATATATATATATATATATATATATATATATATATATATATATATACATATTACATTACATTACATTATATTATATTATATTATATTATATTATATTATATTATATTGTATTATATTGTATTATATTATATTATATTATATGTATATATATATATACACACTGAATCCGTGATCTATGGAAACCCAGGAATCGAATCGAATCGAATCGAATCGAATAGAATAGAATAGAATAGAATAGAATAGAATAGAATAGAATAGAATAGAATAGAATAGAATAGAATAGAATAGAATAGAATAGAAGCTGGAAGGGACATTGGAGGTCTTCTAGTTGAGCCCCCTGCTCAAGCAGGAGAACCTATACCATCTCAGACAGGTGAATGTCTAGTCTCTTCTTAAAAATCTCAGTGATATAGCGCCCATGATTTCTGGGGGTAAGCTGTTCCACTTGTTAATTGTCCTCACTGTCAGGAAGTTTCTCCTTAATTCCAGGTTGCTTCTCTCTTTTATCAGTTTCCAACCATGATTCTCATCCTTCTCTCTAGTGCTTTGGTGAACAACCTGGCTCCCTCTACCTTGTGGCAGCCCCTCAGACACTGGAACACTATTATTTTATTTATTTATTTATTTATTTCGATTTATATACCGCCCTTTTCCTGAGGGACTCAAGGCAGTTTACAGGGCAAATTAAAACAATACAATATATACAGGTTAAAATAAAATAAAATTAAATAGCCCCAAAATAATTAAAAATTAAAACCTTAACCCAAAACCCTCAGTCCAGGCCGGCAAGCTCAAATAGCCAAGTTTTTAGGTCCCGGCGAAACGGGACGGGGGCCATCTGGAGTTCCACAGGCAGCTGATTCCAAAGGTAAAAAGGAAAAATAATTACTTATTAAGTTTCAAAATAATCTCAAAGAAGATGATACCTATCATTCTACTGTGCCAATTAATTCATAACTTTGGGGTTCCCATTTATATACCATATCAAATGAATATTAAAAGAAACTCTCATGACAATAATCTTTAAATGATTAAAGTGTCTTGAGAATGTAATGCTTCAAAAATATATTGGGCTATTCTGATTTTTGGTAAAACATATCTTTCTAAACAGACAATTAACTATATTTCATGTCCATTTAAGATGTCCATTTAAGAGGGAGAAAATGAATATATTTTTAAGGGAGGAATTAAAAAAAATGTCATTAAATTTCCTAATGAACCACAACTGAGGAAAGCAGTAAATATGGAGATAGTTTTACTTTTTAATCCTTTTCCTTTGATTTCTTCCAAATTTCCTTTTGTCATAAATAGGGGAGGAATTTCTATTCTGATACAGTACGTATCAGTTTTCCCTATAAAGCAAACAGGGGTTTTGAATGGGAAAACAACATCCAAGTTAGGACTATCTTCATGGGAGGGTCAAATCAGATGGTCATCATGATCACAAAACTGACTCCCTACTTTTTGGGGGGGGGGTCTAGCACTACTCCCGTGACCACCTTGGCACAGCCAGCTTGGTACAGCCAGCTCACCACCACCAAGCTGCCTCTGCCAACTCATCGTGACCAAGTTGTTGCAGGATAACTCATGGCCAATTAGTCATGGGGACAACTTGCCATGGGCAGCCAGAGAGAGAGCCGGGTGGATGGGCAAGCAAGCAGGTGGGCAGAGTTCAGAGCATCGATGGCAGCCGGGGACTTCCCACTGGAGGGAGAGCTGGACAGGCAAGTGAGTGGGTGGGCAGAGTGCAGAACAGCAATGGTGGTGGCTGGGGGCTTTCCATTTTCACAGCCCCTACCACTGCCTCTGCCACTGCCATGCCGAAGCTCTGGGCTGTTTGGAATTTGGGCTGTTCAGCAGTGGTGGACATGCTCGGGGGGCAGCAGTGTTGAGTGAGGCAGGCAGCAAGGAGATGGTGGGAGGCAGGCAAGTATCATTAGGAGCCATGATGGTGCAGTGACTAGAATGCAGTACTACACTGCTCATTGCTAGGAGTTCAATCCTGACTGGCTCAAGGTTGACTCAGACTTCCATCCTTCCGAGGTCAATAAAATGAGGATCCAGATTCTTGGGGGCAATATGCTGACTCTGTAAACTACTTAGAGCAGACATGTGAAACTCGCGACATCACGTGACATCGCACAACGTATCAGAGCTTTTTCCCCATTTCCAGCAATGGGGTAAGTGCGGTTTCCCTGACTTGGAGATGTATTTTCATACCCACCATGGGCTGTTTGATGACAGTGGTGTTTGGGCTGTTCAGGCTGGTGGCAGTAGGCTGGGTGAATGGTGGGGAGGCAGAGGTGGCTGGGCACCTTCCATTTTCACAACTCCCACCACTATTGGCACATCAAACTCCCAGATGGGACATGCCTGGCTTCCACTGCCTCCCCACTGGCCATCCTACCCACTGCCATCCCCCCAGAACAGGCCTAACACTGCCACCACTGCCAAATGGCTTGAACTCAGAATGGTCCAGTGTGAAATTCAGGTTTTAAATAAATTAGACAAAATCTAACTTCAGATAAAATTTAATTAGAAACAGAATAGTTTTGATGAACAACCCAGAATTTTTAAATTTGTTAAAATTAAAAAAAGAAGTTAAAAACTAATACAAGCTAATAAAATTAAAGAAGAAAAAAAGAATGCAAACAAAGGAAAAAAACAAAAAGGACAAGAAAGACAAAAGTTAAAGAAAAATAGAAAAGAAAGAATAAAGATACAAAGCAGTGGCTTCTGATATTCTTCACAGCAGGTATAAGTACAATTATACCTTAACCTCTCTCTCTAAAGTTACATGATAATGCTGTTTGTTCTAAAATCTCTCTTATCTAATCATCAAAACCATAAATCAAAGCTTTGGGGTTCTTTTGTTTTTTTTACATAAAGTCCATAAGAGGTTTCAAGTAATAAATATATTATATATATTCACTAATAAATATTGGTAGTATCTTTTCTCTAATAAAAACTAGTTTATCCATCTCTGCAAGATCTGTCAATTTCATAGTCATATCTTCATAGTGGGTAATGTCGTATATTTCTATTTCTCTGCATATTATAATCTTGCTGAATAATCTTATATTGAAGTAATCTTCTATGGCCTTTTTTAACTGTTTTTCTATCAGACCTAAAAGGAAAAGTTTTAACTGCAATTGAATATTAATCTTTAAAAATCTGAAAAACCAAGAGGTTTTTATAGGTATTAATAACAGCTGCAGTCACAGGCAGACCTTATCTGATGAGAGGATTATCCCTGTGTTATTTTTAGCTAGGCTATAAACTCAAATCTCTATTAGGATACATGTAGACATACATATAATTTTTAAAACTAATTTTGTGAAGCACATGTGTAGATGTACACAGCAGGAACTTCAATAATAGGTTCTCTCCATTTGTAATTTCATTGCTTTTATAATGTTGAAAGGTTGGCCAATAACAAAAGAATTCCAGCCCAGTGAATAGAAATCTTTGTGAGCTAATAATAGGAAAACATTAACTCTGCTAAAGCTTGGTGTACTTTCAAAGCAGACTTTACTGTTTGATATCAAGTTGATAAAAATACATGTGGATTATGTAGTTTGAAAAGGCCAGGGAACTGTGCTACTTCCTGCTTGGATGCAGCTGCTAATATTTCAGGTGTTCTTAAACAACGTAGTGAAATGATTCTTTCTTTTTATTTCAAAGACTATAGCTCTTTTAAAGAAAGATAGAGATTTTTGTCTGCCCTTAAGTGTCCAATTTCTTCATTGTGCCCAAACTGAGAAGAATGGAAGAGAGACAACACCTAATTGGTTACTAAATGGAAAGTATGCAATTCACCATTACTATGCACAGAAGTGTAATTCATTAGCAGACTTTAAGACCAGGATGCTTACATATGACCTGTTTCTATATTTTTCTAATATTTGTTAACAGCTTTTTATTATCCTTTGTATAATGCAGGGGTCGGCAACCTGAAACACTCAAAGAGCCACTTGGACCCGTTTCCCACACAAAAGAAAACACTGGGAGCTGCAAAATGCGCTTGTGGGTGGGATGGGGGGGGCTTGATTGAAGAGTTTAATTAAAAACAAATAGAGGCTGCTGTGCATATGTTGTCTCTGTCTTTCTCTGTCTCCCTCTCTCCCTTCCTCCCTCCCTTGCTGCTGCATGTGGGGAAAACCCAGCACTGGGGACTAATTATTTACCTTTTCCGGGCAATGGGAGAGGAGCGGGCCAATCACCTTCTCAGCAGCCAGGACTCCAGCATGACTGGAGAGAGAGAAGGGAAGTGAAGTGCCTCTCTCTCTCTCTCTCTCTCTCTCTCTCTCTCTCTCTCTCTCTCTCTCTCTCTCTCTCTCTCTCTCTCTCTCTCTCTCTCTCTCTCTCTCTCTCTCTCTCTCTCTCTCTCTCTCTCCAAATGGCAGAGGAGGACTGGAGCTGCAGGAGAAGGCTGAAAGAGCCACATGCGGCTCCAGAGCCATGGGCTGCCGACCCGTGGTATAATTCTTTGCCCAGTTTGTACTATGATAATAGCAGGTCATAAAAATCATTAAGTAAATATTTTGAAAATTGATAATGGGAATAGTTGGGGAATGGTTATACCAGAAGCTGTATGTGCATTCTCTTCCTCTCAAGATTGTGTTCACCTGCAGTGATGGGATCAGCTGTTGTACAATGCCCCTTTCCAAAGATTGCCAAAATTGTGTGAGATTTCATGAAGTCACACATCACAACATCAAGCTCTCATAAAATTTTGCATGAGACCACAAACATTTTATAAAATTCTTGCACAAAGTTCTCAAATTGTCTCATTGGCTGTTCTTTCTTTATATTCAAATTACGTGACAAGGAGAATAACAGTAGTAGCATTTTCTGGACAGAAGAACTTTTTTTTTATCTCTACCCTATTGTTTCAGGTGGGACACAAAAACATAAGGGAGAAATACAATAAAAAACACTTCAAAATGATAATCTTGGTCTAGGCTATGAAAAAGCTTGACACTGTTTTGACTGATGGCTTATTTGTGCTGCATTTTAAGTTGTTCCATTCCAGCATGATTCCAGGAAGATTTAAGAAAATCTTGTTCAGACTGAATTACATTTTGAATGGTGTTTAATCTAGGTTAAGATATCCCCCCCATTGAACAATTATTTTGTGCTGCACCCTTTCATGTTTCTAAAGGTAAAGGTTCCCCCGCACATGCGTGCTAGTCGTTTCCAACTCTAGGGGCTGGTGCTCATCTCTGTTTCAAAGCCGAAGAGCCAGCGCTTGTCCGAGGACGTCTCCGTGGTCATGTGGCTGACATGACTAGACGCCAAAGGCACACGGAATGCTGTTACCTTCCCACCGTAGTGGTCCCTATTTTTCTACTTGCATTTTTTACGTGCTTTCGAACTGCTAGGTTGGCAGAAGCTTGGATGAGTAACAGGCGCTCACTCTGTTATGCGGCACTTGGGATTCGACCCGCCAAACTGCCAACCTTCTGATCGACAAGCTCAGTGTCCTAACCCACTGAGCTACCGCGTCCCTAGTTCTTTCCTCTAGATAGATCTTATTGGATGTATATATATATATATATATAAATATATATGTTATATACCTGTATCTACATTTAAATCAATTTCTAGCATAATAACATGAGCAATCCTTTCTTAAAGGAATGCTGCAATATCATATTGAATGTGGTGCTTGCCTTGTCAATAGAAGGTTGATAGTTCAAAAATTAGGATAATATTTTTTTAAAAAATACTATTTTCCCTTCCCTTAGCTACTTAGCTACTTTGCTTTATTACAGTCCCGTTATTTTTCCCAGTGGACAAAGGTGGAGGATTTTACACTTATATTTAAAATATCTCATTTAAATGTTACAATCATTGTTCTTTTCCAACATTTGTGGCAAATATATATCTAAATGATGTAAGAAACTAAGTGTTGTAATATACAGTGTTCAGTCTTCAATCGTAGATTGCAGTGTTTATAGGTTGCATCTATGGTATGCTCTATGCCTTTTTTATCTGAATAAAAATTTTCTGCTTCCTCGTCACAGTGAAGCAGAAAAGCACATGTGGACTGTTATATTTTCGGTTCTTTAGGCATTAAGCAAGAGGAGGTGTTGAAATAGCAAACAAGTTTATTAACTCAGAATAGAAGCAAGCTTATGGCTGCTGCACAGCTATTTATACAGTTGGCCTCTAGGCGGTGACTAATAGGTTTAAAGTAGCAGTTTCCACCCCAAACCTAATTATCAGCCTGGAGACAGCAAGTCTGGCTCAGTAACAGCAACTGTTACATAACACAGAAAAAGTAGGTCAGACATTAAACAAGCGATCAGACAATAAGCAAGTGATTTTACACAGAAATGGCCAATACATTACATGGACTGTGCACTGTTTCTTCTATGGGGCTATATACAGAATTTCTAACACTATGTTAAACATTGACTCACCTGAGGGGCATTTCTACCTAGCCAACAAATTGTTGGAATTAGCCTGGAATGAAGTAGAATATTTATTAACGAAATAAAATGTGACTTAAGGGGTGGAGGATAGTACTTTGAAGCCATATCAAGAAAATGTGTTCAGAGTTATCATTTATGATGGCAGAGAAGTGAGTTCAGAGTGATATCACCTATTCCTCTTTTCCAGGCCTGACTGCTGGTTCATTCTTATGACAGTCTGGATGAGGCCTTAAGTAAACTGTCCCTAAACTAAAAAACAAAAACAATTGTGCTGAAGTTAAACCTTATTTTGTAGCCAGTGAGCCAATATATAATTAAATGGGTACTGAACATTGTGGCTCACTCCAGGATCTAGTTGTGCTTTTGAAAGAGTAAGATAAATAAAATATTTGCTAGTTTTATTAGCAAGCTATAAACATCCTCCTTCAATTACCTCTGGGCAAATCAAACTGATTTTCAAATAAAACCTGTTAGTATTTTAATTTGTTCAGGGAACAAAAATGGTAAATCATTGCTATTCATGTAAATGCCTTTGTTCAATTTAGACAAATAATTAAACGAACAATTATTGCCAAGTGCAGTGACGAAGCTTAAAGAGCTATTCATTCTATCAAAGCCAGTGAGATCTCTTTCTCTTTTCTGTGGGTGCAAATGGAAAATAACACAGTTTACCCTGTAACTTCTGGATTGATATTTGAATGCTTTCCACATTAAAAAAAAATCTGGGTTGTAGTTTAGATTTCTTTCTATCAAATTATTTATGAAAATGCATTATGTTTTCTAGGTAAAAGAAGATTCAGAGATAGTGTCATTCAATAAAAGGTATTGTATTGCTTAAAAGAATAGCTTCCAGCTTACATCTCTTATTTTAGAATATATGTGAGACAAAATAAGAGATCTCAAACCTTAATTAAACCTTAATGACAAAGAACAGGCAATCTCTAAACATGACTGGGTAATCTCAGGTTGTGTGTGTATGTGCATTTGTGGCTCTGTGTGTATGCTTGTGTGCGAAAGAGAGTTTTTGTAACATCTATACAGCACACAGAAACACACCTATTTTTTTAAAAAAAAATGTGTTCATCCTCAAGTTTCTTCTCTTTTCTTCTGCTTTGTTTCCTTGTTTTTTTTAAAAAAATCTGAACTTATTTAGTTTTAGTCTTGATGCTTCTTGTGTTCAATTTAAAATATGAACAATGTGAAGAAAGTACATAAAGCTGATGCGCCCTGGAAGCTATTTCAAATTGCTACGCTTGGCCACTGCTCCAGAAGATAGCCATCCAGGGCTGTGCAAAGATTTGATAGCATATTTATTTGGAGACTGCGCAACATATCAGGCAATTGTCCCTGGGCCGCTGCAAAACAAATAGCTATTTTATCTGTATTGAGTAGTTTATTCTAGGGGGATTTAGAGACAACTCTGAATGCATAGATCTGCACTTCAAACTGTTATCTGGAACATGCAAGATAGAAAATTTCTTTCCCAAATGTGTATTTCAAGGAGATATAAGAACCCCAGGCATTATTTTTAAAGTCTCTAAACAAGTAACAGGTTACAGCTTTTTTCTTTCTCCTCATAATCCATACCTTTATATAACAATACCAATAACAACAACAACAATAACAATGACAGCAATAATAATAATAATAATAATAATAATAATAATAATAATAATTTATTTTATTTATTTATTGAACTTATATACCGCCCTTTTCCCATAGGACTCAGGGCAGTTCACAAGGCAATTAAAAATAACACTACAATACAAAAAAGTTAATAACAATTAAAATAATTAAATTATCCTCGAGTAAAATATAAAACCCCTGTAACTCTAATTAAAACCCAATTACACTAAGTTAAAAATTAAAATTCTCAGTCCTGGCCGGAAAGCTCAAAGAGCCAGGTCTTCACGTCCCGGCGGAACGAACGAAAATCAGGGGAAGTCCTGAGCTCTACGGGTAACTGGTTCCAAAGGGCAGGTGCACCCACAGAGAAGGCCCTCCCCCTGGGTGTTGCCCGCTGGCAATCTTTTGCCGGCAGCACCCTGAGAAGGCCCTCCCTGTGGGAGCGCACAGGATGAAGGGAACTTGATGCTGGCAGCAGGTGTTCCCTCAGATATCCCGGACCCGAGCCATTAAGGGCTTTATAGGTCATCACCAGCACCTTGAATCTCACCCGGAGGGCAACCGGAAGCCAATGCAGCTCGCAGAGCAGAGGTGTTACATGGGAGTATCGGGAAGCCCCCATCACAACTCGCGCGGCTGCATTCTGCACCAGCTGAAGCCTCCGAGTGGTCCTCAAGGGCAGCCCCATGTAGAGAGCATTGCAGTAGTCTAACCGGGAGGTCATGAGCACATGAGTGACTGTGCGCAAGGCATCTTGGTCCAGATAGGGCCACAACTAGCGCCCCAGGCGAAACTGGGCAAAGACCCCCCTGGTCACGGCTCCTATATGATCTTCAAAACTGAGCTGCGAATCCAGGAGGACACCCACGTTGCGAGCCCTATTGACGGGGGGTAACACCTCACCCCCCATCATTAAAGATGGAATAGAATGGTTCACTCAAGATGCCTGTACACACAGCCACTCAGTCTTGGCAGGATTGAGTCGGAGCCTGTTTCTCCCCATCCAAACCCGAACCGCCTCCAGGCAATGGGACATCACATTGAGGGCATCACTGAATTGGTTTGGGGTGGAAAGAAAAAGTTGGGTATCATCAGCGTACTGATGATACCCCACCCCAAAACCACGAATGATCTCATAATAATAATAATAAAGTTGGAATAGACCTTGGAGGTCATCTGGTCCAACCCCTTGCTCAGGCACGAAACCCTATACAATTTCAGGCAAATGGCTGTCCAGTCTCTTCTTAAAAACTTCCAGGTTTGGAGCATTCACCACTCTGGAGGCAGGGTGTTCCACTAGTTAATTGTTCTAACTGTCAGGAAGTTTCTCCTTAGTTCTAAGTTGCTTCTCTCCTTGATAAGCTTCTTGGATGAGAAGCAAAACATTTTCAAGAGAAAAAACCCAAGAAAGTCCAATTTCCTTTTGAACAGCACCATTGGAACAGTCACAAGAACTATATCCATGTCCAAAGGGGCAACAGATTCAAACAGCTACCTGGCATCTTCACCAGATCTGGACTAAATCTGGAGCCTTATTGAGAATGAATTTGAGCAATTTTGTCTGAAAAATGTTCTGCAGACTCTTTTCCATGGTCCTTTAGGTGAACTTATGAATCCTCCTTCCCTAGGTGGGCTTAATTCATCCTAAACAAGGCTATGTTGGGTAGCTATCCATGGATGCAATAAGAGCAGAGAGGTATTGTTGCTTCGCTGCCCTTACTGCCACTGGGTAGGCCTTAATAATAGCTGTTGCCCATGTTCAAATTCATCCCTCATTGACCTTCAGCAGCACGCTAAACTAGGTTCCCATGTTCATTTTCTCAAGTCTTCCATAAACCATGAAGAGTGACAGGTTCTACGGGAAAGGAGAGGTCTTATGGGCACGATTCAATCCAAAGTTTCAGCCTTCCTCTCATTCTAAGTGATGTCCAAGGCCGTAGTTGGATCATGGAGCAGACCACCAGCAATAAATCCCAGTTTCTTCTGGAACCCATCAGAACCCATAAATCATTGAGAACAGACTGTGGTAATGTATCTATGTATGTATGTATGTATGTATGTATGTATGTACGTACATATTTATTTGATTTCTACAGCTGCTCATCTCAGCAAATGACTCTGGGCAGCTCACAAACTAAAACATACAATTAAATTTCTAAAAACATTTTAAAACAATAAAAAGAATAAAATACATTAAAACAGAAATAAACATTAAAAATAGGTAGTTCTTCCCTGCATCAGAGAACAGTGCCAGAGAATCTCATGACAATCAGGACATACTCTGACCATGACAGAGGAGTTGCAGAGAGCTCCTACAACTACGGACCATATTGCTGATGCTCTGAATGTGTGACCACTCTGAAATGTTTGGTTCTGGTCAATAAATCAATATAAAACTGATATTGGAGAATTAGGAAAGAATTAGCACTAAAATAAATGAACAGACCCTGACGCCTTCTGTATATGCAAACACTTATGTGTGTTTGTAGTGGATGCCTGCATGTATGGAATAAGTAGGGATATCGGTTTGCATAGGATATTTCACTTATTTCCCACACATACTGTCTCACTTTCATTATCTAACTAATGCACAAATGAAGCATATGAACATATGTCTAACAGAAGCTGACAAAGGGCTACAGTTCATTCCAAGGAAAAGATGATTGTGGAAATGTTGTAGCATACAAATGAATTATTACTCATTGATATAGACAATGAAAATAAGAATGGATAGTTCTAAATTAACCAGAAAAATCTTGTAAAGTTTAGAATGTAATGACAGCGATGTAATGATAAGATTCTGGCATAATTTTTAATATATGACATTAATTACATAAATATTTTTAGATTTTGATTCTTACAGTTGAGGATATGCCCTGTATTTCAGAAAAGAAATTCTAGAAGTGTTCACATTTTGTTTAAAAGCATCCATGATAATCATTGTGTTGGGTGACCATAAGTTGAGGAAGGGTCTACGCTGTGATCGCAGCATTTGATTTCACTGAAGGTAAATTCAATCAATCAAATTGTCCTTTGCTGTCAGGAAAATGGTTTCAAATTTAATTCTATAAAACAAGTAATAATAAAATGGGCAAGGAGTCAAAAATAATCAATTAAATTTACAGCCCAGAGTAGAATATACTGTATATCATTTGTGGACTTTTCACATTTAAAACAATCAAAGTTATTGACTGTGCATTTTTCCTGATGTGAAATTGTGAAGCATGCATGGTATGTGCAAGTATACTCTGGAAAAACTGGCATACCAGTTCGTGCCTCCAGCCCTCTGTTGTTTACTTTGGTTTACTTTCCCAGTGAGGAACCCTCTGATCATTCTGCATAGGGTGTGGCAAAAACTGCCCCTCTGATTTTTTGAAAAAAATGAAGTGATGATAGAATAGGGAGAAGCCCCAAACCTTGGGAAAGAGAGACATTTTGTGCTCAGGGAAATCATCCTGAAGATTGAATAGAAACATTGCAAAATATTTGTACTAGTGCAGAAACTGGGCTGAAAATTAATAGGTTCCATTTATAGACATATCTGGAAATCTCTTGACTTCATGGGGATATAAAGGCTCAGCATTCATCTCTGTCCATTAGTGCAGCCTCGTGTGTGGAAGGGGACCCAGGGTCTTCTGCAATTTGATAAGAAAGACTGAGGAGAAAGATACTGAATTCTGTTGTATTGTTTAATATATCCCATTCCTTCACTCTGGTAAAAAAGGATGGTTAGGTTTTATTTCCATCAGTACAAAGCTGTTTTATAATAACTGTATAATATTTTCAGGTATAATATTCAGATTAAGGGTAGGTAAAGTCTGTAACTGACAGACCAACAGCTATGCCAGATATCGAGGGAGAAAAGGCTAGCATTCCAAAATTACAATTCACTTAAAAAGCTACAAACTCAGCCTTTTTCTGGCTCCTCTCAAAAATTTTTGTTTCTTTTTCAGAAACCCTTAGCCAAGGAGTTAGAATGGGGAAAGGCATAGGGCTTTTTGTTTGAAAAATTGAGTTCCACTTTTCAAAGGAATCTCCAGATGTTTCCTTCTCGTTAAGAACCTATAGTCATTTTCCTACAAAGGAGTTACTACCCGCCTTGTTAGGACCATTAATTCAGGTCCCAAGTATACCTTGGCTCCATTAAGTTCCTCCATTCTATCCTGCCATTCCCTAATCTTTCAAAAATAATCTTATAACAATATTTAAGATTCTTTCCAGCTATATAAATATGTATATAACACTTTTTCAGATTTCTGTGGAATGGCCAAAAAATTCTTATTATCCAAATAGTTAATAAATCAGTTCAAAAGACAAAATATATCTCCTATTGGGCATGAAGGCCTAAATCCACACAAGCTTCGTTTATAGCAATCATTTATGGTTCTGCTATCATGGACTTTTATATATCATACCAGACATTCTATGGTGATTTCGTTGCCCCATTCATATTATATCTTTCAGTTCAACACAGATATATTATTTATTGCAACATATTGTGCAATTCTACATAGCAGCATCAAGCTGTCTTAAGCTGCTGATATTGGCTAGAAATGAAGTCAGTTTAAGAAATAGCTATCTGGATTTTAAACTCTGGAAATGACGATGGCCAGATTCCTAGCCAGATGATGGCCACCCTGGCCTTTAATTGCTAGATTACTTGTTTCTTCCCCCTCTTACCCATGCTCATGCCAGGAAAGCGGACACCAAATTGCTTTCCTTTCTATGAGCAGGTCTTTGAACTTTCAATAAACTTGAGCAAACAATATCAAACAGCCATAGAATCATAGAATAGAATACTGTAGAACCATATTGCTTGAAATGAGTGTAGAGGCCATTTAGCTCAAACTCCTTCTGAGCACAGCAATACTTGCTCATAATGAATATTTCATCATTCCAACAATGGACTTGTGGGAGAATGGGGAGGAGAGCATATAATCCTTCTTGCTGTCATTTGATAGGAAAGAGAAGTTGGCAAGATCTTGACAACTTCACCTCAGCTTTTTCTCTCTATTCAAATAATTGACTTCTCCATACTTTGCTTTGCCAGTTTCTGGATTTTAATTCAGAATCTCACTGTGAGGTACATCTGCAGTGAAAAAGAGGGGAAGCCAATTTCTCTCTCTCTCTTCTTTAAGTCTATCAGGAAAGTTTGAAGTATGGGGTTGTTTGTTTCTTGCTATATTTGCCCATACAAGTGTATACAGAGACACATGCACACACAGAGAGATATAGAATGCAGACCTTCCCTCCTTGCCTTTCTTTTCTTGAAACCTTTCCTTTCTACCCGCATATCACCTCCATATTCTTGTCTTTAACCATTTCTCTACTTTTAGGCCATTTCTGGAGGGCCACTTTAAAAGAAAGAGAGACTAAAAAGAGTGTGTTATATATGTAAAAAGCCAGTAATAGATAGGCATATATGTTAACAGTCAATAATACTGCAGCGTCAAAGAGTATAAACGAAAAGCCTCCTGACAGAAAAACACGCGGGAACTTTGACAGCTGTCAAAGTTCCCCGCACAGCGCAGGCGCCACCATTGACAGCTCGCGGCTGTCAAACTCCGGACCGTGAGGAAGCCTGAGCTGTCAAGCGTCCACCGCACAGCGCAGGCGCAACCACTGACAGCTCGCGGCTGTCAAAACACCCCACCACGCGGAAGCCGGAGCTGTCAGAAGAAGACGACGCTGATTGGTCCCTGTCTGACACGGCGCCAAAATAAACACTACTGATTGGTCCTCGCGACCAGCTGCCGGCTATAAAAGCCGGACAAGTTATTCTATGTTGCCTTGCTCTGAATAAACCTGTTGTTACTAGCCTGTCGTCCCGAGTGGTCCTTCGGCTACTTCACTGGCGACGAGGGTGGGATCGCTCCGGAGCTGAAGTCACGGCCGAGGAAGGAAGTTCCCGGCAAAGAGCTGTCACGGAAGTTTTAACTTCCATCGGAGCAACCCAGGACCGGACGACATGGCAAACTTCGGCCGTGTGAGGGAGTTTGATACCCGCCATCCCGAGAGATGGCAATCACACCTCGGCCAAGTCGAGGGATTCCTCCTCGTCAGTAAAATCACTGACGACCGAGCAAAGGCCGCCGCTCTGCTGTACATCAGCGGGCCCCCGGTGTATGATGCAGCCGTTGGGTTGTTCAGCCCAGTGCCCATCACTGAAGTCTCCTACGCGGACTTGGTGGACCAGCTGAACAAATACTACATGCCGGCTCGATCAGAACTGTACTGGCGGGTGCAATTCGCACAAAGGAAACAACGGCAAGACGAGCCCACCAACGAGTTCATCGCCGGGGTCAGACACGCCGCAAGGAACTGCTGCTTCCCCGACCTGGAAGACCGCATCAGAGACCAGGTGGTGATCGGTCTGAGGGACGAGAAGCTACAGAAGAAACTGACGTCCAAACCCGACATGAACCTGGCTGAGCTGACCAGGGAGATCATGGCATACGAACACAGCCACAAGAAGAAGTCGACTAACACGACCCCAGAGACCCCCGCGACCGTCTACCAGGAAAGCGCAGCCTTCAGCGACAGCGGAGAGTCGGTAGATTTCACCGATGGAGAAGCCCTACAGCGCAGAATGGAGCACCGGCAGCCGAGAAGGAGCAAAACGTCGGACCGCCGGGGGTCCAGGAACCCTCCACCGCCACCACCGCGTTACGAGCAACGAGCCGCCTGTGCCAGCTGCGGGGGCAACCATGCCCGAGGAAGCTGCCGCTTTAGGAACGCGAAATGCCACAATTGCGGGAAGACTGGCCACATCAAGCCGGTGTGCCGCAGCAAGGGCCGGGACAACATCAATGAGGTGGAGGCAACCCCCCCAGGTAGGCCGGCTGCCCAGGCCAGCAGAGAACCCCACCCAGGCCCCCTGGTAGAGACAATTGACAGGGTAAACTGCATAAGCTCCAAGGTTAAGATCTGGGTCAGAATTCAGGGGGTGGCCTGCCATATGGAAGTAGATTCAGGGTCAGCAGTCTCCTTAATTTCGCTGACAACCTATCGGGAGATCTGTCAGAAAGGCCGAGGGCAAATTCCCCTGAAACAAACTCAGGTACACCTAGCTGACTTCCAGAAAACCCCCATTCCGTTGGAAGGGAAAGCTAAGGTCGTAGTGCAGTACAAGGGGTTCAAGGGTCCCCTGGAGGTTTTAGTTACACCAGGGAACCGTACCAACTTGATAGGACTAAACTGGTTCAGCCCGCTAGGCATCGCCTTAACGGGGGTTAACACCATTCAAACACCCAGCCTAGAAGCCGTTTGCGATAAGTACGCCGACGTTTTCGATGGCACTTTAGGAAGATATACGGGTCCCCCCATCTCCTTACAGCTAAACCCTGCAATCCAACCAATTAGGATAAGAGCCAGGAGGGTACCTTTTGCCCTTAAAGAAAAAATCGAAAACGAACTTGATCGCCTCGTAGGACTAGGGGTGCTTGAGCCAACAGAAGGGGGAACCTGGGAGACCCCTATTGTCACCCCAATCAAACCTAATGGTGAAGTGAGAGTGTGCGCTGATTATAAGGCGACAGTCAACCTAGCCCTCAGCCCCCATGCCTACCCGGTGCCAGCGGTAAGGGACGTATTTGCTTCCATCCGCTCTGGCGCCCTTTTCGCCAAGCTCGATCTCACACAGGCGTATTTGCAACTGCCTGTCACTGAGGACACTGCGGAGGCCCAGACTATTGTCACCCACCGCGGTGCCTTTAAAGTAAAGAGGCTCCAATTCGGCATATCGGCGGCCCCGGGTATATTTCAGGGTATCATGGAGAAGACCCTGAAAGGAATACCCGGGGTCTGCCCCTATTTCGACGATGTTCTCATCGCCGGAGAAAACGAAGCGAACTTAGCTGACAGGCTGTCAGCTGTGCTGAGCCGGCTCAGAGAAGCCGGCCTCAAACTTAAGCGGGAAAAGTGCTCTATTGGAGTCACATCCACTGAATTCCTAGGGTACAAAATAGATAGCCAGGGCATTCACCCCACCTCAGAAAAACTTCAGGCTATTCAGACCGCACCCAGCCCTAGGAATAAACAAGAGCTTCAAGCCTTTTTAGGACTGTTAAACTTTTACCACGCCTTCATCCCCCATAAAGCCACTATTGCAGAGCCTCTGCATAGACTCCTAGACAAGGGTACAACTTGGTCCTGGACCAAAGAACATGAGAATAGCTTCCAATCGTTAAAAAAGATTATCTGTCACAGTTCAACTATCACCCTTTTCAGAGAAGACACCCCAATATGCATCGCTTGCGATGCCTCTCCCTATGGAATCGGGGCTGTCTTAAGTCACATATTTAAGGACGGTACACACAGACCCATAGCCTTCTATTCACGCACTCTGACCAAAGCTGAAAGAAACTATGCACAAATTGACAGGGAAGCCCTGGCAATAGTAGCAGGGGTCAAAAAATTTCATGATTACCTGTATGGGAGACCATTTACTATATTTACGGATCACAAACCCCTCCTAGGCATATTCACTTGGAACAAAACTACTCCACAAATTCTCTCTCCGAGAATTTTAAGATGGTCAACATTCTTAGCAGCCTATTCCTATCAACTAATACATAAACCAGGTAAAGAATTGGGACATGCTGACTGCCTCAGCAGACTGCCCATACAAACCAGGGACTCAGACCCAGCCCCAGCCAGCCAGATTTTAGCAATCTCCCAACTTCCAGAATGCCCCCTGACGGCAAACATTATAGCTAATAATTCAGCCAAAGATAAAATACTTGCTAGAATCCTCAAATGGGCCACAACAGGATGGCCAGCTCAAAATCCACAACCTCAATTCCAACCTTATTATAACAGGAAAAATGAGATCTCAACACATAGAGGTTGCCTGCTGTGGGGAAATAGGGTCATCATACCAGAGAAAAACATTGACCAAACATTACAAATTTTACACGAAGGGCACCCTGGAATTGTAAAAATGAAGGCGATGGCTAGAAGTTATGTGTGGTGGCCAGGCATAGATAAACAAATAGAAAATTATGTGGGTGGGTGTTATACCTGTCAAGAGACCAGAAATGTCCCACCCCAGGCACCGGTCCATAAATGGGAGACTACAAGGAACCCTTGGTCACGTATACATATAGATTTTGCAGGACCCATCCAGGGCCAAAGTTTCTTAATTGTAGTAGACAGCCACTCTAAATGGCTGGAAGTCACACCCCTTAGGAAAACAACGTCCCAAGCCACTATTCAAGCTTTACGGAAAATATTCGCTACACACGGCCTACCTGACACCATAGTTTCTGACAACGGACCTCAATTCACCTCTCGTGAATTTCAGATCTTCGCTATGGAGAATTGTATTAGACTGGTCACGTCGGCGCCGTTCCACCCGTCGTCGAACGGAATGGCTGAAATTATGGTACGATCCACAAAAGAAGCGTTAAGAAAATTCGTTAATGGAAACTGGCAGAGGCGCCTCAGCCAGTTCCTCTTAGCACAACACACAACACCATGCTCTACGACCGGCAAATCACCGGCGGAATTAAGATGGGGGAGGAGGCTAATAACACGTCTGGACAGACTGCACCCCGATACATATCCAGAAGAAAAACAGCACCCCCACCCCGCCCGCACACTCAACCCAGGACAATTGATTTGGGCACGATCATACACAGATAAAAACAAGTGGGTCCAAGGGACAGTAATAAAACAAACAGGGCCCATCTCATACCTTATAGCTACGCAAGCACAGGGCAACATACGCCGCCATATTGATCAGCTCAGACCCAGACAACCACCACACATTTCTGAGCAACCAACCAGTGCCGACATACAACCCCCACCGGAAATGCCGCCTATCCCAAACCAGGAAGAAGAACACCAAGACGACGGTCCAGAACCAGACCACCCGCCACCCCTTCGCCGCTCAACCAGAAATCGAAGACCACCCACCTACCTAAAAGACTATCAGTGGGCAGGTTCAAACATTCAAGAGGAAAGAAACGAACCAGGGGAGGGGTAAGGGGTGTGTTATATATGTAAAAAGCCAGTAATAGATAGGCATATATGTTAACAGTCAATAATACTGCAGCGTCAAAGAGTATAAACGAAAAGCCTCCTGACAGAAAAACACGCGGGAACTTTGACAGCTGTCAAAGTTCCCCGCACAGCGCAGGCGCCACCATTGACAGCTCGCGGCTGTCAAACTCCGGACCGTGAGGAAGCCTGAGCTGTCAAGCGTCCACCGCACAGCGCAGGCGCAACCACTGACAGCTCGCGGCTGTCAAAACACCCCACCACGCGGAAGCCGGAGCTGTCAGAAGAAGACGACGCTGATTGGTCCCTGTCTGACACGGCGCCAAAATAAACACTACTGATTGGTCCTCGCGACCAGCTGCCGGCTATAAAAGCCGGACAAGTTATTCTATGTTGCCTTGCTCTGAATAAACCTGTTGTTACTAGCCTGTCGTCCCGAGTGGTCCTTCGGCTACTTCAAAGAGGCTTGCTGTTTTGCCAATCCAGCAGCCTAGGACCAGAAGGCCATGAAGATCAGCACATGGATTCTGGAGGGGAAGGGTGTGCACCCACTACAACATATACTAATCTTCTGGAGTAGAGAGACTGGTTGCAATGAAAGGAAATACAATGGATAGATCACTTGTGCTAACTGCTTGGAAACACCAGTTTTTGAGGCATATCAGAAAAAAGACAGGTAGAGCCAGATGGCAGAAGATATTGTGCATACATGACTTCTAGACTTTATTAGTGGGCCATCCTTGTTCCAGAGAAAGCAGGACATATGGAGGGGTCCATAAATTGCCATGTCCAACCTGTTGTCCTGATTTTCTAAAGGATTTATACAAAATTCGTAATTGGGCAATCAAAATGTTTTATTATGTTAAATTATAAACTTTATAAATTATAAACTGGGGAAGAAATGGAGGTTGGGGAAGAAATGGAGGTAGTGACAGATTTTATTTTCCTGGGCTCCAAGATCACCGCAGATGGGGACTGCAGCCAAGAAATTAAAAGACACTTGCTCCTGGGGAGGAAAGCCATGGCAAATCTAGACAGCACACTAAAAAGCAGAGTCATCACCCTGCCAACAAAAGTGCGTATAGTCAAGGCTACGGTCTTCCCAGTTGCAATGTATGGCTGTGATGGTATGTGTATGTCAAAGCTTTTAGAAAGGATACACATCCACTTCCAAAGAGATTTATGGATGGGTAGATGGCTTCTGATTCACAACAAGTCTATATTTTTTAAATTGATTGTTTTTCCTCAGTAAAGCATTATCGGGATTGTTAGAATATTTGCTGAGTCTGTTCTTCTACTCTAGATGAGGCAAAATATTTCCTGACATCTGCTCTGAATTTATTTTTTCTTTGATTTCTGGGTGTGCCTTCTCCTTACAAGCTGCCCTGAAGTATTTGACTATTTACAGTAATGCTATTAGCCATTTACCTCCCAAGATATCGCAGCATGTGGGTACTTCTTGGGCCTAGTAACTCTCATTTCTTTGTTAAAGTTGGCATGTGCTATCTAGAATGCATAATAGTTTGCGTGACAAGAAGTGAAGCATGCATGTATAGCTAAAGCTGTAAAGATAGCAAAGAGACAATTTGGAAGTTTTTCAATCAATCAATCAAATAAATAAATAACATATGACACTCATTTGAAAAAAAGAATAGGAAACCAATGGCCTTCAATGGACATTTAAAATTAAATTTCATCTTCACATTTGCTTAAAAAAAAGAATGCTTTGTGGTTTCTTGATTACTACTTAGAATGTTTATTTTACTTTTAAGATACATGCTGTTTAAATATTGTCTTCTAAGTGACATATAAAATGGTAAATTAAACTATGTAAAACCAGGTAAGAAAATTGAAGTATAAAAGCAGAAAAAAGGCAACAGCAGAATATTACAGTTCATGCAGTTTTTTAACAGCTTAAAATTATATATATTGTTCAGAATGCTTTACAAACTTGTCAGGAAACAAAACCTTAATCAAGGAATTACCAAAAAGAAAACCATACTCCCATCAGCACAGGTAGGGCAAGCTACTTTATGTTAACAAGGAGCAAATACCACCCTTATTCACAATGCTCATAAACAACCAAGTTCAGAGAGCACCAAGTTATATCAATTTGATTTTAAATTGGCACTGATGATTCAGATTTCCATTTCCTTTTCTTTCTGCCATTTCCTCCATATTTTTCTTCCAATGAACTTCCAGACCTGTGCAATTTATAATAGCTATCAGGTAACTAAAACAGTTGTTATCTCTCTACTTTCATCCATGCATATAAAAAACCACCATAAGAAGCAATCTGGATATGATTGTATATTGGGTTCTATTGTGGTTCTGTTTGTGGTATATTTTACTAAAAGCTAAGAGGGGCTGTGTA
The DNA here is from genome assembly GCF_964194415.1 of Vipera berus. Classification (NCBI taxonomy): domain Eukaryota; kingdom Metazoa; phylum Chordata; class Lepidosauria; order Squamata; family Viperidae; genus Vipera; species Vipera berus. The sequence continues at coordinate 94,742,110 of NC_138206.1, forward strand.
TTTTTTTGTGTACTTCATTCAATTATAGATACAGACACCAAAAACAAAGTTTTGCTCTCTTTTGTTAATACATACACACAGAGGAGTAACTGGAATTGGGGTGAGGGTAGAAATGCAAATAGTCACATCCATTTAAAAATTATTAAGTTAAACAAGGATTTAAAATATGGAATGGTGAACATAAATATAAATAAATATTTTGAGAAGTCTACTATGTTAAAGGAAAGGTAATATTCATTTTCCCCTTCATGGATTACTGCCTTGTCATGGCGAAGGGGCTTGCGTAATTCAATGAAGCTATGAGCTATGCCGTGCAGGGCCACCCAAGACGGACAGGTCATAGCAGAGAGTTCTGACAAAACGTGATCCACTGGAGAAGGAAATGGCAACCCACTCCAGTATCTTTGCCATGAAAACCCTATGGACAGTACCAAAAGGCAAAACAATATGACGCTGGAAGATGAGCCCCTCAGGTCGGAAGGCGTCCAATATGCTACTGGGGAAGAGCAGAGGGCTAGTACTAGTAGCGCCAGAAAGAATGAAGCGACTGGGCCAAAGCCGAAAGGACGCTCAGCTGTGGATATGTCTGGTAGTGAAAGGAAAGTCCGATGCTGTAAAGATTTTTTCTCCATAGGAACCTGGAATGTAAGATCCATGAATCAAGGAAAGCTGGACGTGGTCAAACAAGAGATGACAAGACTGAACATTGACATCTTAGGTATCAGCGAACTAAAATGGACAGGAATGGGTGAATTTAATTCAGATGACCATCAGGTATACTACTGCGGGCAAGAATCCCTCAGAAGAAATGGAGTAGCCTTCATAGTCAATAAAAGAGTAGGAAAAGCAATACTGGGATACAATCCTCAAAATGACAGAATGATCTCAGTTCGAATCCAAGGCAAACCATTCAATATCACAGTAGTCCAAGTCTATGCCCCAACCACCGGTGCTGAAGAGGATGAAATTGACCGGTTCTATGAAGCCCTACAGCACCTTATAGAACTAACACCAAAAAATGATGTCCTTATCATCATGGGGGATTGGAATGCTAAAGTAGGAAGCCAAAAGATAACCGGAATAACAGGCAAGTTTGGCCTTGGAGTACAAAATGAAGCAGGGCACAGGCTGATAGAATTTTGTCAAGAGAATACGATGGTCATAGCAAACACCCTTTTCCAACAACCCAAGAGACGGCTCTACACATGGACATCACCAGACGGTCAACACAGAAATCAGATTGACTATGTACTCTGCAGCCAAAGATGGAGAAGCTCTATACAGTCAATAAAAACAAGACCAGGAGCTGACTGTGGCTCAGACCATGAGCTTCTTGTTGCAAAGTTTAAGCTTAAACTGAAGAAAGTAGGGAAAAGCACTAGGCCAGTCAGGTATGAATTAAATCATATCCCTGTTGAATATACAGTAGAGGTGACAAATAGATTTAAGGAATTAGATCTGATAGACAGGGTGCCTGAAGAACTATGGACAGAGGTTCGCAACATTGTACAAGAGGTAGCAACCAAAACCATCCCAAAGAAAAAGAAATGCAAGAAAGCAAAATGGCTGTCTGAGGAAGCTTTGCAAATAGCTGAGGAAAGGAGGGAAGCAAAAGGCAAGGGAGAAAAAGAAAGATACGCCCAATTGAATGCAGAATTCCAGAGAATAGCTAGAAGAGATAAGAATGACTTCTTAAATGAACAGTGCAAAGAAATAGAAGAAAACAATAGAATAGGGAGGACCAGAGATCTTTTCAAGAAAATTGGAGAGATGAAGGGAACGTTCAATGCAAAAATGGGCATGATAAAGGACCAAAATGGCAGGGACCTAACAGAGGCAGAAGAGATTAAGAAGAGATGGCAAAATTACACAGAAGAACTATACAAGAATGAGCTTAACGTCCCTGATAATCACAATGAGGTGGTCACTGACCTCGAGCCAGACATCCTAGAATGTGAAGTGAAGTGGGCCTTAGAAAAGCTGAGCAACAACAAAGCTAGTGGAGGTGACAGTATTCCAGCTGAGCTATTCAAAATCTTAAAAGACGATGCAGTAAAAGTGCTACACTCAATTTGCCAGCAAATTTGGAAAACTCAACAGTGGCCACAGGATTGGAAAAGATCAGTTTACATTCCAATTCCAAAGAAAGGCAGTGCCAAAGAATGTTCAAACTATCGCACCATTGCACTCATTTCTCATGCTAGTAAAGTTATGCTTAAAATCCTACAAGCTAGACTCCAGCAGTATGTGGATCGAGAACTACCAGAAGTACAGGCAGGATTTCGAAGAGGCAGAGGAACTAGAGATCAAATTGCCAACATACGCTGGATCATGAAAAAAGCTAGAGAGTTCCAGAAAAACATCTACTTCTGCTTCATTGACTATGCTAAAGCCTTTGATTGTGTGGATCATAACAAACTGTGGCAAGTTCTTAAAGAGATGGGAGTACCAGAACATCTTATTTGTCTCTTGAGAAACCTATATGCGGGCCAAGAAGCAACAGTGAGAACTGGACACGGAACCACTGATTGGTTCAAAATTGGGAAAGGAGTCCGGCAAGGCTGTATACTGTCGCCTTGCCTATTTAACTTATATGCAGAGCACATCATGAGAAAGGCAGGGCTAGATGAATCAAAAGTTGGAATTAAGATTGCTGGAAGAAATATCAACAACCTAAGATATGCAGATGATACCACTCTAATGGCAGAAAGTGAAGAGGAACTGAAGAGTCTCTTGTTGCGAGTGAAGAAGGAGAGTGCAAAAGTTGGGTTGAAACTAAACATTAAGAAAACTAAGATCATGGCATCCGGCCCTCTTAATTCCTGGCAAATAGATGGGGAAGAAATGGAGGTAGTGACAGATTTTATTTTCCTGGGCTCCAAGATCACTGCAGATGGGGACTGTAGTCAAGAAATTAAAAGACGCTTGCTCCTAGGGAGGAAAGCCATGGCAAATCTAGACAGCACACTAAAAAGCAGAGACATCACCCTGTCAACAAAAGTGCGTATAGTCAAGGCTATGGTCTTCCCAGTTGCAATGTATGGCAGTGAAAGTTGGACCATAAGAAAGGCTGAGCGCAAAAGAATTGAGGCCTTTGAACTCTGGTGCTGGAGAAGACTCCTGCGAGTCCCTTGGACTGCAAGGCGATCAAACCGGTCAGTCCTAGAGGAGATCAACCCTGACTGCTCTTTAGAAGGCCAGATCCTGAAGCTAAAACTCAAATACTTTGGCCACCTAATGAGGAGGAAGGACTCACTGGAGAAGAGCCTAATGCTGGGAAAGATTGAGGGCAATAGAAGAAGGGGACGACAGAGAATGAGGTGGCTGGATGGAGTCACTGAAGCAGTAGGCGTGAGCTTAACTGGACTCCAGAAGATGGTAGAGGACAGGAAGGCCTGGAGGAACATTGTCCATAGGGTCGCGATGGGTCGGACACGACTTCGCAACTAACAACAATATTCATTTTAAACTGGTATTTTTTACACTTTGTCACTCATTTCAGCTTCCCTTTTGTGATATGTTATTAAGATCACTGTTACTGTTTTCAGAATTGTCTTCCTAATAATCTGTATTATATCTTTGGCAGGATCCCTACTGGACAGAATATATAAAAACAAATTTCTGTAGTGTTTCATAACTTTATTTCTATATTCTGCCTCCTCCATTATTACAACTGCTTCCCCTTTATCTTTTTTAAAAGAATGATGGATATTACTTATACTCCTTTCTGTCTAGATGCATTCTGCCAAGATCTCTTTCTAACTTAATGTAAATCCGTACCACTTTTTAAAACATCTTATAATGTGTGAAAATAATGTCAAGATATGGTGTAAATAAACCATTTTTTTTTAAAAAAAATGCAAATGTAAGCATTTTATGAATCTCCGTATTGGTTTTAAAGAATTGTAAGCCAATGTGAGAAGAAACAGAACATACCTCATTTAATATCTAAATCTAGATTTTTGTTTTGCTGTAATTTCAGTGTCATTGTTCTTTGTCTATGATGGTAGTGGAACTATTGCATCTGCATTATGTACATGTGTATATGGGTGTATTATGTATGGCTACATAATATATTATATCCATATATGGACGTGTATGTGTGGAAATGTTGGATCCATGAGCTCATTTTAATTCCTTATATCATAGAACTCCCATCCTTCCCCCAGCTTCTGCCCACCTAGCAGTTCGAAAGCATACGAATGCAAGTAGATAAATAGGTACCACTTCTGGGAAAGATAACAGTGCTCCATGATATAATGCTGGCCACATGACTGCAGAAATGTCTTCTCATAGCTCTGGCTCAATGACCTTGAATGGAGGTGAGTATCACCCCCTACAATTGGCAACTAGTAAAATAAAATCCCCAGGGACTTCTTTACATGATGGAACACTGTATTTATTTCCTAAATTTAACATTTTTGGACAATCTAAACCTAATATTTTACATGTTATCTTCCTGGATTATCTGTTTATATTCCTAGTTATGTTAAATAATTATTTTAATATTTCTCTCCCATCTTTGAGTTTCATAGTTGTTTGATTCTTTCTGTCTCTCTCTCTTTTGTTACTCTCTCTCTCTCTTTTGACAAAATCAAAACCTTTGTGCACTTCATACTTTCTGACATATATTTCCTTTCCTTCATAATTAGCCCATGCCTTCACTTCCCTACATGATCCAAAGATCAGAGCATCTTTAGTTAGCGGCATTCTCCCTCTTTTTCCTTAGGTCAGAGATTACACAATACCTGCTTTCCTTTCTTCCCTTTAATTTCACACTATGTTGTTGTTGTTGTTAGTTGCGAAGTCGTGTCCGACCCATCGCGACCCTATGGACAATGTTTCTCCAGGCCTTCCTGTCCTCTACCATCTTCTGGAGTCCATTTAAGCTCACACCTACTGCTTCAGTGACTCCATCCAGCCACCTCATTCTCTGTCGTCCCCTTCTTCTATTGCCCTCAATCTTTCCCAGCATTAGGCTCTTCTCCAGTGAGTCCTTCCTTCTCATTAGGTGGCCAAAGTATTTGAGTTTTAGCTTCAGGATCTGGCCTTCTAAAGAGCAGTCAGGGTTGATCTCCTCTAGGACTGACCGGTTTGATCGCCTTGCAGTCCAAGGGACTCGCAGGAGTCTTCTCCAGCACCATAGTTCAAAGGCTTCAATTCTTTGGCGCTCACACTATGTACCATTGGTTAATTCAGACTATGTACCATTAACTCTTATACACAAAATCACAATCTTGCATGATCATTACTAGAAGGGCTCATTGATGATTAACCTCTACCTGTCATCATGGCTTTGATTAATCCAGGTTTTCATATAACATTATTTTTAGTAAGGTAGTGGAAATGAAGAATAGGTTATTAACCTTTCCACAGCCATGATTTTCCACAACAATCTAAATATTACTAGTTAATTTTGAACAACTTTGCCCAATATACAAGAGAAGGAAACACATATGTGGTTTATATATGTACCAAAACACATCCTCCCCAGCATCTTACACTGAGATATGCAGGGATTAACACCAGACAAACAATCAAACAGAAAAATATGTCCTCATCAATGAATTAACAAGGAGAAAACCACACCTCTGCCAACACTATCAGTATATAAACAGGGAGTAAATCCCATATTCAGTTACATTACCTAGTTGGGTAATGAAATGTTTAGAAGTAAACAACCAAACTCAGAGAGCACCAAGAACTCCACAGTTTGGCTGTATGTCATAAGTATGACTAAAGCCCAGTCTTATAGCAAGTATGTTCAAACACCTTACTTTGCGTAAGGTACAATCTCTAATCTAGAGACTAGCTCGCAAGAGTTGATACTGTTCCTTGCATCCCATCAACTAGGAGGTCAGTATAGTGTCATAGCATCAAGATCTAACAATCTAAACAAGGATGCAGCAATGTAAATCTAAAAGATGTTTTCATTAAGTTGTATTTTTATCCCCATGGCAAAATCCTTCCCAAATAACCATTTCCCCGATAAACACAGTTTGTTGTAGGAATTGTTTTCATTCTATGGTGTCAGTATCGTATACTTTAGCAAACACTGCAAAACGGATTAGTCTTCTAAAGTAGTCACAAAATAAATACTGAACACTGGAGTGAAAATGTGTAAATAAACTTTACTGCAAATTATAAATGCAAATGACATGTCAGAAAACAATGTACTGGAATATAGAAACACAGTCTAATATGTGATAGACTGAAGAACAAATGAACATGTGATTTGAAACTCCAGGGGAAAATTAGTGAAGCTAAAATTTGAATGAAGTATCAAAGTTGGAGAAAATAAACATTAAATATATTTTTCTTTAGAAGAATTACACAAACCATGGCTTACAGGGTACTTCTTGTTGCAGGGACAGCTTGTTTTGAATATTTGTGTCCAGCTGTGTAAACAGAGATGAGTGCAGATGGATGAATAGTAAGCAATCACTTTTTTTTCCTGTTTCTATAGTTTTATGACCCCAAGAGAAATATCGTGACTGATGGAATAAGATATGGTTACATATATTGTTACCTTTGTAGATGTTCTTTTGACAAAGTATTGTAAGAAAACAAATACTTAATCTGGGGAGTTTGTAGAGGTAGTTTACTACAATTAAAGGTGGATATTCTTCTATGGTCAAGATTACGTTTGGCTTTGTTTTTGTTCATATTCAAGGTTACTCTCTATATTACTGTGTACAGGGGAAGATAGGTTGTTATGTACTGAATTTTTATGGAAGTAATATAGTTATTTTACTAAAAATTGCTTGGCAAAGTACAGGTACACCTTAATGTATGGCCAAAATTGGCACCAGAATTTCCATTGCTAAACAAGGCAGTTATTAAGTGAATTGTACCTCAGTTTATGATGTTTTTTGCCATGGTTGTTAAGTCGATCACTGCAGTGGTTAAGTGAATCATATGGTTCTTAAGTGAATCTGTTTTCTCCCATTGACTCTGCTTATCATAATCCAGCTAGGAAAGTTGTAAATGATGATGCTGCAACTATCATAAATACATGTTAGTTGCCAAGCACCTGAATTTTGATCATTGTGGGTATGCTGCAATGCTTGTAAATGTGAAGACAGTTGTAAATAACTTTTTTTCAATGTCATTATAAATTTCTACAAACACTAAATGAACTGTTGTAAGTTGAGGATTACCTGTATAATTTACATGATTTAACATATTATATTAATACAGATAAAGGTGTGTTTCATTATATAACTACATGGTGAACTTGAAATTATATATTGCATTTCTTGAAATGCATAACTTTTGGGTGAATTGTAAGTCTTCAATTTTTGAAATAAAGTTTGTTTATATAATGCCACAGCAAGTGGCAGCATGGCTGATCTGAGAAAAGCTGAGAAGAGTCAGATCTAGTTAGTACTTGAACCTGGGTTAGCAGGTCTAAAGATAGCCTGAAAGTCAAAGAAATGTCCTGGAAGAAGTAAGCAATTCCACACCACTTTTAAGAAAATGTCATGGGCTTCAAATCAAGGGATTTATCTCCCTCTCATACTGCCTCCTCATATTACACTCAATAATTCACCGTACATGAAAAATCTGTAATTCTAGAAGGCATGTTGGAGGATTGTTTACTCATTTCTGTGGATTTCAGCCCAACCTGTAAGCAAAAGTGAGCAAGCCCAAAGCATTTGGTTGATGTTTTATATCTTTTATTTATTTCCAATGGTAAGATCATTTTAGCAATCATTAATAAACGTTTCTCAGATCTCAGATACATACAAAACAATTTTTAAGTTGTATTATTCTTATTTTAAGATTAAAATATATTGACTTGAAATTAAATATGCTTCTCACTGATTATAAATCATCTTGTTTTGCAACCTTTCACATAAATATTAATTTCATTTAGTTTCTTCAATTTCTTTTAAAAATAAAAAAGCCTATAATTATAAGACATTTCAGAAACACCAATAGGATCAGATTCAAAAAGTCCAGATTACAAAAACTTGTAATCAGAAATCACTTGAGGTAAATCAAATCCATTTTTACATTTTGCATAAAAATTATTTGTCTTAACCTGCATTGATCCAATATATAATATAGCTGAGGGTCACCGTCCACATAATAGATTTACCAGCTACTTTTAATATATTTAATGGATTATCCCATAATGTAATCTTTTCAGAGATAAAAAGGTCAACATTATATCCAAGCCCCAATAATTTTGTACATCATTTCTATACAAAATTACGTATTTCTGAACATATATCTCTAAATCTATATCAAGTGTATTCATTGTACTTGCCCTACTAATAACTAACTACTAACTACTATATAAATAAACAAGAGCAGTAATAACATTGCTATATTTATGTATATTTTGTGTACATACAAAATAAGGAGACAAACCATTTAATGTAGTCACTGATCACAACCTGCACGTTAGCACATGTTGAGAGAATTTCTGCTTATCCATTCTATATTAACTGGCTAAGCAGAGATACATGGAGAGTGGCAGTGCTGCAAATACCCTGGCCCTATGCACCTTCATTGCATAGGTGCTATTTCATTTCATAAAAAATCATAAAAAAATCATTTTACATTCCATAACATTTCATAGAAATTTCATTTCATAAAAATGAATAAAAATTCATTGCATAAAAAAGTGTTTAGACTTTGAAAAAAGTGTAGAGAAGAGCAACTAAGATAATTGAAGGGCTGGAACAGTATTTGGGTATGTAGGATTTGGGTATGGCTAGTCTAGAGAAAAGAAGGACTAGGGGTGATATGATAGCAGGATTCCAGTATTTGAGGGGCTGCCACAAAGAAGAAGGGTTCAACTTATTTTCCATTGCACCAGAGAGCAGGACAAGAAACAATGGATGGAAACCAATCAAAGAGAGGAGCAACCTAGAACTAAGGAGAAACTTCATGACAGTGAGAACAATTAACCAGTGAAGCAGCTTGCCTTCGGAGGTTGTGGGTGCTTCATCACTGGAAGCTTTTAATAAGAGACTGGACAGCCACTTGTCTGAAATGGTATAGGGTCTCCTGCTTGAGGGGTTGGACTAGTAGACTTCCAAGGTCTCTTCCAACTATATTCTGAATTAACCTTAATTATACTTGGAATCCCACTCACAATTGGTATAGCTTGCAAAGAAATAGTGTTACATGTGTATGCGGAGGTGCATCCATAATTTATTTATTTATTTATTAAATTTATTTGCTGCCCATCTCAATGCTAAGCAACACTTGCCAAGAGCTGAATTGATCCAATATGTGGCTACTTCACTTCTGCCTTCCACCAACTGAAGCTTCCAGATGGTCTTCAAGGGAATTCCCATGTAGAGTGCATATTATTGAGATTTCAATTATAGCAATGCTGGTTTGAAGAAGGATTTCTTTATTTTTCAAATTTAAATACTACCCATCTCATTCTTAAAGTGACTTCAGTACATTAGTCTGACCTCCTTTTGCAGAGAGTTTCGGAGTCGGCTAAAAAAATTTTTTTTTTAGGATTTTCCCAAAATATTTCTGATTGAAAGCACTGAAGAATGACCTTTTTGATGATATCTAAGTCTTGGCAGATTCCTAAAGAAATTTAGTCAGTAAATTGAATAAATTTACTTATTCCCATCAATTTTATTGCAGTTGTAATTCTTAAGATTCCCTCTGCTTGATGTGAAAGTTTCCAGTCTATTAAATAAATGAAAAAGATAGTAAACTATATTACATTGTGCCTCTTACATTACAGCAGACATTTTCATGCTACACAAATGATTTGAACCTCCAAGCTTTGATCAGACTGCCTTTGATTTACTAAAAATTTCTGTACATTAATATAACGGGGAAAAAATCTCAGCTCTTAATCAGGGACATGTTCATCGAAGTTGCCAATAATTTACTGAGTTAATATGAACTGCATTTTTCTATTTAGGAAGTTTTGACAATGTTACGGCTTTATAGGAAGATGCATAGTAATGGAAAACACAAAGAGAAGGAAGCCAGTTTGCAGAGAGTTTCCTTGATGTGACACGCCTTTTCAATATGGTTTTGCAAGGAAAACACTTGCCTTAACAGCTATCCAGCAGCTCTTTTGAGCCTAATGACAACAGTGACATGACAATATCAGTCAGTGATGAGATGCCAGGATTTAGCTAAAATTGTGAATATTTCCTTCCTAGGAGACAGATCTATTTTCACATGTCTCCTGTCACTGGCCTTCAATTACCTGTTTACTTCTTCATCAGATGTGAAAATACAGTGTAGTGCTCAATTTATAACCATTCATTTGGTGGCGATTCAAAGTTATGACACTGGAAAAAATTACTTACAATGCCCCTCACACTAGCATCACATTGTCCCCCTGGTTACATGATCATGATTTGGGTTTTTGGTAACCAGCATTTATCTATGATGGTTGCAGCATCCTGGAGTGATGTGATCACTATTTGTGATCTTTCCAGCTGCCTTCCCATAAGTAAAGTCAATGAAGGAAACAAGATTTGCTTAATGATGATGAAAAAATGGGTCATAACAGCAAGTACAGCCATGTATGAGTCACTTAATGACTGCATCATTTAGCAATGGAAGTTCCAGTCCCAACTCTGGTCATTAAGTAGAGGACTACCTGCATTATAGCTTTTCAAATACATTCCACCTGGAATTTTAATAAAGTCTTCTTATTACTGAGCAAAACAGATCTGAGCAACTTGTATGAGTCTGATTTGCAGTCTGGTATGAGGGTTTGGCCAGATTTCTCCAGCATTTATCAGACATTTGGGTGAGGTTGGGCTGCTTTTTCTGCTAGCTGAAGACCTGCTCCTCAATCTGAATGTAATCTTGCTATCCTAAAGCAGAGTATTTCAAGTGTGGTTCAAAGAAAGCTGTGCAGAGGAGGGCAACTTCCAAGCTGTGTTCTGTAACTTTCTTTTTAAGTATGGCTTCTCTTTATCTTTTGAGGATGACATCTGGTAAGTCCTGCGGTTGGAAAAATAATAATGCATGTACAGCTGGATGTCTCTGGCAAAGGTGATCTAGCTTTAAGCCTGCCAGTGGCTATCAATGGTAAGATCTGTGAGATGATTACTTTACCCACAGCTGTTGCACAAAATCAGTACAAAGCAAGGAAACTTAGGAGAGGTAAGAAGAGTGGAAGATGCTGCAAAGGGCACAGGGCAAATCCCTACTTCTCTCCTGTCAGGACAGAAACTCTCTTAAAGCTAAAGTCCTCTTTAGAACTCTTCCTTGGGGTGAAAGTCAAGTTAAGAGAAGTTTAAATAATGGATAATGGATAATTCATTGCAGCCAAATATTAAATGAATCACATTGTTTGTCTTCCTTCTCCTCCCTATTCCTTATGTACTACATAGAACACATCTGGTTGCTGCTTTGTACAGTACTGTCTATATACTATTGCTAATTGAAACAAATTCTAAGCCTCTGGAACTGCAATTCTTATTACTTGCATCCATCACTGTTTTTTTCCTTCATTCTTCTCTTTTTTCTGTTTGTTTCCCTTACTTGTCCCCTATCTAAATCTAAAGTCCAGCCCCCTGGCTTTGCTTGTGTATTACTGTGCTATACACAATTATATCAATCAAGTTATTTCCAGACAGGCGTCCAGGGCATCTGGCCTGCACTGACATCCATTAATGAGCGAGATATGAGCTTCACAGGGTGAGGAAGAGCTAAAAAAGAAGCCATCACAAAAGCTTCAGTAATAATACTGTGGCTGTTCCTCATTTATTTCTGAGATGGAGGAAGAACATTGGGAAAGAAATCTGGGGACAATGAACAACATAGTCCTAGGGTTGTAGAATTGTTTTTCCATGGATCTTGTGGGGAGTGGATTTGGATCCAGGACATGTCCCTCTTCAGGACATAAAATCAACTCAAGTTTGAATATTAATCAAATCCTAACAAGCTTTTTGGAAATTTGTTCTTTGCAGCATTAACTGGACAAATCACAAGACATGTACTGTATAGAAGGAAAGAAGGAAAGAAAGAAAGAAAGAAAGAAAGAAAGAAAGAAAGAAAGAAAGAAAGAAAGAAAGAAGGAGGGAGGGAGGGAAGGAAAAGGAGAAGAACTCAATGAGAATGGCTACATGCTACTGAGGGTCTGATACCCAAACTTGATTTATGTTTGGATATTGTTAAAAATTTGGATGTAAAGCCAGAGTGGAAATCTGTCCTGCACCATGGACAATAAAACAGATACATGTGGCCTTCAAATGGTTTCTTACTCATCTTTAAAAAAATGTTTTTAAAAGCCCAGTCACCAATTCCTGCCATACAGCAATGAACTTCTGCACCATATAGTAACTCAGTTCCCTGCATATAGTACCTGAAAACTGTTATAGAACTTGCTTCATGGCATAGCTAGTTTTTGGGAAATTGGCTTTCACTTGTCCAGCACTTGTATCTAAAAACTTAATCAGGTTGTTGCCTTTTTCATATTTTGGGGGTTGGAACAATTAGGAACAATGGCCAGGTACAATTTGTGAAATACTGTTTTTTTCTCTATCATCAGGAAGCAAATATGGTTGGCAACTGGATGTGCTGTGACCTCTGTAGGCATCTGAAGTTTTGAGAGACAGATGAGGTTAGGATTTAGTCTTTCCAGAACAATCAAAAGGTTTCTCTTTCATCAAGAGAAAGGCTTTTTTTGATAAAAAAAATAAATACATTGGTACACTCTAAAATGATTTCTCTGATGGCTTGGCCATTGGAGCAGAAGTTATGCTGCATTCCATTAACTTAGCTGACTGGTATAAAATGTCATTCTAAAATTTCATTAAAGACAGAACTAGAGGACATGAACTTGGACCACTGTAGAAACTACATGTATTTCATTAAAAGTGCATTTATTCGATTAATATACTTATTAAAGAGAACACATTTGCAAATCAATTGAGGATGGTAGAGAAAGCATTCTCTTCTTCACACATTTCAACAAAACAATTAAGCTCTTACTACCATTATTTATAAACATCTAAGTAAGCCTTTATGGAGAAATTGTAATATATGCACATCATATTAAAGAGGTGAAATTCAAAACTACTGCTGGAAAAAGAAGCAAAAGTACTGCTGAGAAAAATATTAACTTCTCTGCATACAAAAAGTAGTGCAAAGAGGCTGGTAGCCTTGATTTTGGGCTGCTTCTTCAGTCAGCATTAATTTAATTTGAAAGCAATGGCAGCAAGAATCATCTTTGGTCACAATGAAATGTAGTGCTTACTGGCATGACTTCAAGTATGAGGTTGATCTTTTATCAAACAAGATGGTATAAAATGGAAGAAATCTGCTCATATTTAATGGCAGATAAAAATGACAAAGGCTACAATCTTATGTACATTTATTTTGAAGTAAATTCAATTGAATTGAGTGGAAGTTTTTTTCTGAATAGACTTAAATAGAATTCATGAGAGAAAACTTACCGGTATACATGATGCTTTTATGCATCTGATTTTTTAAGAAAAACAATTATACATGATATTTCAGTAATCTCTAAAATATGCTTCTACTGATGGATTAAACACAAACATAAACTTTGTTATGTCACTCTCTTGATAGGCCTCAAACTATTCTAGAACTCTGAAAACATGTTAGTTTATTCAGAGGATATAATAAGACCCATCATGAGTTCGATCAGTTTACTAAATGATACTTATTAGGACATCCCATTTCAATCAGGCTTTCAGATGAGATATAAATCTAACACTACTATCCTGATAGCTGATCTCTGCTGGAGATAAAGAATTTGGAGCCCTGATTATTTCTCCTGGACCTTTTTGCAGTTTTCTGTAGCCCTGACTATAATAACTTTATGAATTGCTTGGCAGGGCTAAACCTGCAAGGCTCTGTATTGTATTTGTCCCATACATTTTTGTCATGTCATATTGAGAATCTTCACTTCTCAACATGACATGACATGGTAGATATTCAACATTCTATCAGCAGCACTTATTCTGTTCCTTGTGTTATTTAATATACAGTACAAGGAGCTCTAGGGAAAGATCACTTAGGGCTTGGCACATGTATTACTAACATGATAATGACATTCAGCTTCACTTTCCTTTGTTACCTAAAACCAGGAGAATGATTAATAACCTTGAATGTGATGTGAGTTTAATACCTGACTGGATAAGAATGAATAATCTGAGACTGAATCAATACAAGAAACAGGCGCTATTGGGGGTTGGGATGATCTTCTGAAAGAGGTTGGTCCCCAGATGGCTTCTTGCTCCTAGATTTTCAGTTGATGGCAGTGGCAAGCTATGGGCCACACAATTACTGCACATTCATCAGGTGCAAGCTTTCCTAACTTGATCTGATTGCTTAACTTTTACTCTCTTAGCCTGCAATTCAATAATGGCAATGAACTCGATTAGGTATGCCCCTGAGCAGTTTCAGGAAGCTTGAATTGGAGCAAAATGTGAAAACTAAAGCTAGTGGGTTCATGGGACTAATAGCATCTCACAACAATATGCAAAACCTTGCACAATTGCCAATTTTTGATCTAGGTTCAATTTAAAGTACTATTTAAAGTATTAATTTTCACATCTCATTATGAACCTGCCTAATTTCCAAAGACTGACACAAATACCATTTTGGGCATGTAGTTGTCCACTAACAGGCAGAAATAATGTATAGGGAGAAAGAATATCAGGAGTACAATATTTATAAGAAAGCATAAACTATACTGGGAGAGAGAGAAAACACACTTAAATTTTAAAACTAAAGTAGCATAATGATGGGAAAGCCTGAATTACTTAAGTTTGTGTACAGCCAAGAGACTGTGATTTGCTTTCTTCCATTGTGGAAAAAGAGAGAATTAAGTGAAACTCTGAATTGCACAGATCAAAGACAGAAGAAGTACCTGAACTAAGAGAGGGAGGATGCAATATTTGTCAAACCAATACAAGGATCATTACACAATGCATATATTAGACACAGAAAGGAAATAAATGTGCATTGGTTCTATGTTAATTACCACTAATCTGTGGCTTCTAGTGAATGTGATGTGAATTTAATGTGATGTGAATAGGTTTACAAGTGCTGAAAGCCCCAGTAGACTCCATGCAGGAATTCAAAACTAAGCCTTCCTAGCTTAGTCTGGATAGAAATGTACTTCTGAGTGTCATCAATGCAAAGGTGGATGGCCTCTCCCAAAGGTTTCATAAAAACTGCATCCTGGAGGACTGCAAAGCAAAAGCCCAATAAGTTGAACTCTTCTCCACCATTGTTTTAATGGTTTTACAAAAGAAAAAAAAGAAAAAAGGTGAGTTTTACATTTTCAATAATTTACACTTTACATTTCATTCATTCAGTAACCTACTTTGGTAGGTTCACAGTACAAAGGAGGCATATCAGTATGACTAACGGTTGAGAATAGAAGAGAAATCCAGGTGTTTAACTGAAATCAACCAGCACTTCACTTTTCTTAGACGGTAGGAGGAAATTGTAAAATAATATTTCCCAGGAGACCATGGATTTGGGTTATGTGCCAGCCATGTGTATTGATGGAAGTTTTATATAAGTCCAGAAATTTATGTTCCTGAGCCAAGAAATATAGATAGTTTGAAATGTGTTATGGGTTAAATAGATACTGTAGGTTCTAGATTGGAAAGATTTAAGATTATTGAACAGTTTCCTACAGAAGCTCATTTTATATTCTTTCTCTCTAGGGGAATATGGTTAAAATAGTCTTTATGTCTATGTTGCTCTAGTTGCTATTCCTAGTACTGCCACCTAAAATTCTGCACCCTGCCAAAAGAGCCTAAAGCCATTGCTATGATGATGGATTTAGTTTTTTATTAAAAAAATCTGTCCCTAAAGAACAAAAGTATTTGGGTAAAAAAACAAGTTCTGGCCTGAAACAAAATTTTATATAACCCTTATTCATACAATGTCTTTCCCAGTGATAATATGTCCAGATAAAATTTAGAAATTATAGCATGCCAATCCTTCCATAATGCTTAGCTTTTTGATTTTTTAATGGTAACAGTTGGACAGGAATATTGTGCATTGAGGGTTTATTTATTAAGTTTCTTTTCTTCAAGAGATTTCAGTCTGCAAACTGTTAAAAGTAATAAGCCCTGTCTTTCTGAAGAATTCCATTCCATAATTTAATCATGCCTACATGCAGTAAAGACATAGACAAATAATTAAGTTCGTCTCATTCAAGTGTGAAATCACCAACATGGTTTGAAATTTAATTTGAGCAAACTTCTGGTGCTTAGTCTAGTTTGGGACAACTACAATTTCACTTATCACTTAGCTACAGACAGCATTTAATGAAGTATCCCAGAATCAGAAAGTTTACATGCTTCTCTGCTCTCTAATGTAATGTTGCCTTGTCTCTTTACCAAGTGACAAGATTAATAACATTCTAGGACTTCTACAAGGCAAGCATCTAATAGTTATGTATATTTATACAATATAAGTATATATTTAAGCATTTCTATTAGTTAATGTTATGGAAATGTAAATATGTAAGAATAGCCTTTTTGGATCAGGCAAATCTTAAGTATTTTGTGTCTCATAATGGATAAACAAATAACCCTGGTATTTTCACATGAAAAGGAGATAGAGATACATCTCTCTTCCTCATTCCCCCCCCCCTACACATAGTATTAGAGGTGGGCTATACTGAGGAATGGCTGCAGAAATTGGGTATGTGTAGTCTAGTGAAAAGAAGAACTAGGGATGACGTGATAGCTGTTATGTACTGGGCTTTTGGTACATCACCACGTGCATTGCTGGAGAACTAACATTCTCCAGCAACCCAGACAGGACATCTCCGGTCCTGCAATTGGTAAGCTTTGGGCAGCAAGCATGGGTTCAATCTGATTGGTTGCTACCAGAGGGTCTGGCTATATATTGTGGCAAGGGGGACCCGAGTTCTCAGTACAGTTCCAGCTTAATAAAAGAATGAGTTTCTCTGTACTCAACTGCATGTCTTCATTCCTGCTCATCAGAGCCCACGACATAATAATAGCAATGTTCCAATATTTGAGGGGCTGCCAAAAAGAAGAGGGGGGGGGGTCAGCCTATTTTCTAAAGCATCAGAAGGCAATATAAGAAGCAATGGATGGAGTCAAGGACAGAACCAACCTAGAACTAAGGGGACATTTTCTGACAGTGAGAACAACTTAACCAGAGGAACAGCTTGCTTCCAGGAGTTGCAGGTGCTCTATCACTGGAGCTTTTAAGAAGAGATGGGACAGTCACTTGAGCAAGGGGTTGGACTAGATAGAAGATCTCCAAGGTCCCTTCCAATTCTGTTATTCTGAAATCAGAGCTAACATTAAATCTCAAGATTAAGATATTTTTGATAGACCTGTCCTCAATAAAGTCATCAAAGTTACTGATAATCGCCATGCCCTATGATACTGAATTCCATAGATTGTTAGTTATAGGAGGAAGTAATTTTTATTTCCTTGGGTGACATCTAGTGCTGCAATTTTGAGTAAGACAGAAAAACATCTCCCTACATATTCCCCATTATTTTATATCCCTTGATCTTGTCCAAATACAACCACCTGTTTTGTAAGCTAAATAATGCCAAATGATCTAGCTTTTTTCTCATAAAAGCCAATGTTTAAGCCCTTGATCATTTTAATAATTTTGGTAGATCTCTACTTTTTCAGCATTACTCTATCCTTTTGGAAATGTAGCAGTAAGAATTGATCATAGTAGATACACCACAGATTTGTATGAGGTCTTTACAAAGCAGTTTTATTGCCACTTCTTTTCCTAATGATCCCTGGCATAGAATTTGTTTCTTTCATGGCTGTCACACACTGTACCAACATCTTCATTAAAGCTTTCTATTATTATCAAAATATTTTTACAGAATAGTAATACACAACTCAGTCTTCCTCCCCACACCCCTCTGGATCACTTTATGCTTAGTTAAACTGAATAGACAGTGAAGATGGAATAACAATTGTACATTCAAAAATACTAACTATTTTAAACCTCCACTAAAAATGCACAGCAGTTTCCTTGTGGAAGCTACAAGTTCTGAATGACTGCTATAAATAGAAAAAAAAACTTACAAAAGGGAAGATTTTAGCTTGAATATTAGGGGAAACATCCTGTGGAAACTGTATAATCCTTGGTTGGGGATTTTTTTCACATTAGTATCTCAAGAAGTGTTTGGATTGCAGCTCCCAGAATTTATAACCAGCAGAATCATTCTATGAATTATACTAACATATCTGGAAAACACTGGTTTGCCTGGGCTAGAGATCTCACATATGGATCTGCAAAACTATTCTTTAACTTGTTTTTTTAAAAAAAATGCTTATGGTTGTTCCTGCTTAACTTCACAGTTCTCAAAATTATTGCTGTTGTCATTATAATTATCTTAAATTATATGCCACCCCTGTCCCAGTGATATTTGAGAGATTGCTGTGCTGGAATTAGAAGACAGAATTTTTGGTCCACTTTTCAGCCACTGAAATTCACTTGGGGCACAAATTCTCAGCCCAACCTACTTCACAGAACTGTTGTGAGAATAAAGGGGAGGAGAATACTCAGTGTATGCAACCATGAGTCTGAAAGATAAGTAATCTGATAGTTATATCTGTAATGGAATCTATGAAAATGTTCTTCTCCTACTTGCCTTGATCAGCTTCTCCTTTCCTCTGCTTTTTTAAAAAATGTGCTCAAATGCAGTAGTTTAAAAACTATAAATTTTGCCTGATTTCTATAATTATAGAATAGAATGATAGAAAAGAATGATAAACTTACAGTTATTCATTAAGGTCATCTTCTCACCACTCTAGTTGAATTATTTGAATCCTAGACAGAGACATGTGTTACACCGTGACTTTTAAGAAATACTCCAGGTTCCATATATGTACACAACTACATGCAAGAGTAGTTATATAACATTTGTCAAATCCTCGTCTACGCCGGGAAACGCAAGCAAGCAAAAAAAAAACCACGACGTAGTACAGATGACTGCGAGAGTACCTTTACTAGCAGGATATCCAAGCAATTGCAAAGTCAGCGTTGGGAACCACTCGTCCCAACGCTTCTTTTAAACGTTGCTACTAATTGATTAACATCCCCACCCGTTAGCCCCACCCTCCCCCACGCAGACCAGCATCCGCCTGAACTGCGTAAAACCCCACCCCCCTATCCTGTCGCCCCACGCCCTGCTTCTTCCCCTGACGCCGAGGTCCATACAGCGCGAAAGAAGGTGTAAGTTCTGTATCCCCCTCTCCCGTACCCTAAGAAAAGGTACTTCTTAACGATACGATTGGGATCTGATCTTGGACACTCACCAAAGCTAGGCTGGTACATCTTCCTAAGTAGCAATATTTCCACAGTGTTTTCTCCTGGTGCTCAGGAGTGCTATAGATTAAATATTTTCATTTTCTCTCACATGGATTCAGAGTCAGGTGGACAATCCAAACACACACTTTTAAAAAATGGATTCAGATGAAATTTTATTTTTATTTTTTTATTTTATTAATATTTCTATACCGCCCTTCTCCCGAAGGACTCAGGGCGGTTCACAGGGCAAGAATAAAATACAAAGTTACAAATATTAAAAGGAGATTAAATAGTTGCCCGTTAAAACAATTAATATACTACATTTATAAAAACCCCAAAAATACAACAATAAAAATACAAGAATAAAAACCCCATCAGGCCAGGCCGGCTTGTGCAAACAAAAACGTCTTCAGATCGCGGCGAAAGGAGCGAAGATCGGGCGCCATCCAGAGCTCTACCGGTAACTGATTCCATAGTTCCGGAGCACCCACAGAGAAGGATCTCCCCCTGGGGGCCACCAATCGACATTCTCTGATCGGTGGCACCCTGAGGAGACCCTCTCTGTGGGAATGCACAGGGCGCAGGGAGGTTGATGCCGGCAGCAGGTGTTCCCTGAGGTACTCCGGACCCCTGCCATGTAGGGCTTTAAACACCATTACTAGTACCTTGAATCTCACCCGGAAGACAACTGGTAACCAATGCAGCTCACGGAGCAGAGGTGTAACATGGGAGTATCGGGAGACTCCCAACACAACTCTCGCGGCTGCATTCTGTACCAGTTGGAGCCTCCGGGTGGTCCTCAAGGGCAGCCCCATGTAGAGAGCGTTGCAGTAGTCTAGACGAGAGGTCACGAGCGCATGAGTGACCGTGCATAAATCATCCCGGCTTAGATAGGACCGCAAGTGGCGCACCAGGCGGACCTGGGCGAAAGCCCCCCTAGTCACAGCCACTATGTGGTCTTCCAAGGTGAGCCGTGAATCTAGGAGGACTCCCAAGTTGCGAGCCCTATCTACAGGGGGTAATAATTCACCCCCCATAGAAAGAGATGGAATATCCGAATAGACCCGGGATGAAGGTATGCAAAGCCACTCAGTCTTGTCGGGGTTGAGTTGAAGTCTGTTCCTCCCCATCCAGACCCGGATTGCCTCCAGGCAACGGGACATCACGTTGAGGGCATCACTGGGGTGGTTTGGGGTCGAAAGAAAAAGCTGGGTATCATCAGCATACTGATGATACCCAACTCCAAAACCACGAATGATCTCACCCAGCGGTTTCATATAGATGTTGAACAGGAGAGGCGAGAGGACCGACCCCTGAGGAACTCCACAAACGAGAGACCTCACGGTCGACCTCTGCCCTCCTGTCAACACCGACTACGAACGTCCATGGAGATAGGAGGAGAACCACTGTAAAACCGTGCCTCCCACTCCCAATCCCCTGAGACGCCGCAGCAAGATACCATGGTCGATGGTATCGAAAGCCGCTGAGAGGTCTAATAGGACTAGAACAGAGGAATGTCCCCTGTCCCGAGCCCTCCAGAGATCATTCACCAGCGCGACCAATGCCGTCTCCGTGCTGTACCCGGGCCTGAAACCCGATTGGTACGGGTCTAGATAATCCGCTTCATCCAGGACCAGAGGGAGCTGATGCGCCACCACACTCTCAACAACCTTCGCAAGGAAGTGAAGGTTGGAGACCGGACGATAGTTGTTCAATACAGCTGGGTCCAAGGCAGGCTTCTTGAGGAGAGGCCTCACCACCGCCTCTTTCAAGACGGCAGGGAAGCTACCCTCACTCAAAGAAGCCGATATAACTGCCTGGAACCAGCTGCGCGTCCTCTCCCGGGCTGCATAGACCAGCCAGGAAGGACACGGGTCCAATAAACATGTGGTGGAGCTCAGCCTCCCCATAATCCTGTCCACTTCCTCCGGAGTCACAGAATCAAACTCCTCCCAGGTAATATCGACAAGACCGCCCGTGTCCTGATCGTCAGACTCTGCCCAGTCAGAGTCCAGACTGGTCCGAATCCGAGCGATTTTATCCGACAGATGTTGGTTAAACTCCTCGGCACGACCCTGCAAGGGTTCCTCCCTCACCTCTTGATTCAGGAGGGAGTGAGTCACCCTAAACAGGGCGGCTGGGCGATTATCTGCGGACGCGATAAGGGCAGCGAAGTGGTTAGACCTCGCCTCCCTTATCGCAGCGAGATAAGACCTAATGTAGGCTCTTAGTCGCAATCGGTCGGATTCGGATCGGCTGGATCTCCAACCGCTCTCTAGGCCCCGTCTCCGACGCTTCATCTCCCGGAGCTCCGCGGAGAACCATGGAGCTCGACGGGATCTGCACCGGGTCAGGGGCCGCAAGGGTACAAATTGATGTGATTTATTCCAAACAAATAGTTTTTTATCATTACTGCTTTGCTGAACCTACTAGAAGGTTACAATAAAGACATTGCAGAACCAGATTTAATAATAATAATAATAATAATAATAATAATAATAATAATAACAACAACAACAACAACAACAACAACAACAATAATAATAATAATAATAATAATAATAATAATAATAATAATAATAATAATAATAATAATAAATATATAAATATAATATATAATAAATAGAAAGACTGTGGCAAAGGCAAGCAAGGGTAGTACCAATAGTAATAGGCACCTTGGGTGCAATCCCAAACAACTGGAGCACCACTTGAACACCATTGTCATTGACAAATTCGCCATTAGTCAATTGCAAAAGGAGGCCTTACTAGGAACAATGTCGGCTGGTGACCCCCAGGGGGAGGGCCTTCTCTGTGGGGGCACCTGCCTTGTGGAATCAGCTCCCCCAGGAGCTCCGGATGGCCCCAGATCTCCGGTCCTTTCGTCGTGACATCAAGACATACCTTTTCCAACAGGCCAACCTGGACTGATGATAAGGGTTTTTAATTATGTTTTTAATGTTTTTATTGGTTTTAGTGGGGCTTTGTGATAGTTTTTTTTTAATATCTGTATTCTGTATTTTATTATTGTTAGCCACCCTGAGTCCTTTGGGAGATAGGGTGGCATATAAGTCCCATAATAAATAAATAAATAAATAAATAAATAAATAAATAAATAAATAAATAAATAAATAAATAAATAAATAAATAAATAAATAAATAAATAAATAAACTGATTCCATCCTGCGATATCTATAATAAGATCAAACATCCACATCTGTCTATCCCAGGTCCTTGGTAACGACTCGATAGGTAGACAAAAATGCTAAATCCAGTCTGAACATCTGGCTGACTGTGCAATTAATAATAATAATAATAATAATAATAATAATAATAATAATAATAATAATAATAATAATAACAACAACAACAACAACAACAATAACAATAACAATAACAATAATGTTGAAAGGGACCTTAGAAGCCTTCTAGTCCAACCCGTGCTCAGGCAGGAAACCCTATACCATTTCAGACAAATGGCTATCCAGTCTCTTCTTAAAAACCTCCAGTGTTGGAGCATTCACCACTTCTGGAGGCAGGTTGTTCCACTGGTTAATTGTTCTAACTGTCAGGAAGTTTCTCCTTAGTTCTAGGTTGCTGGCAATATAAACTCTGAATGTTTCCTACTTAGTAACTGCTGTAGAAAAAAATGGTTACTAGATTGAGAAGGGGATAAAGACAAATGTTATCTTGTTCTGATAAGATTTTTGGAAGAAATTGAATTGTTTCATCATTAGTAGAGCAAATGCTATTTAATGGAATGCTATAGCAAAATGATTGTATATATTTTATGGGTGTGCTAAGGGCAGCAGGTTAAGGAAAGTGAGCCACATTCTTATGGATGTTTACTTCAATGGAAGATAAATGTTTGGCTGAATGAATTTTCTCTCTTCTTGTCAGACTAATCTCAAAAAGCATCTCTAAAACTAAAGGACTGCTAAGGGCAGCTTCACCTCTCTCAAGAACTAATAGCTATGGCTTGCCACCTCTGCCCTCCACATGTGAAATGTTTAAAATATTTGGCAGGAATTTATCTTTCCACATTTGGCCAGGTTTACTCAGTGAACCCAAAGTGAGGTAATCTACATCAATTCAGGTTCAGCAAAGGTTGGAAAAATATTAGAACAAACATAAAGCCTTGCTGGAAAGCTTCTTTGATCTTCTGATTATCCAATGCACAGTTTCTAGTTAACAAATTTTTTAGTGGCAAAACATAATATTTAAAAATTCCTCTTTTGCCATAACAGTTTAACCTCTTAAGATTGTGATTTAAAAGCAAGGAAGGGGAAAAAAGTTACAACAAGACCAGCAGATTAAAAAAAAATCTGCATTAGACACTTAGGTTTGGGGGAAAAACAGCAGGACCATTAAATTATAAAACTAAAAGCTCACTTGGATTAGCATTATCAGATAATACACAGGTCAAGTTGTATCAAATTTGTATGGACTTTGAAGAACTGTGCAATAGATGGCATAAAAAGAAGTTTCCTTCCAAAACCCTTTTCAGCTGGTATTTCAAATCTGCTGGTATAGCATGACAAGATAATGTCTATTGCAGTAACATTACTTCATTGTAATTACAATTTGCTTTATTCATAAGAACCAGCAAAATACATTGATAGGCATGTAGCAAAAACATTCCCCTCTCCATCCTAGCTCTCTTCAAATATGATGAAAGGAATTCCAAAATTCCCAGCCACTTCCATAAATCTGCAAGGTGGAAAGCTGTTTTGAAAGCTTGCAAAAGAAATTAAAGCCAGTGTAAACTAGAACTTCTTTTTTAAAAAGTCCACACTATACATTTGTATATGCAACATGGATGCATAATTCTTTGGTCATTCGGGTTTTTTCCCCATATAGAATTGAAGGTGTAAGAGCAACGTTTCGACGAAATCTCATCCATCATCCTCAGGCTGGTGGCTTCAGCTTCGTTCTTCTGGGAGAAGTGTGTGGTAGTGGCTGTTTGTTCCTCTTTTTTAAACTGCCAGAGGGGGTGTGTTCTGTGGGTGGAGGTGTGCTCTGATTGGGTGGGGGGTTAGCTGTGTTCTGATTGGGAGGGTGTGTGTTTTGAATGGGGGCTGTGTTCTGATTGGGTGGGGGTGTGTTTTGAGTGGATGGGCTGGTCTCAGCTGCCAGCCTTAGACCTGAACTGGTGAGTTGTGCTGCTTTTGTTCGGCTCCGTGTTTGTGGTGGTGCCATGTTTTTATAGTGGGTGTCAGTTTGCTTATTGTGTGGTTTGGAGGGGTTTAAAGTGGCTGATGTTGCAGCTGTGGTTAGGTTTCTGTTTTGTGGTTGTGTGTCATTATCGTTGTAGGTTCGGATTTGCTTTTTGAATGGTTGTGTTGTGGTGATGTCATGTGATGTTATCATGAGTTTGGGTCTGGTATCATTCTTGGTGCTTGGGACTCGTCTGTCAATCAAGGCAGGTTTCCAAATGGCTGGTGTATATATATATATATATATATATATATATATATATATATATATATATATATATGCAAATTATTCAAATTGCTAATAAAGAATTTTTGTGAGGCTGAGATGGCCATTTCGAACTCTTTATGTTCTCATCAGTCAGTCATACCCTTTATCTGAGATTCGAACCTGGGCTGATTGTATATTAGGCAGTTGTTTTAACTTGCTGAGCCACAGGTTCTTTCTCTCTTTTTATTAGCTAGAAGGCATAATATATATAATATATATATATAATATATATAATATATATATAAAATATATATAAAACTCTATTGTGCTACTTAGGGGACAATTTCAGTATTAATACCAAAGTGTCTTTGTGTAGTGTTTTTCATAGTGATTTAGGAACCACAGAGTGTTTCAACTTCCAATTTTGTAATTACTTTGGGGGAATGGGATACTCTTTAGAATGATTTCTTCCCAGAGATTGATGGTCTGATGGACTATACTTAATTGAAACCGATAATTCTTTACCTCAAGACATGGTATTGGCCATTTACTTAGATAGCTTTAAAGGGTGATTGAAGAATTTCATGGAGAGCAGGTCTATCAGCCTTGAACGTGATTGTGGCAACTTCCAATAATAGGTCAGAGACATCTGGTTGATCCCTCCCTGTGACAAACAAAATGCTGGACAAAGATGAGTCTTGGTCTTATTTTGATATTCTTGCTAAAAATTTGCTAAGGACTATTGAAAAGCCTGAGCGACGTTCCTAATGCCAGTTTCTCTTTCTGCTAGAGAGGAAACTTGAGTGTCTACATTCTGCTCAGGCTGGGCTAAACAGGAAACTTGCTGATTCAGGTTTAGTAAACATCGTAGAGCAGGTCATAAAGCAGAATGGTAAATGGTAGACTAACATCCTCATTTTAATTCTATTTTCAGTTAAGCTGCAGTAAAGCAATGCTTCAGCACTTCTAGAAGATTCTAATGTAAAACTGCTGTAGTATGGAAGAGTATGGGAAAAGGTTATCTGAAATTCTGGCAAATGGCATTTATGAAATTTGATTGCAACAGATTGCTGAAATGTATGTTTTAATCATGTGTGTATGGATATAGAGTGGATATTGATTGGGACTGCCTTTGAGGATGGGTAAGAATCTGAAATAGAGATATGATTCACTGAGAAACTTGTACAATGGGATTTCCAGAAGAAATGTCCCTGTATTAATGGAGAATTCCTCAAGGGATCCTGAAATAACATGGCAGTAGGTTAGAATCTGCAGTTGCTCCTGTTCCTTCCACCAGGAAACCTGAAGTCCAGAATGCACCAGCACACTGCAGGTAATGTCAAGAAGCCAACTTCACTTTAAATGGAAGTTGACCATACTGAATCAACCTTTAGCAAGCTTTTAATTAAGGACTTAGTTCCGCTTCTGTTCTTTTCAAACAGAAACTCACTCTTTTGCCATCAGAGAATTTCTGGGACTACAGCTGTGTAATCAGTTGGTCTATTTACCTGGAAGTTGGTCCTGTTGAGTTCAGTGAAGCTAACTTCCGAGCGAAGCCCACAAGGCTCATTTCCAAAGGATCGTGCAGCACCTGTGGTTGGAAATAATCTGAGCTTTTAAAATCTCTGTGAGAAAATGTATTTCCGTGAATCTACTTCAAAACATGATCAGAGTTTAGAACTTTAACTACAAAATGGTTCACAAAACCTTTCTTCAGATGCTGTTATGCAAATATTAAACCTGTAAGCATCTAATCTCCTTTTGAATCAAAGCACAATCAAAGGAGAGAATAAAGGAGATCAACATGGATGAGAGAACATTTAAGTGGAGGTAAGCTACACACACACACACACACACACACAAAACCTGACCCAAAGCTTTCCAAATGGTGCCAACACAGCTGCTTTTGCAGTCAGCCAAATGACCACCTTCTGTTGCCAAAGAGAACATTAGGGAAAGCAGTTCAAGCTCTGGGTCTTGCAATTACTCAGCTACAGTTCCAGATCTATTGTTTCCATTTTTTAAGCTATTCTTTCTGGAACAGATGTTTTGTTTCTGAATTATCAGCATGGTACTATCTCTGGAATATTAATGACTGCCAATAGAAAAAGCAAACAGCTTCCACTTCCCCACTGCCAAAGTCCCTTTACTGCATCCTCTGCCAACATTGCTGGCTGTTCTCAGTTTCATTCCACTAGATTATTCACTTTTCTTCATCTTTCCACCACTGTACCTACTCACCTCTCAAGAGGGGGTTACTTGCATCCAGACAAGCCTGGACACAAGAGGGTATAATACCTTCCAGATCAAGAAATATAATCTTTTAACTCTATCACTCTATCCAGCTTCCTATATTACTGTACATTTGGGCATGCATGTACTGTACTTAATGCAGCTAACAGTGCACTAGAAGGCGAAGATCAGGTATCCTGATTTAGGATGCAGAGGTGGCTTTAAAAGTTCCCCCACTCAACACAAAATTCTGAAGAACATATTTCTGAGTGGAATGGGACATTTAGGCATGGACCTTTGGCCACGCTTCCTTCGCCTCCCACCTCAGCCCATTTATAGCCAACTTTCCTCCTTTGCTGGCCTTCCCCTGGCCATTCTCCCTGGCCAATGGGCCCCTGGCTCTCCACCCCATGCCATTTGGGCTGGCACATTTGCCATGGCACCCTTTGTCCCAGGGTTTTGGCTGCATGGAACAAATAGCCACCAGCCAATAGGCAATCACAGGGGTTGTAAGGCTGTGGGAAGAAGTAAATGGGAGGTGGTTTTGCAGGCACATATGTGTGTGTGGGGACGCGGTGGCTCAGTGGGTTAGGACGCTGAGCTTGTTGATCAGAAGGTCGGCAGTTTGGCGGGTCAAATCCCAAGTGCCGTGTAACAGAGTGAGCACCTGTTATTCGTCCCAGCTTCTGCCAACCTAGCAGTTCGAAAGCACGTAAAAATGCAAGTAGAAAAATAGGGACCACTACGGTGGGAAGGTAACAGCATTGTGTGCGCCTTTGGCATCTAGTCATGCCAGCCACATGACCACAGAGACGTCCTCAGACAAACTCTGGCTCTTTGGCTTTGAAACGGAGATGAGCACCGGCCCCTAGAGTCAGAAATGACTAGCACGCATGTGCGGGGGAACCTTTACCTTTACCTATGTGTGTGTGAGGGTGTCTCCTCCCCTCACAGCCCCATGCCCTCAACAGAGACTTTCTGCGAGGCAGGCTGCATACCAGGCTGAGGGGTGGAAAGAGTCTCCATATGCCCCCCCCCATAATTTTCATTCTTTGCCTGGAATTCAACTGGCCACAACACCTATCACCCCCAAGGGCTGTGTGGGGCTGGCTCCTCTTCCCTTTCCAATTTTTTTTGGCACTGTTTCTCAATCCTGTGACCTCTTATAGTTATAGTTAGTTATAGTTTATTTGATTTATATACCGCCCTTCTCCTTGGTGGGACTCAGGGCGGTTCACAGGGCATACATAAGAAACACTATACAAAAATTAAAAAGAATTAAATCCATGCCCAATTAAAACAGAAGTACAGATTAAAAACAATTAAAAGCCCATAATCCCCCATCAGGCCAGACCAGCTAATTCGAACAGATGGGTCTCTTAGATGTGTTGACAGCAAGGGAGGGAGGGAGGGAGGGAGAGAGAGAGAGAGAGAGAGAGAGAGAGAGAGAGAGAGAGAGAAAGAAAGAAAGAAAGAAAGAAAGAAAGAAAGAAAGAAAGAAAGAAAGAAAGAAAGAAAGAAAAAGAAAGAAAGAAAGAAAGAAAGAAAGAAAGAAAGAAAGAAAGAAAGAAAGAAAGAAAGAAAAAAAGAAAGAAAGAAAAAAGAAAGAAAGAAAAAAAGAAAGAAAGAAAGAAAGAAAGAGAAAGAAAGAGAAAGAAAGAAAGAAAGAAAGAAAGAAAGAAAGAAAGAAAGAAAGAAAGAAAGAAAGAAAGAAAGAAAGGATAGCTGAGGGGCTGGATGTGGTGTCTGGCAAAGGCTTTTCATTCCAGTCTTCAAACAGCCTGCATCATTCCACACAACTCAAAGCCTTTCATAGGAACCTCAATTTGCATATCTTGACATCAATATATACAGAGGAAATGCAAACTTTGAGGGTGGGCAGATAGAACATTCTCCCTTTGCAGATGCGAGAAAATATCAATTAACAAATAAACTAATGAAAGCTGTATTTTTGGAGTATTTGTTTCTTTTTCTCACCTATTACTACTTCAGTGGTGTGTGCTCAAGGGACTGTGGACTGCATATTTGGGACTGTGGACTACACATCCCCCCAACCTGTTGCTGATGGCATCGTGCCCTACACCCCCCAGCTCCCGCCCCCAGCCCTGTGGAAGGCTGCAAGAAGCTCTCATCCTAGCTTCTCGTCTCTCTCTCATTCTTTTCCTCCCTAATATCATAGCCTGTCTCTATGTGTTTCCCCCCTAACTGCTCCTCTTGCAGCCTTTTATGATGATTTTTCCCCTTTTTTTCAATCTCTTTTATTTTCCTTTTGAACAAAGCCTACATGTCAAGATCCAACTGTTACCAAGGTCCCACCAAGCACCCCAGAGATGTGTACTTAAGTGTGTTAAATCAATGCAATGTTTACATAGCATTACTTGCGTGCGTGTGAATAGAGTATGGAGACTCTTCCTCTCCACTCTGCCTGTTATGCAGCCTGCCATCGCAGAACATCTCTTTTGAGAGCACGGGGCTGTGAGAGAGGAGCCCCCATACACACACACACACACACACACACAAACCCGCCTCCCATTTGCTTCCTCCCCTAGGCAGGCCACAGCCCCACAGCCCCTGTGATCACCTATCGGCAACAGCATGCTGCCCCTGCAACACCATTGATTCTGATTGCCACCCAATTGGCTAGTGGCTATTTGTCCCATGCAGCCAAAGGCCCAGGACAAAGGGTGCCTCAGAGAATGGCTGGGCTGAAGGGTGCATGGTGGAGAGTCAGGGGCCCATTGGCCAGGGAGAATGGCCAGGGGAGGGGCAGCAGAGGAGGAAATCTGGCTGTAAATGGGCTGAAGCGGGAGGCAGGAGGCAAAGGAGGCATGACCAATGGTGGTAGCCTAAACCCTTTCTGAGAGTGGTTAAGAATTAGAATTAGAATTCTTTATTGACCAAGTGTGATTGGACACACAAGGAATTTGTTTCCGGTGCATAAGCTCTCAATGTACGTACAACTAATAGTGATAATCATGATCGTATACAACATAAACATACATTTATCATAAATCATGAACTACAACACTTCATCATAAATCATAAGATGCAACACTTGGTGATAGTCATAGAATACTAGCTAAGCAAACAACATAAATCATACTAGGGTACAAAAACCCCCAATATAAATTGTAAGATACAAGCAGCAAAGTTAAAGTCATAAGAAGATAAGGATAGGTAATAGGAAAGTTGAGGAGTATCATAGCAAATACAGCTTTACTAAGTGTTATATGAATTAGTTGTTAAGCAGAGTAACAGCATGGGGGAACAAAAAACTGTCCTTATGTCTAGTCATTCTAGTGTGCAATGCCCTATAGTGTTGTCTTGAGGGAAGAAGTTGAAATAGTTTATGTCCAGTATGTGAGGGGTCTGTAGATATTTTCACAGCCCTCTTTTTTTGCTCATGCAGAATACAGGTCCTCAATGGAAGGCAGGCTGGTAGCAATTGTTTTTTCTGCAGTTCTAACTATTTGTTGAAGTCTGTGCCTGTCTTGTTTGATTGCAGATCCAAACCAGACAATCAGCATGGACTGAAGTACAAACATTCATTTCAGGAGGCTGTATACCCAGCAGAATGCTCCCTCACTGCCCAATTCTAGTTGGTGACCCTTTTAAGGTGTGGAAGGGATAGAGGGCAAGTCATGATGAAACTTTAAAATTTCTACCTTTCTTTTCAAAAAGGGTCCCCAACATTTTAGTAAGATGATAGATACACAGAGTGGTGGTGCCCATTATGAGGCTTCATCTTCTAATATGACAGCCCTTTCCTACTCCTTAATTCCTCCAGTGCCTGAAATGCCAAGAAACAGATTAAAAACTAAATAGATATAGTTCCTTTTGGCTTGGGAGAGTAAACCCCAGAACTGAATCTATTCCAGCAGTTTGTGTTTCTGTAAGCAAGCAATCTAATTATAAAGGAAGTTAATGCCAGCATTATTCTAGTTACCAAGAATCCAAGCTATATCAAATGCCACCAAGTGTTCTCTTTCAAGTAAAGTAAATTGCTAGTTTATTTTAAATTTTCAGTCCATTCCATTTTGAAAGTTTAGAATAGTTTATGTAACAAATTTAAATTTTAAAAAGTCTGGGTATCCTAGCTATGAAAACTGGACTTGTGCCTTTTTAAAGCATAACATTCAATGCTATTACACGATTAAAAATGGGTCCTTCCTATTTTTTTAAATAAACCCTGATCAGTTCCCAACATTCAGTTCACCAGAGAAAAGAGCTTATAGCGAATCTCAAATGATCACAATAAACACAATGACTTTTTTTAGCACATTGTGTTAAGAGATAAGGGACTTGTAATCTGTCTCACGTGTAATCTTCATCTACACAACCAAACTGCCTTTTCCACCATCTCATCCCAATTTAAATACATAGCACACTACTCATTCTATGAGAGGGCTACTATTCAGGAAAGTTTATTCTTTCAATGAAATGTGTTAGCTAGAAAAGATGCTACCAAAGTGATTTTCGCCTTGGTAGACTAGTATAGTTCTCCTTCTACACAATAAATCTTAATTAGTTTCATGAAAAAGAAAAAAAACAATATTCATATTATAGATTTTTAAACAGCATTTCCATGCTGTAGGACTGCAAGAAGCAGCTAAAAAAAACTCACGAAGAGAATTTTCACCCATTTTCTGAATTACAACTCACAAGATTCTTTGTGAAAAGCATCATAGTTAACATTTACTGTAGGTCTCTCACTAGCCAGGTCAACTTAACGTACCTTTCCAAAATCAGCCTTCATCCTAAAAGAAAACCTTTTAAAGCAAACAAAAAGTCCAAGGGTTGCAGCTTTCCAAATTGCTTTCCAGAGAATTTCTGGTTAACTTTGCTCTGCACCTTTGCCAAGAAAAATGAAACCAGCTGCAGCCGTCCAACAGCTACTGGATGAGAAAGCTTTGTATATTGTTCCTTTATGAAGATGTGGCTAGCAAATGCTAAACTACAGTGCAGCAAGAAAATGCAGTGACCAAGAGAGAGGAGAGCTGGAGGATCAGCTAAACTCTTCTACAAAGCCAAATACTTCCTTCTTCTGAAACTTAAAAAAGTTCTGCTAGTTGGCAGAAATGTTTTTGATAAGTTAAGATCACCTCAACCTCATTGCCAGTGAAACAAACTAATTGTGATTTGTGCTTTCAAGCAAAGGGAGTTTTTAAGGGCATTAGAAAATCTCACACAGCTGTATATAGCCAGAGAACAGATGCTGCAATAAGAGTTCAGAATTTCTGGTATATGGAGATAAAAGCTCTTGCCCCTAGAACAAGAAAAATCTTGTTGGAATATACAGCTTTGCCTCCATCAGCACATCTATGTCAGCATGTCTGACTACTGTCTGTTTTAAACCACCATCAAAAAACCTTCATTTTGAGTGGGCAGCATAAAATTTTAAAAAATAAATTAATAAGATATACATCTCTCCTTTGAAAAGGAGAATAATCATAAAGAAATGGGCATTTTGTCAACTAGCTTTGGATTATTTGCAGCATAAGCAAAATCTTCTATACCCTGAATATAGATAGGATCAATATAGTCATTATTAACAATTATTTATGCAACACTTACAGTTTATGTCAAGGCATGTTTATTCAAAAACACATTCCATACCTCTGTTGCACCAGCAAAGTTGGAAAAAGAAATGTTACACTTATTTCCAAAAACAGACAGAAGGTACATGAATCTCCTGAATGATGATAGCATTGTTAGGTGACCACAAAGTTCAAATGCATTTAACCCTGGAAAAAAATAATTGTTAATCATGTTTAGAAATAAGACATTTTTGCATCATCATCAAAATATCAGGTGTAATATCCTACATAAATCAACAGAGGAAGTAAGTGGGGCAGAATGATATTCTGGACCCATTTGAATCCTTAGACTTGAATTCAGAAAGAGGTTCCCATTCTCGTAGAACATTTTAAAGAACAAATTGACCTTTATTTAAAAGGTAATTTTACCTGAGTCAAACACTCCTTTCTGATGATTACATGTCCACATGGCATGGCAACAATACTGAGGTGGTATGCCATTATCTTCTTTTAGAAAGGGTTTTCTTTTTACACTTTTCAAACCCATTTCTGATTTTCCTTAGTAATCTTCCCTCCAAGTATTAATTAGATCAAAGGAGCTTAGTATTCCAAAATCAACTATCTATTCACCATGTATCTATTCACCATGTATCATTTATTTACTGTTCTTTACAGCGTGTCTGGCTGAGGAATTGTGGAAGTTGAAGTCCACAAGTTATAAAAGGGCCAAGTTTGAAGACCCCTGATCTAACAGATCTCTACTGAGATCTTTCAGGGGAAATTGTCACTTGATTTCTACTTGTGAGTTGTTTTAAACTAGTTAGTCATAAAGTTACATGATAGATGCAACATACATACAGCAACATGTACCAATCTGATAAAGGATGAATTCTGCATGGAGTGTAGTCAATACTTCCAAAGTCGTTGATAAATCTGCTGGCATGCTCAAGCTGCTATCTCTTCTTTACAATACAAAATTTTCAAAGAGTATCTTAAAGGCACTCAGCTAGAAACTGGAAGGTTAGATAGGGAAAGATGATTAACTTGGGCTTTTCCTCCCACTTGAGTGAAAAGATTCCACATAAACTCAGCACCTTGGATGACCTTTGGGCTGTCAAATCTACAATGTTCTCTCAAATTGTGCTCTGACATTTTTATTTTAAGTGAAAACCTAAGCTTTCCATGAGATTCTTTTAAAAATCCTTTTGTTTATCTCACTATCATCCCTATTTTGATCCCCAGACTGCCATTAAGCAATCCCATTAATACCCTCCTAGAAATGGCAAATTGCTACCATGTTTTAAGCTTCATAGCTACATAGTAAAAAGGTAAAGCTTCCCCTGCACATGCGTGCTAGTCGTTTCCGACTCTAGGGGGCAGTGCTCATCTCCATTTCAAAGCGGAAGAGCCAGCGCTTGTCCGAGGACGTCTCCGTGGTCATGTGGCCGGCATGACTATTTTTACATTTGGGCACTAAGGTTTAATTTTGTTTTTAATTTTGTATTTTGGTTATTTTGGTATTTATGGCCCTGTTCACCGCCCTGAGTCCTTCGGGAGAAGGGTGGTATACAAATTAAATAAAATAAAAAATGACTAGAAAAAAATACACATTCTTCCTTGTATTGCTTCCAAACATTACTTCTATAAGTAGTGAAATAGCTGATACATGATCTTTATAAAATTCTAGAGTCTCATGTGTTTGCTATCAAATACATGGTAGAATAGTAGAATATTTAGTTCCTTTTTATACATTAAGCAGGAATTAAGTTCAACAGGAAGATTGAGTACTGTAAGTCATATTTCCTGGTCTTTAAATCAGCTCATTGCAAATAAATGAAATATTTGTGCTAAAATTCAATAGTCTGCAGAGTGTGGTTACAAATTGAACTACACATAGAGAGTTGTTATAATTTTGTTTAGGAGTATGTAATTGTATAAAGAAATTCTCATTCCCTCTTTGCTTAAAAATGACTAGCTTGAAAGCTTGTAGAATCCAATCAGTAACAAATGTAGAAAGTTTATATAAGTGGAAGATGTACTTTTGTACAACAGCTTTTCACAGCCAAAAATTTTAATCTGCACTGGGGCCAAAGGCCTAACACTGAAAAGAGATTTTTGCTCCCTAGTTTTGTTCAGTAATAAATGAATTCCACTTGGAATTGAGAAATGGAGGGGAAAAAATGACTACCTCATGACTCTAGTTGTCTCTTTAAAAAGCATATACATTCTGTAAAAGAATTATGCAATGCAGTGCAAGGCATTGCTTTCTTAAAGAACCATACAACCTTGTTTACAAGTTGGGTGTCATTTTTGAAAACAACCACAGCCTAATTAACACTATTTAACAGGAATAACTAGGTTGTAAGGGACCTTTCAGGTCTTCTAGTCCAACCTGCTGCTCAGACAGGAAACCCTATAACATTGCAGAGAAATGGTTGTCCATTCTCTTCTTAAAA
Organism: Vipera berus; assembly: GCF_964194415.1. Taxonomy (NCBI): domain Eukaryota; kingdom Metazoa; phylum Chordata; class Lepidosauria; order Squamata; family Viperidae; genus Vipera; species Vipera berus. The sequence continues at coordinate 94,777,019 of NC_138206.1, forward strand.
ACTTCCAGTGTTGGAGCATCCACAACTTCTGTCATTCCACTGATTATTTTATTTGTCAAGAAATTTCTCCTCAGTTCTAGATTGCTTCTCTCCTTGATGAGTTTCCATCCATTGCTTCTTGTCCTGCCTTCAGGTGCTTTGGAGAATAGCTTGACCCCCTCTTCTTTGTGGCAGCCCCTGAGATATTGGAACACTGTTATCATGTAACCCCTAATCCTTCTTTTCATTATATTAGACAAACCCACTTCTTGCAATAGCTCTTTATATGTTTTAGCCTCCAGTCCTCTAATAATTTTTGTCACTTTTCTCTGTACTCTTTTTAGAGCAGGGGTGTCAAACTGCTGGCCCGGGGGCCGGTCGCATCATATGGAGCTGCACCCACCCCAGCTCCGGCAATCCAAAAAAAATGTGATACATTGTGTCACATGATTTGGCGAGTTTGACACCCATGTTCTAAGTCTCAATATCTTTTTTACATTGTGTCAACCAAAACTAGATGCAGTATTACCAGTGTGGTTTTACCAAAGCATTATAAAGTAGTATTAACACTTCACATGCTCTTGATTCTATCTCTCTGTTAATGCAGCCTAGGACTTTTTTTTTGCAGATGCAGCACACTGCTGGCTCATATTTAAGTGATTGCCCACTAGCACTCCAAGATCCCTGTCACAGTTACTACTCTTGAACCTGGTACTACCTATAGTATACTTTTGGTTTTTCTTGCCTAAATGTAGAACCTTACTTTTTTCACCATTGAATTTCATTTTGTTAGATAGCGCCCAGTGTTCAAGTCTGTCCAGATCCTCCTGTATCTTAAGCCTATCTTCTGGAGTGTTGGCTATTCCTGCCAGCTTGGTGTCATCTGCAAATTTGATGAGTTCCCATTGGCCCCCTCATCTAAATCATTGATGAAGATATTGAAGAATACTGGGCCCAAGACAGAGCTTTCGGGTATCCAATTAATTTCCATTTCTCCTATATTCTGAGTGGTATGCTGTCCCAGCCTCATTTTTTTGCCTCGCAGATAAAACAGAGAGAGAGAGAGAGAGAGAGAGAGAGAGAGAGAGAGAGAGAGAGAGAGAGAGAGAGAGAGAGAGAGAGAGAGAGAGAGAGAGAGAAACAAGTCTTGTTTGTAGTGCCGTATCTGACAGTTCAACATACTATTCAAAGGATTCCTTAAGCGACTTCTGTTCTCTTAAAAACAACTGGATTTCTTCTGTCACATTGCTTTATCCCAAATTATATTTCTACATATGCCCTTTAATTCCCCCCACCCCCTACCTTTTAGTATATTTAGAGCTGTCAGCATCTCTTCAATGCTTATCAAATAGTTTATGCAGAAATTAGCTGCATAAGATTTTCAGATTTATCTAAACTGATTTTAAGTTTTGGTAAGTATCACAAGATATTTCATTTCTGAAAGTTTTTTCTCCTTAAATGTATATTTATATCATCAGCTTTAATCATAGTCTCTCCAGAAGCACAAATTAGGTGTGAATCTCCTTGTCTAAACCCCTTCTTAGTAATAGCACATATTTAAATTAGAAACAAGTGATTTTGAACCAGCATGAACCTTATTACACTTTTCAAAAGCTTTTTTTATAATCAAGAACATGTTTAATAGTTTTCCTCATTACTCTTTAGCTTTTGCTTTAATAGTTTCACCTTTTACACACAATCAAAATTAAGGAGACATGTATTTTCCTTTGAAATTATTATATTTACAGAAAGGTCATCATGATAAGAAGGGACGCAGTGGCTTAGTGGGTAAGGATCCTGAGCTTGTCGATCAGAAGGTCGGCAGTTTGGCGGGTCGAATCCCAAGTGCTGCGTAACAGAGAGAGCACCTGTTACTTGTCCCAGCTTCTGCCAACCTGCCAGTTCAAAAGCACGTAAAAATGCTATGGTGGGAAGGTAACAGCATTCCATGCGCCTTTGGCGCCTAGTCATGCCGGCCACATGACCACAGAGACATCCTTGGACAAGCGCTGGCTCTTCGGCTTTGAAACGGAGATGAGCACTGGCCCCTAGAGTCAGAAACGACTAGCACAATGTTTGGGGGAACCTTTACTTTTACCTTTACCATCATGATATGACCTGAAGGCAAAAGAACAGGGGCATATGAAATATTTGGTGTGCTTTATGTCAAAATGGGTAACTTTTGCTTGATTTAGAAAATTGATGATTTTCTTTTTCCTGTTCACTTTGTTCACTCCATTCTTTGGCCCATTGTTGTTGTTTTTTTACCATGCAAATATGTATAGACTTCTCATCTTCACCTGCTACTCCAGGCTTACTTTACTTAGCTTCTTAACCCAGATGAGATCAGTCAAATATTACTATCTCCTGATTCAAGAAAGTATGTTGAAATAAACTATGACTTACTAAGGTGTATGGCCCCAACTATTGTTGGGTCAAAACTAAACAAATCACATTACAATTTAGTGCAGCAATTTGTTGGTTTGATGGCTGCATTCCAGAAAGGCCAGGATCCATTTTGAAAAGGTTTCAGGACTCCAAGGAGTAAAATATGAGCCTTAACCTCTACAAAACCTAGGGCTGTTATTATCCTTCCATTTAGTTAGCAGGTATATATGCCACTCAATTTAGCTAGGAAAAAAAACTTATTAAATATAAGCAAAATAGTTAAATGACAAAATGGGACAAAAAGCATGCAAAAGCAGGAAGAAAAAAATGAACAGACAAGTACTTACACAATTTGTAGATCCAGAGTCACTGGGGAATTATGCAGGGGTTATTAGCATGAATAGTCCCCCAAATATGTGTGACCATGATTCAGCCATAATCCTTCATAATGACAGCAGAATAAAAGTGGAATAGGAAACCAGGTGACCCCAACTTTATGTGGTGGCATGAAAGAAACAGTATGAAAGATGGGATGATGTACCCAACATTTTCCTTTGAATCTTCCCTATATCAAATTTTAAAAACGACACAGTTTTTGACCTATCTACTCTGGAGATGGCAAAAGTACACAGTTTTTGACCTATCTACTCTGGAGATGGCAAAGGGTTGCTTGCAAGTGACCTGGAGATCTTCATAAATTGATGTCAACAAAAAGAAAAAGAAAGAAAGAAAGGAAGGAAGGAAGGAAGGAAGGAAGGAAGGAAGGAAGGAAGGAAGGATATGCTGAGTTTTCTATAAGCAGTTCCCTTTGTTGTTCCTCACCTATAAACAGAAATCTTGCTAAACTAAAGTGACTACTTGCAACATTAAAAAAATATATTCTGAGAATGGTAGGGAAGAACTGTCTTAACTCTCTTTCTCCAGACAAATAATCCAAACGTTGCTGTCTTTTGCTTCTCTGGAATGCACCCTATCTGCTGAGAATCCAGGCTACATTCTGTCACATGCTTCTGTGGAAAGAATCCAGAGAAAGAAATATTTTGGCAAATATTAAAAAGGAAGAATATATTTCTCCAAAGGAATAATGGAGAAGATCTTTAAAAGGCAGAAACTTCTCCCTCCACCCAGCCAGAAAACTCAGCAGAAACCAGGTTTTAGAAATGCAGATGTAATGATCCATTCAGGAAGGATGGGGCCAGGAAGCTAGAAGCTATGAAATTAGGAAGACAAAAACCCCTAAAATCTACATAGGTAAAGGCAAAGGTTCCCCTGCACATGCGTGCTAGTCGTTTCCAACTCTAGGGGCTGGTGCTCATCTCTGTTTCAAAGCCGAAGAGCCAGCGCTTGTCCGAGGACATCTCCATGGTCATGTGGCCGGCATGACTAGACGCCAAAGGCGCACGGAACGCTGTTACCTTCCCACCGTAGTGGTCCCTATTTTTCTACTTGCATTTTTACGTGCTTTCGAACTGCTAGGTTGGCAGAAGCTGGGATGAGTAACAGGCACTCACTCTGCTACGTGGCACTCGGGATTCGACCCACCAAACTGCTGACCATCTGATCGACAAGCTCAGCGTCCTAACCCACTGAGCCACCGCGTCCAAAATAAAAAATCTACATACCCCGACCCAATTTCTAAGGACAGGAGACATAATAGGGTTAACCCACCAATACCAAAAGGGCACACTCAGACTCAGATCAAAGTACATGACACAGGAAATACAAAGTGTCAAACGGGAACAGGAAACAAAAGACTGATAAGGAATAAAAACCCACCACTCCCAGCAACATGTGATCAGCTTTCCCTGATCTGGCTTTGCTCTCCAATAAACTCCAACCTTCTTTCTAAAGCAGTCTCCATTTTGTTTATTCCCAACCTGGACTGGACCCTGATGAAGAATTTTCTTTCAACACTTCACTTTGTTGAAACAAAGCCTCAATTACAAGCCACACTGACATCAACATGGTAACATGTAAGTGATGATGTCATTATACAGTTTCAATTATATAATTATGTTACAGTGTTTAGTACAAGTATACAATTTGCATCAGTGGCACAATGACATCATGATCACACATATTGTCATTTGTCCCTGCTGTGGATACCCTTTGAAAACTAATCAAATCAAGGGGACATAATTACTTTAAACCTAATTAATATAACCCTATTGATTTCCCATTAATTATTGAACCTCTGGATCTGTAATAACTGACCCAAAATTATTTTAACTTTTTGAACAAATAATACAATTCTGCCTGAGGCTTAATTTCTAAATTAAGACCGAATTTAACCCCAGTGGTTATTTTATCATGTACTTACTAAATGACCATGTTAGAAGGTGGTGTTTATGCACCTTCAAGAAGAAAAAAAAGTACCGAGGGGAGGGGGAAAGAGGGTAGGGTAATACTTTCTAGGTAAAGTGAAAAACTCAAAAAGGCACTAGGCAATTGCAATCTATGGATGAAGAAGCCTAGAAAGATAAGGCATTAAAGAAGAGGCATTTTGACAGAAACATTTATAAATATGAGATTTCTTGCAACAATTCCGTCAAGGAAAGGAAATCCATCTAGGTTATTGCTCCTTGGGACAGAAACCTTCAGAATAAATGTTTCCCTTGGAGTCTCTCAGCAGATGCAGAAACATTCATTTAAATAACTACCAGCCAAACACAAAAAGGCTAGCAACAATGCAGGGAGAAAAAACAAACCCTACTGTCTCTTGATCAAACCCATTTCCTTGTCCAGGAAAACACCATTAATTAACTTGAATTAACTCTGGCATTTTGTCCCGATGCAACTGGCTGCTCTTTCTCCTTTGCTGCCTCAGAGGCAGTTCATTTCCTCATCAATGTTGCAATAAAGGGGCAAAACGTGTTAATGCTTTAGTGAGAAAGTTTCCAGCACCACATTTTGTCATGCAAAAGTCACTGTAGTACCAACAGCATTTCTTAAAATAATAAAAAAAACTGAGCACTAAAGCTACACTTCATATCTTGAAGAAGAGACTGAGGTTTTTTTTTAATTTAATTAATGTTTTTGTTTTTTAAAAAATTGATTTTATGGGTTTTTCCTCCTGCACCAGTACTAATGAATGCCATTTGGTTTGACTGAGAACAGTAAAATTCCTTCTCCCAAACATCTGCCCGGCTTATCCTGATCGTATGGTCTCCAGTATGGAAACTGAAGGTCCCATATCTTTTCAGAGCATAATGATGTCTTTTGGTGGAGCACTAGATAATTGACAGGTCTTTCTTTTTGCTGGCCAGTGAATGGGGTGATAATAAGGCTTTCAAGTTTGACTATTGTTGGTGACAGCTTAGCAAAGAGATTTGTCAGAAAAGAGAATTAGCAAACAGATTGGGCATTACTTTTCTTTGATAGAATTTTTAGCTCATGGAAACAACTTAAATTATAACACTGTTTGAATTTCTAATTAAAAGCCAGAGGTTGCATTTTAGTTTGTTAAAGATCTTTCATTAAACCTTAGGGATGTTTAAAGTTGAACCTTCTTATGTTGGTGATAAGGTATTTTTCTTCCCAGCAGAATGCTTCTGGTTTTACTTGAGGCAGAATAGATATGTTTATCAGGTGAGGCTCTTCTTTAGGAAGAATATGGCCCAGTAAGGAGGGTTTTTTTTTGGGGGGGCAGCAACCAGGTGCATCTGAAAACCTACATCTATGGATTTGGGACAGTTCAGCCTGGACCAGTTCTGTGTTATGCACTCATAAAATGCCCCAAAGTCCTATTAAAAAAATCTGAGTTTGATTCTCAAGAGCTGATTCCATAGTCAACTGTCATGGCATCAATCTCATAGTGAGAGTACCTTAGGTTGAGGTGGTGCTGTAATCACTTTGTTCTACAACATTGCAAGCAGAAACGAGTTTCAGATCTGCTTCTTAAGTGCTGAATTTCCCAGAAGAGACCTTGCCATTTAGCTACTATGTTAAAGAGATATTTTCTGACTCAATTTCTCTATAAATTGTTCTTTAATTAAAGTGGAGCTAATGGAAATTACTATGCATTTCTCAGCTCAGCTCAGGAAGCCTGACCATTTGCTTGTGATACCCACCCTCCCTATTAGAAATTACGGAGGCATTTGCCAAGCAATGAAGGAAGAAATGGAAAGCATTCAGAGGTTGTACCATTGCTGCTTAGGTATTCATGCCCTGAGCCTTATCACAGATTGGAAAAACAGAATGACAATAATTAAAAAGGAACCTCTTTCTTATCAGATTGCTAAATTATAATATATGGGATCTTTCTTTGTCAGCCCCAGTCGGTAGACCAGAACAGGAAAACAATACCACAGGAAGGCTAAACCTATTTTTATTGAGATTGGCTATACAGTAATAATAGAATCTTGTAAGTGTACTGATCCGCATCCCTACTTATACTTCAGTGAATCAGCAATGTGTTTATCTGAGCTGCCTCCAAATATTAACCCACTGTCTGGACTTAAAACAAGTTTCAAACCCTTTTGCCTAGGTAACGGTTCTTGCATATTTATGTCAAAGCCATCTTCTTTACGGTTTACATTATTCTTCTCTAGTTTACCACTGTGAAAGAAGATACAGCTGCTTATTTGGCTCATTTTCTCCATCTTTATTTAACTGGCTGTTTCTTTTTGTCTGGTGTGGAAGCAGATAGGAATCTTATGAGTTCAAAGAGGACAAGACAAGATAGTTCTTGGCGGGAAAACTGATTAGGCAATGATAATTAGGAATAATTCTACTGAATTCTCTAAAGTGGATGATAACTGGTTCCTGACAGCAAAGCGATAGAGTTAGCTGAGCCATAGGAGGCAAGACTTGTGAGACTCATGCACTCAGAAATAGATTCCTGCGGGCAGGGAAGGAGACACATGCCCATACTTATGCTTAGCCCCTGGAACTTCTAGGCTGGCAACAGCAGGCATCTTTAATTCCTCTACAAAGTGCACTTTCTGCCATTTCTTGCCAAAGGCTGAGCAAAAAGGTGCCCCTATCCTTTGCAGGTAATCAGTTTCTGCTTGTGACTCCTAACAGATGCTAGGTCACTGTTCCACTCCACTAATTACTTTTTTAAAAAGTAAGAACTCATTAGTATAAACAAACCCAAGCTGGCTATAGAGAAGCCCTGGATCAGAGGAAAGAAATCAGAAGTCTGATGTGTTCCTGTGTTTCAATCATTAGCTCTATGCCTAGAAGTTAAATGTATTTTACATGGTATGGAGATAAAACTTTCAGCTTCTTCAGATGAATCCCTTCACCAAAGACATGGAGAAAAATATATATAATTAGGCATACAGCTAAGCCTATCTTTCTGAACAGATACCAAATACATCAGGATTTCAGTTCTCAAAATATATGATGCCCTTAACACTGACGTACTGTATCTTGAATCTGTAGATGCTTAATTGATCACTGGAAAGGAACCTTTCTGAATACAATAGCAACGGCATTTAGACTTATACACCACTTCACAGTGCTTTGCTCCCTTTCTAAGTGGTTTACAGAGTCAGCATATTGCCCCCAACAATCTGGGTACCCATTTTACTGATCTTGGTAGGATGGAAGGCTGAGTCAACCTTGACTGGTGAGATTCGAACTGCCAAACTGCTGGCATTGGGCAGTCAGCAGAATTACCCTGCAATATTGCTTTCTAACCACTGTGCCACCATGGGAGTAAATATTTCTATGGGTTTAGAGATTGCCATAGTATCTAGAATCCATGAGTCTATAGCTAAACCAGCACTGGTATGTTGTGATTGTTTCAGCCATCATTAATATTGAAATATCCTTGTGTTTTCCTACCCATATAGATTGAATACTGAATCAAGATGTGAGATGGAAGTCATGTGCAATGTCTATAGGGGTCAGTAGTTTTCCTGTGCTTGGCATCATGTTCTAATCAGTTCTGTGATGACATATGTATGGGAAGTGCTTTATACACTTCAAATGTGCTAAGTAGAATGATTATTTATGCTCTTTGGCATTTTGCTGGCATGATGACAACAGACGTCCTCGAACTCAAGAAGAAACAGCAAGGAAACTGAAGAGTTGTCAGCACAAGATTATGAACATTATCGTACAAGACTATTTCCTTTCCCAGAGTTTAATTTGTAGAGTGGTAAGCATTGGAGTCCACTGCTGGGGCTGAAACAGTGGCTTCCTGAAAACATTTTGTGGAATAAAGGTAATTTGTTAACATTGCTAAATTCTTCTCAGTCATCCCTTCCCTCCTTTCAATTCACAGGAAGCCTCGACAAATTTAGTGCTCCTATTGGTTCATCCCACTTAAGTCAGTCCTGTGGCCTTGAAGGAGCAACAGCTCTCTTCTCCAAAGCTGGGAATGGATGTGGTAAACAAATGCACAGGACCCAGCAGTGATGACTTCACATGAAGATAAGGACAGACGTTTCCCAGGGGCAACGTGGGAGAATTTGCAATGGGTGCAGACAGGACTGAAGCACTGTCTGAACTCCAGCAAGTCCGAGGAAGGAAGTATCCAAATGGTGAGTTTACTCTGCCTCTTTAGCAATCATATTACAAAGCAGACAGGAGAGGGCTGGTCCCTTCTAGACCCTGCAAGAATCAATCAGAGGAAGCCTGATGCCATAGAACTGTTTCCTGTGGACTGTGTGGGAAAAAGAGCCAGAGTGCAAAGTACAGCCAACAATTAAACAATAAATTAAGATAAACAGGAAAAAAAATTGCATTTCTGCTTCTCAAATGAATGGCTGGACTTCTGAAAGCATTCACAGTCATGGCGAGTGAATACAATTTAAACAAAAAGCATTGGATTTCAGGAAGAATGGGGAGCCTTATCTGCAAGAAACGTTTCTGTTGTATGCAGAGTGAAGGATACTAGAAACTCTGTTAATAATTACCAGTAAAAATAAGAAGATAGTATGAGGTATACCCTCAAAAGTAAAACTTCTCTAGCCTGGGAGATAAATGATCTCCTGCTAAAAATGGCCTAGAGGTCAAAAGAGTTAACATCTGAATCTTACTACCTAGAATAAGTAGTTACAGAAAGATAGGGAAGGGGAGGTTACTAACACCCTAGATCCCTGATATGCAAGCTGCAAGAGGTGGAGCTGGACAAAGCTGTCTGGAGTGGCCACAATTTTCTCTTGTCCCTTCTTTAGATTCTTTCCACAGAGTTTATTCATTCCACTGCCCCTTTGACTCCCAGACAATTTCTGTTTCATCTCCCTCTTCCTTCATGCCACCCAGTCTCTGCCTGATATTTCTCAGCTTGTCTGCTTTCCTCTAACCTCTGCATGCTGCTTCCCGCAACCCACCCTTTTCCAGCCTCCCTGCAAAATTTCTTCACTGACTCCCTTCCCAGTTCTCCCCTGTTCTCCTATCTTCTCCATCTTCTTAGGAGGCTTCTCCCACCTCTACACCATGACTTCTTCAAAAGATTGCAGCTTTTTCCTTTTCCTTTCTTCCCCATGTCAGAAAATAATCCTGTAACATTGTATCATTAATAAATAGGGCTATCACACTGAGATTCCTAAAAAAATAAAATAAGTGTCATTCACTTTAGGATCTGGCCCTACTTACTTTTGGAATAGTATTCACAGCAAATAGTATAAATTGGATAAATATTATGCCCCAATTAATTCTGAAAGCCCTGTCTTTGATCTTATAGTAGGAAATAAGAGTAGGACTTATAATTAGAATCATGGGACAAAGGTGTCCCAGAGTTACACACATACATATTTTCAGTTCTCATTGTATTGTGTTATGGTTTGCTTATTTAGAATTCTTCTGATACAAGTCTAGATAAAAACATGTTTAGAGCACATATGGCTATGCTATGCTTGCTTAGAGAAGGGGGAAGATTTACAAAAGAATGCAAAACAATTAGTAAGGCTTGAAGCTGGCAATGTAAAATGTCTGCTCTGATAAAGCTTGGCTTATATCCAACTGTTTCCTTCTGTTTGTTTCTGAAAAGCAAGAGAGATGCAACCCATGCAACCTCAATAGCCTTGCCTTTCTCAGTCAGATCCTAGAATCTGTGCTCATGAGTTCCAGGTGACAAAATCCATCATCAAAATTAAGAAACATTTAAATATACTGATTGTGCTCTTGGCAGTTGATGGTAATGAGCAGTAAACCTGGCTATCAGCAACATATCGATGGTACTTTCAAAAGGGTATTGATCAGGTCCCTTAATTTTGGAGCTACTCCCACACTGGCTGATTTATTCAGTCAGGAGGAGCAACACTCACATAAGCAAGGAATGGCTTTCATCTTGTCTAATACCTTATCCATGCCTTGACATCTAAAAGCTGGAAAAAAAAATCCTTATGATAGGGCAAGCAGTTGCCCGGGTTACCCATGGCAATCCTCCAAACTGAGCTCAAATTGGAATGAAAACTTTGTCTACAAAAATCCCCAATGAGAATTATTTACAAGGAGCATACAGGAAACCATCTGAATCCATTAAACACCAGAGAAAGAAGTGATCTTCTACCTCCACAGACATTTATAGCAGCTGCTTGTAGAAAAATGACAAAGTGATCTATCCATGACAATGGCACTTCTCCACTTATAGACCATTGGTTCCAATTAGCCAGCCATCATGGGAGCCCAATGTGGGTGTGTCAAAATCTGCAATATGGATGGTGTGCCATCACAATCAAAGCATGCATGTATATGTATGTGACATTGTCAGATGTACAAGAGGGATGGGACATCCTGCCTACCAGCTTGTAAATTTTGAATCCTCCCATGGTTCTTTTTCTCTCATGGAAACATGAAATCCTGAACCTCTCTGACTGGACAATCTCAGTGTGGGTACCAAAGCCTGGACAATAAGTCTAGGAGGTAATGAACCAGTATATGAAAAATCCAGCTACATCAAAAAGCCCCCATATCATACCTGACCCAAGAAAAGGCACCTCTTCTCTCTTTTTTCCCCAACCCTTACTTAATCTGAAAAATGGATGTTTATCTCCCAAAGATGCTTTTTTAAAAGGCAGCTGGGCTTTGTTTTGCTTGAAGATGTTTCATTTTTCACCTAAGAAGTTTCTTCAGTTCATGGGAAATTGAAGAAGCTTCTTGGATGAGAAGAGAAACATCTTCAAGCAAAGCAAAGAAAGTCTAGTTGCCTTTTGAAAATGCACCTTTTGGATAACCTTGACCTGAATGACTGAGAATCTTCATAGACTTGGATGCTTTTCTAGTAAAGGAAACTATTTTTGCATTACCTAAGACCCAGGGATTTCAAAATATTTTTTATTTCTTGGAGGCCAATCCTTCTAAAGTAAGGAGTCAATGTCATTTTTCTTTCAGACCACTTATTCTGGCTCTCCAATTTTTTCTTTGTAAGCCCTTCTATGGTTTCCATCTTTATGCAGCAAATCAGCCATGCTGCTAGAGTGGCAAATTTCTCTTCCATTTTTCATTTCTCACTCTTCAATCCCTTTCAAGGATAGGATGGGACACAAAGTTTAAATTAAAATATTTGTGCCTCCTCTTTCCTATCCCATTTTTGTAGCTCAAGAGTCTTTAAAGCCTTGCTTTTAAAACACAACTCTTAATCCTTGGGCTTCATTTGAAATGTTCTTGTGGAAGAGATCCCAGACTCACATAGTGACTTTATTCCTGGGGTAAAGAAGCAATTGTTGATACACATTTCTGAAAACCTAAGAGCCAGATGTAATTTATCTGTCTGTTGCCTTGGGCAAAACACCCAGGTGCCTAGATTGGCACAGAAACCAAAAGAAACTTGGCAATGTTTATAATAATGAAAGTGAAAATTCTGGATGAAAGATGCCATCCAGAAGGAAATCAACTGAAGCTAAATTGATTAGAGGGAATGGAATAAGCCCCAATGTAAAATCTTCGAGTGGTAGGAAAGCATCTTTCACTGAGAGTAGATTCTGCTTTTAATCATTAAATATATGGTGTGTTGGAAGCAAATAAACAATGCAACTGTGTTGGTCGATATTAAAAAGAAAACCCTTCCACACTTGGCTAATTCTTTAAATGAAATAGCCTTGATTTAAATCTGTCCACCCTGTACTTCTACTATAAGTTATTTTCCTGGTTGTGTGTCTTTTAGTGATTAAAAAACAGAAGTGGAAGAAATCTATCAATGCATGATAGATGCAGTGAACAAAAGTTCTCTGATTCCTTACCTGAAAATGCCCTGTGTGCTGCCAATACAAATAACTGAGCTGTAATAAATGCAGGTTTTATATTTGGCTGTGGATTAAGACTGTGATGATAGGCACACATAAATAACCTGTGCTGGCTATGAAATTCTCTGGGTGAGTTGTTTTCCATAAATACCCACTTCAGCAATTCCCAATATAGCTATGCAATCCTTTGGATTCAAAGGTGAAAAGGTATTTTGGAGCATGCATTAAAGTAACTCAGTTTTTTCCCCTCCTGGATAGTGTGGCTGTACCTTCTTCAGCTGCAACACAGCCCTGATAAAAGATGCATTTACTTAAGGGTAAATGCTACAGATGCACCCTGAAGTACCTTTTTGCCTTCAAAATAAAAGTGTTCCTTTGCTCTAAATCATTGTATATTGATGTGAGCAAGCATTTAGTGAAATGTAGTTGGACTGGTAGAAAGTTATAAAATCAGTGAGTACCTATTGTTTTTGTGCTAGATAACAGAGCACTTACAGATTTTTATATAATTATTGGGGAAGGGGACATGTGATTAAATAAATGTGCCCAGGATGAACAAAAGGCATGAAAATTGGTGGAAGTATTTTTATGTGAATACATAAAAAAAATTATGTGAGTTTTATGGGAACCAGAGAATTCTTTTTCCAAATCCTGGGACAACTTTGGGCATTACAGTGTCTTTTTTCTCCTTATTCCAAGCATCAAAAGACCAGCTGATGAGAATAGAACAGACCATTTTTTAAGAAATGAACAAAATGGTGGAAACTTAGAAGTGTTCACAAACTCATACATGAGTTCTATAGTACAGTTTCTACATAATTCTCCCATATCTCTATGTATTTCCCAGGCTTTTTAAAAGGATTCAAAAAATATTGGCAAAACAGTAGATTTCAAGATGCTCAAAAAGTTACTTGTTTTAAATAAAGCAGCATGTTTTGTTCAGGGATTCAGAAAGCACCACAGACAGAAAACAACAACAATCAGATTTTGAATATCTGATGATATCATCAGTATCTACCAGAGGTTGATTTCTTAGATATAGTTCTTATTTCCACACCATATTTGGAGTTTATGCTTCACACAGGGTTGCTTGGGATACACCAAAGAAATAATGAGAAAGAAGGCATGAATAATATGTGCTACCAATCTCCTAAATTTGTGGAGACCAGAATGCATATTCTTCTATTTCAGGATGAATCCAGAAAGAATAGGAAAGAAAAGGCATAAGGTGAAATGTAGTGGCTCTTTCTCCTCAGATATTCAAAGCAGATATTCTAGTTAGACAATGAATTTCCTATGGAGCAAGGACACCAGAAGTATTTTGAAACAGAGTTAAGGACTCTAATAATCAGTAAATATTGAGTTGATAAAAAAGAAATCCCACTTGGCATCACAAAAGAAAAAAAATGGTTAAAGATTATTGAATGGTAAAAGAAAGGGAATCACTGTGTGCAGAACTTCATCTCTCTACTTCTGGCTTTGTGGTTACTCACTGTTCTGACATTAGTTCAACTCAGCTTGTCTCCTTGGTCCATTGCAGAGTTCTGTTCCAAATAAATCACAGTTTGTCCCTGATTCCTCCAAATGAAGCCTGTCCTACCCTCTAGTCTTGATAAATAGAGCTCAGTAAAAAAAGAAGAAGAAAAAAAGTATGTTTTTCCCCATAAGGCAAGTGGTTTAAGCTTGTGCCTGCATCAACCCTTCCAGAACATCTTGGCATTCATGCTGTAAACTTGTTACATTGAATATTTTAACAAATTGTAAAAAAATTAAGTAAGTATAATGTCTTCTTTCTCACTTGGAGTCCTAGTGGATAATCACTTGATTATGAGCCAGTAGGGTGCAGCAGCAGCCAAAAAAGCTAATACAATTCTGGGTTGTATAAACTGAGACATAGAATCAAGATCATGCGAAGTATTAGTACCACTTTATAAAACCCTAGTGAGATGACACCTAGAATACTGCAACTAATTTTGGTCACCATACTACAAAAAAGATGTTAAGACTTTGGAAAATGTTCAGAGAAGAACTAACATGATCAAGGGCCTGGAGACTAAAACATATGAAGAATGGCTGCAGGACTTGGGTTTGGCTAGTCTAAAAAGAAGAAATAGGGGAGACATGATAGCTGTAATATATTGGGTTTTGTCTTTCTAAAGAGTATCACGTGGGGTTAATTGCTGGAAGGCTGTTTAAGCAGGGAAGCTGGCTAACGGCTCCCAGCTCCTCAGACAACCGGTCTCCAGTGCTGCCATTGGCTGCTTCTAGGGTGGCAATAGGTTGCTTTAAACCTATTGGCCACCACCTAGAGGCCAGGGTATAAATAGCTGCATTTGCAGCCCTGTTTCTCAGTTCAGTTCCTGTAAGCAAATAAAGAATGATACTTGCTGAACTCACTCGCCTCGTCTTGTCAATCAAGCAATGAACCCAGTTTATAACACTGGCGACAAAGGTGGGATCCTGCTTCTCCAACAGAGCTGAGAGTCACTAGGGGAGAGGCTGAATGCGCCTGGCAGGAAAAGCAATTCCCCCCTCCCCATGGTCGGCCTATCCCAGCCATGCTAGCGACCACGTGCCCAGAGGACCAGTCCCTGGGCATACGGAGGAGCAGGATAAGAAGATGAAGAGCCCCAGCCGCGAAGACCAGCAGAAATGGCAAAGGTCAGAAAGCTTGAAGAATTTGATATAGCTCACCCGGAAAGATGGTCTTCGTACCTATCCAGGGTCAAGAACTATCTCCACGCAAATCAAGTTGCCGAGGACAGCCTGAAGGCCGCTACACTCCTGTCTGTGTGTGGCCCAGCCACGTTCAACATCACAGAGAACTTGTTCACGTCAATGCCATTGGAGTCCATAACGTTCGTGGAGTTGAAGAAATGGCTCGGTGACCATTTCCAGCCCAAGCTGTTGGTAATCGCTTGGCGCTACGCATTCGAACAGAGGGTTCAGCAACAAGGTGAAACAGCATCTGAATTCATCACGGTGTTGAGGCAGGCTGCACGCCTGTGCCAGTTCTCCGATGTAGAGGAGAGGCTCCGAGACTGGCTTGTCCGTGGTCTCTGAAATTGAGAGTTACAGCAAAAACTCTTCCCCAAAGAGACTCTGTCATTCCCAGACGCGCTGAAAGAGATTATGGTGGACGAAGCTGCCGCCGGCACTGTACAAGGAAGCTGTCCACCACGAGGACACTGAACATGCAGAAGACCCCAAAGACAACGCAGAAGTTGACAAGCTAGAAAGGCACAACGACCAACAGCATCACAGTGACAAGCAACAAGGGGCAACTTACAAGGCAGATCCACCACCAATGCATGGACTGTAGGTTCCAGACAGCCACATGCTGGGCCTGTGGGAAGACTGGCCACATTGTGTCTGTCTGCAGAGGTCACCAGAGGGACCAACAATTGAATCGCCAGTCGGACATTCTGATTAGGAGAGGTACCGGGGCCCTGGGGCAGTATAGCATACGGTTTTGCTCCAGCCGCAGAAGCATTTGCCACATGGGAGCTCACCGCCCTATTAAGCTGAAGTTTAGACTTCAGGTGGAACTGCAAGGGGTCCCTTGCAAGATGGAGCTGGACACGGGCTCAGCTATATCCATTATATCACTTGAGACATTTAATTTTGTCTGCAATCGCAGCAAGAGATGGGCCAAGCTAAGGCCATCTGACATTATACTAACTGATTTCCAGAATGCCAGAGTCGCAGTCAAGGGTGAGGCCACACTGGCCGTCAAATTTAAGGGGTTTTCTGGGCACCTGGACGTTGTCGTAGTAGGGGGTCAGCGAACGAGCCTGATCGGGCTTGATTGGTTTGATGCACTAGGCTTCCAAGTAACCAGAATCAACCGGATGCAAGTCGCGAGTCTAGCAACAGTATGCAAGGAATTCGCAGATGTGTTTGACTCAGGTCTGGGGATGTACACGGGCCCGCCAATAACATTTAAACTAGATTCTACTGTAGTGCCGGTCAGGATTAAACCTCATAGAGTACCATTTGCTCTTAAACACAAGATAGACGCTGAGTTAGATAAACTCATAGAACAGGGAGCACTTCAGCCCATAGATGGGGGTGAATGGGAGACGCCAATCATCATGCCACTAAAAGCCAACGGGGAGGTCAGAAGCTGTGCCGATTACAAATGCACACTTAATCGTGCACTCAAACAGCATGCGTACCTGGTACCAGTAGTAAGCCACATCCTGGCGTCCTTGCAAGGTGGTACAATTTTTGCAAAATTAGATTTGGCTCAGGCCTACCAACAGCTTCCTGTAGACAAGACCACAGCTGCGGCACAGACAATTGTAACCCACAGGGAGGCATTTAAAGTAAAACACCTGCAGTTTGGGGTCAGCGTAGCCCCTGGCATTTTTCAAGGCATTATGGAGCAAAAGCAGCTTTCAAGAATTGAAGACTCTACTGTCCATCAGTTCAACAATCACTCACTTTAAGGAATCGATGCCGGTATGCCTTGCATGTGATGCATCCCCATACGGGGTGGGGGCTGTCCTAAGTCATTTGGAGAATGATGGGACTCAAGTCCCGATTGCTTTTTATTCCAGGACACTGTCCTCCACAGAGCATAATTATGCACAAATTGATAAGGAGGCATTGGCCATAGTAGCTGGAGTAAAAAAAATCCATGACTACTTGTATGGCAGGGATTTCACGGTCTTCACAGACCATAAACCGCTATTGGGGTTATTCACTACAGACAGACAGACACCCCACACCTTATCCCCTAGAATGTTAAGATGGTCCATTTTTTTATTGGCTTACAGCTTTAAGCTAATTCACAAACTCCGCAAGGATATAGGCCATGCGGATGGCCTGAGCAGGGTTCCACTGCCTCAAATCGAGCCAGATCTAGTCCCAGTGGCCCGCGTTTTGACCATTCAGGACTTGCCAGAGTTTCCCCTCCACACGTGGGACATAGCCGCAGAAACAACAGCAGACAAGACTCTAAGCAGAGTGCTATCTTGGGTCCACATGGGGTGGCTAGAGAAAAGCCTGGGTCCTGAGTTCCAGAGCTACTTCACAAGGAGACACAAGCTCTCAGCTCATATGGGGAGCAGGGTCATTGTTCCCACCTCATTAAGGGACAGGGTATTGCAATCGCTTCATGAAGGTCATCCGGGTATTGTTTGCATGAAAGCTTTGGCACGAAGCTATTTATGGTGGCCAGGATTAGATAAAGCCATTGAAGCTCAAGTACACGGGTGTTACATGTGTCAGCAGTCTAGGCCTGAAATGCCGCATGCTCCTGTCCATAGATGGGAGGAGACACCCCCCCGGTTGAGGATTCATATAGACTTCGCTGGGCCCTTTCAGGGACAGTTATTTCTTATAGTGGTCGACAGCCACTCTAAATGGCTGGAAGTTATACCTATTGCAAATATGACTACTACTACGACCATCCAGGTGCTTAGGAAACTTTACAATGCACGGGCTACCAGACGTTGTAGTGTCCGATAATGGGGCCCAATTTACTGCGGCAGAATTTCAGGCTTTCCTGAGGGCAAACCTCATTAGGCATGTGACATTGGCTCCATTTCATCCATCTAATAATGGGCAAGCCGAACGAATGGTGTGCACCACGAAAGAATCACTAAAGTGCATAGTGACTGGGGACTGGCACCACAGACTGGCTGACTTTTTGCTCTGCCAACACTCCACACCATGCATGGCAACGGGCAAAGCCCAGCAGAGCTTTTCTAATCACGAAACTGGACAGGTTGCACCCAGACCGGGTGGCAGTAGAGGCCTCTTGCTCAAGACCCCCCAGGGAGTTGCAAGTGGGTGATGGGGTGTGGGCCTGGAACTATGGGCATGGGAACTTGTGGGTGCCAGGGAAAATCACCAAAACATCAGGCCCTCTCTCATACAAAGTGGGCCTAGAGGGCAGGCAAGTTGTTCACCACCATATCGATCAGCTTAGGAAGCATTTTCCAGAATGGCCACAAAGCGAGGACTTTGTCCCAGGTCCCATCCACGGACCTCAAACTGGCAGCCAGGCCGATCAATCCATGTGCTCTGAGGTCCCAAGCAGTCAGAGCAATGGGGAGATGATCATAGAGGGGCAAAGCCCGGGAGTGCAACATGGGGCCCCCGATGGAGAAAGTCAACCAGAACACTACAGCTGCTGTGCTAACTCTGTGGAAGGATTAGACTCTGGGGTGGGCTGACCTGGAATGGCCAGCCTGAGAATTCCGAGTCAGGCAGACTCGCTTGAACTTATGGACCCTGGTCTACCCAGTTCGGCGGGTAAGCTGATAGACCGGGGAGTGCATGGCTCTCCCAGGCGTTCCATGAGGGTTCACAAGCCTCCTGCATATTTACAAGATTTTGTTCCAAAATAACTGAGCTATAATGTTGTATGTGTCATTGAATTGCTGCTAGCCAGGAGAGCCTCTGTATTAGCAAAATGGAAAAAAGTGTACTTTGCATACTTCTTTTTGTATCTCTGTAAAACTTGTAATTGCTGTAATCATTCCTTTTGTTATTGTACATTCTACGTAGGAGGGAGGGGTGTAATGTATTGGGTTTTGTCTTACTAAAGAGTATCATGTGGGGTTAATTGCTGGAAGGCTGTTTAAGCAGGGAAGCTGGCTAATGGCTCCCAGCTCCTCAGACAACCCGTCTCCAGCGCTGCCATTGGCTGCTTCTAGGGCGGGAATAGGTTGCTTTAAACCTATTGGCCGCCACCTAGAGGCCAGGATATAAATAGCTGCATTCAGCTATTGTTTCTCAGTTCAGTTCCTGTAAGCAAATAAAGAATGATTCTTGCTGAACTCACTCGCCTCGTCTCGTCAATCAAGCAACGAACCCAGTATATAACAATAGCAGTATTCCAGTATTTGAGGGGCTGCCACAAAGAAGAGGGCATCAAACTATTCTTCAAAGCGCTAGAGGACAAGACAAGAAACAATGGTTGGAAACTGACCAAAGAGAGGAGCAACCTGGAATTAAGGAGTAACATCCTAACAGTGAGGACAATTAACCAGTGAAACAGCTTGCCTCTAGAAATAATGGGTGCTCCATCACTGGAGGTTTTTAAGAAGAGACTAAACAGTCACTTGTCTGAAATAGTATAGGCTCTCCAGATTCTATTCTATTCTATTCTATTCTATTCTATTCTATTCTATTCTATTCTATTCTATTCTATTCTATTCTATTCTATTCTATTCTATTCTATTCTATTCTATTCTATTCTATTCTATTCTATTCCATTCCATTCCATTCCATTCCATTCCATTCCATTCCATTCCATTCCATTCCATTCTGCAAAATATTAAGATAGAAGATGCTTAGTATAGTCAAGGTTGTGGATTAGTCTAATGAAGCAAAAGGAACCTACCACATCAGGTTCTGAGCTCGCTCCCATTTTTGTTCCACATTACTTTATAGATTCTATGTAGATTCTCAAAATTAAAGAACAAGTTGACAGATCATTTGTTGCACCCTGATATGAATCATAGGAATGACCATGGAAAATATGGTTTAATGAACAAATTTTTATCCCCCCAAATTTATGAATGATGTTCATTTCTCTGGAAAAGTCTTCTCAAAGTAGAATCTATATAATTCAGCAAAGCAGCACACATCTTTCATGCTGACTCTAAGCCCAGTCCCAGCAGGCACTGCTAATTTAAAATGTCTTGAGTAACAAATGATGGAAAATACAATTGTTTGAAAGTGAAAAATTGTTTCATGACAATACTGAAAACCACAGACAGTAGATATTTAAATAAATTATTTTCCTAAGGGTCTTAAAATAAGGCAGATAAATATGTCAAGTTAAAGCTAATGGACAGAATTCAAGGCCCAGTTGGAGTAAATGCAGCTTTGTAAATGTTTCTTAATTTGCTACTGCTTTCTTCCAATAGTCTTAAAACAATCAATAATCTGAATGCCACATTTGAGACCCTTTCTATCTAGTATAGCCTGATCTCTGAAAGCATTTTTATTGATTCTGATAACATCTAAGGAAACTCCACATACTGAAATTTCATATTAATTTGAAAATCATCTACAGAGAGGTGAAATTTAGCATCTACTGTATATATGCAGCAAGTAAGTCTGCACTAAAGATTGTTAACTGGGCACAATTAAATTGCAAAATAGAATTTGTATCCATACATTTCACTGGCATTTACAGGCATACATAGGAACCATAGCAACTGATTTGAATTTCATCCATACATATGAACATAAAAACTGTTTTTGAAGATCATATTTCCAGTGATGACTAACCTCAGAAAATAGCTCCATTTCCCCCCTCTCTGCATCTCTTACTGTATCCCACACTTTCTCCAGAAAGAATATGTGAAAAGCAATAAGAACCGGGTGAATAAAAAGAACTCTGAGCTTTTTTCATGGCATCTCAGATGCATTCCAATGCAATGTCTTTATTAGCCATCTGCTCTTACAAATGTAACTGATAAAGTCTGTCCTATACGTCACTTCATCCAGTGTTAAATACCCAGTGACACTTAATTGTAACTAGTGCAGCCTTTTATGGACATGTGCATCTTATTCTAACAGCTTTTTAGAAGTGATTGCAATTATAGTTTGACTGGTTTGCAGGGCCTTTTGCCCTTGTAGATGAAGGATTTATTTGATTGAAATTCCACAAATGCAAATGCTCAGAGCATCTCCAAGCTACCTCTCCCAAAATCCCAACATAACACAAATAATGAAAGAGATGACAGGTCATTAAATCAGAATAACACTGTCCACCACATGTAAAGGATGCCTGCTGGAATGAAAGGGCCTTTAGCAGCAGGGGAGAACCAGTTCAGATATTTCATCAGAGCTGATTTTGCAGTGGTAGAATAGAATTGTTTATTTGTTTGCAAGGTACTTGTAATCTGTTTCTCATGTGAACTGTGTCTGCATAGCCAACCTATTTCCCCCTTCCTTTTTTTCCTCCTCTTCCCCACCACAACTCCAATTTACATCAGTTTAGCTGTCTATTCATCTAATGAAGAGGGCTGCAGCTCACAAAAGTTTATGCTTTGTAAAAAAAAATGTGCTAGTGAGAAAAGGTGCTTCCTATTTTATTTTATTTTTGTCATAGGACTAGGATATTCCTGTTTTGGAAGCAAGTGTTAATGCAATTGCTTGTCAGCAGAGGGCAGCCTTATCCATGACTAAATGAAGCCAATACATTTATACACCCTCTGAGAACAGTAACTTTCAAAGAAAAATAACTCTTGTTTGGGAACTTGATCCGTTGGTCCTACTTTTGTTAAACAAGGTCCTGGCTCAAAATTTCATTATGTAGAGTGCTTTCATCCCATTGATAAGCTAGGTCTCATTCTCATTTCTCAAGAAATGTATTATGCTCCCTTTGGAAAGAAATCTTCATTATTTCCATACTGCCGACTATGTGCATGCCAGAAAAGGATCTTACTTCCTACTTCTTCATTGTCAAAGAGAGTGGTGATTATATGTATGGCTGTATTCATAAAATCCCTTTGTCTCCAATTTATTTTATGCCTTGATAGAAATAGTAAGTAGGTCAGAATTTCCTTTCCCTTACCTAACCTTGCACTCTGTCTCAAGGAATCAGCATCTGAACAGGCAATGAAGAAAATGAAGAATGGAATACTTATACCAATTGATTTCCCAAGAGAAGGATTATAATTACTACTTGTCATGCTCAGTTTTAATTCTTCAGTTACTGTATCCTTCTAGCAATCCTTGCAAGTGAAAATCTTGGCTGCTCCTGAGCCATCCTCCTCACTTTGTCAGTTTCCTCTAACTTCTATGTCATCTTCTTTCCTTTCATTTCTTTTCTCTGTACCACATTACCTGCAGATCAAAATGTTACCTAATTTTTTTAGAGAAGCAGAAAGTGAGGTACTTAGCAGGTTCTACAAAATTCATCTTTGCATTATTAAACCAAGTATTTTCCCCAACAGACAAATATTTTCTTTTGCTCTCTAGTTTGCAGATCACTTTAACAAATATAGTTTTGCAAGCTGAACTTAATTGGAAAAGAAGAAAAATCATGAAGCATCACAAGTTTTGTAATGGTAATTTTGAACTGTTGACTGATATTGGTTATTATCTTTTTGGGGAAAGGGATACTTTTGCTATTTGCCCCTCTGTTGTTTGCATTATTATCATTTTCACATCAGGTAGAAACTTAATATACATATATGCACATCCTACAGTATCTCCTATGATCAGGTTTCTCAAACTTAATCTTACCTCCTCTACTTTTAATTTGTCCTGAGTTAAGAATCTAAATTTACTTCAGAATTTCATTTTAAGCAAAGCTCAGTTTAGAGACATTTAAGAATATTTATGCCCAGTTACAAGCAACTGCATTAACTTTGTTGGAAATCACATTTCTCAAAACATTTCCCATCTGGTTCATTTGGGGAGGAAGAATCTCACAATTCGCTCTGAAGTATCATTTTTGATGGCAGTTCAAATGATGGCTGGTAGAAGTTATAAAGTATTTGATCTGCCCCACTTTGATCTGCCCCCACTCTTTTTAATAGCCTTCTGATCTGGAGTCAGAGAAACCCATCTCCACTCATAAATACAATGTTTCCTTAAAGGCAAAATCAGAGATCCCCAATCTTTTGGGCACCAGGGACCGGTTCCATGAGAGAGGTTTTTCCATGGACCGGTGGGTGTTTTGTGTGCAGCCTGCAACTTGTGGATGGGGCTTTGCTTATTTTTGAGGCACCGGTTGCTGGCATGGCATGGTTCGGTACTGGTCCATGGACCGGGGGTTGGGGACCCCTGCAATAGATCACTTACAGGTAGGAATATGGTGCTGGAGCCAGTCAACATTTAAAAACCTTGGGAATTTAGCACCTCTGTTTGGCCAGGAAAAAAAATTCTGATGAAGGAGATAACAGAAAAAATATTTTCTAAGTTTTTCTGATCATAAAAATATCATACTGTGTTTCCTGTTTCTCTGTGGCCATAAAACTCATATATCATATTCTTGTGATCTCATGTCTTACACAAAGGACTCAAAATGTTATAAAAACCTTACTGATATGCCAGTGTGTGGTCAGCTGCCCCCCAAAGCAAACCTTATATTGTTTTTTGGAATAATAAGAAACCTCCTTTCCAAAAGCAGTCAGCCTTCCCATCTTGATTGCTTCCTGGCTCAGAAGGAACTCAGGGAAGTTGTCCCAACAATGGTAAAATATAGTGACCACACTATATTTAACTTTTTGCACATCCCATGTTATTGCTATATAGGAGCTTTGCATACACATACACAAACACATGTCTTAGAATAGCCTGGATCAAAGTTGAATTAGATGATATGTGCAAGCACATTTTTTTTCTGAACTTCTTCTTAATTTGATAGGGCCTTTTCCTTATGTTGAATAGAAGGGAAAAGTCTGTTAAAATTGTGGACAGTGAAGAATTACAGACTAGGGGAAAGCACCTTTGCTGAGAAATCTATAAATAAAACAAGTTTAGATGTAAATATTTTGGAACTAGTAAGCAAAGAGCTTTATTACAAACTTAGATGAGAATACAGCCAAGATATTATGGTGATAACTAAACACTAACTCTGTGGAAAAATCACCCAGAGCTTTTAAATAACAAATGCTGCAATCACATATGGTGCTTAGATGACTCTGTTGACCAGTAAATAATTTATATAAAATTATCAGAGTGATCTATTTTTTTAATCTAAGGGCTGCATAAGTCTTGTCCAAATATTGAAATAAAATGATTATGGCAAGAAAACATGTCAAGTTAACTCAACTCTTGTGTTTTGCATGGTCTCATTCTTTGTGAGGTTGGCCTATTATTATATCCACACTCTAATATTACCAAGGGAAGGGCATTGAGACTGGATCTGGAAAATGTTCAGTAGTCTTTCTGCACCTTCTCTAACAGTATTGTCGTCAATCTGAACCAGCCCAATTCAACTCAAGATCTGGCCAAATCTGAGACAGAATTATTGTTCATGTTCTGCAAATGAAGCTTACACAAAGAGAACAACAAAATGTATTGTGCCTTTTTTAAAAAAAAATCCATTGCATATAAATAAACTAGCAATTGCAGTTAAATAATGCTGTTTCTTTCAAAAATCTAATTGGTACGGGTGAAATGCCCTAATTTCTAGCTCATGTGAATCAAAAGACTGGCTAGCAACCTTGGTTTCATACAAAATATGCAGACCAGAGCTCCTGTTGTAAAAGCAACAGGAGGTGGTTTAATAATACCCCCCCACACACACACTTTTTCCAAAGAATGTAGTTGAAGGACATTTTAAAGCCCGCCTGCTTTTCCTGGGAAAGCCAAGCTGGGCACCTCCTGTTTCAAAAAAGCTCTGGGCATCTGTTCTATAGGAACTTGAAATGATGGTTACCCTCTCTCAAGAAAGAAAATAGCTATTCCTCATTTGCATGCATTAATGGGTTTAAATCATTTATATTTAAAGTTGCCCATTGTCCAGCCTTGAGGCACTATTTCTTTTCTTTTCTTTTTTTAAAGCTGTGTTGATTGGCAAAAAGCAGGTCAGATGGCAGCTGTAATTGGAGTGGAGGCTATCAGACATTAGTGTGCCTATAGGTCCACCCTACAACTTGCCTTTGTTTTATGCATAGCTTTGTTTTATGCAAGCTTCATCAAAGGTTTACAATCTGAAAATTCATGCCCTTTGACAAAGGAGCCAAGCCTAATTAATCTGCATCTAAATCTGCAGGGGATTAAAGAATGCATTAAATCTACAAGATGATAATTCTAACATATCCCTTTTTTAGGTTATTGGTTTTTTTAATGTATATAAAAAGCATGTGGGGATGAAAAAAAAACCATGTTGTTCAAGCTATGGAAGAAATTGCTCTGAGATTAGTCCTGAATTTAGAGATGTAAAATAAACATTGCCTTGTAATACAATCTTCTTTTAAAAGGTGGGCCATATACTTTTACTAGTTTTGCAAAGAAGAGTCTGCCTGCACATATCTATCTGCCATTACCAGGTCAAACCTTTCTAGATGCACATAGCATATCTAGGTTATCCCTTGCCCTAAGAAATATTTGAGAAGTAGTATTTTGTGCATTCAGAAAATGTCAAAAATCTCAGGAGAGTTTGTTTTGGTCATTGAAAATTCTATAGATAAATGAATGCTTCCATAAAGAGACCAGGGAAATTGTAGTTCCTGAAGAGAAAGAGTTTAATTATATTGTGTTCAGTTGCCTTGACACTTTATCTCACTCCCCACTCCTGCATCAAGTCCTTTGGAGTGGAATATTTTGGCTGAATCATTAATAATCACTTTTTAGTGGGGATTTCTGGAAACTATGGCTTTCTATCTCTGGCTAGTGTTGAATACAAATACAGCAATCCAAACATCCACTTAACACTTAGGTAACACATTACACCATAAAATGTAGTGAAAAGTGTTGTGTGCAATGAAAGGTTTTAATGGCTTAGACTTAACCTATGTTTTTCATCATAGGTTTCAACATTCTTCCATTATTACAGAAAGATTTGTAATAATGGGCTGTATAGTAAAACAGCCCATTATTGGACTAGTTCATTAGTCCAATAGAAATACCTATAACATTAAGGCAAAGTGCCAAGCATCTCATTAAGAAAAAACTGTATTATTTATATATTTTAAACAACCTTTCTTCCTCTTAATCTTTTTTTTTCTTCAGGTCACAAATACATAATTATAACTTTAAAAATTTCTCTGGGATTCACTTCCACCCCAAAGCCCCTTACTAGAGCAAAACGAGCCTAAGAATTGTAAATGTGAGAAAATGCTATACTGGAGTGGAGTTGAAGTACTTATGTTTTATGCATAAGTCGGTGTGTTTTCTCTCTCTCTCTCTCTCTCTCTCTCTCTCTCTCTCTCTCTCTCTCTCTCTCTCTCTCTCTCTCTCTCTCTCTCTCTCTCTCTCTCTCTCTCTCTCTCTCTCTCTCTCTTTCTGTTTTTGGAAAGGAAAAAATATTCTTGTCCTTCTCCTCAATTTGGCAAGATCACTCTCCTTTCCCCTTTTTGTAACATTCCCATCCCAACTGTAGCTTTTTTCTATGATAGTGTTGATAGTGTTGTCTGTTTATTTAGCACTAAAAGCTACAACACAGCTCCCAGAAGGATAGTAGGTGTATCTGATCTGAAATGTATACTGTGCTCCAGTCGCAGAGCTCTGTTGACACAATTGCAAAATACCGCTTACATCTCCTCTTAAACTGAGAACTCACTGACATTAAAAGAGTGTACAAATAGCACATTTGGAAGAAAACCTGTAGAGGGGAGGATATTCTGTCAGCTCAATCAGCCAAGGGCCACCGCTTCTCTGTAGTAGCATCAGGAAGAAGAAAGTTACCATCGCTCTGAGAGCTTGATCATTTGTTCAAGCTATTAGAATTTTACAGTACTCTCCAAGACGTGAGATAGGACTATCAAGGTGCAAAGAGCAAACAAGAAACTAAAATTAATTCTACTCATCCTGAAGTCTACAAACAAACAGTGTAGGTCCTCACAGGTTCTCACAGAGACAACAGCGAAATTGATACTGTGGACTCTCAAAGCAATAAATTGCAGACAATAAGAAATAGAGTGCAATTATAGCTGCTGGTCAAAGGCTATAGTATCAGACAAGCACTGCAATAACCAGCTCAACCCAGGGCACAGCAAAGCTTCTCAGCCTTGCAATTAAGTTCAGAGAAAATAGCTAGAGTTCTTCAAGCAGAAAGCAGTTTATATGACACATTTCTTGTATTTGTAATCTTGAATATGTACTATAAAAAGGATAAGCCTATCATCTTGGAAGATACACAATGGGATAAGAGAAATGGTGGCACCCAACTAATTAGAACAGAATCTAAACACACCCCACATTTTAAGAATTTTTAAAATAAGGTGACTGTATAACTTTTGGCTAAATAGATGACTTGACAAAGTTGCTGTTACATATTGAAAACCACCATGGATGCTTATTTTTTTTTAAAAAAATATTCACATGATGCAGGCAACATTTCAAAAGAGTTTAAAATAATCCACTCACAACACAATACCCTCTTTTGTATTTTACCTTCAATGAAATATGTTCATTGCATATCTAGTGCCACCAATACTTTATGTCTAAGAAATTATTCTTGATATAAAAAGGCACTTTGCCATTTGGACACAAGGATGCTTATATTTAGTCCTTCTGTCATCATCAAAACACGATGGGGCTGGATTCTCTGGGCTTAGCAGGTCCTGTTACTCCAACCTCTAGCAACTTTTAATCAGCCTTGGCTTTACTTGTAAATATCAATTATTTTTGATAGAATTAATGAAAACATTAATTAAGCTCTTTATACTTCCCAATAAATGAAGTGCCAAGACTCTAGCCAGATGACCTCAACTTTTTTCTTACTTTTTGCAAAGTTCAATCACCATCATAGTAGGCATTTTATTTCTAATTATAGCAAGAGTCCAACTAGTGAGTTATTTCCTTATAGCAAAGTCAGTTTTGCCCAGTGGAGGAATGTTATCATCTCTGGTAGAAATTGTCTAAGTTTGGTGCCTTAGTATTCATAAAAACAGGTTGATTGCAAAGCTAATCAGACACATTTTAGAAATGCATATTTTGGTTCATGTACACTTTTCCAAAATTATTTGCACTTTCCATACTTTCAAGTATTATTTTAAAAGCTTTTATCCTGCACCACCTGAAGCCACTGGGATGGTTGATATAACCTTAATCAGAATGACATCTGCAATTAGTTTGTGTCAATCTTGTAAAATACACATATTTTACAGTATTGCATCTGTGATATTAGAACACGTGCTCAAAATATTACAAGATACTGACAGTTGGATACACCTTATGATCATTTATGGATGTACAGTTAAGCAACATGCTATTAATCTAGTTCTGAAAGCATTGAGGCCACAGAACTTCTATTGAATTTCAACAAATTTTTGTATGAACATTCTGCTGTTAGATAGAACATTCTGCTGTTAGATAGAACATAGGAGGAACACTAGGAAGAACCTTGTTTTTAATCAAAGTGCAACTAATTTTGCCCATGTTTACTTAATAAGTCCCCCTGAGTTCAACACACGTGCTTAGGAATCTCTGAAAATATAGTGCTAAGCAGAAAGTTGCTTTATCTCAGGGTGTTGTAACATTTGTTCTGAGTTATACAG
This sequence comes from Vipera berus, assembly GCF_964194415.1. NCBI lineage: Eukaryota > Metazoa > Chordata > Lepidosauria > Squamata > Viperidae > Vipera > Vipera berus. The sequence continues at coordinate 94,805,670 of NC_138206.1, forward strand.
ATGACTAAGATTACAGTGGGTAAATGCCTACTACCACAGAAAGTTCTACAACAGATTATTCAGCATTTCCTTGAATAGAAGTACATTGCATTATACTGTCTATTGCTGTAGGGTGCTTTCAAAGTTTGGGTATTTACTTATTAATTTGTTCATTTACTTCCCAATATAGCATTCTATCAAACACTGAAGACTGTGAATAACAGCAAAAAAAGAAAAATGTATCATAACTTGCCGAAGGAATAATATCATACATCTGGTGCAGATGGGTGATTAAACAAAAGCAATCTGTTCATTCCTATTTTTATATACATAATGTGAGTGTTTATGTACATGTACATAAGAGGGTTAGAACGGATAAATTCCTATGGGTTATGATTATGTTGTTCATTCTTATAGAACCACAATGAAGTGAGTAGCTGTCACAAAAACAGTTACAAAAAAGGACTAAAATGACAGCACTGGAAAGGAAAGACTCCAGGTATTTCTTCATTTTGCAAGTGGGAGTCCATTCTCAGAAAAGGATTACTTGGAGAAAAGGCAAGTCCCTAGCAAGAGACTCTGTTTCTAAGAGGAGGAGAAGAAGCTGACTCTCTGAAATGAGGAAGACTTTGGTGGCTCTTTCACATCTTATTGCATGTTATTTTTCTCCTACACACTTCTTCTAATAGGAAGAAAGCTACATGGAACAATAGATTTCAGTCTGGTCCTATAGTTAGATAAGCAGCAGTCAGGAGGCATCAGATGCTAGAAGACAGAGAACAACTTAAAGGACAAAGTTTTATGCATCAAGCAAAACCTGGAAAAGGAAGGATCAGTTTGCGCTATCAAGCCCCAAATGATGAATTTGCTAGTTTATTTTTATTTTATTTTAATCCCATTTATATCCCGCCCTTCTCCGAAGACTCAGGGCGGCTTACAATCTAAGCACAAATCAATGTGCTTAGCAATAGCCTTCATTCTATGTATATGCCTGCTTATTAGGGCTTTCGCCCCCCCCCCCCCAAGCAGCATTATTACAAAGCCAGCTTATTGCCTCCAACAATCTGGGTCCTCATTTTACCTACCTCAGAAGGATGGAAGGCTGAGCCAACCTTGAGCCTGGTGGGACTCAAACCTGCACTAATTGCAGGCAGCTAGTGTTACTTAAGGAGGCATCAGCCCACTGTTCCACCAAGGCTCTAGTTTAGTGCAGTAACTGTAAACAAATCATATCTGTTTTACCATTTTGATAGCAAAATTATTGATAATGGCCATAACTGATCAAGCACTTTTACAATGCACTTTCCATTCACATCATGGGAAAAAAATACAATTTGCCAGAGCTAAGAACATAACCCATGCTGATTTCAGTGGGAGAGTTAAGAATGTGCATAAAGCTCTGTGTAGAAACATGCAGCCCTGCCATTAGAATGTTTTTGTTTTTTAGGAGTAAGCCAATGACACTTTTAATATATGTAGAACCATTTAACATGGTATGTGGTTTATGAAAACATAGCTTGTATACATGGGAAATGGTGTGAGGTTTTAGCATCAACCCATTAACTCCAGGATGGCAAACTATGTTGACTATGTTGGGTAAGAATTTAATGTATTTATTAACTATTTAATAAATAATATTTAAATAAATATTGATTTTTTTTATTTAAATAAATAATCACAGTTTATCAATCATAGTACTTCTAAGGATACAAAGGAAGGCTATTATTAAGCAGGCTTATTGAGCATCCACCAAAGTGATATAATAAGAGAGGACGTGCTTAACATTTCTGATCTGTGGAGTCCTTGATGCTCTCGGAGCTTGATTGTTTGTTTGCAGACGTTTAATTATCGAACTAGGTAACATCATCATGCACAACTAAGTAACATTATTTGTAGTCTAGTAGTGGCTGTTCTCACAGAGGTTGCTTCTTCACTCCAGTCATAAAACACTGGTTTACCAGATTACCTATAAGAACCTATAAGAACAACATTGGACATAGTCCCCAGAAAGAATCAGAAAAAAAGTCTTCTGATGCAATAAAGTGCTAGTGTATTAACTGCATTTGATTCTTAAAGCAAAGCTTTTATATCATAACAGTCCATCATAACTGAAATATGAAGAACTGAAGATAATTTGAGAGTCTCTTTTAAGTTTTCAGAACTGTATCATTTGCACACTGAGGAGCACTCACTGCACTCTTGAGCCACAGTGTATACCAGACATGTCAAACTCACGACGTCACGTGATGTCATGCAATGTATCGGAGCTTTTTCTCCGTTGCTGGCAATGGGGTGGGCGCTGTTTGGGGATGATGTGTCTGGCCCGTGGGCTGGCAGTTTGACACCCCTGGTGTATACTATTGAGAATAAAATTAGTATTACCATATTATCAAAAATAGTTTTTCCTTTAGAGAGCATTTAAAATGTGTGAACCAAAGGTGAAGAACATATGTTTATTACCATGGAGTGTACACAGTGAGTGGATATTTGGTCAAGGATAATATGTTGGATTATCTGAGAACAATAAAAGAAATGGTCTTCCTGCTTTTACAGATAGATGCGTGTCTTGCAGTGGGAGCATCTTCAAAAATGACCTCTTCGGAAGAACTTAATTCTGAAGAAGAAGGCTCTGATACCATTGCTTTAAATTATGTTCAGCCATAGTGTAGATCTTCAGCATATAATTTCCTGTAACTTGTTCTGGTTAGCAACCACATATGCAACTTCTAGACATTTTTATAGAACACATTGAAACAATAATTTAGATGTACATACCAAAAAAGATGTATTGTTCTTATTATTACTGATTTTGTAATCCACCCTGCAAGAGTTTACATGCTTAAGAAAAAGGAGGCTACGTACTGTATACATAAAATAAGTAATTTGTTTTAATTAACAAGGCAATTATTACTGTCTTTCATGCTAGCAAAAATAGCTAAAACAATAAATGAAAATGATTTACAGTAATTAATTAAACAATAAAGACCTATAGTGGGTATACAAATATTTCACATGATTAACCAGGATTATTGTTAAGTCCCAAAGGGTCAAAGGGCTTTTTCTTTGCTATTGCTTTTCCCACTAATGCTTTTCACATTCCATCCTGGAGCTATCTCCCCCCCCCCCTACAATGATCTCTCTTCTTCTTCTCTCAAGTGTACAAAGAGATGGGATCAGGTGGCCATGTAATGGGGGTAGCTAAGACACTTCATTTCCTGGAGTGCCTGAGAGTCTGGTATGAAACTATATTAACCATCAATGTATTTCTTACCTTCTACACTATCACTCCTGCTATCTACTCTCCTTGATAGTTTTTGGAGATTTGGGGCATGATGGGCTTGATAGGCACTGCCTTCAATTCACTCTCTCAATGAGCACATACACACAGAGGCACAAACATAGAGTGGAAGCTACAATTATGTCATTTTATATGTGATGTCGCTTCCCCTTCTTCCTTTGAACACCCATTAAACAACATATGGTCACTGTGTTGTAGCCCATGTCACTGTCACATTTAATAGCTTAGTTTATGCCCTTATTCTTTGAATATTTTACATTCATCAGTAGCACCTGACATCTAAGTATTATGTAGCATTGGTTAATATCTGATGATATCTGATGTGTATCAGTAAACATTGACATACATACTACAAATATCTGATATGTAGTGATTAATGCTAGACAGTTTTGTAGTTATTTCCTAATGTAGTAACTTTGTATGCTTTGTATGCTAATGCAGTAATTTCATATGTCACTATCTGATTATTTAAACGTAACCAGTATTTTTCACTGTAGAGGATTTTTAACACAATTCAAACAACAATCCTCTTTCAAATTCTCATGTCAAATATACAAAGCCAAATATGAAAATCTGCAGGAACATACACAATGTTATTTTTAATGTTATTTTAGCTGTAATTTAAATATGAACCCTCTTACAGTTACCTAAGCAGCAAGTATCAGTAGGTGACATGAAGATGAGACCTGTGCCCCTTGGGACTAATCCTGTGCCTCCTGAAACAGTTTGCTTTTTTAAGGTATATGAAAGACATTGTCCCATTATCAATGCCAAAAGAACTTCAGCTGAGTCTATTCAACTAATATTGGTGATATAGAAGCAAACTGCAATATATACAGAGAGCACCTAAGCTTAGTTTATAATCATGTAGCCTTTGAGTGTCAGTGCACTAGGAAAAAGCTACTCTGGCATGCAGATGCTGAATTTATATAGACAATTGGAGAGCCTCTTAAGCATCCAACATGTTTGAATGTACAAGGCTCTTTAAACATGAAGGTTTATTGCAAGGTGCAGAAAGGGGATGGAGAGATATGCTTTGGAAAGATGCAGTGGAAGGAAGGAAGAAAATACAACACACACCATCTTCTATCTTGTTAATGGAAGTTGTAGGACTATTGTGTTTATAATACTGCCGTTAATCTTTTATCAGAACAGATGAGAACTTTCATGTTGACTGTTGTAGCACAAATGTAACTTTTATAAAAAGTTTGCAAAATGGTTTTGTAATGGGGGGGGGGAATCATTATTTATTTATTTATTTATATGCAGATTGTTTTCTTCTGATATTCACTGGCCAACCTAACCATTCCTTTGGGTGAAACAGACCTACAACTGAGGAAAAAGTATTACATTTCCTCAGTGAACAACAACAGTATTGTTTTTATGGGGGATGGGGGGAGGAAATACCAAGAACACTCAAACTTACAATATTCATTAATAACCTGTTTTCTGCTATTTTGTTCCAAAAAGGTTAGTCTTTATCCAAAGTGATAATTTATACATTTACTGTATGTGCTACAAAAATACCCCCAAACCAATACAATAACTTTGGCACACATTTTAAATCAGAAAAATCTGCTGAACATCTAATTCTCTAATGTTTATGTATATTTACCCATGTTGTATGGCCTTAGCATTATTATCCTTCTTATCTTCCTTATTACCCCATCTTATTGGTATTATGATTATTATTACTCTGTTGTTTTACATGTACAGTACACTGAGGGCTTCTGCACAGAAACAAAATCCTTGTGTGTCTAATTGCAGTTGGCCAAATTAAGTATTATTCTGTTCTGTTCTGTTCCATATTGAATAATTTCTATTGCAAATGATTGTATAAGCATATCTCCTTTTTCCTTACTGCGGTGATCTCCCTTTTGCTCAGTTTCTATAGAAGTGTAATTGATTGAATGATGATAATTATGGTGACTTTGAAGCTAATTCACATCACACTGGCTTTGTGAGAGAATTCCTGCTGTCTGCAGGAACTGTAAACCAGCTTTCTTCTCTTTCTTCAAACTAATAGCCCTCCTCTAAATCAAAGCCATGGTTGTAGATCAACTCATTATCCTACAAGAGGTCAGGCAAAAAAAAGCCCCAGAAATTCAGCAGCTTGAAGGAAACAAAGGTCTGTGCTCCTCTTTACAGATTTCCAGAGTAAATGAGCTAAAGAGGGGAAGCATGTTTAGACAGGTTGTAATGTGTCATCTCCTCAGTACTCTAATAGAAGAGCAACTTGTGACACAACGCATGATGAAACAGAGTGGCATTTTATGCTTTCTCTACATTAGAAGCAATTTGACCCTCTAACCTTGGGAAAGTGATAATGGAGGTGATGATAAAATCACGGCAGTGGGAAATGTTGGGAGTTGTCATCAGAGCTTGAAGGAGCAAGGAGAGGCCCAGCTCATCATGCTTGATGTACCGGAACACAAAGCAACACAAGATAAATGGCCAACATGTTTTTCCCATGATATCTGATGGTAACTGCTGGTTCATCTAGTTGTGTTGCATCGCTTCACAACTGCAGGGTCAAGTGGTGAACTGCATGTGGGAATAAGCCATTATTTGGATCTAATAGGATTCACAAAACAACATTCACAAAAAACTTCAAAGAAGTCAATTTGTGGAAAGAAAAAGAAAGAAAAGAAAGAAAGAAAGAAAGAAAGAAAGAAAGAAAGAAAGAAAGAAAGAAAGAAAGGAAGGAAGGAAGGAAGGAAGGAAGGAAGGAAGGAAGGAAGGAAGGAAGAAAGAAAAAGAAAGAAAGAAAAGTTTTGTTTTTTAGTATTATTTTGTTGTAATATGAGGGAAAAAATGAATTGTCCCCTTTGGTTTCTTAACTTGTTTCTTATTGTTGAATATAAAGCTACTGGGAGAAGTTATTCTGAGACGGATATTGCCAATATGTTAATGTTATTCTGGTATATTGATCTTTGTCATTTAATATCAAAAAGTGATCAATATCAACTATGTATCTTTTATATTTTGTTTAAATTTATTGGATCCCAACTTTAGTGGACTTTGGCATATAAAATTAAATGAACAAAAAACCCACTGAGAACATTAAATCAACAGACAGCCCAGATAAAATACCCTGCTAAGAAAACCCATAAAATGAAAACAGGGGCAAATATGGCAAATATCAACCCCAGGCCTAGGACCTGAAGCAGGTTTTCAAGGCTAGGAATCTCAGGAAAGAGGGCATCATCCATATTTCTGGGGCAGAGGCTGTTGCAGAGAAAGGGGCCGCAATAAAGATGGCATGCTTTCTGAGGCCCCACAAGATGACTATATTTAATGGAAATGCACTGGGCAAGGAGCATCAGTGACTGAAGATAAGTGGTGCCTCAGGTATCCAGGCCCTGCTCCATATAGGACTTTAGAGGTAATACTCAGCACCTTGAATTGCATTTGGAAGCCGAATGGCAGCTGAAGCAGTTTGCACAGCAGCAGTGACATATCTAGAGGCATTCATTACCATTCATACTACTGCATTTTGAACCAGCTATAGCTTCTGTGTGGCCTTTCAGGGTAGACCCCTTACCAAGTGCATTGCAAGATATTTATTTTAATAATAATAATAATAATAATAATAATAATAATAATAATAATAATAATAATAATAATACTCAAGCAGAACTAAAAGCAATGGATAGGAAGACCAGAAAAATAATGACAATGAATCATGCTCTTCATCCATGCAGTGACATTGACAGACTCTTCTACCAAGGCAAATAGATGGACATGGAATGCTACAAGTACATCAGATGGTTGAAGAAGAAAAAATGGCTTTGGAAGAATATCTGAAGGACAATGATGAAGATGCACTGAAATTAGTATATCAGGAAGGCTTACTGACTACTGGAGAGACCAAACTGGCCTACAAGAAAGACCAAATGAAAAGCAAAATAGAGGCTTGGGAAGACAAAGCACTACATGGCCAGTACATTAAAAAAAATAGCTGGGAAAGCAGATAATAACAAGACTTGGCAATGGCTAAGAGTAGGAAAGTTGAAGAAAGAGACCGAGGGACTAATTCTGGCTGCACAAGACCAAGCCTGAAGGACAAATGCATACAAAGTCAAAATTGAGAAGACAGCAACAGACAGTGCAAAGAAGCTGAAGAAACAGTGGACCACCAGGTAAGCTCCTGCAAGAAGATTGCACAGACTAATTACAAGCAGCGGCATGACAAAGTAGCAACAATGGTGCATTGGAAGATCTGCAAGAAATAACATTTGCCTGTAAGCAAGAACTGGTGGGATCATAAAATAGAGGAAGTCATAGAAAATGATAAAGTTAAACTGCTCTGGGACTTCAGAATTCAAACAGACAAGCACCTGCAACATAACACCCCGGACTTAACAATTTTGTTTATAAGAAAGACAAAAAAGTCTGGATTGTGGACGTGGCAGTGCCTGGAGACAGCAGAATAGGCGAGAAATAACTGGAGAAGATAACAAAATACAGAGACCTACAAATAGAAATAGCAAAGGCAAGCAAGGGTAGTACCAATAGTAATAGGTGCCTTGGGTGCAATCCCAAAACAACTGGAGCACCACTTGAACACCATTGGCATTGACACATTTGCCATTAGTCAATTGCAAAAGGCGGCCTTACTAGGAACTGCTTCCATCCTGCGATATTTGTAATACCATGAAACATCCACATCTACCTATCCCAGGTCCTTGGTAAGGACTTGACAGGTAGACAAAAATGCCAAATCCAGTCTGAACATCTGGCTGACTGTGAGATTAATAATAATAATAATAATAATATTAATAATAATAATAATAATAATAATAATAATAATAATAATAATAATAATAAGAAGAAGAAGAAGAAGAAGAAGAAGAAGAAGAAGAAGAAGAAGAAGAAGAAGAAGAAGAAGAAGAAGAAGTTGGAAGGGACCTTGGAGGTCATCTAGTCCAACCCCCTGCTCAGGCAGGAAACCCTATACCATTTCAGACAAATGGCTATCCAGTCTCTTCTTAAAAACTTCCAGTGTTGGAGCATTCACCACTTCTGGAGGCAGGTTGTTCCACTGGTTAATTCTTCTAACTGTCAGGAAGTTTCTCCTTAGTTCTAGGTTGATTCTCTCCTTGACTAGTTTCCATCTGTTGCTTCTTGTCCTGTCTTCAGATACTTTGGAGAATAGCTTGACTCCCTCTTCTTTGTGGCAGCCCCTGAGATATTGGAACACTGCTATGTCACCTCTCGCCCTTCTCTTCATTAAACTACACATATCCAATTCCAGTAACCTTTCCTTATATGTTTTAGGCTCCAGTCCCCTAATCATCTTTGTTGCTCTTCTTTGTATTCTTTCTAGAGTCTCAACATCTTTTTTACATCACGGTGAGTGAGTGGTATTAATACTTCAGGTGATCTTGATTCTATCCCTCTGTTAATGCAGCCTAGCACTGTGTTGGCTTTTTTGGCAGCTGCAGCACACTGCTGGCTCATATTTAAGTGATTGTCTACTAGGACTCCAAGATCCCTGTCAAGGTGGTACCTTGAGCAAGGTACCACCTATACTATACCTGTGTATTTGGTTTTTCCTGCCTAAATGTAGAGCCTTACTTTTTTCACCATTGAATTTCATTTTGTTAGATAGTGCCCAGTGTTCGAGTCTGTCTAGATCCTCCTGTATCTTAAGCCTATCTTCTCGAGTATTGGCTATTCCTGCCAGCTTGGTGTGTTCTGCAAATTTTATTTTATTTTATTTGAATAGCTGCCAAATCAACATGTAACTCAGGGCAATGTAAAACAAATAAAACTACACATAATAACCAAGATAAAACATTAAAAAGTGTCTCAACCAACCAAGAACAATCTAGGAACAATCTGGATAGGGACCAAACCTCCTAACCCAGGGGTCAGCAACCTGAAACAGTGAAAGAGCCACTCGGAACTGGTTCCCTCACAAGGAAAAACTGGGAGCCACAAAAAATGTATGCGCATACATGCACACATGCGCAGAACAGGGTTTCACTGAAGAGTGGAGCCAAGGCAAGATATGCACCTACCCTGCATATTTGAATTGATTGGTTGAAATTTTTTAGTCCCACTTTTTTTTTTGGACTGCACATGGCAGAGGACTGGGAGCTGCAGGAGATGGCTGAAAGAGCCGCATGTGGCTCCAGAGCCGCGGGTTGAAGACCTAACCCAATACTTGAGGAAAAGCCAGGCCATAAGAGTTTTCTGCAAGGCAGGTCCATCTAAATCTCCAGCAGAATGCTATTCCATAGAGAAGACATAGTGACAAAGAAGACACATCTCCTGGGTCCCACCATATGACAGTATCTGGGGAGGAACATGTCTACCTTATAAAAAATACTGGATGGGAAGATGTAATCAGAGGCATTGGATCTGGCCAAATTGTATACTGTACTGTATCCTTGTATACTTCCCTATCTTTGTACCCTGAACTTTAAACAAAGGTGTGGGTAAGGGTGAATAAGGGAAGCCTAAATCTCCTACAGTGGAAGTTCCTGTTCCTGGGCAGCCTTGAGAAAGAGTGCCTCAGTCTTGAAGAAGACTGCTTTTTCTAGCTTTCTAGCTGAGCCTCACATTGGCTGGGCACACCTGTCAACAGTTGCAGGAAAAGAGAAAGGTAACTGGACTTGGGTGTGGTGGGGCAGAGAGAGAAACCAGGCCTCTCAGGAGTGGTGGTGGGTGGGAGAAGGCCCACACACTCCCCCACCTCCTGAGGTTGCCTAAGGACCTATGTAGTTGCTTAATGACCACAACAACTTATGACCAAAATTCTCGGCTCAATTGTGATCATAATTTGAGGAGTACTTGCACTTACAGATTTGCTATCATTATTAGTTATTTCCCAAACCCAATTCAATGTACTGGCTTTAACTTTTAAATTAATTAGAGTATTAGCCAGGGATCACCAGTCTAATATTTAAGATTCACAGGGGTGGTCCTTTAAGGTTAATGTTTCTCTAAGAGCTCTGTGTATCAGGTACATGAGAAAGATATTTTGTCTTTAATGAAATACAGTATACTGAACGGTATCTTTTTATCTTGGCTTCTTATTATTCATGTTCTATTGCTTTAATTTTAACATGTTTTCATTTTGAATGTCTTTAGATGTTACTGATATATTTTAGGTACATTGTGCTTCAATGGATTTTGGAAAAAAAGTTAATTTAAAAATAAAATTAAAACAATAGTAATATTTTCATTTGAATGCAAGACAGTTTTCTATTTGCAGAGCTTTGTCATCATAAGAAAGTGTTTAGAAATGTGATTATTTCCCCCCTCTTTCCTAAAACACGTGAGCAGACTAAGATGGACTAACTCAGGAATCAGAGCAAGTCAATACAAGTTAACCTCAAGAACTCAAGAAGCCACCTGGATATGGCTAGAGTTAACAGACTGTCATTAAAAAAAACCCTTTACTTCCTACAGAAAATTAATGTACTCTCAAAAGCCTGCAATAGTCCATGACCAGAATGTTTGTTCTTTTTCCTTTTCTGATGAATGAATGAATGAATGAATAGGAGCTAGAGAACATAGTTTCTGGCATGTGTATACCCTCACAAGTATGAAGCAGGCAAAGTATTTTAGAGCAGCCATTAACTGCAGTAATAATGGGAAGGACCTGGCTATAAGATAACTAAGGAGGAAGTACTACATTAAGAAAAAGAAGACAAAAGGGATTTTTAGAAAATGGAGGAATGTTTAGGAATCTATAGATTAAATCTTGAGAGCAGCAGAGATATTGCATGGTAAAGTACAGTAATAAGAACGGGTTGCCTTTGATCATCATTTCTATACTCGAACATATTGAGCAGTTTCTTCCTATTATCTGCTTTTGTTGAAATGGTGTAACATTGAAATCATAGTTTGCCTGAGTGTGCACATGTAAATTAATGCACATTTGTGTATGTGTATAAATGTGTGCATTCATATGAAAGATTACACACTGCAGAGAAGAAAGACTGAACAAAGGGGTTCTCTGGATATCCTGAATCTGTTATAAAACATCTCTCTCTCCTAAAGTTATGGAACAAAACATTATGTTTCATGTTACAGTTCATAGCAGCATCTGTTAATCCACTGATTATCTTTATCTGATTATATTTAATGGTTTATCGAACAGCTTCTTTCTAAAGATCTTATTTCATACACAGAGAAGAAGAACAAGAATGGTTAGGGAGCTGGAAGATAAAACATATGAAGAATGGTTACAGGATTTGGGTGTGTCTAATGAAAAGAAGGAAACCTATTTTCCAAAGCAAGGCAGGACAAGAAACAATGTATGGAAATTAATCAAGGAGAACACCAGCCTAGAACTAAAAGAAATTTCCTGACAGTGAGAACAATTAACCATAATCCAATTATCTTCAAAAGTTGTGGTTGCTCCATCACTGGAGGCTTTTAGGAAGAAACTGGACAGTCACTTGTCTGAAATGCTATAGGGTCTCCTGCTTGAGCAGGGGTTTGGACTAGAAGACCTTCAAGGTCCATTCCAATTCTGTTATTCTGTAATATAAAGGAGCACAGAATTCATAAATCACTGGGATAATTTTTAAAATGTCCTTTACAAAAAGGACTCTTTGAAGCATAATTAAATAAAAGAGACTGATTTCCCCAGAATCCACCATTGTTCAGTTATGATCAAAAAGCTAGCATGAACTTTTGTATGCTGATGGTCCCTCCCGTATTGTTAGGAATTATTCTGCTACACATCAAGGCACAAAGATGCAGAGGTTGATACTGAGGGAGTTGTACAATTCTCTCCATGGTCACTTGTCAATCTTGCAGGGGAGTGCCTTTTACCAGCACAGGTGTGTATCAAAGACTTTGCAAGTTGTGTTGCCCTTGATTTTATGACGTGAGGGCTGAAGAATGTAAGCATGGCTGCTGAAAGGGGGTTACAGCATGTCAAATAGAGAACATTTATAAGAACTAGTGAAGAGGTGGGAGGAAGTTATTAGTCACATCTGATACTGAAAGAAGCCACAATTGCACCAAAAAGGGGAAGAATTCATTACCCTTGGCTATTTTATCCTGTAAAATAGCCAAGGGAATGAGTATATGTGGAGGGGCTGGGAACCCTGCAGATTCTTTGGATAGACTTCTCCGAAATGGCACTGTTGGGAATTAGCAGCAGCACTTAGTTTGAATTAAACTGATGGGTTGTTGGAAAGCTTTTTGCCCCAAAGTGCACAATTATTTATTTATTTGGTATTCCCTAAATTTATTCCCTACTCATTAGTGATATTTTGGATCTGACTTGCCTCCCAAGCGATACTGCAGTTTTGAAAATTAACACAAAACATCTGTGTAAGATATCTCTGTAGTTAATGAATATTGTTGCCAGATGGATTGGAGAAAGCTCTGTGCAGCTTTCTCCCTCACAGGATACCTGTGGATATTGAAATGCTTTCCATTGTAAATGGTTTCTTTAATAAAAGAGACTCCATGTTTCAGTGGAATTTGGCTTCTTGGCAAGGTCCACAACTGTATTAGGCTCCTCATATGCTATAAAGCACACTAGGTGAGTTATTCATTTCCCATCTTCATTAGCACTTTTGACGTATTTTGCTTATCAAACATTTCAGTGACTTGTCTTGATGTGATTGCAGAAAGCTGAAAACCGCAGATCCTTTTTCCATGAGACTCAATACCAACTCAAGGTCTCCTGATGAGAACAAAGTCTGAGGGAGGTAGATGGTTTGAGAAAACAGTAGGTGTCCAGCCTAATTTAAATAAATAAAACCAAGGTTCAGCTTCAGAATCGGTATCTCAGGGATAGCAGGCCTGTCTGAAAGTTATTTGATATTAGATATATTTTCCTACATGGTATATACCGTACTGTATCTATGATGCTTAATACAGACCAAAGTAATTTTTTTTGTTACAGGTACACAGCCTGCAGATTCTGAGTAACAGTGGTGACTGGAAGTTAAGATTTCACAAGTTGTGATTATTTCAAAGTTAATTTTGATTTTTTTAAAACAATTAAAAAAATTAAACAGTATATTACTTTTTTACACCCTGGGAAAATACTTATACTTATTTTATGATAACTGGCGTAGCAGTCTCCTAAATAAATAAAATTTATTTGGGGTAAATGTTTTGTGTGTGTGTGTGTGTGAATTCTTAATGCTAAATAAATCTGCATCAAATATAAGACCTAGTGTAATGGTGTGTGGGATTGCATTTTAGAAGGGACCCTCTTAATTTTTTGAAAAGTAAAAACAAAGAAGGGGAGAGATGCTTTTAGACTTGCAAGGTTCTGTTAGTTTTTGTAACCTTACAATAAAGTTAATGTTAGTACTCATAGGTTGTGCTTCTTGTCTGGACTACAGTACCTTGAAGGACTTATACTTATCTTGCCAGAGGCTTCCCCCACTCCTTTTCTTTGGGTGGGCTGAGATACTTTTTGCATGGTCATTGTATAGTCTGTGGATCTTCCTTCTGTCTCCCAAAGTCATTCCCAGATACTACTACACCCACGTGGCCCTAGATGGTTTTTAGATCCCTGGCCCAAAATATGTCGGAGAAATAACTGGCTATTAATCACAAAAAATGCAAGTAGTGGTATTTTCCCATAGTGCTAAACCCACAATTGGCAAGCAAGATATGCAGCAAGTTTAAGAGTTTCAAGTAGTTAGTAATAGTGTTTTAATACTTCAGAAGTAATCATGTCCATGGCATATACTGTATATTTCCACCATTATACAAAAGTATATTAGAATATAAGATTCTTTAAAGTTTTTTTTCACAGGCAGCAAGTATATTTTATCTCAGCTGCCACCAAACTCCAGTGATAACACCTGTGGAATTATTATATCCTGTGTAATGCTATGTTTTGCCCTTAGCAAACCAGGGGGCAAATATAATAAAATGTTGTTGCCCTAAGGGTTCTATACAGGTATATCAGGAGAAATTGGGTCATAAAGCAAGTAAATTATATTTAAATTTGCATTTGAAAAAGATACCTGCATTTAGCAAATTGTTTTTGTGAGAATGGAGAAAATGCATTTGCTTAAAATTACTCAGCCAAGCCAACTGAAGCTATATAAAATATTTATCAGCCAATGGAAATCCTAAAATTACCCATTCATTGCATTTTTTTTTGTATTTTAACAGCCAAGGTGAACAATATTACTATTAATGCATTAGGATAAGAAGAACCTAGACCTAATGCTATGGGGAATGACAAATTAATTAATTATAAGTTATTTCATTATGTATATTTTTCCTCTGATATTTATCTTGTCTGATTTCTAGTCTCTTCCCATATTAATTGATATTTTATATAATATGTTGCATTAAAAAATAGACTGCTCTGCAAAATGACTTTAGAAGTCAGTATTATTACACCAATTTTTTCCATGATTGCTAGACAAGAAACTTGTCCTTCTCATTACTCTTTCTAAGAAAAAACAGAATTCCATGTGTTTTGTGTTTTTCAAAATAAAATGGAACTGCCTGTTAAAAATTCTGATTCAGAAGTCAGTACTGATTCATATATGAATAGGGCTGTTTACCACTGCATGTTTTTTTCTTACTCAGATTAGGCCAGGTTGCCAGAAAAGTAATATCTATTTGCACATCTTTTATATCTCAGATCACAGCTGGGAGCCATAGTATCTACCCACAATTAAACTAATGCCTTTAATAATAGCAACTTATTATTTATTTATTGAATGCCATTAATATCCTGACAATTCTCAAAGAGGTTAAGGTGGCAAAGGCCTGCTAATTGCATCTCTGCAACAACAACACTGTGAAGTAGGTAAAGCTGGGAAACAGGCTCCATTTCTCCACTATCAACTTATATTGTCTTCTGACATCATCTAACCTTCATGGTGCTAAAATAACAGGAACAAATGTTTATGTCACTTCAACAGTGGCTAGACAATGGAATGGAGATGCAATAATTTTACTAAAGGAGAAATGGAGAGGGTCTAGATAAAGTTTCTAACCTTGAGAATTTGACTCTGGTTCATAACCGAATAACAGAGTTGGAAAGGACCGTGGAGGTCTTTTAATCCAACCCTCTGGTCAGGCAGGAAACCCTTTACCATTTCAGACAAATGGTTGTCCAATCTCTTCTTAAAAACCTCCAATGTTGGAGCTCCCACAGCTTCTGGAGGCAGGTTGTTCCACTGATTAATTGTTCTCACTGTTGGCAAATTTCTCCTTAGTTCTAGGTTGGTTCTCTCCTTGATAAGCTTCCATCCTCTGCTTCTTGTTCTGTTTTCAGGTGCTTTGGAGAATAGGTTGACCCCATCTTCTTTGTGGCAGCCCATTAGATATTGGAACACTGCTGTCATATCAACCCAGTCCTTCTTTTCATCTAATGGTTCCTGATGACATTTATTGGTCTCTTGATAGGAATTCATCCAGGCATAAATAAACAAATTTCTACTCCGATCTTCTCTGTTTCAGCTGAGCTATAACTTCATTATGTATTTCCAATGCACATATTATTTTGTGGTTTTTCATCACTGATTTAAAAGTATTGATGTTTTTCTCAATATTTTTATCATTTATGTATTAATTCATTTTATGTTTTATTGATTAACCAAATGACTATATTACATAAAATAGAGTAAAAATACAGCTTATTGAATTATATAACAATGAAATAATCAGATAAGAATTTGGAAGTTGATGGCAATTTGATCTATGTATATTATTTATTTTTCCTATTTAAGAAATGGGCAAAAGTGAAGAAAATATATCTTGATAAATGCAAGTTGTTAGAAGGTCATGTATTTCATAGAAAGTTGATAAAAAAAATCAACATTTGTCAAATTAGAGATATCATCTAACTTCTCCACATCAGTTAAAACTACATGTCTGTTGCGCATGTCATACAGAACTGTATGAGCTACTGTTTGATTCTTTTGAGGACTTTTCAGATAAGGAGAGGTTTTTATTCCTGAAACTGAGCCAAAATCAAACACATAAAACTATTCAAAAAATACCCTTTGGGTTGGTATAAAGCAGTGTTTCGCAACCTTGAAGACCTTAAGTCATGTGGACATGCTGGGAATATATCTCAAGCAGCAAGTCTAGGAAATCTGATTAATAAAATTTATTAGAAGGTATATAATTTTATTCATTTGTATATACAATTATTAATATATCTACATAATAATATGTATTAGGACATGCAGTAGGTTCAAATGAAAACACTACAGGAATTCCAGAAACTTACTTTCAAACAAGATATTTGTATATACTTTAGGCAATTTATAGTGGCAAAACTCATGTCATTTTTCTCATGCCTTTTCAAGGCTGAAAGCTTGAAATGAGTGTGTGTGTGTGTGTGTGTGTGTGTGTGTGTGTGTGTGTGTGTCTGAAGGCAGGACAGCTTGCCTCTGTTCATTATGGTAACCACTAACTTTTTATCAGTATGAAAAATAACTTTCTTACTACTTCATTTTTATGTCATGCTTTGGTTTATACTATGATTTCATAATTGTAGACTTTATGTATAAATGAAAAAAGTCCAATAGCTTCTTGAAGCTGCCTTTGCAATTGTTTCTCAGTATTGATTAATGTAGCTAAATTGACTCCTTAGCCTGCTACTGTATGAAATTTAATCAATTTAAATTGTATGGAGTTATATCTCTATTAGGATTTTGAATAAGCATGCCATCTGCACACAGATTCATCGCCTGAGAATCTGTTTTTATAGGTTGTCGATCAGAAGGTCGGCAGTTTGGCGGGTCGAATCCCGAGTGCCGCGTAGCAGAGTGAGCGCCTGTTACTCGTCCCAGCTTCTGCCAACCTAGCAGTTCGAAAGCACGTCAAAATGCAAGTAGAAAAATAGGGACCACTATGGTGGGAAGGTAACAGCGTTCCGTGCGCCTTTGGCGTCTAGTCATGCTGGCCACATGACCACGGAGACGTCCTCGGACAAGCGCTGGCTCTTCGGCTTTGAAACGGAGATGAGCACCGGCCCCTAGAGTCGGAAACGACTAGCACACACGTGCGGGGGAACCTTTACCTTTTTTTATAAAACCTTAAATAACTTTTTCCTAATATTTCATGTTAATTCTTCTCTGTAATGAGATTACGCTAAATGTAGAAACTTGTCATTCTTGTTTAGTGAACCTATTTAGTCTAACTGTCAGTGTTCAATCCATGCATTAAATCAGTTAGATCTTCCAAAGCTCATGATACACCACAAGAAGGGAAAACTAAAGAAAAAAGCCAAACTGATGTCAATGAAATTTAGAAGCTTTGGAAAATTATGCATATTTTTCATTTGTTTTAAGCCTAGCCTTTTGTAAGTTTGATGGCAGTAAAGAGAAACCTATGGGAATTATAGGAGAGCAAAATAAGGTGTTCTATATTTTGAGATGAAAGACTCAAATGTAGCTGCCATTGCTCAAAAAGAGTGTTTGGAAGGAGACATTAAATATCCCACTGAAAGTATTTTAAGTATAAGGTGAACTTGATTTACACTTAGTTTAAACTTTTAGCTGGGAAACATTGAACAGATACAGAAAATGTATGTGTTAATCAATTCTGTAGTCATTATTACAAGTTATAGGGATTAAGAATATCACTAAGAAAATTAAGACACAGTTGGGCACAAATATTTTGGCATTCCTGTATGTTTTAATGAATCCCTAAGTGAACAAAAGCTGTCTCAACTTCAGCATAATACAAAGTTAAACACATCATTCAGCACACTTGAACTTACTATATATAGGCAGGTGTTTACATTTTTTTTAAAAAAATCCCAGTATATATGACCAGGGCAGACATTATATCCAGTACTACTTTTTTCTCCACACAGTATAATTACTAATAAAGTTCCAAGAAGTGATTGATTCATAAAGTATACCATATAATTACCCAGGTGAAGACAGTTCTACAGGTGAACAAATATTCTGATCGTTCCAACTTCTCAGTTGTGATTATTATTCAGTCTGTTTTCAACAGCCACAGGCTCTTCAGAGCAGCTATGTGAGCATTTGAAAATGAAGATAAGTCACTCTTATAAAGCAGGTGACAGATGTAAGAATGTCTCTAAATGCTTCCAGGTAACAGTTTTAATGGTGAGAAATGTTGTTAACAAAGGGAAGTCATGTGGCATTATTGAAGTCAAGGCACAATTTGGAAGATAAGACCAAGAAAAATCTCTTCTAGAACATCCCCCAATGGGCCAGTTCTGGAAAACAGAATCTACAAATCACTGCAAATGACTTGCTGAAAAGTTAATTGACACTAGAGCTATTAAGAGACCCACAGTACAGTATTTTTAATACAACAATCAACTGTATGGGAAAGATGTCTCTAGTTCCATCATGAAATCATTGTCTAAGGAAATCTGTGGTAAGCCTGAAAATATTCTTGGTGCTTTTTGAAAGAAGTATAAAAACTGCATCAAAAATTGAACTGTTCAACCCAAGGCATACAAAATAGATTTAGAGAAAAAAGAATAAAGCATTTGAAGAGAAAACTGCCTTGCCAACCGTTAAATAATTAATATCAGGTGTCCTAGACCATGCTTTGGAGTTGTGTGGCAACTAGCCTGCATGATATACTGTACTGGAAAGAGTTTAATTAAATATCAATATATAGTAGTACCTAATTACACTCTGGCAAAAAAAAAGTTAAACTAAAAATGGATTGGAATTTTTTAAGCAAATAACCCTAATCACACACAAATAAAAAAGAAAGAAAGAAAGAAAAAGATTTCCAATAGAAAAGAAGGATATTTGAATATTATTTGAACTTGAATATTATTGAAAATTTTGGGTGAAGAATTATTAAATAGGCACTGCATACAAGGTAACTTAAGAATATTTCTAGGTTAAAAGAGTTCTTCAAGAAAGAGTGAGAAAAGATCTAAAAGCAAGAGTAAAAATGCTCCTTTTTAGCTGATGGAAACATTTGGAAATTCTTCTACCAAAGAAGTGTTATAAAGTACTAAATAAAAGTGTGTCTAAACTTATAGCCTGCTATATTGATCATTTCTGTTATTCTGAATCTGTTAAAAATTACATATAAGTACATATTCAGATTTGTAGAAATATGTGTTTAGCTTTGTATTATGAAGAGTTGTGAACTTCTATTCACTTACTGTAGGAATTCACTGAAACTTGCAGAAATTGCCTGAATTATTACATTCTATTGTGTCTGAATAACTGAGCTGTTTTAAGCAATCTTACAGTTGCCAAATATAGAAGCATTAGTTAACTCCACAGTTTGATGGTGCAAAAGATATTTAGGTGCTTATTAAATCCTTTCATACAGTGAGATACACTATGTCTCTAGTATTTCTTTTGCTAAACCATATAGGTAGAGATTAGAAACTCACCATCTCATGATCAGTAAGCATAATAATTACATTGGCGCTGCAATCCAATTCACAGCTCAGGCACATCCTATTTGGTTACAGTTTGGATTGCTTTTCTTACATTCAGCAGTTTTTTTAAATACAAATACCAGAATTGTACACATACCAGCATTCTACCAACTAGAAAAGGGCAAGGAAGGCATATTCCTTCCTATTTCAGATATGGGCATAAAAAAATAGCTTGTTCTGCAACAACTGCATTTTTGGAAAGCCAAAGGGGAAAAAAAAGAATCTGAATTGTGGGAAAAATCTTAATTGTGCACTTCAAAAGCCAAGTGTGGCATTTATTCTCCTGTTTGTAGAAGTGCCGAGGAAGGGTAAATTACAGCTTTTTTTTTTTTTTGCGGAGAAGCCCAAAATGAAATGGATTTCTGCCAAAGGACAGATTGGACTGGCAGACAAAAGAAGACTAAAGATAAATATCAGTCACTGAAAAGCAGTTATTTGAATGCTGGCATAACTTAGCGTAAAAAGAATAAAAGGGAAAATCACTTACAGATATTTATTTGTGAGTGGCATGTGATTCAGTAGAATTTTATCAGCTATATTTCCCTACTAATTGTAGGATTTAATAGAGGAAAATATCACCTGGGAATGATCTATTGTTTATTCTTTTAAATCATACGTGATAGTTCAGTAGAGAAGAAAAATATGCAGGATTGCTATAGGAATAAACTTGCCACTAAAATAATATATTGTTATACTTAGATGTGTACTGAACAATGTGTGTCCACAATCAGTGCCATTAAAATGATGTTTGGAGGGAAAAAAGGAAGAATATGGCAAGCCAATGACACAAATGTAGGTTTAATTTGCTTGAGTTTGGTCATATATTTTGCACCTTACACATGTTCCAGTTTTTATGTGAAATTTAAGACATCCAGTTAATCCCTAAAAAAAGTCTCTTGTTAAAGCAGAAGTACAAAAAGGTGCACAATACATACAGTCTGTCTAGTGACATCCATGTCAGTTCCTTAGATATCTTAATTCTCCATCTCAAACTCACCCAAATACAGACATAAGCACATCAGTGCATTGATACTCCACTGGCCATTGGGGATTAAATAAGTTCACTTTCTTTAGTTTAAAAAGTTGAGCAGAAAACTGGATTTGATTTGTTAACCCAAATTAGCCTAGTGTTATTGAATTGTTGTCATTTTCTGAAATGATTTGTCCAATGTACTTAAGTGCTTAATTTATAGCTCAAGAAAATTGACCAAGCATCTCTTATGTTGTCTAAGCTTTGCTTGTTTGAACCTTCAACATGCATTAATGTAATTATTCCAGGCATAGTTTTCTCTAGTTTTTATATTATATTCAATTGCAAAGTTACAATACTGCAGTTATTTCCAACAAAGCCTTTCTAATTGCATAATATGTGGTATTTCTAATAATTCAAGTGCCAACTTTGCTGTCCCATTATTATTAGGAATCTGTTTGCTTTGCTTAACCCTTGTGAAACTCCCTCTCAGTCTTATTGAAACTGGTCAGATAGTTTTTGTAGTTACAGTTAAGTCAGCATTCCTGCATTCAACACTTTGTTGACTCAGATGTGGTAATACAGATTTTCCCACACTGTCTACTTGACACTTGCAAGTCCAGTTTGTACCAACTTCCATTGTATTAAGCAAACAGCTCTTCTGCACTAAAATTCCTCTTATTGTTCTCACTAGAGCTACAGGATTTTCTCCAGTTAACAGACAGCAAAAGCCATTGTTATCTCTAAACTCTCTTAAAATGAGATCTGAAAAGAAATCACATGACCCTGAACTAGATTAACTTTCAGGAAATCTTTAGGATTTGGAATATTGTGGAAACAATCCTAAAGAAAGTGGTATAAAAATTAAATAATAAAATTATTATTAAATAAAATTATTAAATTATTAAAAATTATTAAATATACGTATATGTCAAAATTACGGTCCACTCTGAAACATACTGGCTCTCCTTATATTTTATGAAATGTCTACAGAGGCTAAGTGCAACTGTCTGATTTCCCAGTGACAGACTAAAAGGGAACCAAATATGAAAGATGGGTATAATACAATTTTAGAATTGCCAGATGTAAAAATAAATCTATGTATTCCCAAATATCATAACCATATGTTCTAATTGCTTATTGTCAAGAAGGAATTCTAGAATATCTTCTAACACAGAAAACCTTGATGCAGATGAAATGCAGGGCATATTAATGTGTGACTTTTTATATAATTTTCAGAACAAAGAACTAATAACTGAGAGTTCTCCTGGTCCCTAAAAATGATCAATGGTACAAAATTCATGATTTTGAAATTAAAAACACAAACAAATTATTTAAAAGAATCAGTGGTCAGTATCACAATGTACAGATGCCCATTACAGTTTTCATTTGGGTTTTAACAGGTTAATGAAAAAGGAACATGATTTTGCTGAGAAGCTGGGCAATAACAGGGCAATTCTCATGAAGATTTGGTATCAGTCTAAAGCAGCTCTGGACTTCTATATTTTTATGACATCAACAGTCTTGAGATTAACTTTTATTCCCTGATTAATTGTTTAAACTCTTGATCAATCACTAGCCCAGGTAAAACTTCTTACTGGTGGATCTAGCAGCACACAATACTGCTAGATCAAAAACTGTTTTCTTTCCCCAGGAGTGCCCCTACATTCAATGTACCCTTCAACAAGGCTTCATGATATCATTATATCTTTCTCATTACCTAGGAAGGCAGGACCATTAGACTTTGAAGGGTGGCTTCTTGCTGCCAGACCGTGGAGTTATCAGTGGAATGACTTGTTTCCAGAAGTTGTGGGTGCTTCAACACTGGAGGTTTTTAAGAAGAGAGTGGACAATCATTTTCTGAAATGGTCTCTTGCTTGAGCAGGGGGATGGACTAGAAGATCTCCAAGGTCCCTTCCAACTGTGTTATTCTGTAATTCTGCTTGTTGTACTAGCAGTTCTTCCTGGAGGCTTAAGAATGCAGGAACAGATAGGATAAGATAAGATAATCTTTACTGTCATTTTTTACTGTGGGCACAATGGCATACATCAAAAATGAAATTTAGTTGCCTTCTCTCAAAGTGAAACACATACATGACACACACCTAAAACTTACTATATACAACATATGTATAGACCCACACCCCTACATATACATAACAATAAATATTAAATACTGTCCATCTTGAATATATAACGGAAGGAGGAAGCCTGAGAGTTCACAAGGTTAATGCTGTATGGAATGAAACTATGGTTGAATCTGCATGTTCTGCTAGATCAACAGACTGAGTTTAGGCATTCCCACAGTATGTCTCACAGAATAGAGTTAATTTAATTCAACAGTGACTGGTCTGTTAGATTAATTAACAATGTAAAACACTGACTCATTTAAGTGTCATGGGAACAGTTCCAAATTGGAAAAGACTTGGGGAGAAGACACACAAGAATGGCATATGATTTTTCTGCCTTGCTCTTTACGCAATGTGTCTGTGTGTACGTGTGTGTGTACGTGTGTGTACGTGTGTGTGTGTGTGTGTGTGTGTGTGTGTGTGTGAGAGAGAGAGAGAGAGAGAGAGAGGGGGGGGGGAGGAAGGTCTGGCATCTTTCCCAATTCACAGCTTGATTTAAGGATATTAGATGAGTCCCTTCTAGTCTGAAACAAACTATAGTCTTAGAAAAAGAGAAACTCTGGTTCAAGTTCACCTTTAGGCCATGAAATCTGCTTAAGACACTTTGATCCATTCCCTCTCTTTTAGCCTAATCTGCTTCAGAAGGTTGTTGTTTTGGAAAATTTGGAGGAAGGAGTGCTAGTTATATTGATCTGCAAGGAAAGACAGAATATAAAACTAACAAAGAAAAAAAATAATCTGCAAAATACTTTTTCCCCCCCTTGCCATGGTTCAGCATTGTCCAGCCTAAACAGGGTGCCAATTGAGAGATAGATAGATATTTCCAAAAGTTTGACTGTGCAGCTTGCCAATACCTCTTGTGGGAATCTTGAGTTTCAAGAATACCTTATAGGACAATATCCTTGTTGACCCTATGACAGATTTTGCTTTCCTGTAACAGGATTGAAAAGCAATTAAAAATGAAATAGATGGATGTCCACAATGTTTAAACCAACACAAAGTACCATAATGCTTTCTGCTGCATTTTGGGGCAATGGATGAAAGCTGGCTGCCTCATAAACATAATTAAAAGAGAGATTTACTTACTGAAATTGTAACTAGCCTTAAATCTCACAGACTTACTTTAATAATGATTGACTAGTTAAATAAATATTCCACTAAAATTAACCAGTGAAGAGATCCCCTTTGTGTACTTTATTTAATAAGCCAGTGCACATAACATAATTTTTTTAAAAAACCTTTGAAATAAAATTTAAGGCTTATGTTTCAGTGATTTACACTGTGTTCTGAATATATAACTGGTGAGTATCACTGCTGATATGTGTAGATACTCTTTTCTAGGAGTTCATTGCTTCCTAATTTAATAAGTATTTCTGAGCAAGCATATGCCTATATAGCAAGATTTAGTTTTAGAACTCTAGCTGCTCATGTGTTGCATTGTTGCAGAGGAAGCATTAGATCTGGATGTAGTGGAATAAACAAATACTTACATGCAGTGGTGGGATTCAAATATGCGAACAACCCGTTCTCAGTGCGGATGCCGCTTCTGGAAGTCCATTCTGGGCTTGGGCAACAAAAAATTAGATACTGGTTCTGCCGAAGTGGTGCAAACTGGCTGAATCCCACCACTGCTTACATGCCTTTGGTAACCTTGGTCAATTCAGGCTCTCTTAGCAGAGCTACTCTACAGAATTGTAGTTAGAATATAATGGTCCATGTGACTATAGTTCATCCTGAGCTTCTAGGAGAAAGGACAAATTACAAATAACATCATTACCTTTCAAATGCCTGGTTTTAATAGTTTTTTTTTTAAACTAATTTTGGGCTAACAGATATAGCACTTAGTAGAACAAACTGTAGAATAACAGTCCTAATATTCCCAAGGAGAAGAGTAACAAGAAGGGGAGAGCAGCTGTGTAGCTTGAACATTCAGATTAGGGATTAAGCTGGGGGGACTATGCAAAATCCATCTAACTGCCGGAAGGCAATGTTTTTTTCTAATTTCCCTGCAATAACAATGGAAGTAGAACCAATCCATGGGCTTGCTGGGTGCTTTCAACACCATTATTGAGTTCCTTTGCATGTCATCGATTGCAAACTTTCTTGTAAGGTTGAAAAACAATTCAAAAGCTTGACCTCATTCTCATTAAAATGAGCATCCCTGCTCCCTGCTGCTTTGGTTGCAAGGCTCAGTGGAGCACATCAGCCCTTTTAACCTCAATGTTTATCACTTGGCAGAGTGGGACATCAATGCTTTTTGGAAAGCAGAAGGTCATTCTGGCATATTGGTTATTCAACAGCATTGTAAAGTTGGAATCCTAAATGATTTCAACCAAGGATAGAATTTAGGCTTTGGAGGATTATGTGGTGCTTTACTAAACATATGAGGAGTATTATATATATATAAAATCTCTATTGACAGCAATAGTGGTTTCTCTTCCCTTTCTCTCTTCTCTTTGAGAAGTTGGAGACACCATCTCACTAAAACTCTGGATGCCATCACATTTCACTGCCAGCCATAATGTTACTCCTGATCTCTGCTTTTCCATCTTTCTCCTTCTGGGTGCTGCGAATGAAAAGAAACAGTAGCAGCTATGGCTGGACAAAAGAGCTACCGGATAAATAACAGGTGACAAGACAGAAGAGATAGAACAGATTGTTGCACAGATGCTGGGTTTTCTATTTCCCTGTCATGTTTCAGTAGCATGAGATCAATTTCCAAAAATTTCTTTGTGATATAAATCAGTGGCGGGTCTCTTACTGATGTGTTCACTAGCAGATAGTTAACAATACCCAGTCCAGTCTTTGCTGATTTTATTTCTGCATATTGTCATATATAGCAACTCTAAGATAATTCTAGAATTTTTCCTTATGCTTACTTCAGTAGCCAGGACAGGACAGGAAAGGAATCAATGTTCTTGAGCAATTGCCCTTTGTGGCCCCATCACAGCTGCTTAGCATTGGTCACACATGAACTGCTGTGTGTACTATGATCACTGCTTACATTTAATTTCTTAAAGCTGTAGGTGGCACTGAACAGGTAAAATGTGAAAAATTAAAATAGTCACTAGACCTAGATCTTGATATTGCTTTGGACTTTGCTTCCCAGCAGGACTCATAAGATGGAGGGGAAGCCCACTTCTGGGATCCCATAGATTTAGAGCTAAAAAGACTCAGTTTAATATTTAACATATATGCTTGCAGATAAACCGAGAATTTTAAGTTCCAAAGTACACCCCTAAAATTTGTTCAGCTTATTTGTGGATCCTCTCTTGTCACAACCTTAAAAATCATGTGGTTTTTAATATGTAAATGTTTTATTAAGTTTTTATAGTTACAAGTCTTTAATGCTTAATAAACAATGTATTGTCTGGGTTGCATATTTAACATTAATAATAATACAACTTCCATTTCTACTCTCTACTCCATTTTTCCAGCCATTTATAGAAATTATCCCATGTTTGGGAATATTCTGTATTTTCTTTCCCTTTCATTTTCAATGTAAGCCTATCCATTTCCGCTCAATCCAAAATTTTCCTAATTGTGTCTTCTTCCGATGGTGTTTCTTCATTTTTCCAGTACTGTGCAAATGAAATTCTCACTGCTGTTAGTACATGTAATATTAAATATATACATTTTTGTCATAATTCTCTGTAATTATACCTAAAATAAATAATTCTGGTTTGAAATCTATATGTTTTCTTTTTATTATTATTTTTTTTATTAAAGAGTTTTACAAAAAATTTTTTACAATACATATCCCCAAAAACCACCCACCCCAAACCACCCCCCTTCCCCCCCACTTCCCAGAGATGAATACAGTGTTATAAATATAATAATCATATTCTAACTAAAATTATCCATTATAAAATTAACCAAATTCATAATGTGCTTTAACTCCCCTTTAACATAAATACATTCAAATTATTAAAAACATAATAATAATAACTTAAACAAAAATGTAATCAATACTAATACTAAAATTAATAACAATATCCCTCTAAAATCTACTCATAAGGTAAATGGAACTTTTTAGTCCCATATTTATTCTGAATATAATCTATCCATCTTCTCCAAACTGAAATATATCTTTCTTGTGAATGATCCTTCAAATAAGCAGAAATCTTAGACATTTCTGCAAGATTCGATACTTTAAGTACCCATTCTTCTATAGTAGGCAAACTATCCTTCTTCCAGTATTGTCCCACCAGTAACCATGCTGCTGTTATCAAATTCAACATCAGATTGGTTTCTTTAGTATCACAATCTACAACAATACCCAATAAAAACAATTGTGGAGAGAACTTTATCTTTCTCTTAAAAATCTTTTGAATGTTCCACCAAATTTTAATCCAAAAAGCTTTTATATTTCTACAAGTCCACCACATATGAAAATAGGTGGCCTCTAAACTACCACATCTCCAGCATTTAGACTGTAGGTTAGGATACATGTTAGACAATTTTTTGGGATCCAAATGCCATCTATAAAACATTTTATAAAAATTTTCTCTTTTGAGCCTGAGTAAATTTAACATTTCTAACCCAGATTACCTCCCAAGTATCCAACGGAATTGGTTCCTCGATATTTTGTGCCCACTTTATCATACAATCTTTAACTAATTCCATTTCCGAATCCAATTCAATTAAAACATTATATATCCTCTTTATATGCGCACGATTTAAATCTCTAATTTGTTTTAATAAGTTTTCATCTGTAGTTGTGATGTAATTCTCTGTAATTATACCTAAAAGAAATAATTCTGGTTTGAAATCTATATGTTTTTTTAACATTTTCTGTAACCACATGTGTATTTTTAACCATATTTTTGTTTTGCTTTAGGACATGTCCACTGTACATGCCTGGCTTTTGCCTACATTTCCAATAATTTCTAGACATATTTTAAACATTTTTGCTAATCTTGCAGATATTAAGCGCCATCTATAAAACATTGTATATAGATTTTCTTTATAATTAGCTGCCCTTGTTATTTTGTAGTTTCTTTCCCACAAGTTTTGCCATTTTTCTAATTCTACATTATGTTCAGTTTTTTTGCCCAAGTTATCATTGCTTCTTTAACTTGTTTGTCTTCTATCTTCAGGTTTAACAAAAATTTATAGAGTTTCTTAATCAGTTTTTCATCTGATGACAATAGTAGCTAGTCAAACACTGTTTGATCTTTATAAAAAACATATGTTTTAGCATCTTTTTCCCATGTCAAAAGCAAGGTATTTCTTATATAGTGATTTTGAAAGTATTTATGTATTGGATGGCATTCCATAGAAAGCCATGCCATCCATGTTGTAAGTCATGTCCTTCTAGGTATAGTAGCCTTTTGTGTCTAAGAATTATCTACTCTTTTAACCATGTTAGTGCAACTGCTTAATAGTATAGAACCCAGTCTGGCAGCCCATTTTCTTTTGTTTCTTATAACAATTTCAGTCTTATTCTGGCTTTTTTCCCTTGCCAGATAAATTTCAAAATCAATGCATTTAACTCATCAAAAAAAAAAAATAATCTCTAATTTTATAGGTATTATTTGGAACAGGAAAAGTAGTTTTGGTAAAATATTCATTTTCACCATCACTATTCTTCCCAAGATTGATAGTTGTAAATTTTTCCATCTTTCCAAATCTGATTTTGTTTTAATAGTTTCAGATAATTATCTTCTTTTAAGTCACACACCTTGCTGTTAAGTATATCCCCAGGTATTTTTATTTTCTTGATTATCTGGAGACCTGTTTTTTCTGACCATTTTTTTTCTATCTGCAAGGTTTTTAACTATCACTTTAGTCTTTTCTCTATTTATTTTCAATCCTGCTACTTCTCCAAATTCTTAAATCTTTTTCAATAATTTAGGGCTTGTGTCCAAGGGATCTTCTAAAATAAATACCAAATCGTCCGCAAATGCTTGTAATTTATATTTTTCATCTTTTATCTCCATACCTTTAATTTCTGAGTCCTGTCTAACATTTCTATTCAGCACTTCCAGAGTTAAAATAAATAATAGTGGAGATAATGGACAGCCTTGTCTTGTGCCTTTTTTAATATTAAAATTATCTGTAAAATCTCCATTTACAATTACTTTGGTTGTTATCTATGGTATATTGTTTTAATTATATTTATAAAGTTTTCTCCAAAGTACATATATCTTTATTGTTGTACCATAAATTGCCAGTTGACATTATCAAAAGCTTTCTGTGCATCTAAAAAAGTTAATACCATTTGTTTTCCTGGATGCATTTTGTAATATTCCATAGTATCTAAGATCCTTCTTAGATTATTCTTTATTTGTCTCTTTGGTAAAAATCTATTTTGATCTGGGTGTATAAATTCAATCAAAAATCTCTTCAGTCTTTCTGCTATTATTGTAGCAAAAATTTTGTAATCCACATTTAATAAAGATATTGGTCTATAATTCTTTATCTGAGTCGAGTCTGAATCTTCTTTTGGTGTTAAAGTAATATTGGCTTCTATCCATGTATTTGGTAGTTTGGACTCCACTAATACTTCACTACATACTTCTTGTATTAATGGGCTTATTATATCTTGTAGGATTTTATAAAATTCTGCGGGTAGCCCATCTGGGATATGCAAAATAGTATTAGAAATGTGTAACATAGTTGGCAGTTTAAAACTGTTAAACTCTAGCTCAGATCTTGATAGTACAATGCCATCTATTACAACAAAATTCACAAACATATTCACCACTTCAATTTAGTTTCTTTTCTATTGAAAATTGTAGAAATAAATAAATATAGCAAAATTGCATACAATTAAAAAAACATTACTCTTAAAAGAAGAAAAAAATATTGCTGGCCTTTGCCCAATCATTTCTTCATTCCATTGGTTTAAGAACAGCATTTTAATTGGCAAAAGCAAACTGAAGATGAGGAATTAAATTATTTGGTACAAAAACAATAAAGAATCTTCTGATGCCTTAAAGCTTAAAAAATTTATATTAGCGTAAACTATCAAAGACTGCAAGCCAAATGATTCATGGAAAACTGGGTATATCTCCCTAGATGTATTATGATCTTATTGGTCATTTTGCTTCCCTAAATATCTATCATAGATATTTAACTGTGTTAAAAGTTTAATATCAGTCAAGGAAGCAGTTCAAAATAGACAAAACTGGTAATGCTAGCAATTTATAGATAGATGTGTGCAGCAACTGCATTATGGCCATTAAACTATAACTTTTTTGTAATAAAAAAGACAAGGGTTATGTATCAATATAAATTACATTATCTTTTTCAAAAGGAACATTTAAAACACATACAGCATTTTGAAATATTTTTGAAAATGGGAATGCACTTGTTAATTTGCTACTTTCTATCATCATATTTTCTTTAATTTCTTCTATTAAAATAACACTTTTCAGGCAATTCTTGTCCTTCTACTGTCAGAACAAAATGGCCTTCCTTCATCATTGGAAAGTGAGATGGACACAGTTTATTTAGAAATAATGCTTAAACAGCACTGTAAGGCCCATGTTAAATTAAGGAATTTTATGTATGAGAAATAAAAAGTTAACATGAAGTGTCCTCAGAATAGTTGGCAAATCTTATTTGCTTTGATGTGGTTGGTTACTAGATGGACTATTTGAGTCAAATTTTTAAAAAAAATCATGTCCATTTCTGAAAACAAAACTGACTAAGGATTGTACTTTGTACTAATCTGTCTGACAAAAAGAAGAGAGAATAGAGACACCAGGATAAATGTAACAAAGAGAAACTAAACAGCACTTCAGAAGGGTTAATCCAGGACCACTAGAGAATAAAAAGAGTTAATCTGTCCAAAAGAAGCTTGGACAAAACCTGCTACTTTCTGATCTGGTTGAACCTAATGAAAGGAGATTTTAAATTCAGAACCTACTAGAGCAGAAGATGCATCTCTGACTTACATGGACTCTAAACACACATAGTAATACAAACAATGCTTATTGTCTCTGATCATAATACTTATACATAGTACTCGAAGCCATGTCCAATGTCTGTACTCCAAATTGCGAAGTATTCGTCATTTAATTTTTAATATATACACATACACACACACACACACACACACACACACACACACACACACACACACACACACACACATATATATATATATATATATATATATATATATATATATATATATATATATATAGTTTGCAAAATATTTCATAAAGTCTACTGGTACTAAATTTTAAAAATATTTTTCCAGATATAATTGAATGCTATTTAGTAACTGGATGGGAGATTCTCAGGGATCACTGTAGTATTTGTGCCTAGTCTGGAAGGCCAAGGAAACTATCCTATTTTCAGAATGTATTTTTCAAATGAAAATGTTGGAGATGTCTTATTAAGTACTTGAGTATAGTCAGACTTGTGTAATGTATGATATTTTAGCACAATAACTTCTCTGCACAGTAGTGATTATTTTATTACATTTGGCATTCTTCTTTTGATGCGGCAGTAGCAGGTTACAGCTGACATTTACTGAATTTGAAAAATTAAAAACATTTGTACCTTTTGTATAAGACGGAGCAACCAGAAGATGGTAGGGATGAAAACATCTGTATTGCTGCCGGTAAAACTGAAGGACCTGGTAGTCACCATGACTTGAATTTAATTCAAGGGAGTATATTTTTTTCATTATAAGGAAAATTTGAACTGAAAGCCAGATTTTGTTTGAACTTTTTAAATTTGAAAAATAAGCCTCATTTAGGCAATGTGCTTTTTCTGTCCAAGTACAGTCAGTACCTACCTGAAAAGAACATAACAAAAAGTGTAAGAACTATTAAACACATGTGAAATTGTGAATATAGATTATGTTCAGATAGTTGCTATAGAAAGTGCTACAGTAGTAACCTTTCCTCCATAACTCAGTTCTTATATTACATTATCTCTTGTGAAGTTTTGTGATGCTATCAATATTTGAACAGAAGATACTCCTGTAGCTAACATGATCCATCAAGATTAGATAGGGAAGGGCTCATACTGTTCCACATTGTGCCTGACATCCATCTTATCCAGCTTTTTTAATTTATCACACTGTCCAATTCATCTACATACTAGTAAAATTCTTCTGCCTGTTTGTAACCTTCAAATGGGCATCACAGGGCAACAATTTTTGCACCAATGTATCTCAAATGGACTAATTTACTGAGATTCAGTACCCATGACTTTCACAGGATTGAAGTTTGGCAAAGTTATGGATGCTTCAATGCTGTTGTGGTGCTTCGGTCAAGTGACTGCAATTTCCAGTGCTCCCAGCCTGCTTCTTACAAGGAAAGTCTGTGGGAAAGCCAGTAGGAAGGCAGATGTTGCTCCTGCTCCTACTGTTCTTTTTTTTCTTAGCCAATCTTGCCCAATGGGTCATGGCTTGTCTAAAATAAATTAAGAAGATTCTCTCCCACACCAAATGTTTGCTTGTGGCATACAGTAGATGTAGTATATACATATGCACTTACCAGATGTTGTATTCCTGAAATTGACATGACCGGTGGAAAGAAATAGATTCAATGATTAAAATTGATTGTCTGTAAAATGAGGCACCACATTTGTAATCAATCTTCCCTCACCTTGGCTACAATATACCCAATCCTTACCTTACAGTATATTCAATCCTCAATCCTCTCCCACCCAGGTACCCACATCACTTTAAGCAACTATTCTTCTATTATTACCACATGTTTAGGAAATATACATTATCCTTTGACCATTCAACAAGATGCATATGGCAACTGTACAAAAATAAATGATGTTTTGAGCCAGATCCATATTATAAAGCTTCTTAAAATGAACATAAAATTTTAGGATTACTGGACATGGAACTGGAAAAAAAAACTTGGAAGGTTGTTAATTTGTATGTTGACTGCAGCAAGAATTCTTTATGTGTAGAAATGGAAAGATATGTCAATTCCTAAAATGGAATACATGTACTGTATATCTTGTATTGTTTGTGCTTGGAAATAACTTGTAGACTTTGTGCTAAAGACAGAAAAGATGAACTCTTGACTGGATTTTGCTGATTAAATTAGTTGTTGTAGAAATGGGTAGTATTTACTAAGTCAGTAAAAGTAAAAAGTTGAAGCTGTAATTTTATTTTGTACTTTATGGCACTAAAACAATTTGGAACCCATTTTTCTTACCCCTTAAGCTTCACCTTTCTTTTTCCATCTTTTCCTTTTCTCATTTCCTTATCTTGATTTTCATTTTCATTTTATGTGTCATGGTTCCAACAAATGCAGTACTTCAAAGAATGTTCTTGCTTGACATTATGTTTGAATAAAAAATATATATGAGAATGAATGGTTTTTTTAAAAAAAGATCCAATAATAATAATAATAATAATAATAATAATAATAATAATAACAACAACAACAACAACAACAACAACACAACATACAAATACAAATTACAACATACAAATTACTTAAAAGCATTATTGGAAACCATGTTTATGGATATCTAGAAAACAAGGATTTGCTGCCAGTAGAACAGAAAGGATGCTGCAAAAATTCAAGAGGAATCAAAGACCAACTGATGATTGATAAACTGGTTTTGAAGAATTCAAAGAAAAGATGAACAAATTTGTTCATGGCCTGGATTATAAGAAAGCACTTGATTCTGATCCACACAACTGAATTGAGAAATGCTTAGACATTTTTACAATTAGCAGCAATATCCAGGAATTCTTGAAGACTTCCATGAAGCTATGGCAAATTTAAGTTTATGGTATGTGGAGAAAACTTGGTGAAGCTAGAATCAAATGAAGAATTTTCCAAGGCAACTCATTATCACCTCTGTCATTATCACCTCTGTTTAAAATGCCACTAAGCATTTTTTTTAATCCCATTTATATCCTGCCCTTCTCCAAAGTCTCAGGGTGGCTTACAATCTAAAGCACAAATCAATGTGCTTAGCAATAGCCTTCATTCTATGTATATGCCTGCTTATTAGGGCTTTCGCCCCCCCCAGCGGCATTATTACAAAGTCAGCTTATTGCCCCCAACAATCTGGGTCCTCATTTTACCTACCTCGGAAGGATGGAAGGCTGAGTCAACCTTGAGCCTGGTGGGACTCGAACCTGCACTAATTGCAGGCAGCTGGTGTTACTTAAGGAGGCATTAGCCCACTGCTCCACCAAGGCTCTTTTAAACAAGACAAACTGTGGCTATGAATTGGCTAAACAGGGTTGAAAATTTTCCATCTGCTCTACATGGATGATTTAAAACTGTTTGGAAAAACAAAAGCTGAATTGAGCTTACTGCTTGAAAAGCACTGAGGAGTTTAGCAGAGACACTGAAATGCAATTTGGTATTGACAAATGTGCAACTATTGTGTTTCCGTGCCAGCCAGTGGACCTGACAGTTGAGTCTGGGGAATCAGAGGAGGATGAGGAGGGGCCTGGAGAGCCATCAGAGTCAGAGGAAGGCTCTGATGAGCTCCAAGACTTACAATCTGATGAAGAGCCTGGCCCCTCCACTTGTGCTCAGACTGAGACCCAGCTGTGCTGGGAAGCTGAGTCAGACTCTGAGGATTCACAGCTGGAAGACATCATAAACACTCGCAAATGCCGACAGGCAACAAGAGCAGGAGAGAGGGAAGCAATAGGGTGACTCCAAGGGTGAAGGAGAGAGGATTGAGAAGCCACACCTTGGGGATGCATAATAAAAAGGGAAGGTGTGGGCAGTGCTGGTTGCAAAGGACTCAAGTTTCATGGGATCATGTTCTTGATTGCCTTTCCTGTGAACAATTCTCCATTTGTTTTGTTTGCTTTTGCTTTTGGGACATTTTGCAGGTCTGCAAATAATATTTTCTTGCGTTTCCAGGCTACTTGTTGGAAGAGGGATTTGTCCTTGTGAATTAACAAGGACTCACGTAGGCTGGGACAGAACAGCAACAATTGCTGTTAAGGTAGTGTTCCAATATCTCAGGGGTTGCCATGAAGAAGAGGGAGTCAAGTTATTCTCCAAAGCACCTGAGGGCACGACAAGAAGCAATGGATGGAAACTAATCAAAGAGACAAGTAACCTAGAACTAAGAAGAAATTTTCTGACAGATAGAACAATTAATAAGCAGAACAACTTGCTTTCATAGGTTGTGAATGCTCCAACACTGGAAGTTTTTAAGAAGAGACTGGACAGCCATTTGTCTGAAATGGTATAGGGTTTCCTGCCTTAGAGATCTTGTTGGACTACAAGATCTCTAAGGTCCCAACTCTATTATTATTATTACTATTATTACTACTACTATTATTATTGTTGTTGTTTTGTTGTTGTTGTATAATAATAATAGTAATAATAATAACAACAACCCCCAGTAAGACACTACTATGAAGTGGTTGTGGAACTTGTGTGCTCTGAAGAGGCTAAGAGCAGGAAAATTGAAAAAAAGAGACTGAGGGACTAATTCTGGCTGCACAAGACTAAACCTTAAGGACAAATGCATACAAAGCCAGAATTGAGAAGACAGCAACAGACAGTAAGTGCTGTCTGTGCAAACAG